>NW_026526991.1:40741271-41366271 GCF_024362965.1 Panthera pardus | reverse complement strand
GCTTTCCATTAAATGAACTCTTGGAGCTGCTTTATGGAATTAGAAGTACTGAGTATAAAATATGGAAGCTGACCCAAACTTAGGAGTATAACAATTCGTGAAGACATGGAAAAAGATGATCAGTACTTGTCTCATTTATATGATGAGGTAAGTGCTGTTCAAACTATTCTTGATATGTTTTTTATGGAGGAATAAAACAATTCTCAATGTTTCTGAGGTTTGAAATTACATAGTAAACACATACTAGTTTTACTATTTTTTCATTTCCCTAAATATTTATGGTCAATAGTAAGGGAGTTTAGATGTTTTGGTAGAGATTTTTTTTTTTAACATTTATTTTTTGAGAGAGAGAGAGAGCGAGCATGAGCAGGAGAGGAGCAGAGAGAGAGGGAGTCACAGATTCCAAAGCCAGACTCCAGGCTCTGAACTGTCAGCACAAAGCCTGATGCGGGGCCCGAACTCATGAACTGCAAGATCATGACCTGAGCCAAAGTCGGATGGTTAACAGACAGGCACCCAGATGCCCCTTGATAGAGATTTTTAAAGATGGCACCTGGGTGGCTCGGTTGAGCATCCCGCTCTTTTTTTTTTTTTTTTTTTAAACGTTTATTTATTTTTGAGACAGAGACAGAGCATGAACAGGGGAGGGGCAGAGAGAGAGGGAGACACAGAATCTGAAACAGTCTCCAGGCTCTGAGCTGTCAGCACAGAGCCCGACGCGGGGCTTGAACTCACGGACTGCAAGATCATGACCTGAGCCGAAGTCGGCCACTTAACTGACTGAGCCACCCAGGCGCCCTGAGCATCCCGCTCTTGGTATCAGCTCAGGTTATGATCTTGTGGTCATGAGATCGAGCTCCACTTGTGGCTCTGCACTGAGTGTGGAGTCTGCTTGGGATTCTCTCTCTCCCTTCTCTCTGCCCCTTCCCCACTTGTGTGCTCCTAATTTCTCTACAATAAATAAATAAACATTAAAAAAAGATAAAGATGACATCCATACCTTTGCACCTCTGCCTAAATGCTCTCCTCCCATCGCCATGTTTTTGTTTTCTACCTGGCGGTCTCATATGCATCTTCTGAAACCCAGTGCAGACGTTAAGCTTACTTTGCACAGTGTCCGCTTGCTGTGAGAAGAGGGGACTCATTGTATAAGAAAGCCCCAACTTTCTGCAGAACCAAGTTTGTAATCTGTAAAATTCACACTTCCTGAAAACTGGATAGGTTTGTATGAATGACTCCTTCCACCTTTTTGTTAAAAGACTTTGCCTTAGCTTGGTAAGTGGCATGGCATAGGGACAAGGGTGCTGGGTGGGGTCATTGGGAATCTTGTGTTCTGGTCTCACCAGACCGGTTAAGTAGCTGTGTAATCCAGGGCAAGTCGCTTAACTTGCTTCTGTTTCTTCTCTGTAAAATAGGGGACTGAATAAGATGATGTTCAGGGTTCCCTTGGGCACTACACATCTGTAATTCTCTACCATTATCAAAGAGAGATAAAGGGTTGATCCCCACCCCCTCACACTCACTCAAGACTACCTCCTTTTGCATAGTAATGATAAATGTTTATTGATGGAATGAATGATGTGCAGGACATTGGTGGGGTAGGGTTATTCATGATCTGATGCTGGTTAGAAGCTGTTGTTTCTTGTACTCACCATTTTCATGTTGCCATTTCATGTTAAGCTACCCCACTCACAGGTGCACTGTTGTGTTTCCTTCAGTTTGATTGACCACTTATTCACATACTCATTGAACAGGGTGCTAGTACGTAGGTGAGAAGAACTTAATTGCTGCCTTGGCTGGCCTCACTGTGTGATGGGGGAAACCAGCTCATTCTTCCTGAGGGAGGGACATTTGAACTGGATTTTGGAAGATGCATGTGAGACAGCCTGATGGAGAAGAGAAGTGGGGGTGGAAGGAGGGCGTTTAGGAAGAGAGGACAGCTGGGGTAAAGGCATGGATGCAAAAGGGAGTAGGAGGCATGTGAGCACAGAGAGGGGCATGATTGATAGAGGATGGGTGAAAGAGAAGGAAGACGGAACAGTGGAGACTGCTGGGGTCTGTGTAGAACTTGGAAAACATTCTAGGTATTTCCAGGAGAAAGTTTTTAATACAGGGAATTTGGTGCTTCCAAAATCGCTGGAAGGCAGAGAAAGCAGCAGTCAGGGGGTTGTTGTGAAGCGTTCAGATTGTGTCACTGTGGCTACTATCCAGAGGTCGGGGAGATGCTGTTTCCTCTGATGGTTGGGAACAGCATGAAACTGTGGCCAGTTGCTACATGGTCCAATCAAATATGGCAGCTGGGAAATCTCAGTGTGCTGCATTCTGTGCTTGAGGAAGAATGGCCCCAGCTTCCTTGCTCTCTATCAAATCCTGCAGGAGAGTAATTAACTGACAGAATCACAGCTAGCACCTGGTAGCAAGGGGATCTGGGAAATGTAGTTCCCAGGCTTCCAGACCCTGTGATAAAGAACTTGGAAGAGGAGCAGAAATGAATGCAATATCTAGCATAGGAGGGAGGGAAAGTAGGGTCCAGACTGTGAAGGGGCTAGAAAGCCTCACTCACAGGGTCAGGAAAATGCTGCATGGGATAACGCCTGAAAGCCTAAAAGCATGGTTATGGCCACTTTGTTGTAGAAGCATTGGTGGCACAGGAGATGTCATTCTTTTAAACTAAAAAAGGAAAAATAAAACAAGCTATACTACAATTATTTACTCAACGACTATTATGTACCTAGAACCATGCAGTGAAAAAGGCTTCAAAGGTTTTGTTTGTTTGTCTTTTTAAGTCTTTGTGGTAACTCATCCTTTAATACTCTTTCCCCCAATTTTTTATTGGGTGCATGTTTTGTGGTAGATACTGTGAATATGGATATAAATCATTTATGGTCTCTGACCTTAAGAAGCTAATATTGATCCCTTTGCTTTTCAGTGAAGACTAAGAAGTCTTAGAGAGTTGTTTGGTAGATTAATTTATTGCTTCTCAAAGTAACTTTTGCCAAACCCTGGTTTTGCATAGTACTCTAAGAAAAATAGTCCCACTATCAAACCAGTTAAAAAAAAAATTTGGGTATGTATTTCTTCTTGCAAATTTAAGTCTAATAAATCCTGTAGTAGCAATAAATTAATTTTATCAGGGTCACCCACTTTCATGTGACTCTTAATAAATATTGGGGCGCCTGGGTGGGTCCAGACTGTGGTTGGTTAAGCATCCTACTTCAGCTCAGGTCATGATCTAGTGGTTCATGAGTTCAAGCCCCGTGTCGGGCTCTGTGCTGACAGCTCAGAGCCTGGAGCCTGCTTCGGATTGTCTCCCTCTCTCTCTGCCCCTCCCCCACTTATACTCTGTCTCTGTCTCTCTCTCGTCTCTCAAAAATAAATAAAACATTAAAAAAAAATTTTTTTTAATAACCATCAATAGTTGAGTTTTTCAGGGCACAGTTGGGGAAAGAGTGGATGCTTGTGCAGAAGAACTGGCAGGCTATTTACAAAATGGAATGGAAGGAAGAAAACTTTTAGCTTTATTATTTTTTAGCTTCTGAAGCGTTTTCAAATGCTTAAGAAAGTACATTGACCTGATAAAACTGATCTTAACACTAAAAAATCAACAGCTATCAAAGATTACTTTTATGAGATAGTAAGTGCTGTAACAACCATCTAGGAAAACAGAAATCTTGGACAGTGGAAGTTTATAACTATCACGACAGGTTGTTAGATAGTGAACTTGGCTGCAGCACCAAATTGAATAAAGGCTGCGTTCCAGAGAATTGATAGAAGAGGTTTTGCACATCAGTTATGCCACTGTTGAATCTGTTCACCCATAGGCCTTGAAAAGATGGAGCAAATGGAAATAAAAATGGATTTTGTGATTTCTTTGGAAACTTATGCTGTGGCTTCACACCCCTGCCTCCCTAGAACCACTAAGGGGAGGTGTGGGAGGTGTTGCTTGCCTCTCCCTCTTTTCTGGTGTCTGACACTGGCCTGGGGGATGTAGGGGATGTGGGTGAGCCAGCAGCTTTGGCAGCAAAAGGAAGGAGAGGCCGCTATGAGTTTGGCTGGACCTTCTCTCCAAGAATCAGAGCAAAGGGCACCGCATGTGGGCTAACAGTGGATAGAGGCAGCCCTGGACTGTTCTAAATCCCGCCCACGAGCGCCTGTGGAACGGACTGCAGGAAAACCAGAGACTGCGGGAGAATAGCAGCTGCAGGAAAACGTACTGCCTGCTTTGCAGGAAGTTCAGGCAAATGTTCGCACGCTTTGACCTTGCCAGGGTTAGTAATCTAGGTAAGCACGTTGAGCAAGGGGAAATGCTCAGTAGAAACAAAGATCCACGCCTTCCTTGCTCATCTTGAGCCCCAGGTGCAGAAGTTTTAAATGTTCACCTGCATAAATTGAGACTGTCTTTGTAACTTAAAATGGCTGTAGAACTTCTGTTATTGACGGTAACCAGAGAAGTCACAGCACCTGACCTGATGTTCATAACAGGGGCAGATGGGTTACCCTGGTTGACCAGGCTTCAAAGGAGTGCGGGGAGACAAAACAAAATCGGCTTCAGGACTACCTCATGAGTCCTGATTGTTCACTGCACTTACCCCGTGAAAGACAAAAAGGGGAGGCTTGTAGGGAGAAGATATTGGTAGGTGCCTACAATACAGCACGATCCCATTATAACGTAATATACCGCTAAATATATGCTAGTAAAATCCTAACCAATCCTGGTGTATGTGAAGAAACATGTTTAATCCTGTGTTATACAGCTATGAATAACATGGGTTTGAACTGTGCAGGTCCATTTAAATGGATCTTCTTCTTTTCTCTAGCTTTATTGTAAGAATACAATGCACAGTACCTATACAAAATATGTGTTATGTTATTGGTAAAGCTTCTGGGCAACAATAGGCCGTTAATAGTTAAGTTTTTGGGGAGTCAAAAGTTATGCTGGTTTTTTTACTGCACGGGGGCAGGCACCCCTTAAACCTCGTGTTGTTCAAGAGTCAACTGTATGTATGTGCCTTGCGAGAAGGAAGGCTAGAGACTGGGACAGGAAGTGGTGTGTTGGAAGGAAGAGGCAACAGTAAAATAAGAGAGGCAGGAGCTGACTCTAACAGTGCTGGCAAAGGGGCCAGCTCTGTTGGGCGGGGTCCTGTGGTTCCTCCCTTCACCATTTCGGGCCTTCTGAGTACCAAGACTGGGCTTGATACTGGGGTTTCAATGCCGCTTTCCCCAGGACCCTACAATTTAGCAGGGGTGGGGGGACTGACAATAACATGACATAAATGACTGGAGAGCTAACAAAGTAGAGAAAATCAGATTAGGCCTGTTTGGAGGTTAATCTGAAAGTGAGGGTTAACAATGGAATTTGGCTTTGAACTCAAGGTAGGCATTTGCTGGAATGAGAGGCATTTAACCTTGCAGATTTCATGAGAAGTTGGGGAAGTGGTCTGCAGTGCATTCACCTGAGCTTCTTTTAAGTGGATAGGCATCAGGATCATCTGGAAGCTCCAAACCTATGGAGATTCTGACTCTGTAGAAATCAGAGGCTCAAGGGCATAGTCCTATCCTCTCAAGCTCCTGTGTAATTCTGACATATTAAGATTTGGTGTTTGGGAACTACCGGGAAGTCTCAATCAAAAGATCCGATTTAGGGGCGCCTGGGTGGCCCAGTCGGTTAAGCATCCGACTTCGACTCAGGTCACGATCTCACGGTCTGTGAGTTCGAGCCCCGCGTCGGGCTCCGGGCTGATGGCTCGGAGCCTGGAGCCTGCTTCTGATTCTGTGTCTCCCTCTCTCTCTGCCCCTTCCCCATTCATGCTCTGTCTCTCTCTGTCTCAAAAATAAATAAACGTTAAAAAAAAAAAAAAAAAAAATCCGATTTGGGTTTTATGAGGGCTTGGTTAGCTGAGCTGCGACAATGAACAGTTTTACTGAAATTGGTACACACAGCCCACGAGCAAATACAACCAACATCTCATTAAATGAATTGATTTTTATTGCTATTTTATCAAGTTTAATATTTTTCTAAAAGAAAAACAAATCAGTTTACATGTAGGAAAGTTCCAAGCAGACAGCTATAGATAATATAGCCGTTAGAAAAAAGAGCAGAGCTAAATAGGATGAAAACAAAAGCAGTAAGCAGCAATAAAATTAATACCTACACAAAACTAGCAGTGCAATAAGATTAGCTGAAAGCAGCTTTACGTTGAAAAAAAAAAAAAGTTACTTAAATACAGAAATAGCACCTTACCAAAAAGAATTGAGCAATGTAAACTTGGTAGGTAGATTCAAGTATAAAAGTTCTCCCAACTCTTGTACCAGAATGAAAGGGTTTCACAAACCCTGGACAGTGTAGGGCACACACACCTTCCCTCAGTGCCTACTCACAGCTGCGTGTCCTTAGCAGGGTCCCCAACAATTATTTCTTTTACTAAGTAATACAACGATAGACTCAAGATTGCCATTGCTTTTCCGCTTCTCCAAATATCCAAGTCTAGCTTAGCAGTCCATTTTCATCAGTTGCTCTGTAAGGAACATACGTTCTCCTGACAGACACAACCACCGCATCATTTTATTTTTTTATGTATCACGAAGCCACATGAAAAAGTGTGTCCCGGATACAAAAGGGATTAGTTCTTAGTTTTCTATTGCTGAATATGGTCACAGAGTCTTAATATTCTCATTTAGGGGGTTGGTTGCTCCTTAACACCCCTCAAGAACCGTGAACTCTCTGAGGTTTTTATGGTCATCGTGTGAACAGAATAATAATTAAAAAAAAGGGATAGCAAAGAAGTTTAATAAGTGGCGAACATCCAAAAACAGTGAGGGGAAAATCAGATTGGGATGTCTTCCAAATGTAGACCTCTCAAGTGAAAATATTTTTGTGGACGTTCTTAAGTATGGTATATTTAAAAATGCATGTACCCTGTGCAGATATAGATGCTGTGTGTCCTGAAAAGGGCATATTTTTATTTGTTTCAATAAAAGTATAAAACAAATATTAGCTCATATTAGCTCAGGGTAATCATTACCAGGAGATTGTGGATGATTAGAACCATAATTTTATCCATTTAATGCTAGGAAAGATTGTAAAAAAGAAAAAAATGCCATGTTGTAAACTTTATAAGTTTAGTGTTGATAAAAATTTTATATAATAACAAATTTATTTAATCTGGCTATCTACCTCAAGTTTTCAAAAATCTCATGGGGTAATAAGGCTAATATTATCCTGTAGTTAATATAAAGCTACTTTGCTCAGACTCCCAGAGTCTCTTAAATTAATATTTTTATTTCATAGAACATTTTATTGGGTCCAAAAATAATAAAATAGAACCCTACACCAAGATTCTAAATCTAAGACAGAAGCTTAAAAAAGAAAGGGAAAAAGGAAGGAAGGGAGGGAGGAAGCCACTTACTGGAAGAGACAAGAATGAGGTACATATCAAAAAATCTAGGAATAAAAGAGCTAGTTTGGCTACTTGATGAAATCCTAAAGCAATATGGTTTAACAAACGAGTATTGCATAATTGTTTCCAGAAAAGTATTCATGTTAGCACAATGAAATCCCTGCACTCACCACTTGTATTTTTCAGCAAAACTCTGAAAAATAACTGGTTTGCATACTCTTGGATGCTCAACGTAATGTGTCCATTTTCCCTCTTACCCTTCCAATAATAAAGAAAAAAAGCAAAAGAAAAAATAAAACGATCACCTATCTTCCTATATCAAGTTCCACATCATTAGCTCTTTAGAATTCTACCACCAGGTCCCATCCAGGTTCCAATTTTCCATATAATCACTTGCTACCATCCTGATTTATTCAATAAACAGCGATTCTTTGAAGGCCTCCAAACCTGATACTCTACGGTTAACATTTAAATAAAACACCCACGGGGCACAGAGTGAAGGGAACTGCACATGGTAGGATTTTTACAAATGAACAGTAAACACCTCACGGTTCACACGGGTCAGCTCTCAGGCTGCTGGCGTCCCTCTTGGTTCTCGCGCCCAGACAGGGTTAGCACAGTTCAGTATAGCAAGGCGTGCCATTCACAGTTATTTTGGTCTTGACATTCTGTCATGCATATACATTTATCCACATTATTAGCAGGTTGTGAAGTAAGTGCAGGGCAAATCATAGGAAAAAAGTATAAACATTCAAGTCGTCATACCCTGAAAAAACATGTGTTTTGCTGTAGTTGTAAACTTTTTGCACTAAATCCCATTTCAGGAACAAAATAAATAATACCATAGGATTCACAACTGGAGTTGGCTTCCTGATGAAGCCTAAGGAAGCAGTAGCTTTTTGAAACTGCAGAAAGGAAGTTTCTCTCACCACAGATCTATAGTCAGGGTGAGGGGAAATACATGCCCAGAACGCTCACCCTGGTTAAGTGCTAGACAGCTCCCCCTTCCCCCAGCAGAAAAACCACAAGGCTCCAGTAGCCTGTTCAGATCTACTTCCAGCAATAAGAGGATTCTTGAATCAAAACCACAGAAGTCAGTCGGTGCTTTCACTGTGACACCACGCGCAGAGTCTGGACTCTAACTGGTATTGAATGCACAATTAGTAACAATTACTTTCCGGAAAACAGAGGATCCGTGATGACGGGCAGGTAACCAGAACCAGTGGGTGAAAGACAGAGGAAGGACCTGTGCCGGAGACCGGATGGCTTGCGTTCCGTTTTGCATCCAACGTCAGGGCATCACCTGCGACAGGGAAGTTCAGGTGGTTTGATCCCGCCCCTGCCTGGTGAGGCGTGGGGTTAGTCAGCCCCGCTGCTGGGGATTTCGAGTCTCCTCTGTGCCGAGCTGGTGTTTCGTGATGGATTCCTCTCTCTTCTCCTAAGGACCGGGTCTCCTAGGCTGCCAGGCGTCTTGAAAAATGTCTCACGATGTGTGTGTCGGATGCTCTTGGGGGTCACTGGAACCGGTGACTGAAAGAGCAAATAAAAACAGCGGTGAGGTCCAAATTGTCCTCGATCTCTGAACTAAGTAAGCCCTGTCCTGGCCTGCGTCATTGTGATCTTCGTGTAAGCGTTCTCTCCTTTGCACTTTTCTGTCACACTCATCTGGGTTGACCTTCCCAGCACTTACCACAACTGAAATTAACTTTGGTATTTCATGTGCAGAAAGGCAGCCTAGCAAACAGGTTAGAAGGGTGCCACTGGCACAACCAGCTGTGTGACCTTGGGCAAATTACTTAACCCATGTGTCCCTTAATGTTTTCATCCATACAATGGGGATGACAAAAGTGACGACTTCACAGAGCTGCACGAATTAAATATTTTTTTTTTTTTTTAACATTTATTTATTTTTGAGACAGAGAGAGACAGAGCATGAACGGGGGAGGGGCAGAGAGAGGGAGACACAGAATCTGAAACAGGCTCCAGGCTCTGAGCCATCAGCCCAGAGCCCGGCGCGGGGCTCGAACTCACAGACCGCGAGATCATGACCTGAGCTGAAGTCGGATGCTTAACCGACTGAGCCACCCAGGCGCCCCGAGCTGCACGAATTAAACAAGATCATATTTATCAAGCGCCTTTTAGACCACACTGGGCAAATAGCAAGTATCTGCATCTGTCTCGCCGCTTTTTATTTACTTGCTAATATGTATCCTCTTGTGTTAAACGTTGATCTCCTTAATGTTCCCTCAAAGGACAGGGGCCTTTATCCTGTTTACTGGCATATCTTTACTGCCTGGATCAGTGCCTGGCACATAACTGGTGATCAGAAAGCATGTTATTACATTATAATCACCTTTAGAAACTGTTTATTTCAATGTCTAGCAAACTTGTCAGCCTCTGACAGACTTGTCTAAAATATTTTTGGCCACAGCATAACTCTTCCTCTGTGAGAGAAAAGTAACCACTCTGAACAATGCCTAAGGCATAAGAGGAAATCAACACATGCTTACTGACTGCTACAAATGGGAGTTTAGGGGGAAATAGGGTATTGATGAATTTATATCGATTATAATAGTCTTATGTGTACATTTGTATACATTATATGTATCTCCTGTCTCCTAAACACTGCATTTTAAGAAATGACAGATGCTAAGAATCTTTGTGTTAGTATCTAGACTTCTGTTTCTCTCAATTATTTCTATAGCTGTACAACGAAAACTCAGGGCGGTCTCCTTTATTGATCTACTGAAATGAAAGCCTGGAGAAATCATCTGACTATTCAGCATTCCTCACAAATCCCCCCTGAACCATCACTCAAATAAGTCCCTCTAATTTTAAGGAACAGATTGACAACTAAAAAATATTTCTGTCTTTAAGGCACAGCATTTCCTGCCTTAATATCTCCATGCCTTATAAAATAAGCAGATAACTCTGGGTCTACAGTGGAAGCTAGGAAGACCCTGACCTAGAGCCTCCGTCCTACAGTCATGTGACTTAAAGCTAATTAAAGGCAGGCAGACCCCATCACAGAGTGATGACCTTCCTGGGCTCACTTTAGGACTCACCTGCTGTAATTTTACTACAGAAACTGGATGCCCCCCATACATGGGGGATTCAGGCTGGATGGTGTTGTGTGATCTTGACATCACAGGGCTCAGGTTGAGTGAGCCTGGACACTGAAGCTGAGGGTCTGCGGAGGAGAGTGTCGATGATTTTGGATTAACCATGTTTGCAGGACCGATGAGAAGATGAGCCGTTGATCCGAGGCCAGGCAAGCCAAAATTCACAGGTCCCACATTTGGGATAGCACCAGGGGCAGAGGAAACTGGCCTGGGCATCGTGGGAGAATAGAGAACAGGAAAAGTGCCCAGCGTCGGGGATGGTAAGACCATGCAAGGAATGCTGAGTGATGGCAGCTGACCTGAAGGTGGCCCCACAGGATGGGGGGTCTGACTGCCAGATAAGAGCACGTTGAAACCATTTAATCCTGAAACAGAAGCAGAACAAGGTAAGTCAACACAACAGGAAGATACCATTCCAGCTCACATCCCGCACGGCGCTTCCAAATGAGAAAGAACCCACGATGAATGGATTCTGCCTGACCAGCCAACCCCCTTCCCGTGTTCTCCCCACCCTGCACTGCGTCTCCTCAGCAATGGCCACGAATGAGATCCCACAACCATCTGTGTGACAATGTGGTAGATGCCCATGGCTACTGAGAGGGTCAGTTAATGTGAGTTCCACGTCGAGGAGGAAAATGAACTTGGATGGAAAAATTGTTATCTTTATTCTTACAAACTTCTAGCAAATTTATATTTTCCTCAACTTGGATCCTAGGCAACAAATCTGACAGTATTAATAGCACCTTGACCTTGTCACTAGTAAAAATTATTTTTCGTTTGGTACAATTGGCTTCCCCTTATAATCGTATGTATTTAATAATTTTAAGCATTTGTAAACATTGTGAGGAGGAATCCACAGGCTTTACCAAAGTGTCAGTGGGTCCTTGGCCTAGAAAAAGCTAATAATCCCTGTGCTGGGCTGTCATTTTCATTCGGCAGGAACCAAGTCTGTTTCTTGTTCATCAATGTATCTGCACCACTGAGTATCATGCTTACGTCAGACCCTCAAAAAATATTTGCTAGTGGAATAAAGAACATTTTCTAGGTAAGAGAACAATAAAAAAACACCTGCCTAACCTGTGAAGTGAATGGAAAGCTGAGGAAAATCAGTTGAAGTCTCTTTGCATTGAGAGCAGCTTTACGTACATGGTGCATACCTTAAAAATTAGGTATCTATTATATTTCAGCTTTGTTTTGAAATACTAACAGCACTTGAGTCTTTCTGTCAGGTCCTATTATCGAAGTGCTTCAGATGTATTATCTTATAAAATTTAGTTCAATTTTGAGAGCACCCCCATGGCATAGCAGTCATGGTTAGTGCTGCTTTACCGGTGAGGATGGCTGAATACTTCATGAAGACTGTAAATGGCTTTGATGTCCAGCCCTCTGTCTCCAGACCTGGCCCTCGACCACAGTGAATGCTCAGTACCTCCAGATATGCGAGACATCGGCAGGCTAGCTGCACATAGTGGCCATGAGGTTCATGTTGTTCAGTAAACTGAACCAATGCCAGATTCAGCCGAATTATAAAAACAGAATGATCTTTTGAATTGTGCTTTTTTAGCAAATGAAGTTCAACGCATTAACAAAAAAACTCACTTGCCCTAATTATTTTCTTAGTATCCTTCCAGTTGGTGAAAACGAAGACAGCCTTCGCCTTCGGTTCACAGAGGGAGGAAACAAGGAGTTTAGAGTAAAATGGCTCAGAGGCTGTACACAGCATCACTAATGGGCTACTTCGGTCAGGTGACATGGACGAAAATTTAAAAATCTAATTCATGATCTGACTACCCCAAGGGGCCCTAAGACAGGGTGACATTCCTTACCGGCTGGCGACTGTACATAAAGATACTGCAGCAAAGAGGGCTCTTTGGTGCTTTCATTTTCTTTTGAAGACTTTTCAACCTCTGCATCTCTTGAAGAATTTCCCCACTCGGAAGAAACGCAGCAGTTTGCTGAAGCCTTTCCCGAAGCCTGTTCTGCAGCAGAGAGTTGACTCTCCATGTGAATGTCTTCGAGGGGCGCAGATCCCCCGGGACCCAGGGTCTTGGGAGAAGCGATGTCTGTGGAATCTGAGGGTTTCTAAGCACAACCAAGCAGGAACCAGAAAGGCACGTAAAAATCCCAGTAGTACATCTCAAGAACAGCCTTCTCAAAATAGCTAAGACATAAGCAGAAAGGTCAGAGATCGCCATGTGCCACACTGCATCGTGTATGTGAGTTGTTTCGGTCACACTTCTAGGAATGGTCTGAAAATCAAGGACATGTCATGTGCTCCTGGAGGTTTAGGATTCTGAAGCACAGAAATGATGGAGTTTTAATAATGAAAAACTGGCCACGGTATTTACACTATGAAATAAATTTCTGAGCTGCTAACGCATCCAGAGTGTGGATGCATCTTTTAGTGGCCCAGTATGAACAGCAGGATGGGCCCAAACCCGGTCTTGGTTACCTAAGACATACTCCGGTCAGTCTTCCCTGCTGTTATGCAACCCCAGGCTATATACACAATTAGAACAATTCACTCTGGCGAGAGGGAGGAATAAAAGAGAAGGGGTCGTAACTAAGGTACTGATCTCTATGAGTCTGGCTGACCCACCACGGACTGCTGTCATGACCGTGCTTCTGCTCTCACAGTGTTTTACTGGTCATATCTCATTAACCTTCGAGGGCTACTTTGTGGGAGATACCAACAGCTCACATTTTTGCTCCCTTCACTTTGTAGCTGGGGATGAACAGGGATGAGAACAGACACAGACACTAAAAGCCAAATAGCACCCATATTCCTGACTCTGAGACTCTGGTGCCTCCTGGATTACGGTGGCTATTTCAGTGATCTCAACTTGTTTGAAAAAAACAAAAAAAAACAAACCCAAAAACAAACCCAGAAAGTATAGAAAAAGGGAGGAGATCTACAAACATGTTAATGGTGATTGCCTCTATGTGGTGGGATTATGGGTCTTTCTTTTCTATTTTTCATATATCATTTAGCATTTTATGCAAAGCAGGAGCTTTATAGAAATCACTTTTGTTTTTTTAAATTTTTTGAGTGAGTCTGTGTGCATGCATGCATGCGCTGGGGGGAGGAGCGAGGCAGAGAGAGAGGGAGAGAATTTAAGCAGGATCCATGTTCAGCACAGAGCCTGACGTGGGGCTTGATCCCACGAACACTGAGATCATGACCTGAGCCAAAGTCAAGAGTTGGATGCTTAACTGACTGAGCCACCCAGGCACCCCCAAAATCGCTTTTCTTATGGTACTACTTTATGGCAAGACTATGGGAGAGCCAGTCCCAGGCTTAGTTATACAAGTGATACACAAAATACCTTCCATTCCAGACTCAGTAGCTTATTAGTATCTGTGTGTCTTTACTGGGAAGGAATTCTGGGTTAACGGGATGTCACTAAACATGTCCCTCCCTCCCCAAACTCCCTTACCTTGGGCATGACAAGGGCTAGAGGGCTGTCATCATAGTCCCTGCTCTGTCTTTTAGTGGCTGGTTCCTCCTCTTGAGGCTTCCTCTCCTCACCCAGGCGCTTCTGAACTGAGGGTGTGGGTGACTGCTCTGATGCCGTGACCTCCAAGCTTCCACCGTCCCTCTCCGACCCTGAGCCTGACCCTGGGGACGGTCCCTCCTGTACGTTCCCATACAGCATGAACAGTGAGGTGGAGGGCACGTACACCAAGGGCTGACCGGTCAGCAGGGCTGGCTTTGGCGTTTCCCCATCTGAGGCGGCAGAAGACGGTGAGACACCTGCTTGTGCATTCAGACCATTCTGCATGGAGAAGGACTGCAGGTCCGTTTGGGTCACAGAAAATACTTGGTGCGCTAAAGGATTAACACGATATTCTGAGTCAGCTGACAGGGTAGGGGAAGGAGCAACAGGGTCCAGGCTGCTTGACGGAGGCATCACTCTCTTACCGGCAAAGGCCTTTCCCCTGAAATGAAAAGAAACATAATGGGTCTCAACAAGTTATCGTGTTCCACCAGCTCCTGATTCTTTGCCTTCCTCCAGAGAGATGTACCAAAGCAGAAATGAGATAATGCTGCTCACGCTGCTACTGAAGTGTGCCCCCTGAGCACCTATTAGCTAATCCCAGAGGCAGGGGCCCATGTAACGTGGATAGATGGTTAGGGATTGGGAGGGCCGCCCTTGAGGGATCTCAGGTTAGAGCTCAGACTGGCTCCTCCCCTGCCTCTTCTACATCTAATAGTTATCAGTTAGCATAATATTATAATTGTTTTACATAATTATGATAATGATAGCTCTCTGCCACCAGTTTACGAGACTGAAGCTCAGAGGCTCATCAGCCTACTGAGGGTCACCCAGCTCTAATGTGATGAAGCTGGGCCTCACACTAGGCACTGTATGACATTCTGGGTAGATAGCAAAGACTGGACCAGAGTTTATTCATTTATTTATTATTTTTTATTTATTTTCACTTATTTTTTTAAAGTTTGTTTATTTTGAGAGGGGGAGAGAGAGAGAGAGAGAGAGAGAGAGAGAGAGAGAGAGAAGGAGAGGGGCGGAGAGAATCCCAAGCAGGCTCTGTACTGACAGAACAGAGCCCAATGCAGGGCTTGATGTCACAAACTGCGAGATGGTGACCTGAGCTGATATCAAAAGTCAGACGCCTGACTTTAGCCACCTAGGTGCCCCCGGATCAGAGTTTCATTTAAAGGATGCATCTGGTTTGTTTCAAATCCACTGTGACATAAATGAAGTGGACAGTGAGGAAATAAAGTTACCTACTAAATTATTTTCTGCCATTCTTGTCCCATTCTGTTCAGTATCACAATTTTTAGGCAGAACACATGAAAAATTAACCCCCATTTAACATATGAGATTATAAACAATGGGTGTTTTCTATGGAAAAAATGTCTAAATATTGAAAAACATTTATATTTCTAATGTATTTTTGGAAACAGATGAAGAAAATCCTTTTAAGACTCCTCTAAGAACTAATCAGTAGGACCTATTTTGCCCAGTCTTGTTGTCCGTGTGCTGAAGTTAAAATGGAGGGCACCGGGCCGCAGAGGTGAGCGTATCTGTCCAACCACAGCCTGAGAGAGTGATCAGTACTACTCGGCTGTGAGAAGCTCAACATGGCCATGCTGAGTCTATCACCCACCGTCCTCCCTCTGGTCGTCCATCCTCAACCTGTCTACCTCCACCAACAACAGCACCACTGTCTGAGATCCAGGTGTCCTTTGTGATGTCTCTCTACTTCGGTGAGTCTTGCTCACTCACCGTCTTACACTGACTTCTACTCTTCCGTCTGCAGCTGACACAGCTCAGATCTGCACCATGACAGAGCAGAAAGGCTGCAGGCGCTGAATCCCACCTGCTTAATAAAAGCGGACAGAGTGCTGTTCTCCACGGAGTCTACATAGTTCATTATTGTCTGTCTCATAAACCCAAACTCTTCCACCTGGCTTTCAAAGCTCTTTGCCAGCCTGACCTATTCGCCTCCAACACCCCAAGTTATTTTTATGAATGATGTTTCCCTTTACTATCCTACTTGGACAAATCATTACAGCTAAACTAATCGGCTTAATGTCCCGGTACTCCCTGGCCCCACATCATAATCTGTTTCTTCCCAAATTTGTCCTTAAAAACCACTCTCGTTCCCTCATTAGCACTTCCTCTGCTTCTTCTGATAATACGTGATTTTCTTCAAAATCAGACCCAAAATTTGAATCAAAGAGCCTGGGTTTGAATCCTGGCTCTGTCACTTATCAGCACTGTGACTTTGGGCAAGTTAATTAACCTCTTTGGGTTTCCATTTCCTTTCTGTAAAATCAAGAAAAAACAGTACCCACCTCAAACGTTTGTTATGGTTAGATGAGTTAATATATATAAAACTTTTGGAACAAGATCTGGTGGTTCATAAACAAAGTTATCTATGGTAATGACAAAAATGACTCCTGGAGCTCCAATCTTCAGTCCTCAGTGCCATGTTAGTAGTGGATTGTCTTTTTTCAGTGTATTTGTTTTTATTTTTTTCCCCATAGCTTTCGTTAGCATAGGGGATCCATTCTTCCTACTTTTGTGTCCTTGATGCTATATCCAGAACAGCGTTAGGCACAAAGGGGAAACAGAAAATTCTTTTTTTTTTTTAAGTATTTATTTTTCAGAGAGAGAAAGAGAGAGAGACAGAGAGAGAGAGAGAGAGAGAGAGTGTGTGTGTGTGTGAGTAGAGGAGAGGCAGAGTGAGAGGGGACACAGGATTGAAAGTGGGCTCTGTGCTGACAGCAGAGAACATGCTATGGGGCTTGAACTCACAAACTGTGGGATCATGACCTGAGCCAAAGTCAGACGCACAACCAACTGAGCCACCCAGGCACCCCAGAAAATTCTTAATAAACAAATGGCTGACTTCTGAGGAAGACTGCTAAATTTACCTTTTGATGGGTTGCATTTCAATGTGTTCAAAGTTAACACCAGAAAATAGAAAAGAATACACTCAGTTTTTAAAAACTACTTACTGTGAACTGTCTTCTATTTTCTGTCGGTAAACAGCTGCCAGACTTCCAATTTCTAAGGAGTAGCCACCTGATCCTAAAAAGGAAAATAAAACTCTAACAAAATATGGCAAGAGACTTACACACACCAATTATATATAGTAGGATTCATTATTCACAGCTCGGGGATTATAAGATTATCTCAAATCCGTTCTGGTTTTGATTCAAACAGAGAAATTTCCAGAAGCTAGCTATTAGTGGGGAGTTCAGGTCTCATCAATAATTAGAAACAAAACAAAGAAAACAAGTGTTGCTTTGTAAACCTGATGAATGTCTGAGATGCATCAAACAGACCCAGTTGGCAAACCAGTGGATCTTCATGGCTGACTAGGATGAATTTCAGGCACGGAGCCATGTTCATTCCCTGTGAAGTCAGCAACTCTTTTGCCCTCAACCATCCTTTTACTTCAGGTAAGTGAAAAAAAGGGCATGGCCTAGAGTCAGCTCATTTTAAAATGCCTGGGTAGGGTGACTGTTACATGACAGCTGACGGAGTCCACGGAATAAGAAAAGGCATATACCTTGTTCTTCTCTATAAGGACTGCTGGGCTCTGAGTTCACTTTCCTCTGGATCCTCTCAGAAGCCTGAACTGTGTTAAAAGAACCATGTCGAGCCAGCCTCTGTTTTGCACAGACTTGAATCTGGCCATATGTTTCTCTTTTCAATTCTGGTAAGACAGATGCAGAAACATCCACTAGTTCTTCATCTAAATAAATGAGAGAATTGGTAGTGTTGTTATATAGCTATAATTCAGGATAATTTTAGCCTTTTTAGAATATAGCTTTGGGAGCCTGTAATTGTAATGGAGCTATCCTATAAATTAAAAACTAAGACAATCAAAGGAATTTTATGAGCCTTGTCTCAAACCCCAATTTCTTTAGATGTACTAATTTTTTTAAGAGTTAGTAAAAGACTATAAAGTGAGACCGAATTCATATATATTCTAAAATTATCCCAACTGCAACAAAAGTAGAGCAAAATGTTCTCCAACCCAAATTAGAATGGACCTGACATTTCAGATGCTTTCTTTGGGCAGAGATATCAAAGGAAAACCCAACCATGCTCAGCCCAACACACATATTTAGAGATTTTAACATTAATTGGGATCAGCCGCTTCTGCCACAGCTCTAGGGCAATGAGTATACGAATCTCTATTTTCTATTATGCTCTATTATGTCTTTCTTAGGCGGTAGGAGGCTCAGTTACTAAGTGACCAAGGGAATAAGGTCAGCAAAAACGTCATGGTTGAAGTGCTGCAGAACAGTGAGAATAGAAGGGCCTTGGAGGCCTATTTTTTTGCTTAAAGAGGCTGTGTAAAATCAGGACAAAATTTCCTGTATAGAGCCAGGCCTATGTTTCTACATAGAAATAGTCCCTGTTGTTTAGTCATTCCTACCCTGTTCATCTGTGTGATTTTTCTTTCTAGGTTCAAAGCATGCACATTTGTTTGTTTATTCATTTATTTTGAAAGAGAGACAGAGGGAATGAGTAGGGGAGGGGCAGACAGAGAATCCCAAGCAGGCTCTGTGCTGTCAGTGCAGAGACCAAAAAACATGCATAATTTTAAGAAATATTTATTTATTTTGAGAGAGTAGGTGCCAGTGGGGGTAGCAAGCAGAGAGAGAGGGAGACAGAGAATCCCAAGCAGGCTCCACACTGTCATTACGGAGCCCGATGTGGGGCTGGAACTCATGAAGCGTGAGATCATGACCTGAGCTGAAATCAAGTCAGACACTTAACTGACTGAGCCACCCAGGCACCCCAAAGCATGCCCATTTTAATGAAAAGATTAATAAACTGAAGGGCCCTGCTAGACTTACATTTTCGAAAACACATAAAAACTGAAAAACAAAATCACCTTTACAAAAACCCCCAAAATGGTCTTTAGAAAGTTAAAAATTACAAAATCAAAAAGAAAATGGGTCCAGACAGTAACAGGGAACAAATTTACCCTCCTTCCTGAAACAAAGTATCAGACAAAGTATATCAAAACAATGGCTCTCAAGACACTGGACAGCAGGGTCCTTAGAGACAGGAATCAATGGAGTGAGATTGAGGATTGCCCCCCCCACTTACTGTCTGGAGAATGTTTCCAAGTTGGAGTATAGGGAAGGGAACCTGGACAGAAATTGGAAGTCTCTCCACATTGAGGTTGGAGCTGGGAGTCAAGGAAAGCCAGGATGGCTAGAATTTGCAGGGCAAAATACCAGAAAGGAGAACCACACAAAAAGAATGGTGGAGATCTGCAGAAGGTACTCCCACTCTTAAGTATTCCGTGGAATACCCACGCATGTGAGAAACCTACCCAATGTTACGGAAAGAACCACTCAAAAGGAGAAGAAGGAATAGTGTCTTGCATCTCACCCAGGGCTGGGAATAGTGCCTGTTGCCAATAGCTAGCATGGAAAAATCTTATAATTCATGGGTCATTGCTTAGAATGCTGAAAAGGGTATTATTGCCTCAGTAGTGGGGATAATGCACTAAAGACTAACTGCTGATGGTCCTGCCTACCAAAGCTTAAAAACAAGGCCTGAAAGGTTCACTGTTCCCAAGTAACTTCACTGCATCCCAGAACAAAGCTGAAGAACATTTTTAGAAAAACTGAAATATCTAGCACCCCACATCTTAGTGTCTGGCATATAATTAAAAATTACCAGGTACACAAAGTTGAGCGAAATATAACCTGCAGTGAAGAGACAAATCAATGGAAATGGATTCAAAAGTGACACACGATAGAATTAGTAGATGGGCACATGAAAACAGGTATTATAATTCCATGAACTCAGGGAACTAGAGGAAAGACTGAACATGTTGAGTAGAGACATCGAAAATCTAAAGGCTCAAGTCAAACTTCCAGTGATAAAAACTGTAATGCTGCAGAAAAAAAATAGTGAATTTGAAAATATACCAATAGAAACTCTCCCAAATGAAACCCAGAAAAGAGAATGAAAGAAACAAAACATCAGTGAACTGTGGGGCAACTTCAAGCAGCCAAATTTAGGCATAACTGGAGTCCCCAAAGAACAGAAGAGGGGACAGAAAAAAAAATCCAAAAAAATAATGGCTGAAAATTTGTCAAAGTTGATAAACACCTTCAACCCATAGATCTAAGAAGCCCAACAAACCGAAGTACAAGAGACATGAAGAAATACCAAAGCACACATAATCAAATCATTTAAAACAAGGCAGAAAGAAAATCTTAAAAGCAACTAGAGACAAAGGACACATTATATCTGGAAGAACAAGATGATGATAGATTTCTAACAAGAAACAATCCAACCTAGAAGACAGTAGAGCAACTTCTTTAAAGTACTGAGAGGAAAAACCTTCAATCCTGAAACCTTTACCCATCGAAAATACCTTTTTAAAAATTTATTTTATTTTGAGAGAGAGAGAGAGAGCGCACATGGGGGAGAGGGGCAGAGGGAGAGAGAGCGTAAATCTTAAGCAGGTTCCGCACTGCCCAGAGCCCAATGCAGGGATCAATCCCATGACCCTGGGATCATGATCTGAGTCGAAATCAAAGAGTCAGACACTCAATTGACTGAGCCACCCAGGAGTCCCAGCAAAAATATCTTTTAAAAACAATGGAGCAAGGTGGTAAAAAACATACAGATTTCCTGTTACATGATAAGTACTCAGGATGTAATGTCTGCCATGATGGCTATAGCTAACACTGCTGTATGTTATATACAATAGTTGTTAACAGAGTTAACGGTTGTTAACAGAACTCCTAAGAGTTCTCATCACAAGGAAAAAAATTCATTTCCCTTTTTTTTTCCTCTTTTTATTGTATTAATATGATGTATGCTAACCAAACTTACTGCAGTGATGAATTCACAATATATGTAAGTCAAATCATTATGCTCTACACCTTAAACTTATACAGTGATGTACATTCAGTATATCTCAATAAAGCTGGAAAATGGGGAAAATAAAGACATCTTTAGACATAGGAGAGCTGGAAGAATTCATTAGTGGCAAACCTGCACTACAAGAAATGTTAAAGAAAGTCCATCAAGCCAAGAAAAATGATACCAAATGGAAACCCGCACCTACAAAAAAGGGATGACAAGCACCAGAAGTGGTGATTACATGGATAGATATAAAGTTTTCCCCTTATTAAAGTCTTTTAAAAGACAATAGACTGTTTAAACCAAAAATAATAACAATGCATTGTGGAGTTTATAACACACAGAGCAGTAAAATTTTTGGTAATAATAGTACAAAGGCCAGGCAGGGAGAAGTGAAAGTACGCTATTATAAGATCCTTATATAAGTAGTACATCATTTGAAGGTAGCCTGTGATAAGTTAAAAGTGCATACTATAAATCCTAAGGCAGCCATTAAAATAACACAACAAAGAGTTACCACTAATAAGCCAATAAAGCCAGTAAAAAAAAATTTTTTATGGAAGCATAAAAAATAATAAATCCAAAAGAAGTAAAAAAAAAAAGTAAAAAGGGAAACAATGAACAGATGGGACAAATTGAAAACAAATAGCAAGACAGACTAAAGTCAAATATCAATAATCACCTTAAATGCAAATGGTCTAAACAACTCAATTAAAAAGCAGAAATTGTCAGATGAGATGAAAAAACTCTCAACCATATACTACCTACTAGAAACTCACTTTATTTTTTTTTTAACGTTTTTATTTTGGAGACAGAGAGAGACAGAGCATGAACGGGGGAGGGTCAGAGAGAGGGAGACACAGAATCTGAAACAGGCTCCAGGCTCTGAGCTGTCAGCACAGAGCCTGACGTGGGGCTCGAACCCACGGACCGCGAAATCATGACCTGAGCCGAAGTCAGCCGCTTAACCGACTGAGCCACCCAGGCACCCCTAGAAACTCACTTTAAATATAGGTACCAATAGTTAAAAGAATGAACAATATACACTATGCTAACTAATCGAAAGAAAGCTGAAATGATTATATTACCATTAGATAAAGTAGATTTCAGAACAAAGAATATCATCAGGCATAAAGAAGGGTCATTCATAATGAGAAAAGGGTCAATTCACCAAGAAGACGTAGGGATTGGTCTTAAATGTTTATGTACATAATGACAGCTTCAAATACACATAGCAAAACCTGATAGAGCTGAAAGATGAAATAGACAAATCTGCAACTATAATCAGACATTTCAACATTCCTCTACCAGCAATTGAGAGAAGAAATAAACATAAAGTCAGTAAGGATATAGAAGAATGACAACACAATCAACCAACCTGATTTAGTTGTCATTTGTAAAACATTCCACTCAACAAAGTAGAATATACATTCTTTTTAAATGCATATGGGTAGACCATATCTGTACCATAAAACAAACCTCAATAAATTTGAAAGGATTCAAGTTACATAAAGTATATTCTCTGCCCACATGGAATGAAGTTAGAAATCCATAAGAAAAAGATCTGGAAAAATCTCAGAAAAATTGGAAATGAGCACACATCCAAATAAAAGGAAAACATAAAGGGAAATTGCAAAATATTTTGAATTGAAAGACAGAGAAAACACACATATCAACATTTGTGGGATAGAGCTAAAGCAGCACTTACAGTAAAAATTGACAGCATTAAATACCTACTAGAAAAAAGAACGATCTAGAATCACCTCCACTTCTACCTTAAGAAACTAGAAAAAGAGAAAACTGAACACAAAGTAGAAGGATAGATCTACTAGAGATAAACTGAATAGCCCAATAGCTGAAAAAATTGAATCTGTTATTAAAAACCTCTCATGTAGGAAACTGCTTGCCCACATGCTTCACTGGTGAATTCTACCATATGAACAGATGTACACGACTATTCACTGTAGCTTTATTTGTAAATAAATAAATTTATAAGTAAATTTCTAGCCAAACTCTGGAAATAATCCACATGTCCACCAACAAGTAAATGAATAAAGAATGATATATCCATATAATGGGATACTCAGCAATGTAAAGGAATAAACTATTGATACATGATACAATACTATTAATCTGAAAGTAATTATGCTGAGTGAAAGAAGCTTGAGAAAAAGAGTATACACATTACAGTCAATTCTTGTTATTCACGGTAGTTATGTTCTGTGAAGTTACCATGAACACTGAATTAGCAAATACTGAACTACTGCTCTTAGAGGAAATACAGGGTTAGGTTCCTGCCAGCCTCCGGTTACAACATTTTCATCAACTGATCAACACATAACCCTGTTTTATATGTGTGTCTGTTTAAAGACACCTTATTTAATATACATTGTTGATTCATTAGTGTTCAACTCTTAGCCAAAAGCACTAGAACGCATGCCTGAAGGAAGCTTTTCTAACATATGTATTTCCACTGTAAGGCACTTCACAGCCTTCTTGTACTTAGAATCATTAGCACTTCAGTAGGACACTTGTGAGCCATTTTAACGGCACAATCCCCAACACAAAGCACAAAAAATGTGAATACATGGCCTTAAAAAGACCACGGAAAGGACACTTGTTTATAGCATGAGAGCCAAGTAGGAACAAGTACGAGAAACATAGAAGGCTGTGTTGCCTTGTTCGACCTCAGCTGGGAACAAGGGTGTTACCAACCGAAATTTTTTGCCACTCTTTGCATGTCTGTGAATGAATGAGAAAATTCTGCGAGTGTTGATTTTGGAGTTATCAAAAAATTTTAGTGAGTATGTAAATTTGCAAATATGCACTCTGAATAATGAGCATCGACTGTATATAATTTGCTTATAAAAAATTTTAGAAAATATGTACAAAATCTAGAGTGAAAGAAAGCAGATCAGTGGTTGCCCTGGGGACGGGATGGGGGTAAGGAGGGAGGAATTACAAAGACACAGGAGACTTTGGAGGGTGATGGGTTCATTATATTGACTGTGGTCATTCTTTCACAGGTGTACACAATGCAAAACCTACCAAACTGTAATTTTAACCATGTGCCATTTATCCTGTGTCATAATAACTCAAAAAAGCTGTGAAGAGGATGAAAAGGCCACAATGGTGGGAAGGAGAAGAGGAAAGAGACATTTATTAAGTTTACCCATGAGGAATTGCTACACAAGGAGTGAAGGAGAGTGAATTCAAGAAATCAAAGGTAATGTGAAGTTCCAGATTGCTGGGTTGTTGATGACGATGGTGATGTCAGTAATGAAACTAGATATACAGAAAGAAGATCAGGTTTCTGTCAGATAGAGAAAGTGGGTTCACAATGAGGTTCCTGACCTGGTCTCAAGTCCTGGTCCCCTCATCAGATCGGAGCCCTTCTAGCTGGGTACACAAATCCCTTCGTGAGACTTCTCAACACCACCTCAGTTCCCTGACTACCCTATTTTCTGCAATGACACTACTACCCTTGAGTCCCTCTTCTTTTTTAATCTATCTAAAGATCTCTTGTCACTTCTGCCTATTACATCTAGGACAGATTTCTTGGTTTATTTCGAAGGCTTCCAAAACGTCCCAACCAATCACATTTTATGTCTCGTTATCCTCTAGCCCATGCCTTACACCTAAATCAGGGTGGCTGATCTCTAAACATGCACCAGATCTGTTCTTAGGTATCTTCTCCCTGAACTCAACAGCTCTCCTTCCCTCCAAAACCTAACGGTTCCATCCATCAGAACGTCACCCATATCCTCTCTGAGTTCCCCCAGAGCCAGGACCACCGTGTGTAGTGCTTAATCGTTCTCTAATTTTCAAATGCAGGCTAATTACACCTTCGATAGAAGCTCATTAATCAACTAAAGCAAGTAAAGGCACTAATCTGGGTACTATAGGGTAATCATGGATGAATACAGGCTGAGTCTGCTTTTAACTCATCGGGAATCTGCCTCTTTAGAAAACAGTTTGACCATTTCTTAAAATGTTAAGCATAGTGCTACCATATGAGCCATCACGTCCACCCCTAGATATACCCATGAGAAATGCAAACAGACGTTCGTATCAAAACTTCTCTGTGAATGTTCAAAGTGGTATTATTCATAATTGCCAAAAAATGGAAAAAATCCAAATTTCTGTCAACCGATAAAAGAATAAATGAAATGTGGCACATCTATACAATGGGATAGTATTCCACAACAGAAGGCAAGGAAGTACTGATACATGCTATGAGGCTGGAGGACCTAACAACATTGTGCTAAGTGAATGAAGTTGGTCACAAAAGACCAGATATTGTGTGATTCCATTTATAGGGAATCTCCAGAATAGGCAAATCTATAGAGATGGAAATATATTAATTTTCTCCTGGTGCTGGAAGGGAGAGGTTGGGAAGAAGTGGGAAGGAAGTGCTAATGTGGACAGGGTTTCTTTTGGGGATGGACTGTGTTTTCCAAGTAATTGTGGTGATGGTTGCACAACCCTGTACTAAAAGCCACCGAACTGTACAATTTAAATGGATGAGTTATGTGAGTTACATCTTATGTGAGTTATATCTTAATATGGTTGTTAAAAATTAAAACAAAAACGACCACGTCGGGCTTCCAATGAATGCAGAGAGCTGGGGCAATGGCATGGCATCAACATCACCGAGTACAGTAGCACAATACTACATCGCAACAGCTCAGATGTGACAGTCTTTGCTCCAGGTGATCAGGGAAAACTTCACGGGGGAGTTGACATTCAAGCCAGATCTTGAAAGCCGAGTAGAATATATTCGGGTTGAAAAGAAGAGGGCTTCACAAGTGAAAAGACTAGAAGCTAAAGGCAGAGGTGTGCAAAATGGCAAAGGTGTGTAATTCATGCAGGCAGGGATGGCGTCACACGCGCCTTTCAATCTCTCGTGGCATTTAGTACAGTAACTTCATGTGCACAATGCACATGCAGTAAGTGCCGGCTGGCCTGAATTAGTTATACTTGATTTTAAGTGGTTTCATCTAGATCCTAAGTGAATAATGTGTTGTAAGTGAGGTAGAGAGCTGTATCTTTTATAAGCCTGGGTTAAGTGGCAGGAATTTATGCCACTAATACCAAAATTGGAAGGGTAATTTAAAAATAACTTTAATGGCTTCTTTTTTCCAGGCAGCATAGCTATATGTAAAGTAGCTGGTCTAGTAGGATCCAGTCCCCAATTGCTCAGATATTACCTGTCAAATTAGAAGATAATACCCTTTTTTGCTCTAGTTTAGTAAAATTATAACACTTGTAACCTGTTAAATAAATTACCAAAAAGGTGTTCATGACATCCATACTATATTTAAAAGCCATCTCACCACGTATTAGTTTTGTGATAGTAATCGATATAATTTTAACACTATCTGGGATTTCGAAGAAAAATAATGCTTTATTTTGCTGATGCAGAAACAACCAGAGTTCATAAGAAGTGTTATTTTTAATCCTTAATCCCAAACTTCCAGGAACTTTGGAATAAAATAAAACATGCTAATGAGTTATAATTTAATAGTTACAGAAACTCCCACATTATAAGCTCTCAGGATCTCCCTTCCTACCATACGGGAGCTGGCCCCACACACCATTTAAAGACTAACGTTCCTTGTTCCAAGAGTGATACCTCTAGTCTAATTTTGAATGTGACACAGGTTATGGGAAATGAAGATCAGTCTCATTGAGTAGTAGATGCATGATTTGGAAAAGGAACTGGGGATTGAAAATAAAATAGGTCCCTAGCAAAACCATGCCACCTTACCGCTGGAACTGAAGTCCACAGGCCCGATCCATTTGAAGGCTGGTTTCCGGCCTCGCTCCTCAGTTACATGCACCTTCTTTATTAGAGCCAAGCTGGTCAGAACATTGGCTATGTCATAGAGGCGTCGTACCTTTGCTTGAAGATATAAAACACAATTATGGTCACACCGTCTGTAACACCATTACATTTTAGTTTATGTGACAGGTCACTTTTCTGGGCGGCCATATAAACCTCAAGCAGAAAGCAGTGGGGTGCAGCAGAGGCCAACGGCTCTGTCATGCAATGGCCTGAGATTTATGGATCTGATGTATCTGAAGACACATACTACAGGAAGGTCAGTGTGTCTTTCCTTTTCCACAACTTCACACCCCTTGTGAGAGGCACCTGGTAATGAGCAGGGAGCACCGAGATTTGCAGGGAGCGCCGAGATTTCAAGAACGCCAAGGGAGGGAAAGGGGCTATAATTAAAGGCTTAGTAAATGTAATTCTGATGTGTGGCATGTCAAAAGCTCGCTCTGAGTTTCTCCCAGCAGGAGGTGGTGGCACCAGCTCCAGCAGGCAGCTGGCCTGTGAAAATGACAGGGATTCCCCAGAGCTTCCTGTGAGGCTGCGCTCTTGGGCACACAAGACCGTTGGGGCTCAAGGTCACGAGGTTCAGCTGTGCTGAAGACAGGCATCTGGCCACCTAGTGGGGGAGGGGCGGGGTGGTCCTTCCCTTAGTCTTATGAGGGCTGGGGGAGAGACATTTGAAAATGCAGGTACTAGAGGAGACATTCAGAAGAGGTGGTAAGACATCTGACAGGCAGGGCAATACCCACAAAGTAATGTCCATTCAAGAAATCAATTTACAGGTAGGAAACCCACTTGACTTTGTATCTAAAATCAATCAGAGGAGCTCTGATTATGGTCCAGGAACCTCAAACATTCACCCCAGATGCAATCTTCTTCCCAATTCTGACAGAGCTGCATTTTACCTACTCATTTCTCCCACAGGGTGCCTATACCTCCAATGGAAACAGAAAAAGCAGAAAGCTGAGATCATGGCTTCCCAGGGCTTGAAAGGGCTATTGGCAGCCAAGGGCATTTGGCTCGACCCAGGCTTGACAGAAAAGGAAGATGCACTGGGTACGAATCTCGGAAACTATTCTTGCCCAGCGGCCTCGTCCCACCACCCCTACCCTACCCTGGTCATTCCTCTGTTTCTTACCTGCAGACAACTTTCATCTCCACCCATCAGGAGAGTAGGCAGGGGGTGAGGAAAAAAGGGGAAAGAAAACTCAGACATTCTGTCTTGGAAGCAGCAATACTAAAGAGAAACGCAAAGCATCTTACACCCTCCCTGACCTGCATTTGTGGGATGGATGGCATTCTGCTTCCACCATCCATCCTAACTGCCGAGGAAAAGGCATCGGACAGAACTTTAATGGGAATTATAGTATTTACTAACTTACCTCTCACAGCCCCAAGAATCTTTATGAGTGCAGGAAGGACTGCACTTCTCAAAAACAATTTCTTCTTCAATCTCACAGGCAGAAAATATCAGTATATGATATGACACCCTTTTTGTACTTATAAGTGGATTTAGGTGAAGATGCTTACTTTTAAATTTACTATGGTCTGGGGTATCCTGGCTTTCTTCTATCAGTATTTTGGCAGCCACATCAAGAGTAACAATCTTGGTTTTGGAGACGAGGAATAGCATGACAAACTTCTGGCTCATAATTCTCAGAGACTTGTCTTTTCTACTGTTTGCAGATGCTACAAAGGGAATGAAAAGAAAGCATCAAAACATATAATTTACCACATGAAAGACGGTACTTAGAGTTTGCCAGAACTACTAACTCTACCAGCAGATGGAAAGATCAGTCTTGTTACAGGCAGAAGCCTACTGGACACACAGCACAAAAAGATGGCTTGTAAACAAATGAGATGGATTTTTGTCTTCTTTTTTTTTTTTTTTTAAAGTAACCTCTACACCCAACGTGGGACTCGAACTCATGACCCTGAGATCAAGAGTTGCATGTTCTACTGACTGAGCCAGCCAGGCGCCTCAAGAAATGAGATGGGTTTTCTTATGGCTTGGAAAATGACTCTACAGGAGGCATAAACTCTGAAATGCATATTTGAAACCACTCTGAATGCTTTACACTCCTACTTCATAGAATAAATCCATGAGGTAGTTTTCCTGGTGCAACTTTTTGAAAAGATGAATGCAGAAGGATAAAAGGAAGGGTAGACTTCACAGACTGTTTTCAGAACATCAGCTGTTCCCTCAAAGGCAAGAACTCTGTTTTTCTTTCTCTGTGCCCACAATATCTAGACTGTATCTTAAACACAGTAGGCGCTCGCCTCTTCCATTGCTTTTCAGAAATAAGTGAAGAACTAAGCTGTAAATGAATAAGAGACACTGATTAGATGTCTGTTGCTGTATATGGCAGGCAAACCATCCCTGACAGATGGCTGTCTCCTCTGGTTACTAGTATAAGAACTGGCTCATGGGGTGGAGCTAAAAGGCACGGGGCAGTAAATCTAATGAAAACCAGGCCCACATTTCCATCCCTATTATGTATGCAAGGGAAATGTTGAGTGATACTTGTACTTTATCATCTTAGCAATGGGATTTAGGGTAAGAATGATGAAGATCAGTGGTCAAAACAGGAAGAGGCTCAAAAGGAGCTGGGAGGGGAAGAATAATGTAGATATAAATAAAAAAAAAATTCTGTATCAAATGACAGCAGGGGTTATCTATCTTTCTTACCAACGTGTTCTCCTAACGGGGTTTGTTCCTAAGTAATCTACCCTAAATAGAATTTAAAAAACTGAGTTCTGTGAAAAGATAACTTCTTTCCAAGTGAAATTTCCTTAAAGGCTCACAAACAGAAATCAGCATGGGGCTGTCAATCAGAAACGGGAGCGCCGTTAGCGATCTGTGGTCCAAACACACGAAGTACCAAGTGAACTGCCACCAGACAGGCTTGAAGTGAGGTCGAGTGGGAAGCCCAGTGGGGGAGCCATCTGTCCCCCTTTCTTCAGTAGGTAGAACAGGAGGACATCTCCCTCCAGGGCTGTCGATCTGGCACTTCCCGCCTTAGCAGTGAATCTCTGTGGAAGGAACCATCACTCGTGTGGTTTTATGGTGCACTCACAAGAGGGGTAGTCGGGTTCAGAGAAATCCAGTAACTGTTGATCTTGAGAATCTGGGCAGCCATCTTTTTTACGTTCTCCAAGTTTATAATCCATCAGCTCTAGCTCTTTCTGTTGGAGATGTGCCATCTGCTCCTCATATTTCTGCTCCTCTCCCAGTCTCTGGAGGCTCCTCAGGGTTTTTGGCAGGCTGTGCCGTCCATGCCAGCCATACTGATTCTTGGCCACCCGGCTGACCAGATGCAGTGATTCCAGCACATTTACAATGTCATAGATACGTCTCCTTTCAACGCCTGTTTGGAAAACAGAAGTCGACAATCATGCAGGCAAACATTTTTGAGTAAAAATTCCTTGAGGGCCTGGACCATGTCTGTAAGCTACTCTACATGCTGCCCAGGGCAATGCGCAGCAAGGGTGGATGCTCCACAAACCGAACCTGTAAGGATGTTCTTGGGATCCAACCCTTAAAAGAGCGAGGGTAAAAAACATCCACCCAGAGATGGAGGATGGTCGCGTCTCTATTACGTCAACACTAGTATGTCTCTTCTTTAGACCTGTTAGGTAAACCACGTGAACACCTCAGCACGTTAAAACAGGTGGGATCGAGCAACACGTGTACCAGTATGTCTAATGGACACCTGATGAATGCTGTTTGGTTGATTTTGACTTCTACTCCTAATTATGCAGACTGTAAAATAAACTGTGTCCAACGCGTGACACCTCATTTGGACAATTGTATCCTTTCCTGGAGTTTGAATGATGTGGAATAATTATCTTTGTTAACTTTCTTAATGGCCCAGGAAGGAAAACAGATGGCAAATATTTTGTTTCCTATTTTGCGTTGGAAACTTAGGAGTCTAGAGCTTGGGCACCCTTCTTAAGCTGCTGGAGGAAGCTACAGCCAGGGCTGAACAACATACGAACGAGGCTCCTTTTGCTCATAGCTTGGCCGCTGGTAACTGTCTCCGTGCTCCCATTCACAGCCGTTTGGGCTAAACAGCCCAGGGGTAAAGCACAGACACTCTTTATGCACAATACCGGCTGACCATGAAGTTCTTCAAGTCTCTACCCACTTTCCCAACACTCTCAAAATAGCTGGAGTTATAGGGCCGTCTACCACATTTACCAAAAATATTTACAGGAGTTAAGTGTGGGGGCTTTGAGGTCAGACTGCCTGGATTTGAATCCCTGCTCAATCCCTTACTACCTGGGTAATCTTTCTATGCCTTAGTATTTATCTCATTAGATGATGAGGATTAAATGTGACCATAAATGTAACGGGTCTCCAATAGGGTATCAATTTTTATCTACTGTTATGTATTATTTTGTAAATACTTTCTGCACAGCATTGGAAATACCTAAAATCCCTGCTAGCATGAGAAGTCACAGTATAAACAGATTTTAAAACTTTCCTGTGACTCATCCTGCTGAGCAACAGGCCCTTAGGCCTTTGGAACCCACTGGCTCCTTTGCTCTCATCCGAGAACCCATAATAAAAGCCTCCGGGCATCTCCCAGAAAACTGGTCCAGCTACAAAGATGTCCTCTTTCTGCTCACTTGCCAGGAGCCGTTATATAATCAGAGCAGGCTTAGTGAATGTAGCTTCTGGCCCTTCAAAGATTTAACACAAGAAATTGATCAAATTCTGATGAAAACTTTGGAGGTGAAACGAAGTTCTATTATCTGCAGGAAGAGGCATTTCACAGTTCATCAGAACATTTCGGCTCATGACCCTGAAAGGCTCTTCATCCTCAGAAGCTCAGACTTCGGTGCCAGATACCTGCTGGAAGGTGCTGGCAGGGGCAGTCAACAAGCCCCTTGTCCAGATCTGCCTGTTTTTTTTATTCCAGTCTGTTTTCATATATTAACACATCTTGTTTAGAGTGTAACATTCCATAAACCTTCCCATTAGAAATGTCATGTGAACGCAACTGAGACACCCCAGGGCCAGCCATATGCTGGGCTGTTTTGTGATTGTGTATTAGATACAAATTGTTAAATCTCCATCTAGTGGGTAGACATCCTAAGAAGGGAAAATAAAGGAAGATTCTGACCACTTGAAGGTAAGATGAGTGTTTAATATGCACAATGGGTGTTTAATAGGCGGTGTTGGTAAAAGCCACTGTGGCAGCTGCCTTTCAATCTGGATTGGGTTTATCTGTCTACTGGCTCGTGCACTAAAAAGTTCCATTTCACAGGTCTCGAGACCTTCAGGTTACTCTGGGGCTTGCTCCATCAGGAAGGTTTTTCCTAGCATCCAGCCTTTTCCTTTTGTATCAGCGTAATCCTGTTAATCCTAGCCATGGCATTACGTACGCCCCCACGGATTTATCAGTTATTACCATGCTTCCCTTAGTCCGCGATGGAGCTTGTCTGATGTTTTTGTCTAATCTTTTGATCTAATCTTTTGTCTTCTGCACTGACATTAGTGCAAGGTCCGTGGATGGAAGTTGGGTATATGGAGGAAGCTGGTTTCATGAACCTCAGTAAGGACACTGTGTGCTACTGTTTTACCCTCATCCTCTGTAAGATTAGTTTCTAGGCCTGTGCCTCAAATGGGTGTACCCTAAGTCTTCATCCGCTGGGTCACTTTCCCTTTCTTGTTTCATTGGCACTGACTCCAAATACTGTATTTTACTTCTGGGCTCTCCAATCAGGCACTGTACTTCCTTTCCCAGAGGGTGACAGGATAGCTTGGGGAGGGCAGAGAGAGATCTAGTAAGAGCTGAGTAGAAAGCGTTCCACGTAACAGTAGGAGTTACCCATGCCCAGCCCTGAGTTAGGCATGTTGCTGACATTCTCCCCAAACTTTGCTAAGTTTCTGCAAGGTAGGTGCTATGATCCTTGTGTTTCAGACAGGAATAGGTTAAGTAACTTTTTAAAAACTCTCACAGCCTATAAACTGGAGAGCTCCATCTGATCCAAAGCCCAGCCCATGGTCCTTCCATCACATTCACTGCCTCATTATCTCAGTTTCTAGCAACTTAAACAGTTTTAGCCATCAGTTTGAATAATTCAGATGGCCAATCATCTACTGGGGCACATTTCTCAGGGCTAGGGGAAGAAAGAGCATAAACAAATTAAAAATATAATCTATCATAAAGCCTGTTTAGTTGATTTTTTTTCTTTTCTTCTGTGTGTAAAACCTTATTTTTTAAGGGGACACCCTATACCTTCAAATCACTGTGATTTCTGCTTAGTTAAGACTGTCAACATGTTTATCCTGGGACCAACTGCAACCCATGCCCACTAGGGGTCTCTACTCTGAGGCAGCTGTCTTCATATTTACAGCCCATACCCCACTGCACATTACACACACCCATGCCATGTGAACACATGTACTCCTCTTTGTTAGAAGGTTAGCTGTTTGAGTTATGTCCGGATGTGCTTCCTCCAGCTTGACAGGCTCGCTGTATCACACTGTATGGCTTCAAACATAACACTCTTGCTTTCAAATCCTATTTGATAACAGAAGTAATACCAGGTCTGAAATCTTAGAAGCATTTTTAAAAATAAACAGCAAGCTATTTTAAAATGTGTTTTGTCTGTCTGCAATAATATGAAATTACAAGTGATATGTTTTTAACATGAGTCTTTTATACAAATATTTTACGAGGTTAAAAAAGACACAAATTTTTGTTTGAGCCTCAGGCCTAGAAGACTCCCTGAAATCCTCTGCATGAGGATGAGAAATTCAATGACAGAAGGAAGTGCTACCTGCTCCTCTGTCCTCATCCTTCGGGAGCCCACTCTTTACTTAATGAGAAGCTATCTGAAGACTTTGGCCTGCCTGAGGAAACCAGTTTCCCACTGTGACTGGAGACGGGCCCCCAGGTAATCTGACGATACATACCAAGACTGACAGCAACTTCATCCAGGGAGATGGTTGTTTTCTCGGTTGACAAGGGGTAACTTGGATAGCGAGCTAGAAACTTCTGGCACAGGAGTCCTAGACTTTTCTGTTTTCTGCTTGGCCTCTGCTTTTCAAATTCATCCACAGCACTGTCCCCAACAACATCAAGCTGCAAAGGGCAGACAAAAGGGAGAGGAGAGATGTCACCGAAATTGCATGTGGAGAAATTGCATGAAAAATGCAGAAGAAATGCATGGACTAATGAGTTACTGGCAAACCTGGGGGGACATCCCAGTCCACAGCATTCTAGATTCTGGTTAAAATATATTCATTACCTAATCCAATTTTCTTAACATTTTATTGGTTGTTTTCTTTGGACTGATTTTTTCCTCCTTTGAAACTTGAGGGTGAGTCTATTGGTTAAAAGCTTAAAAAATGAAAAATAGTCATTTACAGCTTGCTACACCCTTGCTATGAATGTGCTCACTAGACCTATAGATCGGCATCACCGGGAGCTTGCCCCATCCCAGACCTGATGTATCAGAATTTAGGTCCTGGGTAATTCCTATTGACATAAAATTCTGAGATTCATTGGCCTGCATTGTGTCACCAATGTGTTTTATTTTTTACAACTGACCAAGGTTCAAGGAACTGAACAAGGGCAGCTAAGTCTTACTCCTCTTTATTCTTTTTGTAAGGATACTAACGTGGTGTCCTTGTCTCAGCAACCCACATTTGAGAAAGGCTCAGTTCAAGCCGCAAAAGTAAAAGGCTTTTCTTTTTAATTATTTTTTTAATGTTTTTATTTTTTTTTGAGACAGAGAGAGACAGAGCATGAGCAGGGGAGGGGCAGAGAGAGAGGGAGACACAGAATCTGAAACAGGCTTCAGGCCCTGAGCTGTCAGCACAGAGCCCAACAAGGGGCTCGAACTCATGGACCATGAGATCATGACCCTAGCTGAAGTCGGACGCTCAACTGACTGAGCCACCCAGGCGCCCCAGTAAAAAAGGCTTTTCAACGAACTGATTCAAGGAAGAAAGTGGTATGATTATCTCAATGGGCTTCAGAAAAAAGCATTTGATAAATTTAACACCCATTCATGATTTTTAAAAATGCTCTTAGAAAACCAGAAATGGAGAATTTCTTTAATAAAGCGTACCCATAAAAACCCAACTGCAAACACATGTCTTAATGGAAAAATCTTGGAAGTATTCCCTTAAAATCTGGAAAATGATAAGGATGCCCATTATTACTGTTCCTCTTTTATATCATATTGAAGATCCTAGCCAGTGCCTGAGGACAAGAAAAAGAAACTGAGGCACAGGGATTAGAAAAGAAGCAGCAAAACTTTCACTTTGCAGAAGATGATTGTTTATATAAAAAAACTCAAAAGTATCTCAAATTATTTAAAATAATAAGTGAATTTAACAAAGTAGCTATAAAGGCAGATTTAAAAAGAGATTTAAAAAATCAGCTGTGGGGCGCCTGGGTGGCTCAGTCGGTTAAGGGTCCGACTTCAGCTCAGGTCATGATCTCATGGTTTGTGAGATCGAGCCCTGCATTGGGCTCCATGCTGAGCATGGAGTCTGCGTAGGATTCTCTCTCTCTCCCTCTCTCTCTGCCTGCCCCTCCTCCACTCGTGTATGTGCACGCACACCCACTCTCTCTTTCAAAAAAAACATTAAAAAAATCCAAAGTATATATGGAGGAACAAAAGGCAAAGAATAGCCTACACACTCTGAAGCAAAATAAGATGAGAGTCTTGCTTTACCTGATATCAAGGCTTATTACCATATGGTATTGGTGTAGGTATGCATAAATTGGCCAATCGAACAGAAGAGAGCCAAGAAACAGATACATACATGAAAAGAACTTTGACATAGGACAGAGATAGCAATGACCACTTGGGAGAGCAGGAGGGACTGAATAAATAGTGCAGGGACAATTGATTACAATATACAACATGAAAAAAACACAAGCAGTAAATTGAAATGTAACACACAGAACTGATAAAGGTATTTCAAGAATATACAATAAACTCCTACAAATCAATATGGAAAAATGAATAATAAACATCAGCAAAGAACATGCACAAACACTTCACAGAAAAGGGAAAAAACAACATGGTGGCCAGTAAACATGTCGAAAGAGGCTGAGCCTCATGAGTAACCAAGGAAAAGCAAGTGAATATCACAATAATACACAATTGTACACCCATTAGATTGGCAGAAATTAATAAATTTCACAGTGTCAAGTGTCAGAGAAGTGGATCAATAAATGTTCGTACATTATTGGTGGATGAGAATAGCACTTGGGAAAGCAATTACTTTGTGCATATTTGCATATCCAATGACCTAATCATTTCACTACTAGATGTGTACCCTAGAACAGTTGTTCTCAAATTTTTTGGTCATAGAATCCTTTCATATTCCTAAAAATTACTGAGGAATATCTTCTTTAAATTGATTTTTTACTACCTTTTGATAGAATATTTGGTCATATAAAATATACTTACCATGTACATAATATCTTTAATGCCCCAAACCAGAACAATACTATTAATTTACATCTGCCTACCCCACAGAGTAACCTTTCTCCTAAATTTGCATGTATCATTTCATGGCCATTTTCAAATAATCCTATCACATATGGATATATTCCTATATAAAATATTGCTTAGGTTTTGTTTGGTTTGGATTTTCAACGTTTGTAAAATTGAAACTAGTAGATAGTCTTCTGAAACTTGCTCTTTTCAATCAACATACGTCTTTATGATTCATCCACATTCTTGCATGTAGCTATGATTTTCTCTCATTGTCACTGCTGTTTGATATTCCACTGTATGAATATACCACAATTTAGTTATCCATTCTCCTACTCATAGCCATGTGTGTTGTTTCCAGTGTGCACTAACAGGAACTGTGCTGCTATGATATTCTTGTTTGTGTCTCTTGGCGTATACACACAGGAGTTTCTCTGGAGCGGTGGTTCTCAAAGTATGGTCTGATTTGTATTTAGTTACATGGAAAAATCTATTAGTTAGCTCTGTCGCTGCAATGAAGTATACCAGATTCACTTCATTTTGTTCTATTAATTTCATGTGGTAATTCAGGATATCTTTTTCTCTTCTTTTTCAATTTCTTCATTTTGGTAATTTTTATAGCATAAAAAGTCTACCAAAAGGAGGAAAAATAGAAGAGAAATAACATTCAAATCTGTAACTTTTCTTAGCAAGCCTGGGAAAAGGTTTAATGGGAGAGTGAAAATTATTGACCATTGATTTTTTTTTCTTTAAAGTATAGATATGCTGCTTATTCAATAGCCCTGGTTCTCCATGGGACAGATAATTTAAAGATGATTTACCTTTAAGGCCCCAAACCAAAGACTTCAACATATATAAAAATAATGAAATTTCCAAAGTCTAAAATAAACTGCTACCCTCAAAATCAGAGAAAAATTATAATTCACAGCAGCATTAAAAAAAGTCCAAACTTTTTCATTAAATCAAAATTATGAAACAGTTCTGCCTTAAAAATTATCATTTTTAAATGTGTACTGGGAGTAGTCAAGGGAGTAGCATATAGAAGAGAAAAAAAAACATTCATTATGAAAAAAATAAGACACAGAGTGAGAATTCCATTTCAGCTAGAAGTAAGATATTAAGTTTTGGCATATTTTGATATCTGTAAATAGCAGGGATTTGTGGATGAAAGATACCGCCTGCCTAAAAGTATTTTACCATTACAGACATCTGACATGCCATTAAAAAAAAAAAAAAAAAAAGAGAGGAAGACATTAAGTTTAATACCGCTTTTGGCTCAATGGTAACTGAAAAACTGAGAATCCTATGACTTTTAAGTTGTTAAGTAAAGATTTTAAAATTCTATAAAGCCTGGGGTGCCTGGGTTGCTCCATCGGCTAAGACTCTGACTCTTGGTTTCAGCTCAGGTCATGGTCTTGTGGTTTCACGGGTTTGAGCCCCACATCGGCCCCATGTTGACAGCACAGAACCTGCTTGGGATTCTCTCTCTCCCTTTTTCTCTGCCCCTCCCCACTCACACTGACTCTGTCTCCCTCAAAATGAATAAACTTAAAAAAAAATTTCTATAAAGCCTGAGACGCACAGCCTGTTTACCTGCAGAGAGTCTGTAAAGGCATCATCCTTATTTTCAATGGGTCTGAACAGTCCCTTTTTCTTCTCCCGGTCTCTTATGTCAGGGCTGGCAGCACTAATGAGCATCTTCAGGTTAGCTGTGGGCGTCCATGGTTCTGCCTGCTGTCTGTCAACAAGCTTAACTGGAGTAATGGGGTTTCTTTCTGGAGTGAAAATTTTTTGCTTTGATAAATCAATTGGTTCATTTTTTATTGGAGTCTTCGGGGCCATCCTTGAGAGATCAACAAATATATTTTCCTATTTAAAAAAAAGAGACCTTTTAGTAAGAAAGCGAAAGGGCAGGTATAAGCTAAGAGCATTTTGTTCCCATGATTCACCGAGACATGAAAATACAAAGAGACCATATATTCACCGCTGAAAAATACCAGGCTAGGACTAGTGAAAATAGACTGAAGGATTCATGGAATCCAACAGTGGTTCAGTGAGAACATGATTATCATCTACTGCTTTTAAATATACTTCTCATGGCAGCTCTGGGAAAGAAGTTGAGTGTATGTGCTCCTGGTAGATGCTTGTAATTGTTGGGGATGATAATAAGGGCAATTGTGGGCTGAGTCCATACTGCTTCTCCATTTACGAGTTTGCACTAACTAGTGCAGTACAGTTATGCTTTTGTAGTTCAGTGTTCACTGGTGCTAATTTAGAAATTTGTAGCAGGACCAACCAATGGAAAAGTATCCAACAAAATGCCACATTTCAAACCAACCTGGAAGGGCTGTTATTCCCTTAGAGCAGTACTTCTCAAACTATCCATGGTGAAGGGCCAGGGTTTTTTATTTCCAAACTCCCACATACTGATATGTAGTTTCACTTCACAGGACTTATATGCATTTTCCACCACCTGTAACTCTCCATGTGAGTTTGTCACTCAAACAACCTACAGCCTGTTCACTAGGAAGAGACCACTGATCATGGGCTTAGATGCCACAGGGGGGCAAGATCAAATTGTTACAGAGCTTTCTAAGTGCCTGCCTTTCAAATTCTGGTCTTAATTTTTTACGGTTTAGCAATAGTTTGTGGGCTAGTACCTGTCCCCAGATCACACTTTGAGTAGACCGCCTTAATTATAAGAAAAGAGCAGTGATGGGTCCATTATGCCCCTTAGTCCACTTTGAAAAAGGACTAAGTGAATGGAAGCCACATTTGGAAATACCAAGTAATGAAAACAAGTTTCTTCCCCCTAAAATAAGGACTCATCATTCAAAAACGGAAAGATTCTGTTCTTTCTGTAGCAGAATTCACCTCCAAGCAATTGCATTTTACATAATGATGAAGGTGGATGAGCTAAAGGTTTGTCCCTGCTTTTCCTATATATGTAGCATTCTGTAGCTACTGTGTGCTTGGATTTCCGCTAAGCAGTCCTTTAAGAAAGGTACTTTCCCACCAATGAGCAACATATGAAGAGAGGAAAAGAAGATTGGGAGCCCCTGGAGTCTGTGTTGGGGGGCGGGGGCAGCATCTCTTGTTCCTTGGATCAGCAAAAGCTGCTGGCTGGCCATGGTGAGGTTTTGCCTCGGTGTCACTGGGGTGGGGGGAGAGGAGGGAATGGGATGGTTTCCCACCACGCAGCAGAAACAGCCAGCCTGGAGCACTGCATCTACCCATATCTCTTAACACATCCGTACTAATGTGCAGTTCTGATGAAGTCTTCTACAAGGGAATTCTAAGTGTTTACTATGGACCACACCCCGTTTTATGTACTTTACATATATTAACACCTCATCCAATCCTGTGACCTAGGTACTATTATTTTTCCAGTCTACAGATGAAGAAACTGAGGCACAGAGAAGTTAAATAACTTGCCTGGGGTCACATACAACCTTCATTCAGTATAAAAGTTACTGGTATGCAAGAAACAGCTGACAGCAGAAGTTTCTGAAATCTTGCATCTAGAAGTGAGCTTATCGTGGGTGCAAACTTTTGTTGGATCAACAAAAGGTACTGAGCAGACCACTGATCCCCACTGGCACTATGCAGAGGCAGTATGGGGAAGTAGTTATGCACGCAGGCTCTTGGGCCAGCTTACCTGTCTCTGCTGCTTATCAGCGTGGGCAAGCTGCTTGTCTCACTATATTCTAATTCTCTCAACTGAAAATGAAGTCCATAAAAATACCAACCTCAAGGGTTATTAGAGTAGTTCCTGGCATATAGTGAGCCCTCAGTAAAACCTAGCTGTTACCTGTTCCCCTCTTTCCCATTCTTTGTTACCGTCCATTCTGGCACTCAGAGCTAATACAACACAATGCGTCATATTGCTATTTAACTTCCTAGGTGCGTGTCTTGACTCATTAATGTGACTGTGCGCTTCTGGAGGTCAGGAATCAAGTTCCATATGGCTCATTCCTCATAGTTTTTTTGGCACAGTGCCTTGCCCCTTATGGGTGCTGACAGAACACTGTGCCTTGATTATCTCATTTTCCAAAAAGTATCCCTGTGATAGAGGGCGTGGGCCAGCCTCACTGAGGTGGACAGAGATGCACACTCCTTCTGTGCTCCCTCTAGCGGACCTACCTATTCTCAAAGGAGCAATGAGCTCCTACTTTTGCCCTATGGAGGAACTATGTAGATGGATTATTTCCTTCAACACTTTGATATATTTTTACTACAGTTTAATACGTAAAGTTGGAGGGGAATTAGGTTACCTGCGAGGTTATGATTGTACACACCTCTACATCAAGAGAAAAAAGAATGCCAAGCAAATTTTTACGCTGAGATCTCAGATGGGCAGAAAGTCAACTGTAATCTAAAGTCAATTGCTTCATCTGTCTGTCTAGCCTGTAGTCCTAACACTGTATAAGTGGAAAGGAAGTTAGAATGAGACTGGAAACCTGGTTTTTGTCTCCGCTCTGTGTCTTTTTTGATACTGGACAAATTGTTCTGTCTAGGCCCAAGTCTCCTTATCAATAAAATAAGGGGTTCCAACTAAAGAATCTATCTCTACAGCTTTCCAGCCAGGCTCCCCAGCTGTGTGATGGACACAGGGATGTGCTGAGATCTCTTCAGGAATGAATGACTCATTTCCCCTGATGCTAGAAGCCCTTCACCAGTCTGAGAGGGCGGAGTCCTCCAGAATCTAACTTCCCAGGGAGACCCGGACTGTCCTCGATGCCAATAGAGGTAGCACTGACATGTAAAAGCCTAGCCAGACTTGCCCCCACTCAGGATGACTCTGAGGGGTCATTCTAGAACTCCTAGTTGGGTAAACTCCAGACTTCCCCTGAGACTGTCTCAGATCCGCTTCTCCCTCTGTCTAGTTCTGCTGCCTTCCCTTCCTACCCACAGACGTGGCTCCCCAGAGCACCCCTAACAAGTCTCCAGCATGTTACCTCCGTGTCCGATCTGCCTGTCGGTAAATCTAAGTGCAACACCCTGGAAGTAGCTTCTTCGATTAGAGAGGGCCTGGAGAAATGTAACCCTGAAACAGGCTCTCCAATTCTCATATGCAAATGGACACAACATAGCCTCGCTTACCTGCCATAGAGGTGCTGTGAGGATGGGATCAGATAATGAAGGTGAAGGCAGTTTGTCACCTGAGTGCTATACAAATATTTGTTATGAATTATACCAGTACTTCGACTCTGCTGTATGCCGCCATAGAAAAGCTGTGTAATTATAAGATCTTGGTTCCCGTCTTGCTTGGGTCTCAGATATAGCTTTGATCACGTTACCTCAAATAATATGTGCAGATATCAGCCTTGTTGGGGCCCTTGGTAATATTTTGCCAACTGCTTTTCCAGTTCTATCTCATGCATTATTCTACCTTGTGTCCAAACAGTGCACTTGCTTTTCTTCAAACCTGCCCTGCACCGTTCCTTTGTCTTTAATGCTATTGGTGAAGCTTTGCCCCTTGAAACTTGACCTATGGTTTAAGGCTCACTGCAAAGATGACATGTTAGGAAGCGTCTCTTTCTAGCTTTTGACTAACAAACTCTCCTTCTCTTCAGAGCACTTTCTAGAATGAGTAATCCACACCAAGGGCTTTCCTCTGCCCGTCTCCCAGGGGTTCCCACTGGTCTCATCTAGGTCGCCTCTCACTTGCCAAATCAACAGTAAAACACCTCATTTGACCTCACTGTACAGGTTGAGACTGTTGACTATTCTTTGCTCTATGAAACATGCAGCCCTTTGGAAACAGCACATTTTTTCTCTTGGTTCTCTCCCTACTTCTCAGTCTCCTTCGTTGGTTCCTCGTTTTCTACTCTTAGAACCTCAGCTCTCCACTCCTCTCTGTTCGCTCTCTCTGGGACAGTTCACTCATCCTCATGTACAGGGCTTTAAAACCAACCTGAATGTTGACAGTTCCCAAGTTTGTATCTGGCTAGGACCTTTCATGAATTCCAAAGTCAGGCAACCAGTGCCTCCTGCACACATTTATCTACCTGTAATCACACAGGTCCAGATACATAGTTCAAACTGACCTTCCCTTCTCTCTCAATCACTCCTAAAAATGATGAATGACCTTCAAAGAAAACTTGTGCCCACTAAGTCTGGGCACTGTCCCCAAATGTATCTGCTCATTGCTACTTCTTACCAGTTGCCTCCCTCTCCACTTGTCTAAGTCTTAGCATTCATCCCTTCAAGCCCTTGTTCAGGTTTATCTCCTTCACAAAGCACCCCGATAGCTCAATCCTTATTGCTCGCCCCTGCATGCCAAACCATCCATTTTCTTCTTTTGTCCTCCCCAAATGCTCTGTAAACAACTTAAGAGGAGAGTCTTGTTTATTACCTCACAACTGGGCTCAGGAAACGTGGGTAATGAAACTGAAAACTGTACACTTAAAAAAAAATTCCTCTGTAAGTAGCAAGAAGATGCATGCATCATACAGTACTTCTAGTTCTTGACCAATGTGTAGAAAGTCAAGAAAGAGAAATCCTCTAAATGCCAGCTGACCCACAAAACACTGTGCCAGGCATCTCTCACAGGCTTTCGAGCAACAATTCAACACCATCAGCTTCTGGCCACTCTGAGTATCTTGAACATTTCTAGAACGCCTGCACCTCACATTATTTCCTCTGCTACAATGTCTGTTCTGCTCACTCCTGTTTTTCTGTAGGCTGAACGTCCTCAGGCCTGGAGGCGTGGTTAGCCCAGATGTTACCTGCTCTGTGAAGCTTCCCAAATCTCCCGGGATTCCCTGTGAATGTATTTCCTCCTCTGTTATTTTGCCAAACATTTTGTTCCCACTTCTGTGATGGTGCTTGGCAAATGATAGTACAGTTGGGTAGTTTTGCATCTGAGTCCCAGAAAGTCTCTTATGGCCTCTATGTTTATCTTTGCGTTGTCACTGAGTACAGTGTGAACAGTATGTGTTGCTGGGTACTTTACAAACACCTAAAGAGGGAGGTGCTATTTATTAGCTCCAGTTTATGGAAGAAAAAAATAAGCTTAGAGAGGTTAGGAAACTTAAACCACTGTATCTCAGCACCTGGAATATAAATATTTATTGAGTGACTGCATAAATATATTAGTTCGAGGTTATGGAGCTAATAAATGGCAGAGCAGGAAATCAAACCCAGATCTCTGTTACTGCAAATCCCACGTTCTCGCCATCCCTAGAAATCCTCCTTCGTTTACTACACAGCAATGTGAAAAGGAGATGAAAGCTCCACCTAGGCTCTGGGCGGAAGCACTATTCTCATTCCTTGCCTTCTCTTTGAGAGGTGAAATAATCCCTGCTCATACAATCCATTTCAAACATTTTAACCACTTTTCCGACCTCTTTGTGGAGTCATTTGAGTTATTCTCCACACCTATTAAAATGGGAAAGTTCAACTGCAAACAGCACTCACTGATACCAACCAGAGTAGAATGCCCTTGTGGAAGGCACTTGATAAAAAAAATCACTGACCCAGAAGGAAAGAAGTAGACGCTAACTCAGGCTTTATATAAATGCATGCATATTCCTTCAAAGCTATTCCATCCAAATTATAAAGGAAAACAAAAAGTTTTGCTCTGAAAATCCCAAAGCCAAAACTCTCAATATACATTTTAAAGTCTGGGCATTTCCATCCTCATATGGCTTAGGTTCATTTTTAGAAAGTCCTCTTGAAAACAACAATGTTTTGGTATCCTTCTTTTCCTAACAAAAAAATTTTGAAGGCTAGGAAAAAAAAAAAAAAACACTACAAAACATACAGTTGCACACCTATCCAAAATTAATGGTTGTCAAGTATTTTTCAAAGGTCCACATAAGAGGTGCTTTGCAACCAGACAGTTTCATTGTTGATGGCAAGTCTAAAAATAAAGACAAGGAACCTAGAGAAGTGCAATGCCCAAGTAAGTTGCTATGCTCAGATTTGTATTCAAAGTTTCTGTTATATATTTGGCTTCTGCCTAAAAATGCTTAGACATTCACTAACAAGCTATTACACCTTTTCCGTAGGGCACTAGCTGGTGAGTGCAGCTGTGCCGACGTGGGGATGGTGACAGTTTAGACATTACAATGGCCACTTCGTTATGGGTCTTGAAGACACAACCATGGTCTTAAAAGTCACAAGGGGTGCAGAAAGAGAGAGAAAGGCTCAGTACAGAACCAGGAGCAGCACTGTAAAATATTCAGAGTATGCTAGTGGGCTAAGTCATTTTATCTCCCTATATATGGGTGGCACAGGTCTTAATTTTGGGTGAATGGAATAGTCGCTAGGAGAGGGTTCATTGGTATGAAGAACACTTCACAGCACTTTAAATATCCAGTATTTACAATGTACAGTCTATATTCCAGGACCCAAGGGGTAACATTCCTGCACAGCATGAGCTAATCCACTCTTGACAACTGTAAGTACAAATTTTTGGTTGCAGTGTCCAGCACATTTTCGATTCATATAAATTGGTTTCAACATTACATCTAACAGCCTCTTTCTACTGCACAGTGAGTGAGAAACTCAACAATAATGGTTTGGATGCCTCCATTTTTAAAAAAGTATATTTCTATAATGATCGTCAACATTAATTATTATGTTTATAAGACAAATACAAGTGCCATGTCGAAATACTTCATTGAATTAGAAATGACCATCTTAAATATGTTAGAGCATAAGGTATTTAAGCGCACTTACCTTTTGTGCATTTTCCCCATCTTCAATTGCAAAATCTAGTCTGGGCTGCCTGGGGTTGATCAGGTCTTTTAATGTTAAACAATTTACCTCCATCTGTAATACACAATTACATTGGAAAGTGATTTTACAATTGGATGTTTTCTCCTCCAACAAAAATATTTATTACTTGCTCGTGAACATGAACTTCCCCTCTCTAAACTCATCCTGGGAATTTCCAGGAGTGCAGCCACCCTCAACTCTAAAACGCACATGAATAACACGAACACTTAAAGTGTGTTTGATAATTACTAAAAACCTGAGAAGGCAAAAAATCGACAAAACTGGTAATCGTTTATGCAAAGCAACAGCACAAAACAAAGTTACCAAGTCAGAAGAGTGTAGGGCAAATCTGTCAGAAAGCACAGGGTCTCCTAGGTCAGTTAATTTTGGCGCAAAGAACTGGGAGGAATTCGGCTTTGAGGGGGTTTTGAATCAGGGGGGAGGGAAACCTGATCGCTAGACCAAACCCACTCAGCTCTTAACGCAGCCCCTTCCCAGGCCTCCAAGCAGACCCCAAGGATAAACCCTTCCAATGAACCCCCCAGATCGTGAGGAACAAGTCCCCTCTACTGCCTCACGGGAGGGAGAGCTGGAGCCAGGACACCCCACACGCTCCTGGTCCGGTGGCAGAAATGACTCGATCCCCACCAGCCAGGGAGGCTGGCAGCCTGGGCGGGAGGGGGGGGGTCCCCTTTTACCCCAATTCCCGCCTCCACGCAGCGCTTAGGGGGCCGCACGCTACTTACTCCCACTTTGAGAAGGAGGTTTCCTGCCTCTGTGGGGACCTTCACGATCCCACACCGGCGAGGGACCAGCGGGGAGAGGAGATCAGCAGGCGGGCGGCGACATCGGGCGGGGAAAGCGAGGCGCGCAGATCCCCGCTCCGAGCGCCCTGAGCTGGCGGGGACCCCGCAGTGTCAGGGCAGCGCCAGCGCTCCAGTCCCGGATCGCAGTCCCCGCTAAAACACCTCCTCTGGCGCCTTGAGACCGAATTTGAGAATCAACCAATCAGCGGCGGCCGGCGGGATGGCCCCGGCCAATCGCTCGGCGGCACGGCCCGGGCCCGCCGCCCCTCGGAGTCTTGGCGCTCCCGGCCGCGCGTTTCGCCCTCACCCGCCCAATTGTTACCGCCTCGGCCCCCTCCCCCTTCCGGGTACCTGGAAACCTCGGGCCCGGGAGCCAATTCCTGCCGGGGACTTGGGCCCGGGCGGCCGCGGGAAAGCCAAGGTGGGGGGGGGGGGGGCGCGGGGGCGGCGGGAGGAGGAGGGGAGCTCTTTTGTTATGCATAAAAGGCCCGCTCCTGTCCCCTCGGCTTGCCGCGCTGGGGGACCGCGGGCACAGCCAGGGGAGGGGAAAGCAGATGGAGTTTGGAAAAACGATATACACACTCTGGACGCTGCCGCCGCCACCCCCTCCCCGCAGCAACCTGCGCGGAAGCTAAGTTGTCCAGGCTTGTTGGGGCAAACTTCCTAACACCGCACGCTGGTGTGGCACGTGAACCATGGTTACCACTCTATGCTGCGAGCAGATGGCACGCCAGTTAGTCCTGGAAACTAGACTGCAAGCACAACCAGCTGTTTTGTTTTTGTTTTTGTTTTTTCTTTTCCTTTTCTTTCTTTTCTTTTCTTGTTAAGTCTGGTGTTCCTTTTTAAGAACATCGCCGATAATTAAGGGGGAAAAGACTTACTAAATAATTCCTTGCAACATGCACTAGCATTCCGGGAAGTAGTCGAGAAAATTTCCTCGACTTGCTGATTTGTATTAAGTGTTTCACTTCCTTCAACTTTAGTTTCTTATTTGAAATATGGATATTGATAGAGACAGCTGTGTGTGTATGTATGTGGTGTGTTTTAATAGATTGGTGCTTAGAACAGTTTTACATTTACAGGAAAATTGAGAAGATAGGACACAGACTGCCCATATATCCTGCACTCAGTTTTACCTGTTTAACACCTTATATTTGTATAGTGTTTTTGTTGAAATTAATGAGCCAATAATGATAACTGAAGTCATTTTTTTATTCAGATTTCCTTAAATTACCTACTGTTTTTCTGTTCCAGGATACTGCATTATATTTACTGTTCATGTCTCCTTAGGCTCCTCTTGGCCATGATATTTCTCATACTTTCCCGGTTTTTGCTGGCCCCCATGGTTTTGAGGAATAATTGGTAAGTCATTTTGTAGGATGTCCTGCTGTTGGTATTTGAGACATCCTTTTAAAAGCATGTCTACAGACACTTCCCAACAAATCATATACCTCCTTATCCTTTCCTGTCTAGTGCTCTGCTCTCCACTCCTCACCTCCCAAGCAGAATTTAGAATGCTCAATCAAGTCCTTCACTTTGTACTCTATTTAGATTACTGATAAATACAGCCTAAAAATCACTGTTAGATGGTATCAAAGAGACAAGCATGGAAACATTAAACATAGAGGAAAATAACAACAGTAATAAAAATTTGACATTTTTATATGAGAAATGATATTTTGAACTGAAATCTATCTTATAGGTAGAAGCATAAGGAGACAAGTATAAAGAATAAAATTCCATTTATTAAATTTACCCTTGTATAGAAGCAGAAAATTTTGATTAGGAAATATTTTTTTTTCCAACTGTATTAATTTGCTGTGGCTGCTGTGACAAATTACTACAAACTGGTTGATTTAGAAGAATAGAGATTCATTTTCTCACAGTTCTGGGGGCAGAAGTCTGAGATCAGGGTGTTGGCTGAGCCACATTCCCTCTGGGGCTCTAAAGGAGAATCTGTTTTTTGCCTCTTCCAGCTTCTGGTGACTATGAGCAATCTTTGATATTTGGCTGCCTCGGTTCTCTGCCTCCGTGGTTACATTGCCTGCTCCCCTTCTATCTGTTAAATCTCTATTATGTATCTCTCATAAGGACACTTGTTACTGAATGTAGGTCCCACCTATATTCAGGGTGGTTTCCCCTTTAGATCCTTAACTTAATTACATCTGCAAAGACCTTTTTTCCCATATAAGGTAACATTCATGGGTTCCAGAGATTAGGACGTAGATATTCCTTTTGGGGACCACCATCTCCACTTTCAAATGATTAAAGTCTATTCATTTCTCTGATATGTTAAAATAATAATGGTTGTCTCTTTGAGGTTAGGCAGTTTTATGTTACAGACCTTTTCCTAGCATTTTCAGTGTTTTTTCTATCTATGTTTCAAATGTAGCCACTATTCAGAACAAGAATAACTCAACATGTAGCTTCAGACTCTTGCATTGCTTGCTTAAAGAGTGATCTTAAATTTGGAGGGAAACTGGAAAATGAGTGTTCAATGGGCAAATTCGGAGACATTCCTCTAATACACTTACTTTGCTGCTTTCAGGTCCCAGAGTTTGTAAATGTTCTGTCAATCTCTCAGTTACTCAGTGGACACTGATGGTGGCTGGGAACTTGGGTGGGGCATCAAGAAGAGTCTTTGCATGTGGCTTCTCAGTGTAGCTTGATCTTCCTTACAGCATGGTGGCTAAGGCAATTAGACTTCTTTCAGGGGCTCAGGACTCCACCATGAGTACCCAAGTCCACAAAGTGGAAATTGTACTGCCTTTCATGGTGTAACCTTAGACCTAAGATAGCATCAATTCTGCTATATCTTTTGGATGAAGCAGTCAAAGATCCACCCATATTTGATAGGAAAGGACATATACCCTACCCTTCCTTTTTTTTTTTTTTTTTGGTTTCAAGTTTTTATTTAAGTTCTAGTTAGTTAACTTATAGTATAATATTGGTTTCAGGGACAGATTCATCACTTACATATAACACTCAGTGCTCATCACAAGTATCCTCCTTAATGCCCATTACCCATTTAGCCCATCCCTTGCCCACCTCCCCTCCAGCAATCCTCAGTTTGTTCTCTATAGTTAATAGTCTCTTATGGTTTGCCTCCCTCTCTCTTTTTTTCTTTCCTTTTCCTATGTTCATCTGTTTTGTTTCTTTAAAAAATTTTTATTTAAATGTTTATTTATTTTTGAGAGACAAAAACAGAGTGTGAGTGGGCAAGGGGCAGAAAGAGAGGAAGACAGAATCGGGCTTCAGGCTCTGAGCTGTCAGCACAGAGCCCAATGCAGAGCTTGAACCCACGAACCACGAGATCATGATCTGAGCCGAAGTTGGATGCTTAACCAACTGAGCCATCCAGGCACCCCATCTGTTTTTTTTCTTAAATTCCACATATGAGTGAAATCATATGATATTTATCTTTCTCTGACTAACTTATTTCACTTAGCATAATTTACTCTAGCTCCATCCATGTTGTTGCAAATGGCAAGATATCATTCTTTTTTTTTTTTTTTAATGTTTATTTATTTTTGAGAGAGACAGAGACAGAATGTGAGTGGGTTAGGGGCAGAGAGAGAGAGGGAGACACAGAATCCGAAGCAGGCTCAGGCTCCGAGCTATCAGCACAGAGCCTGATGCAGGGCTCGAACTCACGAACTGTGAGATCATGACCTGAGCCAAAGTCGGATGCTCAACCAACTGAGCCACCCGGGTGCCCCAAGATATCATTGTTTTTGGTGGCTAATATTCCATTGCATATGTATTACCACGTCTTCTTTATCAGTTCATCAGTTAGTGGACATTTGGGCTTTTTCCATAATTTGGCTATTGTTGATAATGCTGCTATAAACATCAGGGTGCATGCCCCTTCAAATCAGTATTTTTGTATCCTTTGGGCAAATACCTAGTGGTGTAATTGCTGGATCATAGGGTAGTTCTATTTTTAACTTTTTGAGGAAGCTCCATACTGTTCTGCAGAGTGGCTGCACCAGTTTTCATTCCCACCAACAGTTTAAGAGGGTTCCCCTCTGCATCCTCACCAACATCTGTTATTTCCTGTGTTGTTAATTTTGGCCATTCTGACAGGTGTGAGGTGGTATCTTATTTTGGTTTGGATTTGTATTTCTCTGAAGATGAGTGATGTTGAGCATCTTTTCTTTTTCTTTTTCTTTTTTTTTTTTAATTTTTTTTTAACGTGTATTTATTTTTGAGACAGAGAGAGACAGAGCATGAACGGGGGAGGGGCAGAGAGAGGGAGACACAGAATCGGAAGCAGGCTCCAGGCTCCGAGCCATCAGCCCAGAGCCTGATGCAGGGCTCGAACTCACGGACCGCAAGATCGTGACCTGAGCCGAAGTTGGACGCTTAACCGACTGAGCCACCCAGGTGCCCCGTTGAGCATCTTTTCATGTGTTTGTTAGCCACAGATGTCTTTTTTTGAATAATGTCTGTCTTCTGCCCATTTCTTAACTGGATTATTTGTTTTTGGGGGGGTGGTATTGAGTTTGATAAGTTCTTTGTAGATTTCGGATACTAACCCTTTGTCAGATATGTCATTTGCAATTATCTTCTTCCATTCCATAGGTTGCCTTTTAGTTTTGTTGATTGTTTCCTTAGCTCTGCAGAAGCTTTTTGTCTTGATGAGGTCCCAATAGTTCATTTTCATTTTTGCTTTTGTTTCCCTTGTCCAGAGACATGTCTAAAAAGATGATGCTATGGCCGATGTCACAAAGATTGCTGCCTGTGTTCTTTTCTAGGTAATGGTCTTTAAACACATTTAGGTCTTTCATCCATTTGAATTTTTTTTGATACACCCTATGTTTCAATGGAAGAAGTGTCAAATGATTTGGGGCTATATATTAAAACTGGCACACCAGGTTTCATGCTGATTGAATTATTTTGCAATTCTACCTCTATAAACTCTGCCTGAAAGGTCCCTGACTTTGGAACAGTATTGTACTGCCCACATAGCAACAGTCACCAGGGCTCTGTATTGTGCTAGGGCTGTGGTTCTCAACGCTGTCTATGCTTTAGAATCCCACGGGGGGAGATTTTTTTTAAAATACCAGTACCTGAATCCCACACCCAGAGATTTCTAGTTTACCTGATCTGGAATTGTGCTCGGGTGTTTTTTTCCAATGCCTAGTTTCTTGTGCCTTAGCATCATGCTGGTTGTATGCTTATTCATTGATTTTGGGGGATGCTTCCGACTCAGTGATTTCAGAAATGGACCCTCTTGTGCCATCAATGAAGAGAGGAAGATTTGGGCAGGTGGGTCACCCTCTGGCATAGATGCAGAATTCAGAGGGTTGGATCTTACTGGTTCATGGCTAAGTCACTGATTTTTGAAAGGAGTTGAGGTTGTAAATGAGAACTCATGGGTGAGGTAGAGAATGAGCAGCAAGGGTTGTGACCAAGAGAAAATACATTGATGACATGTGACATTCCTGTGTGCAAAGGAGGAAATCAAGCTTATCAAACTTGCAAATAGTCTTTTATCCCTTTAGGGTTGCAAATCCCAAGAGTTTTTACACTTTACAGTAAAAATACTTGGTAGTGAAATATTAATTCATGTCAGTCAGACAGGTTGAGTTGTCTAGTTAATATTTAAGCTTCCTCAGATATTTTCCTTTTCCTTCTTTAAAAAAAATTTTTAATGTTTATTTAATTTTCAGAGAGAGACAGAGTGTGAGCAGGGGAGGGGAAGAGAGAGGGAGACACAGAATCCGAAGCAGGCTCCAGGCTCTGAGTTGTCAGCATGGAGCCTGAAGCCGGGCTCGTACCCACAAACCTTGAGATTGTGACCTGAGCCGAAGAAGTCTGATGCTTAACTGACTGAGCCACCCAGGTGCCCCAATATTTTCCTTTTCTTCCACTCCCTCAAACTCAGTCATCTGGGTGTAGCATCATCTGTTCTCAAAAGTGCAGTTACAGAGGGAATTAGAGGTTGACGTTTTCTCCACAAGGAGCAACAGAGGGACCTTGGCTTCACATCCTGGCAATTCTCAAGTCTCTTTTGAGTGTATCAATTTAGCAGTTCATAAACTGAGGGCTTTTCTTTTTTTTTTTTAATATAATTTATTGTCAAATTAGTTTCCATACAAAACCCAGTGCTCATCCCAACAAGTGCCCTCCTTCATGCCCATCACCCACTTTCCCCTCTCCCCCACCTCCCATCAACCCTCAGTTTGTTCTCAGTCCTTAAGAGTCTCTTATGGTTTGCCTCCCTCTCTCTCTGTAACTTTTTTCCCCTCCCCCTCCCCCCTGGTCTTCTGTTAAGTTTCTCAGGATCCACATATGAGTGAAAACATATGGTATCTGTCTTTCTCTGCCTGACTTATTTCACTTAGCATAATACATACCCTCCAGTTCCATCCACATTGCTGCAAGTGGCCAGATTTCATTTTTTCTCATTGCCAAGTAGTATTCCATTGTATATATAAACCACATCTTCTTTATCCGTTCGTCAGTTGATAGACATTTGGGCTCTTTCCATAATTTGACTATTGTTGAAAGTGCTGCTATAAACATTGGGGTACAAGTGCCCCTATGCATCAGCACTCCTGTATCCCTTGGGTAAATTCCTAGCAGTGCTATTGCTGGGTCATAGGGTAGATCTATTTTTAATTTTTTGAGGAACCTCCACACTGTTTTTAAAAATGGCCTTTGTCTGCAGCCATTCATGGGCCTAATACATTTGTTTCTCTAACTGCTAGAAAGTTCAAAGAAGGCAGAAGATTTATTCTTGGCTGACCATAAGCGATGTCAGGAGAGTAAGTCTATGATTGGCTCCTGCTCATAGCCTTAGCAACAACAACAAGAAAAAGATCATATTAATACCAAAGGGCAGTTATGGCTCCCATCTCAAATTGCATCCAGATGTCCAGCTGTTCTAAGAGAGGTACCTAAGCTGTGATCACATGTCTCATAGGGAACAGAGGAATACATTCTTTATAGATTCGTTGTCATCTTGAGCACTGTGGAGCAAGGTCATTTTCCTTAGTGATCATGTAATTGTGTTCTCACTAAAGGAAAAGATAGTGTGTTTGGTGTGCATGCATGTGTATGTGTGTACCCATATGTGCATGTTGAAGGCCAGGATGTGGAGAGGGTTTTGTGCTGTAACAGACATTCCAAACCACAACAGATAGGATGAATTCCAAGCTGGGTTAGGTGTTTCTGGAAATGTGATAGTGGGGGGTGTATAATGGGGCACCCTTTACGTGGCACCACATCTATGCTGCCACTCTGGAGGGGTCATGGTGGACGGGACAGTAAAAATGGGAATTGACCACTGCCCTGGAATTGAGATTCTGGAGAAAATGGGGGACAAGCTTCACCTTAATTTCCAGAGCCTTATAGAAGGGAAGGAATTCACACTGAGTAGTAGAGAAACAGGTTCTAGCCCAGGCTTGGCCGGAACTTGCTGGGTAACCTGGAACAGAAAAGTATTGCCTACCTGGGGCTCAGGTCTCTCTTTAAAGTGGTAGGGTTAGGGTGCCACCTAACGTGGGTGGCCCAGTGGGTTGAACACCTGACTTCGGCTCGGGTCATGATCTCACGGTTCGTGAGTTTGAGCCTCACATCGGACTACCTGCTGTCAGCATGGAGCCTGCTTCGTATCCTCTGTTTCTGTCTCTCTCTGCCCCTCTCTGGTGTGCTCACAGGCACAAACTCTTTAAAAAATAAATGCACGTTAAAAAATATTAAGTGGCAGGAATGATTTGGAAAACCTCTGAACCTGCCAATTCGGTTATTCTAAATACTTACTGGACACTTAGGTTATCATCTTAAAACTACTCACTACTGAGTCCTTATCACTTAGTATGGATATATAAGAATATTACTGAAATAAATTTTTATTTCCATATTTAGTGAAACTGAACACCTCTTTCCTTATTACATTACATAGTGCACCTACATTAGTAAGGAGAATGTTAAAAAATATCAGGCCAAAGACTGACCTTTGTGACCTTTATTCTTCTAGGCTTAGAATTAAATGGCTAAATGTATTTATATACCTACCTAATAGCATTATATTAATAACATTTATTCATTGTGATCCTTGGTAGGACGGCATGAAGATGTTTCCATTGTGCAGTGGAAAGAGGAGGTTGGGGTCGGAAGTGGTGGAAAGAAGGCTTGGGGTTAGCAGCTCGGGAACTAGAAACTTGTGCTTAAATACTACAGGTATTACCTTTCCTAACCCAGAACCACCTTATCATATGCAGGGCCTTTCACCTTGAAAAAACTAGACAATTAGAATATTGAGCCCAAATGGAGATGTATTAGCCCAGGTCTTCTCTAAACAATCAGGGGGAAATGTTCGTGTACAAAGGTTAATGTATTGTCTACAAGAAGTCTCTGTTAAAATGCATACTGTTCCTGGAAAGAGTAATCATTTAACCAACATCGCCCACATAGCACATTAAGACGTCTTTCCTCAGTCTGTCCCTGGAGATGAAAATGGGGTTAATTTCTCTGTAATACTTCATGTAACACACTGGACCTTCTAGCTCCTTCAGAAACTCACCCCTGTCTCGCCAGTGAATTCCGAGAGTCCCTGGTCATACCTCCTCTCAAAACAGGTTCTTTAAATCTTCCCTGATACCCAAGGCCTCCCCTGCCGTATGTTGGTTTCTTTCTGCCCTTATTAGTGATGCGTGACATCGGGTATCTCCAGGTAGCATGGCCACCTCTGGCAAGTAAAGCCGTTGGCACTCAGGTCAGGGATACTCTGTGATGACACTGTGCCCCCATCAAGGGTGCTGGCTGCAGCCGCTGCCATCTCATGAAACCAGAACTGGCTCTTCACTGCTTTTAGTACCGGTGTTGCTGCTGCTACTGCTTCTGTGAGGTGCTACTACCATGGAGTACGAATGGGAGACGGCCTGGTTCCCCCTCGCACTCTCCTCCTACCCAGCAAAGTCCTATCAGGCCACTGCTTCTCTGTGCTGAAATACGGAGTCAGAGAACAATCTCTGTTGGTAGTTGCTTTTTACTTCTTATCCTTTTTCTAAGCATGGGGCCTAGGCTGGTGGCCAAATCTGGGTTGTAGACACTGTGTTGTACTCATAATTCCTTCCCTCCTACAATAGCAGAGGCATTGTGATTGGACGAAAGTTTGGTCTCTTTCGATGAATATTTCCCAAAATGCTCCTCTCTACTATTTACTTACAAACCAAATGGCCACTTCTTGGGCATATTCAGTAATGGCCTCACTACTCTCAAATGGGTGTATCTGTGGCTTAGAGAATAGGACCGCGAAGGTATAGGCCCCAAGAAGAAAGGGCTCAGGGTAGGCTTATTTGAGTGGTACAGATGTGAGTGGAATCAGGTAAGATTGGGGCAAGAGTTGTTCCTTCCTCCAGGAGGAAGGCTTGAATGGGAGGGGACCCCACATTCCTAACAGAGTTGGAGGAGATGTTTCCTGATAAATGGAGAAATATTCAGAAAAGAGTGCAGAAAACAGCAGCCTGCATGACCAACTTAATAAAATCGCTTGGGATTCCTGGATTATTATTCTTGTTAAAGATTTAAAAGATATGAATAAAATCTTCCCTGGTTATCTAGAGCATGACTCTCAAATAAATTGGTGCTTCTGAGATGGTAGAATAGAAACTTCTGTGTTCTTATATTCAGCTGCACACACCTATGATACCATATCACACAGGGAGCTATAAGGCCCTACGAATTAAGACATATTCTTTTGATCTACATTTTATTTTTATTTATTTTTTTTTTTTTAATTTTTTTTTAACGTTTATTTATTTTTGAGACAGAGAGAGACAGAGCATGAACGGGGGAGGGTCACAGAGAGAGGGAGACACAGAATCTGAAACAGGCTCCAGGCTCTGAGTGGTCAGCACAGAGCCTGACGCGGGGCTCGAACCCACGGACCGTGAGATCATGACCTGAGCCGAAGTCGGACGCTTAACCGACCAAGCCACCCAGGCGCCCCTGATCTACATTTTAATGACATACTTTAATTAAGTTTTCTTTCTCTCTAATCCAGATGTTCTCTGTTATAAAAGTGCCATCAAGCGTGATCCTGTTTTGGCCAAGGAAGGCCAAAAAATTATGTTTCTTCTGTTTAATGTTACTTTTAACAGTTGTAGGTCCTTATCCACAAGAGAGCATAGTTTCTTTTACTTTATCTTATACTTTATGTAATTTAAGTAAGCAAAGTAACAATATTTTCCTATCCTTGTGTGTTTTGGTTTTTGCAAATAATATCTAAAGTTTTTTGCATTTATTTTTCCCCCTTAGACTTACGCCAGCATATAAAATGGTCTAATACCCTGTGTGTGCACGTGCACGTGTGTGTGTTTGTGTGTGTGTATGTAATTCCTCTTTATTTCAGTTATTCAACATTTTTTTTGGCTGATGAAGTTAAATTTTGCCTGTCCTTTTGACTCAAGGAGGATTTCTTCCTATTTTCATACCCAGTTTTACTGGGTTTCTTATTTAATTATGTTCCCAAGTGGCCACTTCTATTTTCTTAAGCTTGCTGAAATTTACTCTGGAAATATGTTTTCCCATTTTAATGATTTCTTTACTTGTCTCATGGTTGTTAAATATTTTATTGATGTTTGCAATCATCGTGACATGATGCTGGAGTATCCACTTAGGGTAATTTGTGTTTGCTCTTTTCCTAAACTTTTTGTAATCTTGCAATTTTTTTTTATAATGAAAAATTTTGAAAATATTTTACCTTTGTCAGTGTCAACATAAACTGAGCAAAGTTGCTAGTTGAGGAAAAATACAGTTATGTAAATGATTTACCTTTTTTCCAGTGACTCCTCTAAAGGCATAAAAAAATGACAAACTCAGCCGAAGCATAACTGGGACATATGAGAAGAGGAAAGCCCACCATATTGTTTGTGGGGGATTCCGCGTGTGGCAACTATAGGGCTAAAATTAAAAATGTAAAAGCAGGAGGTAAATTACAATTTGCGCAATAGTAAGAATAATCTTGCTGTCACTATTTTCTAATGATTCTCTTGTTAAACATGTAAAGAGAAAGTAAGAAAAACCTCTATATAGCCTGTGAGGCAAGCTTCACTGAATTTCATGGCTGTAAAACTGACATCTTCATAGTTTTCCTATTTATTTATTTATTTATTTTTTTAATTTTTTTTTTTTAACGTTTATTTATTTTTGGGACAGAGAGAGACAGAGCATGAATGGGGGAGGGGCAGAGAGAGAGGGAGACACATAATCGGAAGCAGGCTCCAGGCTCTGAGCCATCAGCCCAGAGCCCGACGCAGGGCTCGAACTCACGAACCGCGAGATCATGACCTGAGCTGAAGTCAGATGCTTAACCGACTGAGCCACCCAGGCGCCCCAATAGTTTTCCTATTTAAAGTAGTAGCTGATTTTTGTTTGTTTGTTTGCTTGTTTTAGAAAATCACAGTTTGCTGTTTGAAGGAAACCAAAGTAACCTTGTCTCTCAGGCCAATGACCATCTCGTGGTTAATATTAAAGGTGGCACTGAAGATGCATGTACTTTAATAGCATTAAATCTCAGTGGGAAGTTCTTTATGGGGTGGGTAACTCAGAAAGCATCCGTAAGACTTTCAGTTAGTTTCATTTACTTTGTACAAGTTAATTATTAATACCTATACCGAAACAATACTATTCCTTTTTCACTACAGAGGACATTAAGCACTTTATGAGCTGCTGGGATCCAATTTCTGGTCTTGATGCATATGTAGTTCTCTGACTTGAGCCACCGAGAAGCATAAGCATCATTTATGCCTGAATTTCAGACAGGGAGCCTTTAGCACTACCTTAATGGTTTATCCAGAATCCGAATACTGATTACCACCAAGTTTACAACCTCCTGATTCCAAACCACCTCCATCTCTCCCCTGGATTGTTTTCATATTCTCAGAGCTCATTACCCTATTTGTTGTTCCCCTGTAATTTGTTCCTAAGCACCAGCTACAGTGATCCAAATTAAAATGTCAGATCATGTCCTCCTTCCTCTCCAAATACTATAGTGGCTTTCCAACTCATTTCAGAGTAAAAGCTAAAATCTTCCCAGTAGCCTACAAAGTTTTAAGGATCTGGCCTCTTTTTTACAATTCTGATCTTATCGCCTTCAATTTTCCCCCTTGTTTGCTTTGCTTCAGCCGTGCTCAGCTCCTTGCTAATCCTTGAACACGTTTGGTATTCTCCTGCCCAAGGGCCATGCGTTTACTGTTCTGTTCCTTCTGCCTGGAATGCTTTTCGTCTAGAGATATACAGCTCCCTCTTTCACCTCTTTCAGGGGCACATTAATTAGGTTCATGTGAACTTATATAGCAAAGGAACTTTACAGTTTCAGTGGTTTAATAAAACAGAAGTCAATCTCTCACTCATGTAAGAGTCTGATAACGGTGTTCCTGGATGTCAGGTAGATTTCCTGTATGTGGCAACTCTGGGACTCAGGCTCCTTCCATTTGTGTGCACTGTCTTTAGACAATCCCTGAGACCTCTGTTTCTCACTGGTGGAAGGAGAAACAGACAGTAGACAAGGCATGTATCACTTCTGCTCACATTCTCTTGAGACAATAGCTAGTTACTGGCTCTGCAGCACATTCCCAGTAAGAGCTAACACTAGAGACAGAGAGTAACAACTCTTGAGGCAGCTAGCTATTTCTGCCATGGACCGCGTCCTGGCCACAAGTATCTGTGTGGCCTCCTTCCCAAAGGAGACAGCCCAAAGTTCCACCCCGGTGCTTCATCCAGAACACAGTCCAGGCACTCTGGGTAGTGTGTTCCTTTGGTTCAGAGACCTATGAATTCAAAGGCTAATTGTCTGCCCACCTCCCCCACAGCAAACCTCACATAAAAAATATGAATCAAGAACAGGATAGCAATAGAAGCTCTTCTTTGGAAAAGGGCAGCTGAGTGATCCATAGCAGTAACTGGTTCACAGCAGTGGCGAACCCAAGGGGACAGACATTACGAATCCTCCCTACCCTCATGGCATAGGAAGTTCCTTCATTAGACTGTGGTTCTGCTTGATGGGAGGAACTTGCTTGTTCACTGTTTTCTGTAGTTCTTGGCTCTGCCCTCTGGGGTGATTTTTCTTGCCCAGTATCCTTTCTGGCAATATCTGAGAGCAGCAGTAAAGAATCTGACTTCCTTGGAGCACGTACAGCTGTGTCCTGCCATTGGGCACTTGAGATCCCTAGGTGTCCAAGGGATCACAAGCCTGTTTAGTCACAGGCTTTTTAAGACAGATCACGGTTCTTCGGAAACATTATTCCCATGATTTCTAGCCAGCTCCATGTGCCAGTAACCACATCCAAAGTTCTTTCTTGAAAATTATTCTTGGGGCGCCTGGGTGGTTCAGTCAGTTAAGTGTCTGGCTCTCAGTTTCGGCTCAGGTCATGATCTCATGGTTCACAGGTTCAGGCGCAGCATCGGGCTCTGTGCTGACAGTGCGGAGCCTGCTTGGGATTCTCTCCTTCTCTCTCTCTGTCCCTCCCCTGCTCATGCTCGCTCTCTCTCTCTCTCTCTCTCAAAATAAACATTAAAAAAAATAAAAATAATTTATTCTTAGGCCTTCTCTATTTCTTTCCCTCCTTGCCTCTCTACTTATTTTTCTCTTAATTTCATGGGGTTAACTTGAGGCCCCCTTGAAGCGATAGGCTTGGTGGGAAGAGAATAAGTTACCCATGATCTCTGTTTTAGCCTTGAAAAGTTCTGCTTAACCAAAAACAACTTAATGGGCACTTTTACTCAAAGCATTTCTGATGTTATCCCCTACTGCTTGGTATCTAGAAGCAGTCAGCTTTCCATACCATCAAGGCCCCAAACTCACCTTGATTTCTAGATTCTCTTCATTCTCTTTTATTTCTGCTTGCAGACCAGCCAATTCTTCCCTGAACACATTTTTAAAACAATTTTTGCACATTAAGCACTTTATGAGCTGCTGGGATCCAGTTTCTGGTCTCGATGCATATGTAGTTCTCTGACTTGAGCCACCCAGAAGCATAAGCATCATTTATGCCTGAATTTCAGACAGGGAGCCTTTAGCACTACCTTAAAGGTTTATCCAGAATCCAAATAGAAGATGCTGAATGCTCCTCTCTGTACTTTTACTCTGTTCAGTACAGAGAGGAGCATTCAGCATCTTTTATGAACTGAATGGTGTCCCTCCAAATTCATAGGTAGAAGCCCTAACCCTCAATGTGCCTGGATTTGGAGATGGGGACTTTAAGGAGGTAATTAAGGTAAAATGAGATAATAATGGTGGGAACCTAATCCAATAGGACCAGAAGTGGAAGAGACACCAGGAGTATGCATGCACAGACAAAAGACCATGCAAGGACACAAAGAAGGCAGCTATCTGAAAGCCAAGGAGCGAGGTCTTTCCAGAAACCAGTCCTGGTGGGGCTGATCTTGGATTTCCGGTCTCCAGAACTGTGAGAAAATAATCTTCTGTTGTGTAAGCTACCCTGCCTGTGGTATTTTGTTATGGCAGCCTGAGCAGATTGACTACAGCATCTGTTGGCATTCTTGTTTTTGTTTTTTTTTTAATTACTGAAATGTTACAGGGTCACTACTTGTACCTGTTCTGTCTCACAAGTGTGCGCAGTTAAGAGTTCTATCAGCACATAACATGAGTCTCTGATTTCCAGCTCCTAATGTCTCTTTTGTGTTGCCTGTTACCTTATTCCTAAGCCAATTCTCTATATTTTAGTTTTTTATTTTCTACACCACTTCAAGGAATCAGTTTCTGCAAGATGAATCTCAAACCTTTGGAAGATTAACACAAAGGAAGTTTATTTTTCAGGTAATGATAACATGTGGGTGTTCCTGGTTGATGGGAGGCTGTCCTCCATACGGAGAATAGGGACGCACCTTCTTTCATCATCTATGCTCCACCATATTCTGGGCTTGCACTGTCCAACATGGTGCCACGTGTGCTACTGATACTTGAAAAAGGGCTAGCAGCACTTGAAATGTGCAATAAGAGTAAAACACATACTGGATTTTGAAAAAAAGAAGAGTATCTCATTGATATTTTTTGTATCTTAGATACATGTTGCAATAATTTTTGGAAATACTGGGTTCAAAGATGCATTATTAAAATGAATTTCACCCGTTTTTTCCCAAAACACATAGTAATGTGGCTGTTGGAGAATTAAAAATAACGTGGTTCACATTATATTTCTCTTGGACAACCGCTCTGAAGCCTCCGGGTCTTCTGCTTCAGTTGGCAGAAGAGGGAAGAGCCAGTGGAGGAGACACACTAGATCCCTAACACCTCTGGCTTAGAAGTAAAGAACGTACATCTGCCCAAATTCCATTGGTTATGCGGCTATGTCAAGATGCAGGAGGGGCCGGGAAAGGTCCTGGCCCAGAAGCCACTGTAGTAACAATTCTACTCTAAGATGGGGAGGGCAGAGCTAGTCCTCTCTAGCACAAGGTCTTTGCTCAAGAATCACCTCCTTGGTAAAATCTTCCCTGACCACTGCAACCACCTCCAGCCTCTTTCCCCAGCATTCTCTGTCTTCTTGCCTTGTTTTGTTTTTCTCTAGAACATTCTCACCATTTGGCCTAGCATATGTTTTGTTTGTTCATTTCCTTTCTTTCTATGTGTAAATTCCCTCAAGGAATTTTTTTTTTCAAAAAAAATTGTTTTCTTTTTAATTGTATTTGAGAGAGACAGAGTCAGTGTGAGTGGGGGAAGGGCAGAGAGAGAGAGGGAGAGAGAATTCCAAGCAGGCTCCATGCTGCCAGTGCAGAGCCCAATGCAGGGCTCGCCCCCACAAAACCGTGAGGTCCTGACCTGAGCCGAAACTAAGAGTCGGACGCCCAACTGACAGAGCCACTCAGGCACTCCTCAATTTTTTTTTATTGTGGTAAAAAGTACACATAAAATTTACTATCTTGACCATTTTTTTTTTCTTAACCATTTTTAAGTGTACTGTTCAGTGGGATTAAGAGCATTCATATTGTTGTGCAACCTTCACCACGACCATCCATCTCCAGAACTCGTCATCTTGTAAAATTGAAACACTATACTCATTAAACATTAACCCCCATTCCGCCCTTTCTCCTAGTCCCTGGCAACCATCAGGCTTTCTGTCTCTATGATTCTGACTACTTTAAGTACCTCATATGAATAGAGTCATATAGTATTTGTTTCTTTTTTGTGACTGGCTTATTTCGCTTAGTATAATGTCCTTAAGTTTCATCTATGTTGTAGCGTGTGTCAGAATTTCCTTCCATTTTAAGGTTGAATAATATTCTAATGTATGTATATATCACAGTTTGCTTATCCCCTCGTCTATCTAGGGACACTTGCGTTGCTTCCACAGTTTACCTCATTTAAATAATGCTGCTGTGAGACTCTGATTTCACTTCTTTTGAGTGTGTACCCAAAAGTAGAACTGGTGGATCATATGGTGGTTCTATTTTGTAGTGGTGGTTCTATTTTTAATTTTTGAGGAACCACCATACTGTATTCCACAGTGGCTGCACAATTTTACATTCCTACCTATGATACACAAGGCTTCCAGTTTCTCTACATCCTCATCAACACGTATTATTTTCTGTTGTTGTTGTTGTTTTTTTGATAGCCATCCTGATGAATGGGAGGGGGTATCTCATAGTTTTGATTTGCATTTCCCTAATGATTAGTGATATTGAGCATTTTTTCATGTGCTCATGGGCTATTTGTACGTCTTCTTTGGAGATGTCTGTCCAAATATAAAGGCATTCATTTTTGTCAATATATTCAATGCTGTGTCCTTAATGACTGAAACTGGGCTGCCATGTCCTAGGCACTTGAGGACTGTATGCTGACCAATGAAGCAGCGGAGTGATACTGGTCTGCCAAGCCACAAGTAAAGCATAGAGAAAAAACTTTAGGGTACTTGATGACATAGTTCCAAAATTGATTTTTATAGTCAGGGTAAATGAAATATCATATTTTATCCATATGCAGGTATGAGCAAACCACTGTTAGACATAATGGCAATGTCAAGTTACATCATAGATTTCCAACTTGAGCTGAAATTTGTCATCCTGGGGTTTTGTTTGCTCTGCACAATATTGAAAGTCTTTTTTTCCTTGAGAGTTTAAAATTTTTATTTATTTTTACTTAGGGGCTGACTTAAAAAATCAGAATATTTTTACATTGAAAGATTACATCAATATTTCACTTTTTAAATTTCTAGTTATTTAAGTTATATGCTTTATTTCTACTTTTTTAGTGATTGCTATTTAATTTGTATCATATCAGCATACCAGCAATAATAATTGTAATAATGATAATAAATGCTTTGTGGGGTTAACAAAGGACACAGAACCTAATTCTGGACAATAAATCTATGTAAGTTAAGAAGGAGGGGATCAGAGTTAAGTTTCTAAATTCCTTGTGTTATTTGGAGGAGGTGAAAGTATTGACCGTAGACTTGGTTAGTTATTATGCATGCAAACTATTACTTAAAAGTTAACCATTAAAGAGTAGATACGGAGTCTGTAATCTTCAATCAGTAGAAGGAAACAATCAAATAAGAAAGCAAACTGCAATTCCATTCCTATATATATATCCAAAATAATTGAAAGCAGGGACTCCAACAGTTATTTGTACACCTGTGTTCATTGCAGCATTATTCAGAATAGCCAGATGGTGGCAACAACCCAAATGTCCATAAACCAATGAATGGATTAATAAAGTATAGTATATACGTACATTGGAATATTATGAAACCACACAAAAGAATGTAGTTCTGATCATGCTACAACACAGATGAACCTGGAGACTTTATGCTAAGTGAAATGAGCCAGACACAAAAGGATAAAGATTGTATGATTCCACTTATGTAACATATCAAAAATAGGCAAATTCATAAACACAAAAAATAGATTAAGGTCATCAGGGGCTATAAAGGAATAAAGGAATTATTGCTTAACAGTTAACAGAGTCTCTGTTTCAAGTGATGAAGAAGTTTTGGAAATAGATAGTGGTGATGGTTGCACAACATTGGGAATGTAATTAATGCCACTGAATTGTACATGTTAAAATGATTTAAGAGGCAAATTTATGATATATATTTTTTGCCCTAAATTTTTAAAAAATTGAACCAAACCAATAATTTTCCTGAAGAAAGAATAAACATACAAAAATACAACAAAGGAAAAAGCACAAGAAGGATGATAGAAACTAGTCCAGGTAACAATATCTATAAGGCAGCCGGACTCATCAGCTAAAAGACAGAGACTGATAGACTGTTATAAACATGGATTTTGCATGTTTATAAGAGACACATCTAAAACATAAGGACTAAGAAAGGTTGAACATGAAAAAATAAAAATATTTTTGAAAAGTATACCAGGAAAATACTAGCCAAAAGATGTTGGGGTTTCTTTAATAATATTAATGAAAATAGAATACAAGACAAAAAAGTATTGTCAAAGATAAGGAGACTCACAACGTAATGATAAAAAGCTCGTTTCAACAGGAAATTCTAATTCTAACCTTACAGAACTCAATAAAAGATATAAAATACAGTATAAAAATGATAAAGTCTCAAAATTTAGAGAACAAAACTGATGTAATAGTACAAAAAGTGGACAAATACAATATGTGAATTGTAGACCAAAAGTTTTCATGAATATATGGAAGACCTGAATCATGTACTGAGCAGCTTGATTAATGGATACATAGAGAACCATTGGTATATAGAACCAATGATTAAAGAATGTACATTCTTCTTGAGAACATAAGGAACAGATGAACCAACCTAATCATGTGGTCGGGCCATAAAGCCAGCCTCCAGCCTCAACAATTTTCTTTCTTTCTTTTTTTTTTTAATGTTTATTTTATTTTTGAGACAGAGAGAGAGCATGAACGGGGGAGGGGCAGAGAGAGAGGGAGACACAGAATCTGAAGCAGGCTCCAGGCTCTGAGCTGTCATCACAGAGCCCGACGTGGGGCTCGAACTCACGGACCGTGAGATCATGACCTGAGCCAAAGTTGGACGCTCAACCGACTGAGCCACCCAGGCACCCTGACAATTTTCAAAGGGTATGTATCATACAGCTCATATTTTCTGTCAACAATGCAATCTAGTGTAAAATCAATAACAAAAGTGTAAAAAAAGCAAACATAATACATTTGAGCATTTGCAAATATGTATTTCTAAGTAACTCTACGTCAAAAAGAAATAACGATGATTAAAATATACTTAGAACTCAATGGTAAAGAAAATACTAAAGATAAAACTTCAGAAATGGGCAAAAGATATTTAAAAATAAATTTATAGTAATAAATTCTTTAAAAGAGAAAGAATGTAGGTTGAAAATCAAGAAGCAAAGTATGCAGTTAGGGAAAAAATGGAATAGAACCAAAGAAACCAAAGAAAATAAAATATAAAAATATAATAAAAGCAGAGATTAGTGAAAAAGAAAATAGAAGCATTAAGATAAACAAAGCCTCAGGTTTCATGCCTAAGTATATATCCCTACAGAAATTCTTACATAGTTTCTCTAGGTGAAATAGACCTAAATGACAGAAATGCATTGCTAAGATAGAAACAAAAATGGACATATAGTGAAAGTCACAAATACTCAAAAAAATTAACCTAAAATCTGAGTAGCCTTATATCTTTTAAATAATTTGAATTTATAATTAAATGCCTTCCCATAAAGAAAACTCTAGTCTTGGATGGACTTACTAGTGAGTTCTACCAAAAATTTAAGGAAGAATGATAGCAGTCCTGCATAAAAGCTTCTGGAAAACAGAAGAGGAAGGAACCCTTCCCAAGTTGTTTTATGAGGCTAGAATTCTCCTGAAAACAAAGATATTAAAAGATAATGAAATTAAAGACCCAAATCCTTCAGAAACACAGAAAAATTCTTTTTTTTAAATACTTATTTATTTTTTTTACAATTTTTATTTGAGAGACAGAGATAAACAGCAAACAGGGGGCGGGGGACAGAGAGGGAGACAGAATCCTACGCAGGCTCCACACTGCCAGCACAGAGACCGATATGGGGCTCGAACTCAGAAGTCAAGAGTCAGACGCTTAACCAACTGAGCCACGTAGGCACCCCAAAACACAGAACAATGCTTAAAATATTAGCAAACTGGGGTGCCTGGGTGACTCAAACAGTTAAGTGTCCAAGTTCAGCTCAGGTCATGATCTCATAGTCTGTGGGTTCGAGCCCTGCATTGGGCTCTGTGCTGACAGCTAGAGTCTGCTTTGGATTCTGTGTCTCCCTCTCTCTTTCTGCCCTTCCCCTGCTGGTGCTCTCTCTCTTTCTCAAAAATAAATAAAAACATTAAAAAAAATTAGCAAATCAAACCCAGCAATATATAAATATGATAACACCTCATGACCAAAGGAGATTGATCCCAGACGTGCAAGATTGGTTTGACCTTAGCCTTCAACAATCAATTAAGGTAATCCACCTCATTAAAAGAATAGTAAAGGGGTGAAAATCAGATTAGCCATAGGTACAGTAAAAGTACTTAGAAAATTCAACACACGATAACGATTAATAAAAATCCTGGGGAAACTAAAAATAAAAGAACACTTCACCCTGATAAAGAGAGTCTGAAGAACCTGCAACTAACATCATGTTTACTAGTGAAAGACTGGATGCCTTCCCTTTGGAGTGATCCAGGGTATATGATTTTACCACCTTTATTAACCATTTTCCTGGAGGTCCTAGCTGTTGTAACAGGCAAGAAAAACAAACAACAGGTATATAGATTGGAGAGAAAGAAGCAGAACTTTCTATTTGCAGAATATGGGATAGAAGATGTAGAAAATCCTAATGAATCTGCAAAAAAACTACTAGAATAAGTACATTTAGCCAGATGGCATGATACAACTTCAATATACAAAACTCTGTTGAATTTTTTATACGACCAATGAACAATTGGAAAATTAAAAGAAATAAATATTATGTACATAGCACAAAAATAAAGTACCTAAAATAAATTTAACAAAATATATTTAATATTTGCACCTAGAATATTACTGCACATTGCTAAGAAAACTTAAAGAAGAGCCAAACAAATGGATGTGTATCAGGTTCATGGCTTGGAGAAATCAGTGGTGTTAAAATTTCAAAATTCCCCAAATTGTTCTATTGATTCAGCATAATCCTAATCAAATTTCCTGTAGCCTTTCTGTTGTAGATATTGGCAAATTTATTATCAAATTTCTAAGGAAGTGCAGAAAATCTAGCATATTGAATACAATCTTGAAAGATAAGAATCAAGTTAAAAATTTAACACTATCTAATTTCAGGATGCCATAAAGTTACAGAACTTAAGATAGTGAATATTAGCGTAAGAATAGATGCATAGGTCCGTGGAACAGAATAGAGAATCCAGAAATATGTACACAAATTGATTATAATCATAATTATATACAGAGCTAAATTATACACATAAATTGAATATGAATTGGTTTTTGATTAAGATTTTGAGGTAATTGAATGGGTCAAGTGGTAATATTTTCAATAAGTGGTGTTGAAATAACTGGAAATCCACAGAAATAAAATGAATCACGTCATGTACTTCACATTATATACAAAGATTACCTTGAAAAGGATCACAGTTCTAAATGTAAGAGTCAAAACTATAAAACTTCCAGAAGAAAGTATAGGAGAAAATCTACATGACCTTGGAGTGGCAACAGTTTCTTTGATAGTACAAACCATACATTTTTTTTTTTAAAGGACAAATTGTACTTCATCAGAATTAAAACCTTTTATTTTTTTTAAAGAAACCATTAAAGAAATGAAAGTCAAACCACAGACTGGGAGAGGTTATTTTCAATATTTATGAAGAAATTACTTGTATACGGAATATATAAAGAACTCCTACAAGTCAAAAGTAGGAAGACAAAGAATCCAATAATAAAATGAGCAAACGATCTGAACAGATAATTGGCAAACAGATATACAAATGGCCAAGAAAACACATAAAGAGATGCTCAGCATTATCAGTCATCAGTAAAATGAAAACTAAAACTATCGTGAAATACAATTACCCTCTAGAATGCCTAAGAAGGGGGGCGCCTGGGTGGCGCAGTCGGTTAGGCGTCCGACTTCAGCCAGGTCACGATCTCGCGGTCCGTGAGTTCGAGCCCCGCGTCGGGCTCTGGGCTGATGGCTCGGAGCCTGGAGCCTGTTTCCGATTCTGTGTCTCCCTCTCTCTCTGCCCCTCCCCCGTTCATGCTCTGTCTCTCTCTGTCCCAAAAATAAATTAAAAAACGTTGAAGAAAAAAAAATAGAATGCCTAAGAAGGACAGAAAGAAAGAAAGAAAGAGAAAGAATGAATATCAAGTTTTGGCAAAGATGTGGAGCATCCGTAACTCATACATTGCTGGAAGGAGTGTAAAATATTACACACACGTGGAAAACAGTTTTGCAGTTTAAGCATACCATTGTCATATTATCTAATAATTCCACGCTTAGATATTTACCTAAGATAAAGAGAAATACATGTCCACACAAAGCCTTGCTCATGAAAGTCATAGCAAATTTATCCATAATAGCTCTAAACTGGAAACAGCTCAAAGGTCCATCAGCAAGTGAGTAAATAAACTGTGGCATAGCCATATAGTGGAATATTGCTCAGTAAGAAAGAGAAAAGAACACATGGCGTGGAAGAATCTCAGAAATATACGAAGCAAGGAAGCCAAAGAAGAACACGTACTGTGTGATTCTATTTACTTACCATTCTAGAAAATACAAAACTACCCCTCTGGGAGAGAGAGAAGTGGTTTCCAAGGTCCTGGACTGAGGTGGGATTGACTAAAAAGAGCCACTGAACACTTTTTGGTGAGGAAATTTTTTTTTTTGTTTTTATTTATTTATTTTGAGAGACAGAAGAGAGAGAGTGTGTGGGGGAGGGGCAGCACGGAGCCCAAAGTGGGGCTCCAGCCCATTAACCATGAGATCATGACCTGATCTGAAATCAAGAGCCAGGTGCTTAACCGACTGGGCCACCCAGGCACCCCAGGAAATGTTCTATATCTGGAGAGTGATGATGGTTACAAATTGTGGTAGTTACAAATTGTCAAAACTCTTTTAAATGGTATAGTTAAAATAAGTATAATTTGTCATATATAAATTATACTTTAATAAGGGTCATTAAAAAGATGGATGTCAAAATCAATGTCAGCTCTCAGCTTAGTCTAACACTGCTGTTCTGCACAACCAGTGGGGTGTTTTCCTGGAAATATGGCTACTAATTTGGGTGCTACAGTAAGGCAGTCTTTGGAATTACCGGTAGAGCTACTCCCTTTCAGAAATTTCACTGATTGTTCATTTTATTAACATCTGTTTTGGTTTCAGTGACTATAATATCTCCCAATTTATCCGAAGATACTAACTAGAATTTTATAATGGTTGTCTCCAATCTCTGATTTATCTCTATTTCGTCTATAGACATAAGGACAGGTAAGAGGAGGAAATTTCTAACAGGTCAGTTATTTTGTTATTCCCTTTCTCCATTCTCCTGCAATTTAAGACCTTGCATTGAAATTAAAGAGGAAGGATCCCCTAATAAGTAATATACTGACCTAGAATATAGTAATTGTTTCTAGGGTCAAATTATAAACCAGATTTCAAGTTCTAGAAAGAGTAGAGAAGATTAGAAAGCCAAAAAAGCAATTGATTTGTCACTCCATTATTATGTTTTAGAATTAATCATGATTTTTTACATTTTTATTTGAGCTGTTCCTGGTTCTCATTTTTCTATTATTCTCCACCATTGCTCTTATAATTCATTTATAATTAATTACATTCATAATTCATTTCTTTCTAAAAAGGTCTTGTGAAAATTAATTCTGAGAATATTTTCTTCCAAAGCAAACTTAAGAGTTTGCTTACATTTTCTTAAACAGGTAACATTTTGGTTTTCATATTTAATTTCAGTTGTGCCAAGAATTACCAAGTGTCTGCTATTTGCTGTGCACTGATCCTGGAATTGGTAGAGTAAATGTGCTAACTGGACCTGTCCTCAGAGTCAGAGAGACATATAAAGAAGTAATTTGATAAAATGCAGTCCCCCATCATAGAAGGACTTTTAAAAGGCTGTCAAAATCAGTTGAAAGAACAATTGATGCTGCCTTTTGAGAGAGAATTAGAGACAGCAAGTGGCTATCAAAGGCTGAATTATCTAGAGGTGAAAGAGAAAGGAAGGGAAGTTTACATAGAGGGGAGTGGAGTAAGCAAAAAATCCGGGCATTTTTTTCTCCCATTGTCTGGGAAAGTTGAATCAAGGAACAAGTCATTGCAACAAACTTTCCATGACATTTTCAAGTTGCATTCTAGATTTTCACAAATATTCACAGAGTCAACACCTCCTAACTGGGCTGCACTAAAAAAGAACATTGCATAAAGAAGGCAAGTATATTGAATAGCTAGTGGAGTGGACTTCCAGAGCCCAGGAGATAAGCCCATGTGAGGTTTCACTCATGTAAATGCCAGTAGTCATGTACACCTTAATGGTAAAAATGTAGAACCTTGGATTTAGAACATCTATTAATTCAAAGCATGGTTGAAAATCCTGATTAAGGGAAGCATTTTATAATTTGGGGGAGAAAGTGCATACAAGGTGAATGTTAATAGACACAGTATAGTTAACAACATTGGCACTGGGTTAACTTTTTTGCTTCAATACCCACACCTCTGTGCTCTTCCTTCTGAAAGAAAAAAACAGTTCATATGTCCTCTGTGAAGGATGGTTTAGTCAGGATGCTGCCCATTATTTCACTCACATTAGAATGAGGGCAGCCCAAGGCCAGGCAAGCAGTTCCAGACCAGACTACATACCTAATGGGATAGGCCACACCCAGAAGCAGCAGCTAAAGACATTATAATGTTTTTCAGTGTTGGTTTGAATTTGGTCAGGGCTCAACTGTACTTTTCCTCTGCTTCATGTGATTGTATCTAGGGTCACTTTCCATATCATTCAGTGTTTAGCTTGGACTTCCTTACACTACAGTGGCTGGACAATAGTTTGGTTCCTCTTTCATCCAACCTTGGTGTTGTCCCTTCACCCATTCCCTAAACCCTAGGGAAATATATTTCACAGACATGCTCATGAAGTTCTCTCTTGCTCCTCTGCTTTCCATCTGCCCATTAAAATCCCTCTCATCTCACCATGCCCATCTCCACCACCACTTTCTTCTTCTTTTTTTTTTTTAAAGTTTATTTATTTTTAGAGAGAGAGAGCAAGTGGGGGAAGGACAGAGAGAGGATCACAACCAGGCTCTGTGCTGACAGCACAGAGCCCAATGCAGGGCTTGATCTCATGAACCATGAGATCATGACCTGAGCCAATATGAAGAGTTGGGTGCTTACCCAACTGAGCCACCCATGTGCCCCTCCACTACCACTTTCTTGATGAAAAGAAAGATGATGAAAAGAAAAACTTTTCTTTTCCACCTGCTTTATCCATACCCTCTGATGGCAGCACAGTAGCTTCTCTCAGATCTTAAAGAATGTCATTCTGTCTTGTGTTTTGTTCAGCTGTTTTGTTCTCAGAAAAGCTTGGCCCTATCTATGAATTCTTATTCCATGGACCTGTTTTGTGTTTTCTCTTCAGAAATATATCCTATTTAGTTGTCTCAACTTTCATATGAGACTGTCAACTCTCTCCATTTTGACTGACCAATGAAACATATGAAATTGAGCACTGTAAAATAATTTGTGCTCCAAGTTCTTGTCAGAGGTTATAACCTAGAAATTTCTGCTGCCCAGTACCTATCAAAAACTCAATTGTGAAAAGTAATATATATGGAGAATTGCCTGAAGGATATGCAGTCCATCCATTCTCTAGACACTCAATTTTATTCCTGGATTAAGCCAAACCAGGAGAGAGCTGCAGCCTGAAATACTTTGGTTTTTGTCCCCCAGAGAATTGCTTTTACAGAGTTGCCCTTGGCATTATTCCATTGGCTTCCATTTTGATGGACATTATAAGGAAAAGCCTGTTCAACTTTTTGCCAATAAATTAGAAAATCTACATTTTCTAAACAATATATAAATTATCAAAGCTGACTCAAGTGCAGTTAGGAAAACCTAGGTAGACCAGTCATGGTGGAGGGAATTGAAAAAGGTTGCCAAAGATTTTATTCCCCTCCAGAGCTAAGCCCATATTTTTGGGAGCAGATATCTATGGTGCCTAACATTTATGCTCTGTCCTCCCTTTTACCACTCCTTCTTTTGGGAATGGATCCTCCTCCACCTCAATTATGTGACACTATGATAGCGGGAAGTCACAGTATACCAATTGCTGGACACAGAAATTAATCTATCTTGTTGAATCATCTTTGCAAATATCTTTGTATTTATTGGTTCAAAGTAGGGTATGTGGTTCCAACAGAGTTCATTGAAGTTCTTTCCTGTAATTTTGTATTTGTGTCTGTGGAAAAGTTCTCTTCTTCTGGGTTGCTAATGGGGATTGTGCGAACCTATAACTGAGAATGGTCACAGCTATCTCTTCCCATGCAAATTAAGCCCATCTGCAATGAAAGATGAGAGAGAGGAAGAGGAGGAAAATGGGATGTGGGCAGGGACACAGTGATGAGGGACAGACAGACATATGGTCAGAAACTCCCTGACTGAGAGATGGAGACTGAGTGAGGCGGCACACACACATACAGCACTCAGACACAGATATGGCAATCAAGGAAAAGAAAAAGAAGAGAAAGATCCCAACATCGCTTGAGTCCTTGGTGCTACTGCTGTCTTTCCTACATGTAGAGCAGTAAGTTTCTTTCCTCCTTCCTCTCTTTCTCTCTTTCTCTCTTTCTTTCTTTCTTTCTTTCTTTCTTTCTTTCTTTCTTCTTTCTTTCTTTTTACTAAAGCTAGTTTAATTTAGACATCTTTTATCTGTAAGTGAAATACTTCTGATCAAAATGCTTTTATAGGTTAACTTAAAAGAGTAATTAAGGGACAGGTAATTCCTTTGTTCCTTTCACTATTCCAAATCATAGGGGAAAAAACTCATAAAATTTGCCTACCCATGTTTTAAGGCTAGCATAACTGTAATATAAAAACTGAAAAATCATAGCATAAAAAGAAAACAGTGAATGTACATGAATACATCCTAAATGTAACCCAGAAGATATCTGTCTTCTTGTCCCCACAGGATGACTCCATTTGGTTCTGCCATTGAGTACAGAACTCACTTCCTTCCCTGGTTTACTCAGAAAACCCAGTCACATTATATCTGTCAGGATACACAAGTTTTTCTGTGGTAACAAATAATGCCAAATTCGTACTGGTTTAAAACAATGAAAGTTTATTTCTTGCTTACTCTTCCGAGGGTCAGCTGGGGACTTCCTTACATAGGGATGGATACAGGCTTTCAGAGAGTCAGACATTTGGAAAATTATTTAGTGACTGCTGGCAGAGGAAGGAAACATAGGAAATCATATTCTGGCTCTAGAGAAGTCCTTTCTGGTTGCCAATTATTTGGTTTACTCTCCTTTCTACATTTAAAACACAAATTTTTCCTATCCAAGGAAGACTACTCAAAATTTCAATAGTCTAACAAAACCAGTGTTAATGACTAGGATCTCTGGGCAATGTGTGAGTCTCTTCACCAAGAAGGAGGTAATGCCTAATAGTCTCTGTCAAGCCTGGATATAACTTCTGAAGACTTCTGAACTAAAATGTTACCTACTTCTCAGACATTTAATATATACAAGAATTGGGTAACAGGAAAAGTGCCCCTTTTCTGGATGTGGGGATTTTTCCTTGAACTAGCCCTGAGTTGGCTCCCTTGACCATTCATTATTCTTCATTGTTCCTAGCTTCTACCTCTAAGAGATTCTTCCTTTTCTCTTATTCCCTTTGGTTATAGCTGAAGTGGGCATCAAGAACTATGTCCTTGATTGGAGCAAGAAGGTTTATGGACCCACTTTTAATTCCAGAGAAGATTGGGACCTGTGGTTGTCTTAAGTCTAGAAGAGTAACCACATGTTACTATGGTTATAACAGTATAACCACATGTTAACAGTATAACCATAATTCTTTTCTGGACATAATTCTCATATTTGCTATATGTCTTTGTTTTACTTACCTTGTGTCAAATGATTTCTCACTGCATAAAATGGATTTTCATCTTTTCATGCTCTAACAATGTTTTCTTCACCACCTATCTTCCATTCCTTAATCCAGTGCCAAATATTTTAGTGTTGTTTGTTTGTTTTATACAGTCACACTCCATTCCATACTATCAATTTCGATATTGGTTAGGGTAGACTGGGTTATTTTGCAGTAACAATCTAAAAATTGTAGTTGTCTAAGACAACAGAGATTTATTTCCCATTCAAACCACGTCCCATAGGTTGGCTGTGCGCTCTGCTGTATATAGTCCTCATTCAAGGTCATTTGTGTCAGATATTCCATTATCTGGAACATGACCAATAGCCATGGCAGGGAAAAGGGAATGTGGAAAACCATATGTAGGCACTAAAAGCTTCTGTCTAGAAATGACTCATGTTACTTCCACTCACATTTATTGGTCAATGCAAGCCACAAGTAATTTTAAGAGGTTGAGGAAATTAAATCCTATCACATGTCTAGAAAGACAGAGAGATAGAATATCTGTGGAGACATCTAATAAATAAAACACATCTATACATACATACATATGTACATATACATTAATGATCTTTATGGACTTTACTGAAAATTTGTGGAGACCAAATCAGGAATTATCACATAGTATATAGAATCTTGCAGAAAAATCTCCACCTGAAATTACTCTTCTTCCCAGTTCCTTTTCTATGGTGTCATTAATGTTTTATTTTTCTCTCTTTCTTCCATCATGCAGTATTCAGCCTCTCAGGCTCCACTCTGTCCCTCTCAGTTTTTCTGTTTGGGACTTAAAATTCCATACTCTTTCATTACAGAGAGCGAATTCTATTATGCTTGTTATTTGCACATTCCCTCAAGGTCTGTATACCACCCCAAGAGACTTATGAAGCATTTCTTCTGAACAAATATAGTGCTTTCCCTAGGAATTCTGGTGAATGCATTTTCTCCATGTTATTACATTAATAATATATTAGCAAGTCAAATCTAGCATTACCAAGTAGATTTTGTTCCAGAAATAAAAGATGGGTTCACATTACTATACCTCTTATTTCAATATCTTATGTTAATTAAAAGAGAAGATCTATACGATCATCTGGACTTGCTGTGTCCTCCATGGTAGGCATTAACCACATATAACTATTCTAATTGAAATTTGAATAACTAAATTATGTTATTTTAAATATTTGGTTCCTCATTCCCACTAGCCACATTTTAAGTATTCGGTAGCCACATATGGCTAGTGGCTATGGAATGAGCACAGAAAGGAACATCTCCATCATTGTGGAAAGTTCTGTTGAACAGTGCTAATCTAAATAAATGCTGGAGTTATTGGATAAAAGTAATAGTCATTTCTAATTTTAAATTTTCCATAATTAGAGTTACAAGGAAACTTCGTTAAATTGAGAAATGGTATACGTAAGAAGCCAATGGTAAATACCATACTAAATAGTGAAACACAAGTAGTATTTTCATTATTTTCAGGAAAAAGAGTGTTCATCACTATCACAGTTGTATCTGTTAGGATTAGATTTGGTTATATTTCTCTTGTTCAGGAAAACTGGAGAAAGGCAGTTAAGAGTGGTGAAGTGGGTCTACTCCATGGCCTCCTCAGGTACCCAGATTCATTCTATTATCCCTTGGGTGTGGTCTTCATTCTCATATTTTAAGTGACAGCTCATATCTGTATATCAATCATATCTGTACAGATATCAATCATATCTGTATTTAAGGCAGAGGATGGAGTAAATGACAATGAGTAAAGACTAAAGGAGACAAATGTGGTATTTGCTGATTTTAAAGAATGCTCATAGATGTTACCATGTGATAATGCTGCTGACTTGACTAATAATTGGTTACATGGCCACACATTGATGCAAAGAATGCTGGAAACTGTAGCCTTCATTCTGAGTAGTCATGTATTCATGTAAAAATTAGGGTTTCCTATGGATGAAGAAGAGACTGGGGTAGTGGGGCACAACTAATACTTTCTGCCTTACCACTTTGTTTAATATTGTTCTGAAGGTTTTAATCAAAGCAATGAAACAGGAAAACAAAAGAAGTATAGATATGGGAAAGAAATGGACATAATTACTTTTCTCTTCATAAGATAATTAAATGCCTCACATCCAACTGAATTAACTGGAAATTTATTAAAAAAGAATAAGATAATTCAGTAAGATGTGAGAAATATGCAAGAATCAAGAACTTTCCATTTGATGTTTTAACTTGTAAGAGACAGGAAACATAATGAAAAAATGTGGAAAAATATAATGCCAGTGGAAAAATTTAGCAAGAAATATATGAAACTTATATGAAGAAAACCATAACATTTTATTGCAGGGCATAAAAAGAAGATCTGGGTAAATGAAGGGTCTTCACATATTCTTGGATAGAATGATTCATTGTTCTAAAGATACCAGTTCTCCTTCAAATTTGTAAATTTCATACAGTTTCATTCAAAATATATTTTTTTAACTTCTCATGCTAATGATGAAATTTATGTTAGCGAAAGATTGACTAAGAACACCAAGAAAACAGATACAGAACAATGAGGGTCATATTCCCTAGTAGATGTCAAGATGTACTGTAAAGCTACTATAATTAAAAGTGTCATACCAACGGACTGATTAATAATGGGTCAGAACAGGGTTCAGGACAAGGTATATGCAGCATAAGAGACCACCACAGTATGTGACATTGCGCAAATTCTTAAACCTTCTGTTTTTCAAATTTTATACCTTATCAAATGGGGATAAACTAGTTCATACTGCATAGAGTTGCTGTAAGGTAATATGTGTAAAGTATTTATAATACCTGACCTGTCGTAAGCACTATGAAAGTGTAAACTATTATTAATGCCAGCATCTAATATATGGTAAACTTGCTATTAAAATCAATGGGGAAAGAATGTATTATTTAATATATAGTGTTAGAGTAATTGGCTTATATTTGGAAAGAAAGATGAAAGGAAAGAAAAGGAAGGACGGAAGGAAGGAAGGAAGGAAGGAGGCAAGGAAGGAAATTAGAACTCTAATTCACATTATAAATTAAATGGTATGGATTAAATATTTAATTATAAAAATTCCTATAAAGTGTTAGAAAAATGAGGAAGAATTGTAAAGGTATTCTTAGAGTTTGGATTCTTATTTTTAGCATTCTTATTTTTAGCATGATAGCTATGCAATAAGCCATGAAAGAAAAAAACATGGTCAGATTTTACTGCCAATCTAAAAGGAAGTTGAGATAAGGTGATGGGTGGGGTGATGGTAGTATGAGACAGTGGTTGGTCAGGTGAGAGATGGTGGATTTGAAAAAGCTTATTTAAATACAATAAAAACTTCTATGTCCAATTTCTTTTGTAAACTGTGCTACCTATATGGTTCAGGTTTTTGTTTTAAAGTGCTGTACTTTGGTAGCAGAAAATATCAGTGAACGTAAGAGCTTTCACTTTTTAACTTTCAGGAATATTTACTTGAAGCCAGCTCATTTTAAAGGATTGCTTCTACTTGGAACTGGATATTCAATAGATCCTTATAGTTTTAAAAATTAGATGACAATTATGGGTAAAATAATAACTATTGTAAATCAAATGTGTAAGATAGCAATATTAGAGCAGTTGGGCTGGTCCAGATTCTAAATTGGAAGTGGGTTGTTTTGGCGAAAGGAAAACAGCAATATATATTTTTAAATTTTTATCACTGTTTTTATAGTGCACGTTTAATATGATGGAAATAACCATTGCAACAGTCCTTTTTTAGCCTTATAGATAATTACATACTTAGAAAATTACATAAATGTAAAAAATTAAAGCAAAAAGGGCAGAGCTTGATATTGTGTCGAATATACATTATTCATTATGAGGAAGAGAGCTATAAAAATGTAGAATTCCAGAGGGTATAGTTTTTATGCAAGAATTGATGCAGCAGATTGAAAATTTAGTTGGCAAATAGCTACTGACTTTTTAATTTAGAAACATTAAGATTTAGTGTGTCAATCTGGCTGCTACCCGGACTGTGCTGTATTCAAAGCTCTAAGTTAAAACTCTGTAAGATTTAAGTGTGATAACATGCAATACAAAATGATCTTAACAGAAAAATCTGATTACTTGGAACTCCCCCCCGACCCCATGCCCAAGCGTTTGAATCCCATGTGAAATCCATTAATGGGCTTTTATATTTCACTTAAATTTTTTCACTGAGAATTATTAGAAATCAAAGTGACTGTAGCTACTAATAGATGTTTTCTTTAGCTGTACACATGAAAGAAACTATTTGTTTCAAAAAAATAAAAGTTATAAGCAAGAAAGTCAAGTATATTTAATATCCTTTGATTTTTGAAAGGATGCAAACAAATACAGGATTTCTTCCCCCAGGACAACAGGAGAGCTCTTCGAACAATTCATTTTCCATGAGTTCTAAAGGGAAGGGGTTGGGCGACTGAGTCTCTAATTGGAACTGTTAATTTATTAATGCCCTAAAAGCATTATTTTTCCTACCCACCTTCCTCCTCCCCCCCACCCCCCGCCCAGCCCCTGACAAATTAGACACTCACTGGCAATGTAGTTCTCTTATTTACCCTTCTCTCTCCTTTTTCCTCTTCCACATAAATAGAAGTTTCATAGAAAGGGTCACATCATGATAAACACTGTGACAGCTGCTACCTACTGTCTTGTGTTGGGAGAAGTTTCCATTTTTTCAACATTTCAGATCTGCTTTCCAGACTCAAATCTTTGAATTGACATGTAGGTATTTATTTGCAGGCTGCTGTGTGTTGTGGGCATCTCCACTTTTTCAAAGAAATGGGGAATGGATGGATGTGATTTTTCTTTTAAACCCATCTTTAATCTTTCTCCAAACAATAAACAGAGTGGCAGTCAATCTCCTACCTTCTTGTCCTGACTGAAGTTCATCTTTCCCTCTCTGGATCTCTCCTCCAATGCCTCCCCTACAGAGTCTCTCAGGAGACTGTTTAAAACTGCCTCATATGGAACCACAAAAGGCCCCGAATAGCCAAAGTAATTTTGAAGAAGACCAAAGCAGGAGGCATCACAATCCCAGACTTTAGCCTCTACTACAAAGCTGTAATCATCAACACAGCATGGTATTGGCACAAAAACAGACACATAAACCAATGGAATAGAATAGAAACACCAGAAGTAGACCCACAAACGTATGGCCAACTAATCTTTGACAAAGCAGGAAAGAACATCCAATGGAAAAAAGACAGTCTCTTTAACAAATGGTGCTGGGAGAACTGGACAGCAACATGCAGAAGATTGAAACTAGACCACTTTCTCACACCATTCACAAAAATAAACTCAAAATGGATTAAGGACCTGAATGTGAGACAGGAAACCATCAAAACCCTGGAGGAGAAAGCAGGAAAATACCTCTCTGACCTCAGCCGTAGCAATTTCTTACTTGACACATCCCCAAAGGCAAGGGAATTAAAAGCAAAAATGAACTACTGGGACCTTATGAAGATAAAAAGCTTCTACACACCAAAGGAAACAATCAACAAAACTAAAAGGCAACCAACGGAATGGGAAAAGATATTTGCAAATGACATATCGGACAAAGGGCTAGTATCCAAAATCTATAAAGAGCTCACCAAACTCCACACCTGAAAAACAAATAACCCAGTGAAGAAATGGGCAGAAAACATGAATAGACACTTCTCTAAAGAAGACATCCGGATGGCCAACAGGCACATGAAAAGATGCTCAACGTCGCTCCTCATCAGGGAAATACAAATCAAAACCACACTCAGATATCACCTCACGCCAGTCAGAGTGGCCAAAATTAACAAATCAGGAGACTATAGATGCTGGAGAGGATGTGGAGAAACGGGAACCCTCTTGCACTGTTGGTGGGAATGCAAATTGGTACAGCCACTCTGGGAAACAGTGTGGAGGTTCTTCAAAAAATTAAAAATAGACCTACCCTATGACCCAGCAATAGCACTGCTAGGAATTTACCCAAAGGATACAGGAGTACTGATGCACAGGGGCACTTGCACCCCATGTTTATAGCAGCACTCTCAACAATAGCCAAATTATGGAAAGAGCCTAAATGTCCATCAACTGATGAATGGATAAAGAAATTGTGGTTGATATACATAATGGAGTACTACATGGCAATGAGAAAGAACGAAATATGGCCCTTTGTAGTGACATGGATGGAACTGGAGAGTGTGATGCTAAGTGAAATAAGCCATACAGAGAAAGACAGATACCATATGTTTTCACTCTTATGTGGATCCTGAGAAACTTAACAGAAACCCATGGGGGAGGGGAAGGAAAAAAAAAAAAAAAGAGGTTAGAGTGGGAGAGAGCCAAAGCATAAGAGACTCTTAAAAACTGAGAAGAAACTGAGGGTTGATGGGGGGTGGGAGGGAGGGGAGGGTGGGTGATAGGTATTGAGGAGGGCACCTTTTGGGATGAGCACTGTGTGTTGTATGGAAACCAATTTGACAATAAACTTCATATATTGAAAAAATAAAAAAATAAAACAATAAAACTGCCTCGTATTGTCCAGACTCCATGGGCTCCAAGGCAGCACTGGACTATTCCCAGTATTGCCTTTAGCCCTGGCAAATCATCTCTCTTTTAGCTTCAAGCAAAACCCCCTTCCGTTTTGGACACTGCCTTCTGTCCATACTACCATCTAACCTTATTCTGGCTGTCATCCAAACTCCAAATATGTTGAGGGTTTGGCATCTGGATCACAGTCTTCCAAGTCATGCCATGATCCTGGGTGACTATAGTATCTACATGGATGAAAAATTCAACATTTTAGTCTTAAATCTTCTTGAACTTGCCTTAAATCTTCTTCAACTACCTGAATGGCTGCCTGCTGGGCTCTGAAATCTTTAACATTGTCTTTACCCCTAACCTTCAGTCACCCAAACCTGACACACTGCTTCATATTTCTCTTCCCTGTACTTTCCTATTCTCTTAATTCGGTTCTTCCCTGCAGTCTAAACATGACAAAATCTTTTCTATATAAAAAACAGCTTCATCCCTGATCACAAGTCAACCTCTAGCTGTCTTTTAATATCTCTTATTCCCTTCTGAGTCGAATGCCTCATAAGAATTATCTTAAAGATTTTTTGTTGTTGTTAATTTGAGTATGGTTCATAGGCATGTTACATCCGTTTCAGGTGTACGACAGTGATTTAACATCTCTACAGGTATGCTGTGTTCACCACAAGTGTAGCTACCATCTGTTAGTATACAATGTCATTACAATTTCATCAACTATATTCCCTGTAGCCGTGCCTTTTATTTCTGTGACTTATTCATTCTATAACTGGAGGATTATCCTTATTTTCTGCTTTGACTCATTCTTTGGGATTCAGGCAACTGATTCCACCAAGTCAATGAAATTGCCATTTCTGGCCATCATCTAATTATCCAATCCAATGGACTGCTTTCAGACTTCATTATAGTTAATCTCTCTGCAGCATTTGACTCTCTGCGGTCAGTTTTTCTTCCTTGGATTTTCTGGCACAGTTCTCTCAGGGTCATTTCATGATTTCTTTCCAGTCTCCTTTGCCAATTCCTCCTATTTCCACCCTAAAATGTGAATGATTCATTTTCCTCTTCTTTTTGTGTGCTCTTTGCATGTCTCATTCTCTTCTCTGACTCCCATCTATAGGCTGAGGATTCATGAATTCTAAAGGGAAGTGAATGAATAAATAATTACTTTCTAAACAATACATATTGTCTCAGGAATGATTTAAAACTGCTAATAAGGATACAGGAAAATCCAACTGAGAAGCAAAAAATAAGTAGCAGACAAAAGGAACAAATTGAAATAAGGGAGAAAACAAAATGTCACCCAGGAGGAATGAGGCTAAATATGCTATAAGTCCCAAATTTAGTCTTAAGCATTTCAGAAACCAGTGAGAAGAGGGTGAAATCTCATTATGGTTATGCAATCCAAAATGCCTGTAAGATATCAGTTGTTTAGAAATCCAACCATTGCTGCCACTGGGTGGAAAGCTCTCAGGGGTGGACGAGGAGGCCTCCAAAGGACATGAATCAAATCTTCAATGTCATTATTCCAGAAGATAAACCCATAAGTTCCCGGGGGCTGTCTTATAAACACCTTCCATTTAGACAGTGGCATCAGGGTAAGATTCAATTTAGTTAAAGCAGTTCTGTGACAGGCCAATATAATATGGTTTATGTTCCTAAGGAAATGTTTTAGAGAATCTTGAAGATAATTTTGTCTTGCAAGCAATTGTCTCATAAAACAGCTTTTGACACCTATTGAGGATGTTGAGCATGAGATTCTACTCTGTGACAAGTATTTAATCTAGCAAACTTGTATTTCTAGTTCTAATCTAAACACTTGGTAGTTATCTGCACCTTGATATCCCACAGGTATCTTGGTTTCCAAAACTGCACCCATTATTCCCTCCAAACTGATTTTTCCTATGCTCTGACTGGGAATGATAACATTATGCACCCAGTCTCATCCAGAAATCTTGAAGGCATCCTAGACTTTTGTTTCTTTCCCCCCTTGTTCCTCACACTCACAAAATACCCACATCCTTCTGATAGACTCTCCTTATATCTCGTGTCTCTATCCTGCCTCCTAGCTTCACTGCCACTGTTTGGGTTCCTTCGGGACCTTATCATTACTTGTCTGAACTACTACACTATTGTATTATTGTCTTCCTTGGTCATAGTCTGGCCCTCTGTCCCCTGATCCAGTTTCCATCTGATTCACCTTTGTGCTGCTGGCATTACCACAGCGATTAGCACATGGCAGGCAAGTAAGGTATTTTTGTTGGATGAATTCATATATGGATGAATGAATGTACACACACGTGGGTCTTATGAGAGTCATTATTCTAATGCTCCTTTCTGGGGCACCTGGATGGCTCAGTTGGTTAAGCGTCAGACTCTTGATTTCAGCTTGGGTCATGATCTCACAGTTGTGGGATCAAGCCTCATGTTGGGCTCTGTGCTAGGCATGGAACCTGCTTGGGATTTTCTCTCTTTCCCTCTCTCTCTCTGTCCCTCCTCCTCCTCTCTCTCTCTCTCTCTCTCTCTCTCTCTCTCTCAAAAAAAAAAAATTATGCTCCTTTCTAATAATAGGAGAATCATATCTACTCATTCGTGCACCATCAGGATTAAGGCAAATATTTGTGTACAGTGGTAAGAAATTAAATGTTGTTTCACAGATTCTGAGCTTTTTTTTTTTTTTTTCCTTTAATCCTTCCTATGGGCAAACACTTGAGGAGGAGACCCAAGAACTCAATTCTCATGTTATTGTTAGAAGAAACTCCAAGAGAAGCCTAAAGAGGAGAGGAGGAGAAGGAGGTGGAGATGAGCAGCTGTGTATCCACCAACAGCCTGGGGGTGGGAGGTAAAGGATTGACTCAGAAAAGCAGTCAAGATTTAATTAAAGACCCAGGCGTGGAGACGCTCATGTGAGGGGAACAAAGAAGACTCACCTGTAACTGCCTGGTATTTGTTGGGAGAGGATGAAGGGAAGAGATTTATATGAATGTTAAGAATATGTAGCAATGTGGGAGGGAGCCCATAGGGGAAATTGTAAGATAAGTACATAAAATATGATTGGTTGAGAGTATAAAGCAACATTGGGAGAGGCTCTTGATAGGAATAATTACACTAACGCAGCTGATAGCTACAGCCCTTTGTCTCCTAGAAGTAGGATGGCTATTGTGGCTAGGTAGAACAGTGTTATGAGTTAGCTAATCAAAGAGTGTTAAAAATCCATGCGAACTGCATCTTGGGCTCACCCCTACTCTATGAGGGTGAGAGACAGGAATGAGAAATAAGTATTGCTTTATGACGCTGGCCCCGGAACTCTCAGGAAGTAGTATAAATCCTTCAGTAGCAGTCCTGCCGAAGGACTAAACCAGACAGGACGATAGGTTTCATACTGGGTACTAACTCTTGTTAAATACCCAGATTATGACATTCAGAACAGGGTCTGTCCTACAGGAACCGTGTACTAATCAACAGAGAAGATCTCCTGGAGGAAGACCATTTACTTAAGTCTCTTAAGTCATGGAGCCATCCACCCCTTTCTCCTTAAGGGCATATCTCTTACTTCCTTTTGGCCAAGGGAGAAGAGGAAAGAAAAAGAAAAAGAAGGTAAGGTTACTGGCTTATTAAATCTCTAATGACAGTAATAATTGTATTGAGAGCTAACATTATTAAACTCTATGTTTAGGGCACTGGTCTCAGAGCTCTAGTTGTATTGTTATTTTTTATTTATTTAATTATTGCAACAACTTTGGAATAGGTATAATTTTGTTAGCAGGACACACCTTCTTATAGTGGAAGATCATAGCTATGGGAAGATGGGTTTCCAGCTGATTACACTGCTTCTGTGGCCTGTCAGGTGCTCTAGGGAAGACTTTGTTGCCTAAAGCCTCTGTGTGCACAACTTGTAATTTGCAGATATAATAGCTATCATAAAGAGTTATATTGATGATTAGAGATAATATTATATAAAGGGTCTAACATGGTCGTTAGCATGAGGAAGTAGACAGTAAAAGGGAATTAATGTCAGGTCCTCTTTGATTAAACTCTTTTTGTTCTTCTATTTTACAGTTAAAGTTAGGATAAAATTAGTTACCGCTATTTTCTCTTCCAAGCCCTGCTTTTTTTTTTTTATTTCTTAAATTCTCAAAGGGAGTCCTAAAGCAGGAGATCAACAGACCAGTTCATAATGAGAATGAAGAGATGCTCTTGATTCTGCTAATGAATTTTAGCCAGTTCCGTTCAATAGTAGACAAACTTAGAGCCCAAACAAAGAGTTAAATGTTATAACCAGGTATTCCCAGTTTTTCCCAAGTTTCATGACTGAATATCTAGTAGAGGCCAAATCAGAAAGAAAAGTTCCAGGAATGCAGGACTGAGCCAGGCCAGATTATTTTAATTTATTATTTGGCCCTCCAAGGGGCAGGGCAAAGCACCAGGAACAGTGAGATCAAGCTACAGGCAGTTCTGATCATTTATTTCCTCTAACTAGGCTCAGTCAATCTTAGTAAAGTGAAGTGGCGTAGATTGGCTTTTGATAACTTCAGATGGCAAGCAATATTTGAGTGTTTTCAGTAAAACAAAAGATAGAAGTGATAAATAGTGGGAATAGTGACATACTGTGAGAATGGTTCATGAGAAAAATTAATAATGCTACCAATTTCTATCATTACATCCTGGGGAAGCTACAGAATTATTCAGGGGCTTGGTCTTAATTATCTTTTAATGAAGATTTGATTTCATTTGCTCTTGTAATCTCTCATTCTTATGTCTCTTTCCATACACTTCCCTTGCTTTTAATTTCCTAGAGTTAAAATGTTCCATGCTTAATATTCTCAGTAGAGCAGCTGAGCTCCATAGAGGAAATACTATGTCAATCTCACAAATAATATAATGAGTTATGCAAGGGCCTTGCTTTACTACTGCTGGTCATATTTTTATGTGATGCATGTACTCAGTAGGAGGAATGAGGAAGGATTCAGGGAGAAGCAATGTGATAGCCACTCCTATAAATCTTCTCAACTACTGCTCTCCCGGTTTGCTTTAGCTTTGTTAAAAAATATCTTAGGCTTTTCCGCATTTTTAAAAATAAAATTTCCCTTGTATCAAAGGACTACATTCAGATTGTGTAGAGAGTCAAATAGTTCTGTAAGGTCATTATGAAAAGCACCAACAACTTTAATGGATTACTACTTCCTAATTTTTCACTTTTAGACATTATCTACCTCTTTCCCATGAAAGGTGAAGATTTAGCTCTCTTTCCCTCCCCTCCTTGCCCATCCCAATCACCCACACATTTCCCATCCATCCATTCTCCCATCCCCTCCGTAGAGTTTTATTCTCTTGAAAAATTTCATTGGGTCTATAGTCTGCACGTAAATAATTAAAACTATTCAAATGATGCCTATACTTGAGTAATGTAATATACTATAACTGTTTTTCCTGCACAATATTTGATTTTTCCAAATTATCTCCTTTGTTGATGATTATTCTTTTAATGTGTTTATCACAAATTTAAACCCAAATTCTCACCCAATTGTGTAAACCTCTTATTAACACATCACATATTCTACCAGCTTCATCTTTTGGAAATAACTTTCCCAGGAACTTCTAATTGATTTAAATTTAGGTAGTGTCTTTCAAGACCTGCTGCCAAGCTGTCCTAGGATCTTATCTTGGGATTTCCTTTTCATCTCTCTCTTGTGTGGCAGCCTCTGTTTTCTTCAGTTCTCAGTGTTTTTCTTCCTCTGTTCCCCCATTTTATTGGATAACATCCTTTCGTAGCTTCCTGAGAAAGAAAGGATGGGCAGCAAAGTTTTCGAGACTTGCATATTCAAAAATGTATTTATTCCACCTTCAGGCTTAATTATAGTGTGGGTGGATAGTTTGTTGGATACAAAATTCTAGGAAGCAAATAATTTTCCTGTGCAATTTTAAAAGCATTGCTCTGTTGTTTCATAGCTTCTTCTGTTAATTAGAAGCCGAAATTCTGTCATTATTTTTGATGGTCTGTAAAACCTGTTGTGTCTGGAAGACTTTTTATATTTGTTCTTCTTCCTAATGGCCTGAAATTTTATGTGTCTATTTTCATGCATTATGTTGGGCATTCAGTCCAGAAACTCAAGTCCTTTAGTTTGTTAACATTTTTTGAAATTGATTTTTATTTGCTCTCTCTGCATTTTCTTCTGGAACACACCTATTATAATGAAGTTAGATCTCCTGAATTAATCCCCTGATTTTCCTATTATTTCTCAACTATAGACCTCTTCTGTTTTCCTTCTACTTTCTGGACGATTTCCTTAATATTTATTTCAGGATTTCTGTTGTGTGTTTAATTTCTACAATCATATTTTTAATTGTTAAACATCAACTTTATGCTGATATAACTTATATACAAAAAAACCCCACACCATTTAAGTGTATAGTCAGTTTTGACAATGTATATTTAATCAATATATGAACCATTTCAATTATACCAAAACTTTTTTGTGTGCACTTTGGTAGGATTTCATTATGTATCTTTTTCATTCTTTTAACCTATTTTTACATTTAAAGTGGCTTCTTGTACATGGCATATCGCTGCATCTTTTTTCCCCAATACAGATTAATAATCTTTGCCTTTTAATTGGAGTGTTTAGACCATTTTCATTTAGTGTACTTATCTATCTGGTTAGGTTTAATTGATATTATACGGTTGGCTTTCTATTTGTCTCATTTAATCATTGGTTATTTTTCATATTTTTCTGCCTTCTTTTGGATTAATTGAATGTTTTTCAGTATTTCATTTTATTTCCACTATTGGCTTAATCATTATAATTCTATGATCATCTTAAAATTTTTTTTTTCAAGAACTCTTTTTTTATTTCCAAATATCCTTTTTAAGATTCCAACCTATTGTTTCATGGATGTATTTTTTTTTCTCCTTATCTCTGTGAATATATTAATACACTTGAGGTTTTCTTCGCCCTGCATAGTTGCTCCAATTTGCTTTCCTCCAACAGTTTGTTTTGTTTCTTTCACATCAGAGGATTTCCTCTAATGTTTTACAATATACTCTAGGGGATTCCATTTTGGATAATGACCCACCAACCAAATTGGATCCTTGCTTTTTGGGAATTTTTAAGATGAGACACAGCAAGAGTAGTAGCAGTGGTAGAGGAGAACAAAATGGAACAGGTGCTGAGACAAAGGGAAGCTGAGTCATAAGAATGAGTAACAGCTGATGACTGCATTTCAAGGGATGCTTGGTGTCTGAGTGGGGATGAATGACTTAACCAGGTTCATGAGGGCAAATAGCTACTGAAATAGTTTTCTGGGTTCTCCAGTTTCTTGTGCATCTTTACAACCAACTGAACTCCCACTACCATGTGGTGGGATACCAAGATACCACTGGTATCTTGTAGCCCAAAGGACCTTAGCATATACACATAATAGAAGGTGTAATTAGCAGAAACAATTAATGTAAAGTGTAAAATCTGCAGGTTATACATGTTAGGCTAAAAGCTTTACAAATCCCCAATCTATAGGCCAGTAAGGCATATAATGAGTAGGAATGTGTGCTCTGTAGTCAGAGCACCTGAATTTGAATCCTGGCTGTGCAACCTTGGGCCTATCACTGAACTCCTCACCCTTAATTCCTCATAGGTGGGGATAATAATCAGAGGTAGTTTCAGAATTTCTATTTAGAAGTGGATTGTGCTTGCAATCTGATTGGAAAAAGAACTTGCACTGAGTTTGTGTAGCACATTCCAAAAAAGTCAGCTTTTCAAATCGAACAATAGAGAGTGGCTGAGAGAGAGAGAGAGTTAGAGTTAAAGATACTCGTTGGCACCATCATTCCTAATAACACTGGTTGGTTTGTTATGAGAACTAAATAAAATTATTTATTTTAGGGATTTAACATAAGGCCTAGTAATACATATTCTATGCATTATCAATGATGGTATTAAATTATTATAATATTTTTATTATCAGGTATTTGAATGAAGGACATATGATAGAGAGGAACAAGGGTTTCTTGAAGTGACAGGCAGGTCATGGTGTCTCTACAATAGACTTAATAAACCTCCACTCTAAACCTGGAATTAAATGAGCGCTGTATCCAATTCTGTCTCTTTCGCACTCTAGAGAACTCCTCTCCTGTGGTTACTGCCTGTGGTTGAAGCTGTCTGCTTACTTTGTCTTTGCTTTATCACTGTGTCATGCCCTCTAACAACTGCATTCCCAGGGAACTCTATGTTGTATGCAGTCAGTGACTTGCCCCCACCCCCCCAAAGTTGCTGCTTCTGATTTTTAAATTTGTGTCTTGTCAGCCAAGTTCAGTTTCAACTCCCAGTGGCCAGGCATCCTTTTTTTCTCCCCCTAGACTGTTCCCTGAATCAAGTCTTTATTTACTTTGCAAATCCCATCACGCCTAGAGGATGGGCTGAGACGACATATGTGGAAACACAACCCTACATAAGATATACCAGTAAACATTTTGTGATTTTCACAGACGGTTGGGGCTGAGGGTACAGTGAAGTCATACTGTTAATCAAATCTTACAAAATGTACTTCTCTCTTATTCATGCTTATTCAAAGGCTTCCCACAATGAATTCTTATGTAAGTTGATACGTAGTTTTAAAAAGCCATTGTTGCTGAGGCTTAAAGAAGTAAATGCTCTTTGAGTAGACTCGAGCCATCTTCTTGCCTGCCCCAGCTGCTGAAGGTAGCTCCTCATTCCCATGCTCCACACATCTAAGGACTTGAATTTGCTTTGAGTCAGTCTCCTTCCTCACCACCTTTACCTTCACTTCCACTTATTTGCTTTTCACCTTTTTTTTTTTTTTCTAGATGTGATGTTCTTGCTCTGGTTGGCTTTTCTGAATAGGTTTTAGCCTACTTTGACCCTTTATCTCGATGAAACCTTTAAATGACACTCTTGTATAAAGGTGTCCACAGGTCTGACTTGCGGCCCTTAGAAAGGACCCCGCTCTTGGGAGTCTTTGGTGATCCATCCATTCTTCCCTGGTTCTGGATTAGAAGTGGATAAATTGGACATTCTACAAGTATTAAGGACTTTGGATATAATGGAGATCACCAGTTCTCAACCTTTACTTTCATCAACACTTATGAAGGATAATTTCACATTAATAACACATTCGCATAAGTGGAGCTGGATAATGTAAAATTCCTACTATACTAGTAATATCATTATTCTTTTTTCTATCTCTCAGAAATGCAGCTGGAAATGTTAGAGTGACATTATTAATGGGATACTTTTAAATCCACTCTAATTTATGGAAAATGTATAAACTACATTAGTTTATGATGCATAACAAATTACTTAAGTTACACTTCATTATTTATTGAGACACATTAGTGAATTTTAAATCTTTTTTTTTTTTTTTTTAAGTTCTTAACAGTGGAATTCTTCTTAGTAGGGACCTGTTTCTGAAAAGTCCAACAGGTAAAACAAATTGAAAGGGAATCTCACTGATTGGATTAGAACTCAATCCCTTCTATGTTCTTTGAAGACCATGCAGCCCCTCCATAAAGTCCTTGGGGCTTTGCAGAGCACAATGTGAAAACCCAATGCCTTTAATTATATCTTAAGCTACAAGCAGTGATTCCATGAAGTTGCACCACAGTGAGAGTTCATCCAGGAGAAGGCATCTAGGAAAGTATTTTTATGAGGAAGCTATTGAACTGTGACAACATTGTACTATTTGGAATATTGGAACCAGACTCTTACTGCATTGTTTTATTCCTTCATTACCATGTCCCTCCAGGTCCCTTCTCCTTGTGATTCATGGCTATCACCCAGAAGCCAAGGACACCTGGCCTGCCGTCCTCTCCCAAACCCTCATTGCCATTTCATCCCTATCCATGCTGACCTTATCCCATCTGGCTCTTGTCTTACTGATTGTCCATCTGTCCAATGTGGCCTCTGGAACGCCTCCTCTCTTGTCAACACATTCCATTATATGCTCCATACCACGTTTTTCTCTTTCCCATGGACTCCTTTGTCTTGGTTAATGACTCTATGGTCCTCCTCTTGCTTTCTGAGTCATCATCTCTGATGACTCACATACCCTCCACTTCATATTTAGTCACCAATTCCTATTCATTCTAGGTTTAAAAATGTCTCTCAGGTGTGAGCAATCTGGCTGCAATGTCTGTCATTCCATTGATCACCAGGGTTGAGTTGGTCAATCTAGCTTGCTAGGTGGGTGTCTCTTTCCTCCCTCACTGCTCTGTGAGTGTTCTTCCCGAAACTGCACATTTGGTCAAAGAGGATGACCTTCCCTGAAAGAGCAGGACTGTTCTTCAGTAGAGGGTATAGTTCTGCTAGAACCTCCAAACAAGCTCTCCAAGTCCATTTGTAGGGGAACATATGGTAGTGAAGCTTCTAAGACTCCAGACGTATACAGATGAGGTGCTGCATGTGGCAGTCTGCCTTTATTAAAAAAAAAAGTCTCTCAAATCTGACACCATCATAATCTCTAGGCTCTTAAAATAACTTTTGCACAGAGCTTTGAATATAGTCTATACTCAAAAAAGTTTGCTGAGTGCAGTATTCGTTTTAATATTTTCCAAATGTGCGTGCCCTCTTTCCTGCCTTCTCCCCTGCTTATTTATTTTCTTTCTGACTTCAGTCTCATATTTGGGTGAAGATATTTAAGATTTTCTTCTATTCAATATTTATGATTGACATTCTTTTGAAAAACTAATAGTTGTAACCTTAAGGTAGGATTTTAATAGGGAATATAGCAAACTTTAGCAATTTTATTCAATTTTACTATATAGAGCAGCAGTTTCCAACCTTGATGTTGTTTTGATCAGGCATTTCAGAAGGACCTGGAGTCTCTCTCTATTTTTTTAAGTTTATTTATTTTGAGAGAGAAAGAAGACACGAGCAGGGGAGAGGCAGAGAGTGAATCCCAAGCAGGCTCTGCACTGACAGCGTGGAGCTGATACAGGGCTCGAACCCATGAACCATGAGATCATGACATGAGCCGAAACCAAGAGTCAGGTGCTTAACCAGCTGAGCCACCCTGGCACCCAGGAAGAACCTGGAATCTAATGGGGGAAATGTGAATAAGAGAGACCAGCAGTGTGATAGAGACTCTGAAAGGAATATGTGCCAGGTAATGTGGTGCAGTGATCAATTCTACCTGAGGTTAGGGAGGTGGGGAGGTCGTAGAGGGCTTCAAAGAGGGAGTAGTTCCCACTTTTGGAATTTAAATGGTTTGTAGGTGCTCAGATAAGGAAGATGGGATGAGAGAGTTTAAGGTAGGTTAGGCTAAAGAAGGTGAGAAATGTTCATTGTATTTTACAGAAGGATAGGATTTTAATAGCTATAAATGGAAAGTGCGTATAGCAGGTGGAAAGAACAGTAATAATTAAAGTGTGTGGTTTAGGGCATGTTTGAGACTTATCAATAACTCTTTGACCTCATGACAAGATGTATTGAGAGAAAAGAGTGGATAGGCAGGTGGGTTTCCATTATGGAAGGCCATGAGAACCATAGTAAGTAGTTCCATTTTAGGAAATGTTGAGCTCAAGAATATTCTTTAGCATGGAAAGAGAGCACCAAAGCTAAACTGTAAGCTAAGAATTCTGGTGACATGTATGAGGACTGGACTGTAGTGGGGGAGAGATTGGTGGGCTGCATTGACCAGACTTGTGACTGACAAGTCTCGTATGGTTATTGAAAATGTTGGTGGGCAGTCCTCAGATTCCATAACCTTATCTTCCAGTTTAGAATGAAAGTATGATGGCAAAAGAGGAAAACTAGGCAGAGAAATGTTGTGCAGGGCCTTCAACAGTTTGATTTTTTGAGGAGACGGCTGTTGCTAATGAACTTTGCTTGTAGTGAGCTGTAATGTAGTGAGGAGGTAGAACAGTAGGAGAGGAAGAAATTAGTGTGGGGAATATTGTTACCTGTTGCAGCAACTATCTGATCACCTAAAAGATTTACACATTTCTTCCCCTCACCAGCTCCCCTTCTGGCAACCATTCTCAGTAACAAAAGGGGAGGTATTATGGAAGAAAATTTAAGAAAAATATTAGGTAGGCATTCGTTCACACCAGCAGGACTTGACATTTTACAGGTTCTAACTCATTGAATCCTCATAACAATGCTATATAGTAGATTTTTTTAATCCTATTTTACAGTTGAGGTAACCAAGTCTCCGAGAGGACAAGTGACCCATGTGAGGTCACGTAATGAGTAGGTGGCAGAACCAAGATCTGAACCCAGAAACATCTAGGTTCAAAGCCCCTTCTTTTTCCAACAAATGCTGTTTTGTATTTTTGTATTATCTTAGGAAATGTTTTTCTTCTCTTATGAAGTATTATTGTTAATATATGTCTCCCAAGTTGACATCAAATATTCCAAATCTGAGAAGTAAGTTAAGGAGGAAATTAAAGAAACCTACATCAACAGACACATTCTTTTCCACTTTCATTCATGCAGTTTAATTTTTACACACTGAAAAGACTATTATCATGAAATTAGCCAGCCATGAATGTCACATTATTTTTCCTTTTCTTTTCTGATTGCCAAGAGGATCTCACCTAAAATTAGAAAATATTTTGGTACATCACCTCTCACAGGGATGTAAAAATTAAATTAATAAATTTATGCACTGCTATGAATTCTTTATGACTGAGTTGTCAATTGCTTCCTTCAGGCAATGAGCCAATGTTTATTAAGTAGCTACAATGGGCATAGTGTTTTGGGAGGCTTTGCAGAAAGTGTCAAAGGAAATAACTGTAGATGTGATTTCCATCACAAGAGGGTTATGATCTAATGAAGAAAATGAACAAAATATATAAGAATAGAGGAGAAAAAAAGTATATATACATATATATATATATATACACACACACATATATATATACACACATATATATATATACACACACACACACACTCTCTCTAGTGATAGTTATATATTTATATATATCTATATAGATATATCTTTAAAACTACAGATATTCACACACATATATATGTATATGACTATCACTAGAGATCACATATGCATCACTGGAAAACAATTACTATAACAATGATAGATACATGTCTAGAGACTGTAAAAATAGCCAGAATTAAGTGGAAGTGTTCTCAATAGACAATATGGTAAAGCAGTCAATTCTGAGAACAGTTTTATTTTTTTTTTTATTTATTTTTTATTTATTTATTTTTTAATATATGAAATTTACTGTCAAATTGGTTTCCATACAACACCCAGTGCTCATCCCAAAAGGTGCCCTCCTCAATACCCATCACCCACCCTGCCCTCCCTCCCACCCCCCATCAACCCTCAGTTTGTTCTCAGTTTTTAACAGTCTCTAATGCTTTGGCTCTCTCCCACTCTAACCTCTTTTTTTTTTTTTTTTTTTTCCTTCCCCTCCCCCATGGGTTTCTGTTATGTTTCTCAGGATCCACATAAGAGTGAAACCATATGGTATCTGTCTTTCTCTGTATGGCTTATTTCACTTAGCATCACACTCTCCAGTTCCATCCATGTTGCTACAAAAGGCCATATTTCATTTTTTCTCATTGCCACGTAGTATTCCATTGTGTATATAAACCACAATTTCTTTATCCATTCATCAGTTGATGGACATTTAGGCTCTTTCCATAATTTGGCTATTGTTGAGAGTGCCGCTATAAACATTGGGGTACAGGTGCCCCTATGCATCAGTACTCCTGTATCCCTTGGATAAATTCCTAGCAGTGCTATTGCTGGGTCATAGGGTAGGTCTATTTTTAATTTTCTGAGGAACCTCCACACTGCTTTCCAGAGCGGCTGCACCAATTTGCATTCCCACCAACAGTGCAAGAGGGTTCCTGTTTCTCCACATCCTCTCCAGCATCTATAGTCTCCTGATTTCTTCATTTTGGCCACTCTGACTGGCGTGAGGTGGTATCTGAGTGTGGTTTTGATTTGTATTTCCCTGATAAGGAGCGACGTTGAACATCTTTTCATGTGCCTGTTGGCCATCCGGATGTCTTCTTTAGAGAAGTGTCTACTCATGTTTTCTGCCCATTTCTTCACTGGGTTATTTGTTTTTCGGGTGTGGAGTTTGATGAGCTCTTTATAGATTTTGGATACTAGCCCTTTGTCCGATGTGTCATTTGCAAATATCTTTTCCCATTCCGTTGGTTGCCTTTTAGTTTTGTTGGTTGTTTCCTTTGCTGTGCAGAAGCTTTTTATCTTCATAAGGTCCCAGTAATTCACTTTTGCTTTTAATTCCCTTGCCTTTGGGGATGTGCCGAGTAAGAAATTGCTACGGCTGAGGTCAGAGAGGTCTTTTCCTGCTTTCTCCTCTAAGGTTTTGATGGTTTCCTGTCTCACATTCAGGTCCTTTATCCATTTTGAGTTTATTTTTGTGAATGGTGTGAGAAAGTGGTCTAGTTTCAACCTTCTGCATGTTGCTGTCCAGTTCTCCCAGCACCATTTGTTAAAGAGACTGTCTTTTTTCCATTGGATGTTCTTTCCTGCTTTGTCAAAGATGAGTTGGCCATACGTTTGTGGGTCTAGTTCTGGGGTTTCTATTCTATTCCATTGGTCTATGTGTCTGTTTTTATGCCAATACCATGCTGTCTTGATGATGACAGCTTTGTAGTAGAGGCTAAAGTCTGGGATTGTGATGCCTCCTGCTTTGGTCTTCTTCAAAATTACTTTGGCTATTCGGGGCCTTTTGTGGTTCCATATGAATTTTAGTATTGCTTGTTCTAGTTTCGAGAAGAATGCTGGTGCAATTTTGATTGGGATTGCATTGAATGTGTAGATAGCTTTGGGTAGTATTGACATTTTGACAATATTTATTCTTCCAATCCATGAGCAGGGAATGTCTTTCCATTTCTTTATATCTTCTTCAATTACCTGCATAAGCTTTCTATAGTTTTCAGCATACAGATCTTTTACATCTTTGGTTAGATTTATTCCTAGGTATTTTATGCTTCTTGGTGCAATTGTGAATGGGATCAGTTTCTTCATTTGTCTTTCTGTTGCTTCATTGTTAGTGTATAAGAATGCAACTGATTTCTGCACATTGATTTTGTATCCTGCAACTTTGCTGAATTCATGTATCAGTTCTAGCAGACTTTTGGTGGAGTCTATCGGATTTTCCATGTATAATATCATGTCATCTGCAAAAAGCGAAAGCTTGACTTCATCTTTGCCAATTTTGATGCCTTTGATTTCCTTTTGTTGTCTGATTGCTGATGCTAGAACTTCCAGCACTATATTAAACAGCAGCGGTGACAGTGGACATCGCTGTCGTGTTCCTGATCTCAGGGAAAAAGCTCTCGGTTTTTCCCCGTTGAGGATGATGTTAGCTGTGGGCTTTTCATAAATGGCCTTTATGATCTTTAAGTATGTTCCTTCTATCCCGACTTTCTCAAGGGTTTTTATTAAGAAAGGGTGCTGGATTTTGTCAAAGGCCTTTTCTGCATCGATTGACAGGATCATATGGTTCTTCTCTTTTTTTTTGTTAATGTGATGTATCACGTTGATCGATTTGCGAATGTTGAACCAGCCCTGCATCCCAGGAATGAATCCCACTTGATCATGGTGAATAATTCTTTTTATATGCTGTTGAATTCGATTTTCTAGTATCTTATTGAGAATTTTTGCATCCATATTCATCAGGGATATTGGCCTGTAGTTCTCTTTTTTTACTGGGTCTCTGTCTGGTTTAGGAATCAAAGTAATACTGGCTTCATAGCATGAGTCTGGAAGTTTTCCTTCCCTTTCTATTTCTTGGAATAGCTTGAGAAGGATAGGTATTATCTCTGCTTTAAATGTCTGGTAGAACTCCCCTGGGAAGCCGTCTGGTCCTGGACTCTTATTTGTTGGGAGATTTTTGATAACCGATTCAATTTCTTCGCTGGTTATGGGTCTGTTCAAGCTTTCTATTTCCTCCTGATTGAGTTTTGGAAGAGTGTGGGTGTTTAGAAATTTGTCCATTTCTTCCAGGTTGTCCAATTTGCTGGCATATAATTTTTCATAGTATTCCCTGATAATTGTTTGTATCTCTGAGGGATTGGTTGTAATCATTCCATTTTCATTCATGATTTTATCTATTTGGGTCATCTCCCTTTTCTTTTTGAGAAGCCTGGCTAGAGGTTTGTCAATTTTGTTTATTTTTTCAAAAAACCAACTCTTGGTTTCGTTGATCTGCTCTACAGTTTTTTTAGATTCTATATTGTTTATTTCTGCTCTGATCTTTATGATTTCTCTTCTTCTGCTGGGTTTAGGCTGCCTTTGCTGTTCTGCTTCTATTTCCTTTAGGTGTGCTGTTAGATTTTGTATTTGGGATTTTTCTTGTTTCTTGAGATAGGCCTGGATTGCAATGTATTTTCCTCTCAGGACTGCCTTCGCTGCATCCCAAAGCGTTTGGATTGTTGTATTTTCATTTTCGTTTGTTTCCATATATGTTTTAATTTCTTCTCTAATTGCCTGGTTGACCCACTCATTCGTTAGTAGGGTGTTCTTTAACCTCCATGCTTTTGGAGGTTTTCCAGACTTTTTCCTGTGGTTGATTTCAAGCTTCATAGCATTGTGGTCTGAAAGTATGCATGGTATAATTTCAATTCTTGTAAACTTATGAAGGGCTGTTTTGTGACCCAGTATATGATCTATCTTGGAGAATGTTCCATGTGCACTCGAGAAGAAAGTATATTCTGTTGCTTTGGGATGCAGAGTTCTAAATATATCTGTCAAGTCCATCTGATCCAATGTATCATTCAGGGCCCTTGTTTCTTTATTGACTGTGTGTCTAGATGATCTATCCATTTCTGTAGGTGGGGTGTTAAAGTCCCCTGCAATGACCACATTCTTATCAATAAGGTTGCTTATGTTTATGAGTAATTGTTTTATATATCTGGGGGCTCGGGTATTTGGCGCATAGACATTTATAATAGTTAGCTCATCCTGGTGGATAGACCCTGTGATTATTATATAATGCCCTTCTTCATCTCTTGTTACAGCCTTTAATTAAAGTCTTCTTTGTCTGATATAAGTATGGCTACTCCAGCTTTCTTTTGGCTTCCAGGAGCATGATAAATAGTTCTCCATCCCCTCACTCTCAATCTAAAGGTGTCCTCAGATCTAAAATGAGTCTCTTGTAGACAGCAAATAGATGGGTCTTGTTTTTTTATCCATTCTGATACCCTATGTCTTTTGGTTGGCGCATTTAATCCATTTACATTCAGTGTTATTATAGAAAGATATGGGTTTAGAGTCATTGTGATGTCTGTATGTTTTATGCTTGTAGTGATGTCTCTGGTACTTTGTCTCACAGGATCCCCCTTAGGATCTCTTGTAGGGCTGGTTTCGTGGTGACAAATTCCTTCAGTTTTTGTTTGTTTGGGAAGACCTTTATCTCTCCTTCTATTCTAAATGACAGACTTGCTGGATAAAGGATTCTCGGCTGCATATTTTTTCTGTTTAGCACACTGTAGATATCGTGCCAAGCCTTTCTGGCCTGCCAAGTTTCAAAGGAGAGATCAGTCACGAGTCTTATAGGTCTCCCTTTATATGTGAGGGCACGTTTATCCCTTGCTGCTTTCAGAATTTTCTCTTTATCCTTGTATTTTGCCAGTTTCACTATGATATGTCGTGCAGAAGATCGATTCAAGTTACGTCTGAAGGGAGTTCTCTGTGCCTCTTGGATTTCAATGCCTTTTTCCTTCCCCAGTTCAGGGAAGTTCTCAGCTATAATTTGTTCAAGTACCCCTTCAGCACCCTTCCCTCTCTCTTCCTCCTCTGGGATACCAATTATGCGTATATTATTTTTTTTTAGTGTATCACTTAGTTCTCTAATTTTCCCCTCATACTCCTGGATTTTTTTATCTCTCTTTCTTTCAGCTTCCTCTTTCTCCATAACTTTATCTTCTAGTTCACCTATTCTCTCCTCTGCCTCTTCAAGCCGAGCCATCGTGGATTCCATTTTGTTTTGCAATTCGTTTAAAGCGTTTTTCAACTCCTCGTGACTGTTCCTTAGTCCCTCGATCTTTGTGGCAAGAGATTCTCTGCTGTCCTGTATACTGTTTTCAAGCCCAGCGATTAATTTTATGACTATTATTCTAAATTCACTTTCTGTTATATTATTTAAATCCTTTTTGATCAGTTCATTAGCTGTTGTTATTTCCTGGAGATTCTTCTGAGGGGAATTCTTCCGTTTGGTCATTTTGGAGAGCCCCTGGCGTGGTGGGGACCTGCAGTGCACTTCCCCTGTGCTGTGGTGTATAACTGGAGTTAGTGGGCGGGGCCGCAGTCCGACCCGATGTCTGCCCCCAGCCCACTGCTGGGGCCACAGTCAGACTGGTGTGTGCCTTCTCTTCCCCTCTCCTAGGGGCGGGATTCACTGTGGGGTGGCGTGTCCCGTCTGGGCTACTTGCACACTGCCAGGCTTGTGTTGCTGGGGATCTGGCGTATTAGCTGGGGTGGGTAGGCAAGGTGCACGGGGGCTGGAGGGGCAGGCTTAGCTCGCTTCTCCTTAGGTGATCCACTTCAGGAGGAGCCCTGTGGCAGCGGGAGGGAGTCAGATCCGCTGCCGGAGGTTTGGCTCCGCAGAAGCACAGAGTTGGGTGTTTGCGCGGAGCGAGCAAGTTCTCTGGCAGGAACTGGTTCCCTTTGGGATTTTGGCTGGGGGATGGGCGGGGGAGATGGCGCTGGCGCCTTTGTTCCCCACCAAGCTGAGCTCTGCCGTCCGGGGGCTCAGCAGCTCTCCCTCCCTTTGTCCTCCAGCCTTCCCGCTTTCCGAGCAGAGCTGTTAACTTATGACCTCCCAGACGCTAAGTCGCGCTTGCTGTCGGAACACAGTCTGTCCGGCCCCTCCGCTTTTGCCAGCCAGACTCGGGGGCTCTGCTTGGCCGGCGAGCCGCCCCTCCGCCCCGGCTCCCTCCCGCCAGTCCGTGGAGTGCGCACCGCCTCGCCGCCCTTCCTACCCTCTTCCGTGGGCCTCTAGTCTGCGCTTGACTCCGGAGACTCCCTTCTGCTAATCCTCTGGCGGTTTTCTGGGTTCTTTAGGCAGGTGTAGGTGGAATCTAAGTGATCGGCAGGACGCGCTGTGAGCCCCGCGTCCTCCTACGCCGCCATCTTCCGGAACTGAGAACAGTTTTAAAGAAATGTTATAAAATTGTAAATCAAAGAAGTCTATTGAATTCAAATGCTCATTAGACATTTTTATGACTTCTTACAAGCATGATGACTTTTTATTTTTCCAAGTTGTATAGTCCGTGATTAATAGGTGATTATAAAATTGAAAAATTTCAATTCAAACCAATTTTAGCACACAATCTTTGACATTTTTTGAAAGCATATAAAATTCATTCTTTTTCAAAGTTGTCCAAATTTAAACAAAAAGATAACTAGAAGGCTACTAAGTACAAATGAAACACAGAATTATCAGAAAAATATTTATGATATAAAAGTTGCTCATATTAACTCCTCATTAGAACGTTCATTATTTTGAACTTAACAGTAAAAAAGGCATCCTATTGATGTTACACATTAGTGAAAAATACATTGAAATGAAACTATTCTCTGGGTACTTTTCAATTTGAAAATAACTGAACAATTACTACTTAAGAATTAATAGTTACATTGAAATAACTGAATCAGTAGTAGAGATGGTATCTGGTTCACATTAGTCATAGAATGTAGCAGCTTTGGAATTAGGGTTTTGAATTCTGAATGTCTTTAGTTTTTACACTTATACTTCACAATAAAACAATACTTTATACACAATTAAGGAAAGTATGATACAGTGGCTCTAGTGCTAGGTGAAAGCTGAAGGAATTATGGTTCTACTTATGGCTTAGGAGTTTATTAACTCCTACCCTGAACAAATATTGTGTGCGCCTTGATTTCTTCATTTGTACTTTCATTCATTCAACAATCTTTATGAAGACCTACCACAGTGTGATAGGCATGGTTATAAAGTGATCAAATCAGAAACAGTCTTTGCCTTATTAGAATTTATATAATAGAAGACAAACCAGTAAACAAATAAAAATATAATTTCATATTGTGAAAGGTATTTAAAGGAAAATAATGGGATGTTGTGATGGGGAACCAAGGGGATGATGGTGAAACATTTTTAAGTTTGCTGGTTACAAAAGACTCTGAGAAAGTGACATTTGAGCAGAGAGTTGGAGGTTGAATAGAGATGGCCAGTTTTGAGAAAAGAAAGAGGAAAGTCCGTGCCAGGACAAGCAAACAACACCTGTAAGACCCTAGTGAGAAAGAATGTGGCATGTTTGAGGAAGCTAGAGGAAGCTGATGTGGTTGTAGCGTAAGAAACAAGAGGAGAGTGGTCATAGGTCGGGCTGAGTTTGAGAAGCTTAGATCAGTGTAGAGACTCTTAAACCACAGTGATGTTCAGGGGATTGGATTTTATTGTAAGTGACATGGGAAGCCATTGAGGAGTTTTAGATGAGTGACATGAGCTTTCAGGTCTCTGTGTGGCAAATGGATTTAAGGAAGACAATAGGAGGGAAGAAGACCAATAAGAGACTTGATACATTGTCCACCTGACAATGATGGTGGTGGACTTTCCTTTGGGGTTGGTGATGCAAATGGACAGAAGGGGAAAGAACCAGCATGTATTATGGATGCAGAATGGACAAAAGTCATTAATAAATTGACTGTGGGGATGAAGAGAAAAAAAAAGTGTCCAGAATGACTCCCAGGTTTCTGGTTTGAGTAACTGGTAGACTGAGGGGCCATTATTGAGATGGGGAAGGCCGGGAATAATGATAACACTTACACCTCTGTACTCCTTTGAGACTGCCTCTGGAAAGGTCTATATATTTCCTGGGGTTGGTTAATATATAAACAAGAGCTATTTATTAAAATTATATTCTAGTTCAACATAATATATTTCAAGGGCAACCTTTAAAAAATTCAGATAACGGATTTTTTTCACTAGGAAGTAATATCTTGGAAAAATATAAATATTAAGCAAGACATGCTACTGCATTGTGAGGGAACCAGCAAATTTAAGGTAAAAAAAAACCTTAAATGATATGTAGCAAACATTGAAAGAATAAGATACATAAGTTGTAATTTTAGACCTAGGAAATCAGATCCAGATTTGATATGTAAACAGACTGGCCTATAAATCTCCCTGAGGGACCATCTTCTTTCCTTGAAGAAAACTGTTATTGTTTTCCTGTTTTCAGCAGTTCAGTGGTTGGGGTGGACAAAGAGGATTTAGTGGTTGAGTCAGATTTGATGTTTTTATAGAATGAGTGTAGGGAAGGAAGTAGGAAGCTCTTTGTAGATGTGGGTAGGAGAATGATCAGGTTTTTCTTGTGGCTGAGGGCAAAAGAAAAGTAAAATAAAATTTAGGGATTGTTGCAACAAAAAGTTAGTTACCCTTTTCTCGTGATAAAAAATATAGGGGTACCTGGGTGGCTCAGTCGATTATATGTCTGACTCTTGGTTTCAGCTCAGGTCATGATTTCATTCATGGTTTGTGGGATCCAGCCCCACATCCAGCTCTGCGTTGACAGGGTGGGGGCCTTCTTGGGATTCTCTCTCCCACTCTCTCTATCCCTTTCCTGCTTGTTCTCTCTCTCTCTCTCTCTCTCTCTCTACCAAAATAAATAAATATTTTTTAAAAACTATACACAAAATGTACCATGTAGGGGCGCCTGGGTGGCTTGGTCGGTTAAGCGTCCGACTTCGGCTCAGGTCATGATCTCACGGTCCATGAGTTCGAGCCCCACGTTGGGCTCTGTGCTGACAGCTCAGAGCCTGGAGCCTGTTTCAGATTCTGTGTCTCCCTCTCTCTCTGCCCCTCCCCTATTCATGCTCTGTCTCTCTCTGTCTCAGAAATAAATAACGTTAAAAAAAAATTCAAAAAAAAAGTACCATGTAAGCTTCTAAATTCATCCTAGATAGCTGTTGTTTTGTACTGTTTAGGACATTTCTGTATGACAGAGGCTGATCTGATATAGTGCTAGGAAAAGTACTGGGGCTGGGGGCAAGTTCCAGACCTGCTATCTACTGAATGTGTCCTCATTTGTGGTTAGGTACTGTAGTTCCTATTTTACAAGAGTATCCTTGAAGGTCAATTAATATTTTCTTTGCTGAAATGCCTGCTCTTGTGCCTAGAGCTCAGTAGACTGTCAATAAATATTTACTGAGTCAGAATCATGTAATTTCTCCTTTAAAAATAACAGATATTGTAAACTTCTGGTAACGAAATCACTACTTTTAGATTTAGACTTTTCATTTTTAAATTTATATTTTATACAATATCTTATGAAAGTTCTTAAGTGAATCTTGTTTTGTAAACCTTTAATTCTGAAATAATTGTAGATTCACATGTAATTATAAGAAGATATAGAGATCCTGTATGCCTTTGACCCTGTTGTTCCTAATGGTAACATCTTACATAACTAATGTAGTATCACACCTGGGAGATTGCTATCGATAAAAATCCACCAATCTTTTCCATATTTTGCCACCAGCTTTACATGCAATCCTTTGTGTGTGTGTGTGTGTGTGTGTGTGTGTGTGTGTTCATTCTATGCAATTTTATTGTATGTGTAGATTCATGGGAAACCAGCACAGCCAAGACACATACCAGTCTCGTTTCAGAGATTCCTTGTGCCACCCTTTTGTAGCTACATCCACTTCAACTCCTTCCTTCAACCTCTGGTAACTACCAATCTATTCTCCATCTCTACAATTTTCTCATTTCAAGAAATTTGTATAAATGGAGTCATGTCCTATTTAATCATTTCAGATGGTCTGTTTTTCACTCAGCACAGTTCTCTTGAGAGGCATCCAAGTTGTTGTGTGTATCAGTAGTTCCTTACTTTTTATTGTTGCGTGGTGTTTAATGATTTGGAGGTACCATAGTTTGTTTACATTTTTACTCATTGAAAGAGAATTTGGTAGCTTCCAGATTTTCCAGAAATAAAGCTTCTATGAATATTTGTGTACATATTTGTCTGTGTGTGTGTGTGTGTGTGTGTGTGTGTGTGTGTGTGTTTGAAAATCTAAATTTTCATTTACACCTTTTTTGTTTTGATGATTCATTATGTTAATCCATTAACTCAGTATTTTTAGCTAATGGATAAAGAAAATATACAAATCAGCAGTGAATAGAGATTCTGGCCCTTTTGGAGGTAATCCTATTGGTCAAAACAGGAATAATTCTGACATTTATGTCAATGAACTATAATTAAGTGATATAGCCTAACACCTAGGAGCTCACATGTTGGCTACATGTGTATCTAATGTATTAGCATCATATAACTATGCCAGCTGCTGGTGAACATTCACGGCTGTATTAACATAGTAAAGATGTCTATATGGCAGTAAAACACATTTGCTTGTAAAACGTCTCCCAAGTAAAACACTCTTCTAATTGTGACATGTACTAGAATTTAATGCCTTATTACATATAAATACACATATTTGGACAATGTCCTCTAATTCATCTCCTTTCGTGCAGAATGCGTGGAAGTGTTGAAATAAGTAAAATCCTTGACACATGCCCAGACCACATCAATTCTTACTCATCGAGTGTCACTAAATGAGAAGCCCTTTGCCTGGGTGATGACTGGCAAAGTGACAACAGCTAAACAATTGTTAAATAATATTAACAAATCCATATATAGTGCATGCTGTATACCAATTACTGTTCTTTGCCAGTGCTTCTTATTAATGTGAACTAATCTCCACTAAAATTCTAGGGGGTATGAACTATCAATATTCTCATTGCACAGCTAGGAACACTGAGGCACAGACAGTGGTTAAGTAACTTTTCCAAAGTCCTCAGCCAGTAATTGGCAAAATGGAGAAGAACTCAGACAGTCTTGTTCCAAAGCCCATCCCTTAACTCTGTGCTCTTTGCAAGATTAGAATCAGTTAATACAAATAAGCCACCACACCCAGATAAGATGTTTTAATTAAAATTGCGGTTCTGGGTTTTTCACTTGTCAAAATGAAATGAGAACTCACACCTTTCCTTCAACTAAACTAAATTCTTAAAGAAATGCGGTATAGCAGGCATTTCCAGCTAAAGCCTAGGTGCTACTTACCTTTTAGAATTAAACACATCAGGGTCACCTGGGTGGTTCAGTCGGTTAAATGTCTGACTCTTGATTTCGGCTCAGGTCCTGATCTCACGGTTTGTGAGACTGAACCCTGCATCAGACTCAGGGCTGACAGTGCGTAGCCTGCTTGGGATTCTCTTTCTCCCTCTTTCTCTGCCTCTCCCTCTCCCTCTCTCTCAAAATACATAAATAAATGTTAAAAATATATTAAAAAAGAACTAAACATATCAGGGAAGGTTTACTCAACGTCTGTTTGAAAGAAGTTCTAAAAAAACCTCTTTGAGAATGAGCTTATTCTATGAGGAGAGAGAATTAACAAGCAAGATTGGTAAGAAGAAATGAGAACCAATTTTGAGTACAACATGCTTTTTGCTATTGAAATCTGCTTTCCAGTGTGATGCTTATCAATTCATCTCTAGGAAACTGAGGGCTGAATATAAAAATGGAAAAATCCACTTTCACAAAAAACTTAGTAGTTTATATACCCAGAGAGTTATCAGCATTGCACTGGTGTCCATTAAAAATGGAGCATGGTACAAAGGAGCATGGTACAAAAAATGGAATTATGAATAAGGTGGGTGCAAGGAATATGAAACTTTGATACATTTAGGGCACTGACATATTAGGAGCACTTGAAATGTCAGCCAAACCCTGTCCTTAGCACCATGGGAATACTCAAAACCTTTCATGGCAGCACCTGGCAAAATCCAAGTCTGAGTCTCTGGCTTTGATGTCTGGGGTCAATGGAGTCAACAGTAGCATGAAGTGTGCCTTTTGTCATTAGACAGTGCCCCTGGCACAAAAATCAGCACCATGGACAGCAGGTGATGGCTGTGTGCTAGGGCACCACCATCAAAGGGTGCTGATGTGTGGGGAAATCTGGTGGGCACCAAGTGGAAGTAGAAAAAAAAAAGTTTATGAGCATAAACAAGGTTTGACTGAAACCTTAAATAGGCATTCTCAGAAAAATTGGGGGATCAGGAAGGGGAGGTTTTAGAGAATAGAAGTTCTGTAAAACAAGGTAGAGCTACAGCTAAAGAAATGTTATTAATCACTATTAATGTTATATCATTATTTATGTGACTGGCACATTGATATTAACAAAGGAAATTCCAGGTTACAAATCTAATTGATTTCTCTAAGAATAGTTTAGGAAGCTCTTGTGTATTTTTAATATACTCTTGACTAAAGATAGGTGTCTTTTAAATTTCAGTCTCAATGATATAATGACGAATAATGCATTCAGATTCAAGGACAGTAGTCTACTCTCCCTTTATTTTGCCTCAAGTATGAGAGAGCTGCAAGCTATATACAGTCAGCATTTTCTTGTGATTTAGGGAATTCTTTATAAGTTGGTTAAATAACAGGATGAATTCTGGTTGTCTATCACTGCATAAAAAAATAATTAAACCTTAGTAGTATAAAGAAGCAATCATTTTATTAAGCTAAGTTTCCCATGGGTAAATAATTCAGACAGGACATAGCCAGATGGCTTATGTATCACTATTCCACCAGAGAAACAGAACCTGGAGGATACATGTATATTAAGAAAGTTATTGCAAAGAATTGACTTATGTGATTGTGAGGGCTAGTTACGTTAGTCTGAAATCTGCACGGTGGGCTGTCAGGAAGGGAAAGCCCCAGGAAGGGGCTGCCAGTGCCGTCCACAGGTGGAATTTCTTCTTCCTTAGAGAATCCAGTTCTGTTCTTACAGACTTTCAGGTGCTTGGATCAGGCTAACCCAGATTACCCAGCATAATGTCTTTTATCTAAAGCCAACTGACTTAGATGTTAATCATGATGACAAAATTACCTTCATAGCAACACCTAATTTGTGTTTGATTGAATAACTGGATACCGTAGTCTAGCAAGTCTGACATATAAAACTGACCATCACAGTTTGTCTCTGCTCCATAGTGTCAGGGAATGCAGCTGGGAAAATTCCCATGCCTGGGGTGATCCAAACTGCTGGGGAGGTGTGAGGAGACTCCTTCACTTGTGGGTCTGGTACCGGACTTAAAGACTGGGCTCAGCTGACCCTGTCATCTGGAACTCCTACTCATGGCCTCTCCATCTGGCTCTGGCTTCTCACAACATGGTAGCTTGGAAGGAGCAAGCTGAAAGGAAGTGCCCTGAAGGAAAACTGCCAAGAGAACAGGCAGAAGCTGCATGGCCTTTACTGCCTAGCCCCAGCAATCATGAAGCCTCACTTCTACACATTTTATTGATTACAAACATGTCACATAGTCTGGCCCAAGAGGAGGGAACTAGACTGTGCCTCTGATGGAAGAGTGGCAAGATCACATTGCATGAGAGCACATAGCATGGAGGAAACTGTTATACCCATCTTTGGGAAATATAGTCTGCCATGTAGGGTGTGAAAATCTACAATGTCTCTCCCAATTGGAATAAAAGAAATGTTTAGAAGTTCACTAACTATTCACTAGCTCACCTCAGATACTCAAAATGGCAGAATTTAATGACATTAAAATTGATCTCTAAATATATTGCTCTTTTTCACATTCAAAAACCTATCAAGTTGGGGCTTATTATTAAAAATATGATAATTTGGGGCTGCTCTGGGACTAACCCACTTTTTTAAAATATAATTTATTGTCAAGTTAACTAGCATTCAGTAGATACAGTGTGCTCTTGGCTTCGGGAGTAAGATCCCCATGATTCATCATTTACATCCAACATCCAGTGCTCATCCCAAGTGCCTTCCTCAATGCTCATCACCTATTTTCCCCTCTCCTCCCACCCATCAACTCTCAGTTTGTTCTCTGTATTTAAGAGTCTCTTATGGGTTTGCCTCCCTCTCTGTTTGAAACTGTTTTTCCCCTTCTTCTCCCCCATGGTCTTCTGTTAAATTTCTCAAATTCCACATGTGAGTAAAAACATACGATATCTGTCTTTCTCTGCCTGACTTACTTCACTTAGCATAATACCCTCCAGTTCCATCCACGTTGTTGCAAATGGCAAGGTTTCATTCTTTCTCTTTGCCAAGTAGTATTCTATTGTGTATATAAACCATATTTTCTTTATCCATTCATCAGTTCATGGACATTTGGGCTCTTTTCATAATTTGGCTATTGTTGATAGTGCTGATATAAACATTGGGGGCACATGTGCTCCTATGAATCAGCGCTCCTGTGTCCTTTGGATAAATTCCTAGTAATGCTGTTGTTGGGTCATAGGATAATTCTGTTTTTAATTTTTTGAGGAAGCATCACACTGTTTTCCAGAGTGGCTGCACCAGTTTGCATTCCCACCAACAGTGCAAGAGGGGTCCCGTTTCTCCACATCCTTGCCAACATCTGTTGTTTCCTGAGTTGTTAATTTTAGCCACTCTGACAGGTGTGAGGTGGTATCTCAGTGTGGTTTTGATTTGTATTTCCCTGATGATGAGCAATGTTGAGCCATCTGGATGTCTTCTTTGGAAAAGTGTGGGACTAACCCACTTAATTTCAGTAACCTTTTGGGAGTGAAGCAGATATTAGAAACGGTATTATTGATCTATTGCTGTGTAACAAATTACCACAAACTTAGTGGCTTAAAACAACACACATTTACTGTCTCACAGTTTCTGTGACTCAGAAGTCTAGGCACGGCAAAGCTGGCTCTTTTGTTTCAGGCTCCCTCAAAGCTGAAATCAAGATTGTTGGCCAGGGGTGGGGTCTCATCTGAAGCTGGACTGAAGAAGGAGCCTCTTCCAAGTTCACATGATAGTTGGTTGCCAGGATTGAGTATCTCTTGGACTAAGAGTTTCAATTTCTAGTTGACTATTTGCTGGAAGCCACCCTAGGTCCTTGCTACGTGGGCCTCTCTATACGGAAGCTTGCTTGATCAAATCTAATAAAGGAGAGTCAATGGAGAGAGACTGGCTAGCAAGATGGAAGTTACAATCTTAGCTAATGAAATCATAGACATTACAGAGCATCGCCATTGTTAAATACTGCTGGTTACAAGCAAGTCAACATTTTCACTCACACTGAAGAGAGGGAATTACACCAAGGTATGACCAGGAGACAGGGCTAATCTGGGGACATCTTAGTATCTGTCCATCACAGAAACATTAGATGCAATTGCCAGAGCTTGGGATAAGGCCTCTCTTCCTGATCATAGTCTCTGTGACAGGAAGCATTTGATATAAAGGTGGGAGTGGGAGTCTAATCCAAGATGACAAGCAATTCTCAACTGATGGGTGAAATGCTGTAGTGGAAAATGCACAACTCATTTAGAATTCTAGGTATCCAGGAAGCAGTTGATTTCAGGGAAATGTTTCAGTAAAATCTGATGGGAGGTAAGATGTAGATGCTGGTTCTGGGAGTTCCTAGAGGGACACTGACAAGAGTAAGCCAGAGTAACCACATTTTTATAGGAACTGTGGATCTGAATTTACTGAAGTAGAAACTCATATGTAGGGGAACAAAGCAAAGCCCCATTTACCAGAATTATAGAGTAGGGGACTTTAAAAATATTTAAGTTCTCACCTAGAATTAAAATTCTGTGAGGTCAGGGAGAATGTATCTATGGACTTATCAATGAATATGCCAGATTTTGATTGTAGGAGGTGAGAGGGTGGGGAGCTTCCCTCTTTCTGGGAAGTAAAGTACCTATGGGCTCTCTGTTTATTGCCCCTGGCTGAGGCCACCCTGCCTTGGCTGTCCAAGGAACCCATGTAGTACCTGGGTGTGAGGAAGCATGGTAGTCAAAAATGGGAGCAACTGACGCTACACTGTGTAACCCAAGATGGAGGTAACAGGTAGCCAGAAAGTGGATGCTTAATTCTGCATTTTCTTAACTCCTATCTCTCTGCTATGCCTGCTGGACCACAAGCTGAAAGTGGCTCATTTGCTCACCATTTTTACCATTTAAATGCACTGATCTAACATTGATAATTAATCTTGCTCCTATTTTTAAAAATAAAGATCTTTCAATACACACTCTTTCTTAACCTCCATGTTTTTTAACATAGAAAAAAAAAAAACAAAACCTTGGAAGCTATTTAAATATTTTCTGGCACTTGGAAAAGCATAGAACTGTCGATGCAGTCCCCCTCTATATCAGAACATGAAGGTGAAAAACCTGGGATGTTTTCTAAGTACTCATACACAGTGAAGCATTTTGTAAAGGGACAGATGACCACAAAGGCTAGGAAGAGCCTTCCAGAAACCTCAATCCAAACCATTCACCAGATGCTAAAACAAATGAAATTTAATAGCATCTCCCAGGTGATGTCAGCTAGAAAAAGATTGATAACCATTTTCAATTTTGGCTTTCTTTGAAAAGTAAAGCATATTTTGTGGAAAGAGAAGCTTTCTTATTGTGTCTAAATAAAATTTCTGCATAAATTCTTTGTGGTAGTAAATAATATGTATATCTCAGACACTTAACCTGTGGTTGGTAGTTCTCCAGTAATTTGACGGTAATAGCTTTGAAGGCGTGCATATTGAGACACACTGTTTCTCTAAAACATAGCTTCATATTTCTATTAGTCCTTCTTCAACTGTACATAATACTATTTTGTATTTAGATACAGATGTCCTGTTTTCCTGTTTTGAAAGGTGTTTTATTTTATTGAGGTATAACATATATACCAAACTTTTCATGAATTATAGATGTACAACTGGACAAATGGTCATACAGTGAATACCTCCAGGTAAGCACTGTTCAGATCAAGTATTAGAAGATTACCAGGATCCAATCCTTTCTGTACAAAGAAAACCACTATTTGGACTTTTAACATCATGCATTTGTTTTATCTATTTGTATTTCATATAAATGAAGTCTTATAGTATATACTCTTGTATCTGGCTTTTTCATACAAAGTTTGCTTAGAAAATGCATTTATGTTGCTGGGTATAGCTGTAGTTCATTAATTTTCAGTGCTGTGTAGCATTCCGTTGTACAAGGATAATTTAATTATTTATTCTAATATTTGATGGAAATATCAGTTGTTTCTAGTTTGGAGCTATCATGAATAATGTGGTTATGCACACTCTTCGACTTGGCTTTTGCTACACATTTCTGTGGGGCAGGTACCTAAGAATGGAATGCTTGGTTATAGGGTGTGAATAGTTCCGTTTTAGCAGATACTCCCCAAATGGTTTTCTAAAGTGGCTGTACTAACTTACATTCCTGCCAGGAAATCCTTTGAGAGGAAAATTGGGCTTGCTTTTCCACATTTTCCTTCTTTCTTGGATATTTGTCCCTTAAACCTTCACTGCTTTGGAATCTCTCATATGCCTTAAATCAAATCTTTAAAAATATTTTGTCTACCTTTCTTAGTTCTCCTCTGCCCCAGCACGAAGTTGCTCTGCAGAAGTCTAACCCACTGTTATTCAGAACAGAAGTCCAGTCTGGATGTCCTTTGAGCCTTAGAAACAGTAAAAGCTAACTTTCATTTTATTATCCTTAAAAAATAAATCAATGAGTAAGAATTAGACAGGCAAGTGAGTATAAATGGAAAGACAAGAGGGAATAGCATCGTAATACCAGGGCACAATGTATGCAGGGAATCATAAGTAGGTTAGCATTGTTGGATCATAAATTATGAGATGGTGGTAGAAAAATTATAGAAGCCATGTTATAAAAGACCTTAATGCCATTCTAAAGAGCTTGGATTTTTATTTGAAAGCTGAGGGAAATCATTGGTCACTTAATGTAGGAAATAATAGGATCAGATTTTAATTTTCTAAAATTTATGTTGAAAGCAGTATGGAATGTATCTGAGGGGCCAAGGCTGGGCTCTAGAAAATTAGTACCATGAAAAGGTACAAAAGAAAAGATAGGGCCTAAATTAGAGAAAAGGGAACAGACTCAAAATATGCTTGGATGGTTAAGTCCATAAGGAAATTGAAGAAGAAAAAGTGAAAAATGACTGCCTGGTTTCTTGCTTGGGTGAGCAGGAGGACAATGATGTCAATGGCTCACACACAGATGACAGCAGGAGACGGTCTCTTGGATTGGGAGAAGTGGGGAGGCAAAGATGAATCCAATCTGGACAATGTCAATTTTAAGGTACCTTTGGGAAATACAAGTCCATGTGTGAGTATGGAACCTGAAGACATTGGGAGGGGCTGGAGATGAATGAGATTTGGGAGTTATCAGTCTGCAATAGGTAGTTGTAAAAACCTTGAGATAGTTAGATAACTCAGATGAGACAACTCATGTAGAGCGAGAAGGAAAATGGACCAAAGACAAAGCACTACTATAAGAATGACAAGCAGAGGAAGATGGAATAATAAAGCAGATTAAGAAAGCATTACCAGAAAAGCAGAAAGAGAACAAGGACAAAGAAATGTAATCAAACCAGTGAGACACCTATTTTAAAGAGGGAGATATCAGCAGTGTTAAAGTTGGAGAGAGGATTTCTGAAATAACAAATGTGTTTATTATATATTATATTTTGACATTAGAATCTCATGGCTTTAGTTGAGTTGAAGGGAAAGAAACCAGATCACAGTGATCTGAGAAATGATAAAACTTACTCTTGAGATGTTCAGAAGAGAAAGGAATGAGAGTCAATTGTCGGACTAAAAGAGACTGAAGGGCCAAAGGACATTTTTAAAATTATGAGGAATGTGTGCACAAGGGCTGGAGAGGTAGAACTGTAATGTGGAAGGAAGAACTGGGCTGATCTCGAGAGAGGGAAGTAGAGGGTTAACAGATTGAGAAAATTTGAAGCTATAGTTAGAGACTTTAGAAATGTTGCAATTCTGAGTAATTGCAGGATTCTTTGCTTTCTGTGTAATGCTTTTCTGAAATATTTGAATTTTTATGATAGCAGGAATTATTGTTTTAATCAGAAAAAGCAATAAAGATTAAAATAAAGATGCAATGGGGCGCCTGCGTGGCTCAGTCGGTTGAACGTCCGACTTCAGCTCAGGTCGTGATCTCTCAGTTCATGGGTTCGAGCCTTGCATCGGGCTCTGTGCTGACAGCTCAGAGCCTGGAGCCTGCTTTGGATTCTGTGTCTCCCTCTCTTTCTGCCCCTCCCCTGATCATGCTCTGTCTCTCTCTCTCTCTCTCCCTCTCTCTCTCTCTGTCAAAAATAAATAAACATTAAAAAATTTAAAAAAATAAAGATGTAATGAAGCATTGGATTTCTGCAAAGATTTAAGAAAATCAGAGTGAGAAAAGTCCTCAAAATATGAAATTAGGTTATTGAATATTATTTTCCCTGTACCTTTGTTATTTAAAACACTTTTTGAAAACTGAGAATTTGTACTATTTGTGGGGGCATCAGTTGGATTTTTTTTCTCAATCAATAAAGGAGCATTCCTCTGAAGGGAAAATAGTTTCCTAAATATATACATCATATAATTCATTAGAAAACATTATCCTAGGAAGACTGCATGGAGGCACTTAATCATCTATTATTTTCTTTCTCTGAATAGTACTTCTGATATTATTTGTCACATAATTTGCTTGATTCAGTACTATGTTTCACAATTCCAAAAATAACCTATTGATTCCAGCAAAAATTTGACAAGGGAAAGGATTTGGCAGACAGAAATGTTATACTTCAAGAATTGGTGCCTTGTACCACTCAATCATTTCTCCCTCTTTGCTAGATTGTCCCTTTTGGTCTAACTCAGAAGCTAGCAAATGAAAAAAAAACAACTATCTATTATAACTGAGTGATGGAAAAAGTAAGATGCTTAAGTAGAAGTCACGGAATATTATAAGTTCATATAAAATTCTAAGGACTCCTCTTTCCTTTTTCCTGCACTGGATGGCAGTGGGGCGGAATATCTATTGTATTGCTGAACATCGTATTAAGAAAGCTGTATTAGGTCAGTAGTGACTGGGTCCAATGCAGTCTGATCCAGTCTGCTCTTCTGGGATGGACAACATGATTCTTCCATGTTTCCTGTATCCACGATGACAAACTGGCTTCATTTTGACTGCAACTCTGAGCAGATGCTCCTGGCTGCTTGGGGGCACTGTAATGAATGGGCTGGAGGCAGAGAGTGTTGTGAATGCAGAGATGTTCATCATGGTAGGTGGAGTAATGGTGACCTGGAAACTAAAAAAGTAAAAGCGATAGAGCCTCTGCCTTTGAGGATGACACACAGTGGAGATCCCACTCATTGGTGTAGTGCAAGCACATCATGAGCGCTGCCTGGGAGGGTTGGGGGTCAAGGGTTCATGTAGGGAAGGTATAAGAGGAGTTTAGTGGGTGGGAGAACATGTGGTAGCAAATTCCCTGAATCTGGGTTCAAGCCTTGGTGTGGTGTGACCTTGGGTAATTCATTTATTCTTTCGTCAGCAGTAAAGAGTGAGAGTAATAATAATTTTCCTGTTTTTTATAACAAGTGGTTAAAAGGATTATTCTATACATATGCAATAGATGAGATATGACTGTAACCTCTCAAGCACCATTACAATTTTTAAAAATTGATGAGTAATGACATAGTTATGACATGTTCACAAATAACATTTATTGCATTTTTGCATTAAATCATAGTGATATGATTTAAAGTGCTGAGAGAACAGACAAGAGAGAGATCATTTCCTGGTGGAGACACTGAGGAAGGCTTCATGAGGAAAGCAGTATTTCAGCGGGGCCTCAAAGGTTAAATAGGAATTTGGTAGTTGGAGATAAAAAGAGTCTTCCAGGGGGAGAAAACTGGGTGAGCCAAGGCCTAACATGAAGACAGCAAAAGATATGAAAATAATAAATAAATCCTCAAGTTTTCATGGTGTGTTATGATTTACAATGTTTTTTCACTGATTGGGAGTAACCATGCAATTTGGCTGTAGCATGGGCGTGCAGGGGCTGGAGAGAGAGAAGGTTGGGGATCCAGGTTGAGATAATATTTTGGAGGAATTTGAGTTCTTTCCTAAGGAATATGCATAGAAATGAACAACCCACATATATATAAAATGTCATGAGCAGGGATTCTAATTCTCTGTTGTCACAGTGGAACATACAGAGTGTTTTTTTGGTATGTTAATAGATTGTGTGTTTTATAGATTTTATTCATTTCTCTTTCTTGATACTTTTCTTACAACTCTACATTTTGCATGGCTATGATGTTGCCTTTGGTACTAACCCTTCTCTGACCCTTAATACCTTAACCTGGGCAATATTATACTCCTTGCCTGGGCACGTGGCTTTCAGTCTCTTCAATCCAGTCCATGCAGCGAAGGTCCTCCAAATCCATCTTACTGCTCTTATGGTACCACTCCCCTATTCAGAATCCCACGGTGGTCCTCCATTGCTTTCTGTGGATGGCTTCACCTGGTATTCAGCTTACCTGGCTGCAAATCACCTTTCTAGTTCTATCTCCCATTATACTCTGACATGTGCCCTATATTTCTCTCTTCTCTCTCTTTCTTCTCTAAACACAGTTTGAGCATTCATGCCACTTTGACCTCCCCCTGTACTCCCTCCCCATGCATTCAGGTTGTACCTGTCATTCAACAGTGAACTCAAATGCCAGTTCCTATACAAAGTTTTCCTGGCCCTTACATCTGGAAGTGATCATTCATGCTTTTAACTCCTAATAGGTAACACTTTTATATAGCTTACTATGTGCTAGGCATTCTCTTCAACCTTTTACATAAATTAACTCATTTCATCCTTGTAACACCACCTGTAAGGCAGGTATAATTATTGTTCCTATTTTACAGATGAGAAAATGGAGGCATATCCTTATCTCGCCCAACATTACATAGCAAATAACTGACATAGTTGCAATTTGAGTGGAGGAATTCTGACATCAGTATTTGTGTTAATGGTTATGTTATATGGCCTCTTGCACCATCTTATGATAGTTGGTATCTGCCCATGGCGCTTGGTATATTTAATTTGATTGCTTTTATTTGGTTTGCTCATCCACTTTGCCTGACCCTGGGCCTTTAACCCTCGGGAACCTACCTATTGTAATTGGAAATGCATGCATGAAGAGAGAATTATCGGTATCCTGTTTCTGACAATGACCAAAGCCAAAGTCCTTTTCATTTTTTTCATTAAAAAATGTTTTTTAATGTTTGTTTATATTTGAGAGAGAGACAGAGAGAGAAGGTGGGGGAGGGAGTGGGGGATACACAGAATCCAAAGCAGGCTCCAGGCTCCAGGCTCCGAGCTGTTAGCACAGAGCCTGCCTGACGCTGGCTTCTACACACCACCTGGTGTTCATCACAACAAGTATACTCTTTAATCTCCATCATTTATTTTGCCCAACTCCCCCCTCCCCTCCCCTCTGGTAACCATCAGTTTGTTCTCTATGGCTAAGAGTCTGTTTCTTGGTTTACCTCTCTTTTTTTCTCCCTTTGCTCATTTGTTTTGTTTCTTAAGTTCCACGTATGAATGAAATCATATGGTATTTGTCTTTCTCTGAGTTATTTCACTTAGTACAATATTCTCTAGCTTTATCCATGTCATTGCAAATGGCAAGATTTCATTCTGTTTTATGGCTGAGATACACACACACCCCATTTTTATCCATTCATCAGTTGATGGACACTTGGGCTATTTGCATAATTTGGTAGATAATGCTGCTATAAACATCAGGGTGCATGTATCCCTTTGAATTAGTATTTTTGTATTCTTTGGGTAAATACCTAGTAGTGCAATTGCTGGATCATAGAATAGTTCTATGTTTAACTTTTTCAGGAACATCCATACTGTTTTCCACAGTGGCTACACCAGTTTGCATTCCCACCAACAGTGCAAGAGGGTTCCCTGTTCTCTACATCCTTGCCAACACCTGTTGTTTCTTTTGTTGTTTACTTTGACCATTCTGACAGGTGTGAGGTGATAGCTCCTTGTAGTTTTGATTTGCCTTTCCCTGATGATCAGTGATGTTGAGCATCTTTTTATGTCTGTTGGCCACCTGTATGTCTTCTCTGGGAAAATGTCTATTCATGTCTTCTGCCCATTTTTTTTTATCCAATTTGGACTATTCAATTTTGGGGTCTTATAAATTCTTTATATATTTTGGATGCTAGCCCTTTTCAGATGTGTCATTGCAAATATCTTCTCCCAATATTTATGTTGCCTTTTAGTTTTGTTGATCGTTTCTTTTGCTATACAGAAGCTTTTTATTTTGATAAAGTTCCAATACTTTATTTTTGCTTTTGTTTCCCTTGCCTTGGGAGACATATCTAGAAAGAAGTTGCTATGGCTGATGTCAAAGAGATTACTGCCTGTGTTCTCTTCTAGGGTTTTTATGGTTTCCTGTATCACATTTAGGCCTTTAATCCCTTTTGAATTTATTTTTGAGTTTGGGGTAAGAAAATGGCCCAGTTTCATTCTTTTGCATGTAGTGGTCCAGTTTTCCCAACACTATTTGTGGAAGAGGCTGTCTTTTTCCCTTTGGATATTCATTCCTGCTTTGTCAAAGATCAATTTTCCATACAACTGTGGGCTCATTTCTGAATTTCTAGTCTGTACTATGATATATGTGTCCATTTTTGTGCCAGTACCATACTGGTAATATAAGTTGAAGTCTGGAATTGTGGTAAAAAAATAACATAAGTTGAAGTAATATTAGTTGAAGTCTGGGATTATGGTAAAAAAAATAACAAAATTTACTATCTGAACCATTTTTAAGTGTATGGTCAATAATGTTAAGTATATTCACATTACTGTTTAACAGATCTCTAGGACTGTTTGTTCTACAAAACAGAAACTCCTGTAATTATTGAACAGCAACTCCCCATTTCCCATCCTCCTAGCCCCTGATAACCATATTCTACTTTCTGATTCTGTGAATTTGACGACCTTAGATCCCTCATATGAGTGGGGTCATAGAGTATTTGTCTTTTTAAGAAGAATGTAGATTTTGAGCTGTGTCTTTAAAGATGAGTGTGACTGCACAGGTAGTCATAAGGTACATAAGGTACCTGGATTAGTAAAGCATGAAAAGGGTATATTTCCTTAACAGGTACTGGGATAGAAGCTGAGGCACCATGTTTTTTATTTCTTTACCTTGGGGCAGTTCCTCTTAGGTTATGGATATTTTGGCTTCTGTTCACTTTATATATTTATATCTGACTTTACCTGTGGTTTTCAACTCAAGGAGGATCTTTGGGCATCGGTTATATGGACTCATCAATGTAAATTGCAGTCCAGAAGATAAGAAATCACCTAGGTCCAAAAACATGGATGCTTGGGTTCATTGTTTTTACTTTAACTGTGATGGAATGGAGTATTTGGATTTGGCTTTGAAACAAAGGTTTTTGGTTTGTTTGTTTTTTTAAAGAACCAATCCATGAAGATAGGAAATCTACATACAGGTTTATATAATAATGAACACAGGCACATGTATAACAAATTTCAACATGTGTTTTACTGTTGTGGCGCTCTTTTAATCAACAATTCCATGTCATTAGGAACTGGTAAAAAAAAGTTTTTACCTACAGTTTGCAAGAGACAAGGCTCTGAAATAGTTCTGAGCCTTTTAGGTACAGTGTCTTCTTGAGTTTTGTGCTTAATCTTACTGGACAGGTCACATGACTCTCCACATTTGGACAGGAATGGCCACCACAAGTCCATGTGGTACCTTAATGTGAATTAGGAAAAGGGACCTTTTCTTCGAGACATATAACTTCTATCTAATGGAATACTGTCTTGGAGATATCTGCTGCCATCTGTTAGAACATTGTAATAATTTGGTCAACCATATGAACGATGACCTGTAGGGTTATGCAGTATACAGCCTGCACATCTCTATGTAAAAGTTTTTCAAAAGCACAATGATAGTCAACAGGAAACGGAGCAGTGCACATGGGCCACTTTCTGTAAAGTTGTAGGTGTTAACAGGTGTGGATTTTGCTGTAGATGTGTCAGAGGGCAAAAACAAGATGAAAACCCAAAACTTTGGTCTTCACATTATGAGATAGGCAGAAAATGAAAGTTAAGTATGATAACAGTAATACTTAAGCGGGAGAAGTGGGAAGTTGGGGCTGCTAAAAGTCAGGACTTAGGTGGATAAGTGGAAAGCATGTATGAGGATTTTGGATAGGGAACACAGGTGTTTGAAGTGGCTTTTTATAGAATTACACTGCCAATTTGCACAGGGATGTGTAGTTAACTTAAAGAAGCAAGAATGGGCCATATACCTGTTATGTTCTCAGTAGTAATGATAATAGCTGAAATTTATGCAGTGCTTCAGAATTTCTAAGAACATTTTAAATACATGGTATCTTATTTTGATATTTTTAGGTACACTTTAAGGCAAGAGCACTACTATTTATCACAATTTTATAAATAAGGATTAATGTTTACATGGCTTGTTCAAGTTCCTATATATGATAAAGCTATACATTTAAATCAAATACTTCTGAGTCTATGATATTTTTTAGTATACTGATAAATTCCATGAAAGTATACTGGTTAAAGTGTCCCCTAGACTTCTACTGCAAGCCACCAAATTTACTTCCTTTTATTTCTGGGCACAAAATACAGACTCCATTCCTAGCCACATTACTAAATGAGAGAAGATGATGTTGGCCACTTCCTGGTCTGGCCCATAATGCAATGCTCATCTCCCCCTCTCTTACTGTTCTTGGTGTCAACACGCATGGCAGCCTTAGAAACCACATGTGAGTATGGGAGGGTCTCCATCAACTTGAGTGTTTGAATAACTACATAGAAAAGAGCGCTTCCTGTTCTAAGAGATCATTTCTATTGAGTTTATTGAGCAAGAAATAAACTTCTATTAAGTTAGGCCGCTGAACATTTGGGTTTTATCTATTTCTTACGGCAGCTAATGTTCCCTTGGTGATCTACTATCTTTATATTATTTACATGTAGCCTCTACTGTATAGGCATTTCTCTCTTGGGTGCTTATCTGTTACTGAAGTTATTTAGGGTTGGTGCCCACCTTTTTCTTTAAGGCTGCTTTTATACCATTACTTCTGTTTCCTCTTCAATCCCTCTGGTCTTTGAAGCATGTGGAATTAGGCTATACACTTTGCCCTTCTCCCCTTTTTTACAGTAATCTACTTTCCTCTCCCTCATTCTCCCCATGCATTATGGATTTTAGCCATTAGTTTACTAAATTGCTCACCATCGCTATTTCTGTTTATTCTTTGACCACCTCTTCTTCTCTCCAATTCACCTCCTCTAGTGTAAACAAGTAGAGAATTACTCTATTCCAGTAATTCTTGGGCACCATTAGGAAGCCCAGTCCACTGACTTTACTGTTATCTCACTGGCCAACATTTGTCTTTAACGTTTCTCAGTCTATTGTTAAATAATTTCCATGTATGCATATTCAACTTCTTTGCCCCACCCCCTAATGTGTTTGCTTGGGAAAATTTCAACCTTCAGTATATTCAACTTCGTTCCTATTCCATCACTGCATCAATACAGCTGAATGTAGCTGGGAAAAAATGCAACAGTGCTTACTAGGCTAACTTTAAAATTACGATCACAAACCTCAACTGGACTTGTTGTCTGGCCCACCTCTACTTTCCACATACACTTTTTCCAATGAATCCATCCAGGTCCGTGGTTTTAAATATATCATATGCAATTTACTCCCAAATGTGTATACCCAGCCTCAACTCTTTCTCCATGAATTGCTCCTGGATATCCTACTCTCTCTGTGCCACCTACAAGGCATTTCAAACAGCTCAGCAGCCATGGAGACTGGATACAGTGTTCACTGTAGTCCTTGTTCCAGTCTCTAAGCCATTCCTGCAATATTGGTGAAGGAATAAATAACAATAGCAGCAGCAACAAATATTCATTCAGTGATTACTTTGTGCTGGGTACTTCACACATAAAAATTATTATTTAATCCTCACAGAAAAATCTATTAGGTAACACCATTATTATCATCTCTCTGCTTTACAGATGAGGAAACTGAGTTTCAGAGCCCAAATGGCAGAGTTGGTACTGAAATCAACTAAGTAGAGGTTAGCAGACTTTTGCTGTAAAGGACCATATAGTAAATATTTTCAGTTTGTTGTCTCTGTTACAATATACCACCTCTGCTCTTGTAGTGTGAAAGAGGTCATAAACAATACATACATGAACACACATAACTGTGTTCCAATAAAACTTTATTTATAAAAACAGGTGGTGGGTCGCATTTGACTTAACAGGTGGTAGACTGCCAACCCCTGCTTTAAACGATTATTGCTGTATTGCCTGGGTTAAATGAATGACTGAACAAACAATGAATGAATGACACCCTCTTTGGCACCAGCCCTCCCCTGCTTTGGTCCCTTCAGTTCTCTCATGAGTATTCATAAGACTGCTAGAGAATCACGTCCCTGCAAAGGGGAAAGACACACAATCACTCTTCAGGGCTGAGTGAGGAGCACAAAGGGAAAAAAATCTTACACGTATAGTGTTTTGCTCCTAAGGTGGGTTTTGTGAGCAATGTTCTGGCTCCCTGAGACTCTATTTGGATGTCTAAGAGATCTAGCTATAGCTTGTTGTTTAGGGAATACTTTCCCTCTAAGATGGAGTCCTAACATTTCTTACCCGGACCTTTATGATCTGTTCTGTTTTTAGCTGTCCAGGGTCATTATTTTCTACTCTTATCCCCTCTGGTGACACAGGAGACCTTGCAGGATTTGAAACATGCAGGTTCCCTCTCACTTTTAGATCTGTGTATATCCTGTCCTTTCTGCCTGGAAAACTCCTAACTGCCTCACTTCAATTGCCAGGCTCACCAAGTATTTATTCTTTAGAACTCTGGGGGATGCTATTTTTCTCCTGGAAGTTGTTCTAAACACTCCAAGACAAGTGTTTGCCCTTGATCTGTGTCTAATAATCTCATGCTTGTTTCGGTAGTAGTTTTTAATCACTGTACCTAGAAATTGCTCTTTTGCTAGCCTGTCTCCCTAATACTGCCAGTGTTTTGAGAGTGGACACTATCTCTTACTCATTATTTTAAGTCCAGCACATAATACAGTGCCTGGCACAGAGTCATTCAGTAAATATTTGTTGAATGAATGAGTGATGCACATCAGATTTTTCATAGGAGTGGCTAAGAGAAGCTTTATTTGTATTGTGTCCCATAAACCTTGTTCCTACTCTCTTGATATCTCAGATGGGTAGAGGGGTACTTTCTGGGCCTTAGCTCAGCAGAGTGGGTAAATGACTGTGTCTACCTCTAGCTAGAAAGCCATATTATAGAATTTATCTCTCAAAAATGTTAAACACTCAGAAAAGCAGGGCTTCTTAGAAAATAAGGTTGGGGGCTGGCTCTACTCCTAGAGGTATATAAAATTGGTGGCTATGCATGCAGTAGAAAAAGCTTGACCTTTGTGCCAGGCTAATTTAGGTTCACGTATCATTTTTTCCACTTTTAAACTTCTCTGAAGTTCTGTTTCCTGATCTACAAAATAGGGATAAAAATATATGTCCTTCAAGGTTTCAGCAATATGGGAAAGAGATTAAAGGGAATATGCCCAGTACAGCGTCATCTGGTAGGTTCTAATCACACATGGTAGTTGCAGCCATTAAGTGCTATCACAAGCCTTTGATAACCGTGTTAGGGAACCGCAGTGTCCAGGACTGCTTACAAAACCAAGAAGGCTGTCTTGAGTTTAATGACAACATCCACTTGCATCGTAATAGCACCTTCAGATGGGGATTGTCTGCACTGTTGGATTTTCCATCCCTAGTGGGATGGAGGTAAATATAGAGGCTGTAAATTTCCTATAAATACACTTTCACGTGTAGGTCTTGGCCACTTGAAAACAAAGCATGTCAACCTGCACATGCACGTGCACACATGTGAACACACACACACACACACACACACACACCCTAGAGAATTTCTCTTTTCATTCTTAATTAATTTGCCACTGATTAGGGGCACATGAGACATGAGAAGCTGATTACGAAGAGAATATTGTTCTTCAACAAAACAGCACCAGGATAAGAGTCAGTCGCTGGTCAGTCGCTACTTCCAGCTTCTACTTCACATTGAAACTTAGCCAGAAGGTAATTGGTCAACAGAAGAGCTAACCACTGGAGAGGAGAGTGGTTGAGCAAGGGTATTCCTTTCTGCTGTGGTTAGCTGTGAAGTTGGGGAGGAAAGCCTTACAGGTATTTTCCACAGCCGCCCATTTTCCTAATGTCTTGGGTGCTGCAAACTGATTCTCCTCCGCCAGCACATTTGGTTTACAAGATGATCCTCACATAAAACACAGCAGTTACATTCATGAGAACATATGCAAAATTATACCACTGACCCAGTAGTCAAATAAAATGTCTCATAAATTATTGAGTTTGTCCTTTGCTTTCCTTAAAAGAGTCTCTTAATTTTTCCAAATAAATGCTCTTGCAACAAATAGGAGCTTGACGTGTCCAAAAGAGGGTACATGGAACAGAACTGTGGCCTCCCAGTGAGATCAAAGGATTCCTTCTGCTTACGGGACACAGGTTAGAGCCCTTGTGTTTGTTTCTACTAACACAGGCCTGGCATCTATGGCAGCACCTTGGGACATTACTTGGTAAATCAGAACCCTGGATAAATTGGACACAATGACTTGGACCTCACCCAGGCAGGCCTCAGGTAGAACCTGCTCCATATGGTGACTAAAGTTAAACAGATAAAATGCCTTATTGGCATCAATAGGAGCCTCCGTATTTCTTCATGGGCAGCACAAATAAAGAACACACATGATAGTGTACCCTCTGTTATTAATGATACTGTGGGGGAAGAGGGAATGGGAATATAAAGCGCATAGAATATATTTAATTTTTTTAATGTTTATTTTTAAAAGAGAGAGAGAGACAGAGCATCAGCAGGGGAGGGGCCAGAGAGAGAGGGAGACACAGAATTTGAAACAGGCTCCAGGCTCCGAGCTCTCAGCACAGAGCCCGGCTGGGGGCTCAGACCCATGAACCATGAGATCAGGACCTGAACTGAAGTTGAATGCTCAACCGACTGAGCCACCCAGGCACCCCAAATGCATAGAATATATTTAATAGGTTGTTCTGTCGATCGAGCATGCATAACTTCTAACACATGGCATAATCTTGGGATTTTACCATTCTGATCATCTTTGGAGAGCTTCTGTGTTTGTTGTTTATTGTCATCATTATTATCGATCATCTAATGATCTACCTGTGAGGCACTGTGTCGGGAACTGTGCGGGATACCAAGGAAGAAGTAGGAGACATAGTCCCTGTGCAGATGACATGCCCACTGAGTAATGGTCATAGCTGACTGGGGATGGCCTTCAGGGAGGCACTGCTGAGAAAGGGGGCTCATTGGCTCCTTGAACTCAGATAATTTAGGAATTATAAACAAATCTCCAAGAATCCTCTTTATACAGGACATAGAAATCTCTTTGGAGAACTGTCTGGGGAAAACGGAGGGCTTTGGCCCTGGTGAGTCAGGTTCCCAAGCCCTTGTTTATTCCTAAGGCTGGTGAATGAAAGCCAAGGTGAAAAAGTTATCTACAGTGTAAGGCGGTATATCAGTGTGTATAGGTGTGTCTGTGTGTGGCAGTCAGCAGGAAGGTACATTCTAGTGTTTGCTTTCAGGCATCTGAAGGTTCATACCTGTTGGTTAAGGATTGACCTATTGCGAACAATGCTTTGATTGTGAGTCTTTCTCGCCTTGTCCCTGGGCCTTCTTTTCCTGCATTCAATTATCCTTGACATTTCCTACAGCTGTCACAGGAAGACATAGTCATTCAAATGCCTTTTGCAGCAGGGAACTGATGTGTTCAGGTCAAATGGGAGAAGGGTTTCCAGCTTTTCTCCCCTAGACATGACTCTAAACTGACAACTTCTTCATTTGTGTTCTTATTCTTCTCTCTCAACACTTATAATATTTTTGTCCTTACGAGTCTGAACTTACAGGTACTAGATTATAAGTTTCTTGAGGACAGGAAACACATCTCTTTTCACTTCTGCGTATCAGGTGCCTAGTACAGCACCTGATGCAGGGCAAATTCGCATTCAATATCTGCGAATTGAGGGAATTGAGGAAGCCTTTCCAGATTATGGAAAAGGATACACCTGAACTGCACCCACCCTGACTTTTCTTGACCAGTGATTATTTCTACATGATCACATGCAATTACATATCAGCGTAAACTGAAGGAACAAGGAATGCAGTGCCTCTAAAATCATTATTATATGGACTCAGAGTACATTGCCTATAGCCCTGTCTTACTTTCATTGTAGGCTTGATTAATATTAATTAATGTCTCTCTCCTGAATGCATTTCAATTAACGGAAGGGAAAGCAACTCTCAGGTGTGTTGGATGAGGGACTGATGGACTGTTAACATTTCAGTTGGAGAGTTTACACACGGTTAAAAATCTATACTACTATGTATGTCTTGATGGAATAAATGTTTACCATTTTCAATATTTATTGACTGCCTACTGTGTGCCAAATACTCTCTTGGCAGGATGTTTCCTGAATGAGCTCATAATTTACTTCAGAGATTTGGCTATGGATGTAATTTAACATGACTGAAGGAAAAAAAAAAAAAGCATGACCCCAGTAATCAAACTGACGGATTTGTACATTAAAATATATGAATCAGGATTTATGCTCCTATGATTCATTTATTATAATAAATACTAAAGTCCAGTGCTTGCTTTGGCAGCACATATACTAAAATTGGAATGATATCTTCAAGACGGCGGCGCCTGGGTGGCTCACTTGGTTGAGCATCTGACTTTGGCTCAGGGCATGATCTCGCGGTTCGTGAGATCTGCATTGGGCTGTCAGCGCAGAGCCTGCTTTGGATCCTCTGCTCCCTTCTCTCTTTGCTCCTCCACTGCTCATGCTCTCTCTCTCTCTTAAAAATAAATAAACATTTTTTAAAACAGATGAGCATGGCCCTCTTGCAAGGAAGATATGCAAAATTGTGAAACAGTCTACATCTAGACTACATTAAATTAATAATAAAGCAAAGGTCATTTAAAAATTCACTTGCAAATTATTTAGCTAATAGGATTTATCCTCAGTCTACCCATAATTTGAGAACACATCTAATGTGTAGGCTTTGTTTTCTTTGGAATTTGACTACCGTGTAAAAAGATTATTTAGTAGTTGAAACATGTGGAACTTCCTTTACTCTGAAGTGCATATATGTTTGGGCACATTTCTCCTGAGTTAGTTGAGGGTGATTATCTTCTTTGTTCTTTTTGTATTAATACTGCAGAATATTTTTCAATAAGAGAAACTGGTTGCAATGTCAGCTGTACAATAGGCAAAGAAGGACTTTCAGTAAAAACCAAAATTCTCTTCTATGTAATTGACCAGAAGGAGGCTCCCTTCCACCTCACTGAGTGAAGTTAGACTAAAAGCTTCCAAACTTAATTCTTCCCAGGTGGTTCTGATAGTCCCCAGGCTGTCTCTATCACTGATGGCGGTAGGAGTAGCACTCCGAAATTTTCCTTTTGGGAGCAGAATTTAAACTTGCATCATGAATAAGAAGGTTTCAGTGAGTATAAAGTGCCCTTTCCTTAGACCAGCTCATTCATATTAGCAATATTTTTCTCCTACTGGAATGACAATAAACAAAGATGTAGGGATAAAATTTTCCTCACTTGGGACATGTCAAGCTTCCTTAGCTTAATTCTTAAGCTTTGTTTTCTTTATGGCTTTGTTTTGTCAAGGTTGTCCAATACAATATTTTTAAATAGTGTTTTATTTTGTTTTGTTTAGTTTATTTTTTAATGTTTATTTATTTTTGAGAGAGAGAGAGAGACAGCAAGGGAGCACGAGTTGGGGAGGGGCAGAGAGAGAGAGGGAGACACAGAGTTTGAAGCAGTTTCCAGGATCTGAGCTGTCAGCCTGAACTCACAAGCCCTAAGGTCATCATCTAAACCGAAGTTGGACGCTTCACTGACTGAGCCACCCAGGTATCCCCCTATTTTTTTTGTTTTGTTTTGTTTTTTAAATAGGCTCCATGCCTAATGTGGGACTTGAAATTAGAACCTCAAGATCAAGAGTTGCATGCTCTATGGACTGAGCCAGTCAGGTACCCCAAGTCCAATATAATATTTTAAAAATTAATATTTTAACATAAACAGTAAGGCACTTGGATTTTTTTAAAAAGTACAGTTGTCTCTATCTACCTATTTATCTTAGTCTCTATCTCTAAGTAAGAGACACATGTTTAATACATAGGATAATCACAATTTGCCACAAAAGCCCTAATTACATTGCTTTTGGCAGTGAAAAAGCCACTAGTAGATTCAGAACAGATACAAAAAGTGCAAAATCTTTGGGGAATAAAGAGGGATGTGAAGACGGGTCCAACACTGTGGGTATATAGTCCATTATATGATGTCATGAAATCATTTTGAATCAGTTGGTTTTCAGTTTGTTCTTCATTGTCTAGGAAGGCAGTTTATGTGGTTATTATAAAAACAGCATTGTTGCTCTTTTTAGAAGCCTTTCCCTTTAATGATGGAGCAGAGCTGGTTATGAAATACCCAACTGTGACTAATTTTGGAGGAGTAACATCTCAAATAAATTGTCTCCTGGAAATGCTGTTGGAGCCAGTGAACAGCAGAATGATGATGAATTTATCTGTGCTAATTGCTCCTTTGAGGGTTTTTTTTGTAGACAGGGCACAGAATAGACTGAGGCTGTACTTCTAACTCTCCTTGTCACAAAGATTTTGGTTTTAGAGAACTATGGTAGGCAGAATAATGCCCCCTCCGCCCCTACTTGTCTGTGCCCTAATCCCTGGAACCTGTGAATATGTTATGTTGTATGGCAAAAGGAGATTTGCAGAGATAATTAAGGTTATAGATATTAAAATAGAGAGATTGTCATGAGTGGGCCCGATCTAATCACATAATCCTTTAAAAGCAGAAAACTTTCTACATCTGGAGGAAGATGTAGCAGAAGGAAAAGTCAAAGAATTCCAAGTGTGCTGTTGATGGTTCTGAGATCTAAGGGGTCACAAGCAAGGATTGGACAGAAGCCTTCAGAGTGAAGGACAGCCTTTGATTGCCAACCTGCAGGGAAATGGAGACCTCAGTCTTACAACCCCAAGGAACTTAATTCAGCCAACAACATGAATGATCTTGGAATTAGATTCTTCTGCAGAGCCGCTGGTGAGGAGTATAGCCCTGCCAACATTTTGATTTTAGCTTGCCTACCCATGTCAGGTGATGCCCTGCAAAAAACAGTGAGATAAATTTGCGTTCTTTTAAGTCACTGAGTTTGTGTTAATTTGTTACAGCAGTAACAGAAAACTAAATCACAGGAAATATTTTGAAGGAAATAGTACTCATGTTGAATTGTCACTGCCGTGGTATACTGTTACAATGAATCACGTCTCTGTGAATTTAGTCCAATGATTCTGGGCTTTAGCCATTGGGTATTAACAAGTGGGTTAAAAGCAGAAGCTTTACAAATATGTTCATTTCCTATTGCTGTTTTATTTATTTTTTATTTATTTTTTAACATCTTTTAATGTTTATTTATTTTTGAGAGAGACAGAGCGTGAGTGGGGGAGGGGCAGAGAGAGAGGGAGGCACAGAATCCCAAGCAGGCTCCAGGCTCTGAGCTGTCAGCACAGAGCCCAGTGCAGGGCTTGAACTCATGAACTGCAAGATCATAACATGAGCTCAAGTCGGACACTCAACCGACTGAGCCACCCTCTTATTGCTGTTTTAAATCACCCCAGCTTCCTGCCTTAAAATAAAACAAACTTACTGCTTCATAGTTCTGTAGGTCAGAAGTTGCACTGGGCTAAAATCAAGGTGTCGGCAGGACCACATTCCCTCTGGAGGCCCTAGAGGAGAATTTATTTTTTTGCCTTGTCCAGCTTCTAGAAGTTGCCTGCATTCCTTGGCTCATGGCCCCTTCCTTCATTTTCAAAGCCATCAGCATAACATCTTTAAGTCTGTCTTACTTCTGCCTCCATCTTAAAAGGACTCTTAGGATTGTATTGGTCCTTCCTGGGTAATCCAGACTAATTTTTCCATCTCACCTTAACTTAATTACATTTGTATAGTCTCTTTTGCCATAAAAATAACCTATTCACAGGTTTCAGGGATTACAGCATGGATATCTTTGTGGGGGGCATTATTTTACCTACCACAATAAGTGTTTGCATGCTGGGTTTTTACTCTTAGAGTGTTCACTTTTAGAATGTTCCTTCTTGGAACCCAACTCCTATGCTGTGAGGGAGTCCAAGCAACCATGGAGAGAGGGCTTCATAGGAAGGAACCAAGGCCTCTGGCCAACACTCCCAGTGGAGCTCCAAGCTAGCAGCCAACACCAACTCCTTGCCATGGGAGGAAGGCCACTGTAAACCTCCCAGCTAACCCAGTGGCCAAGCCATCGCCACAGAGCAGAACTTCTTGGTCACCCACAGAATCATGAAGGATTATAAATGGTGGTTGTTATTTTAAACTCCTAAAGTTTTGGGCTGGTGTGTTATGCAGCAATGGGTAATTGAAATGGTACTAGTCTCTTTAGAACTACCTGACTACTTGAAATTGAAGGATTCGGACGAGAGGGAAATGGATAGTTCTATCAAATCTTCAGCATGAAACACATGATATAGGTCAAAATACGTAAAGTTCTTAGCTCAGCGCCTGGCACATAGTGGGTACTGTGAAAGTACCTTTCCTTTTCCCAGTGGTCTTTTTGTTGCAGACATTTCCACCTTCCTCCCTATTAAAAGAGAGGATTTCTCTCTGTTCAAGAAATGTATTTAATATGGCATGTGACAAAATATGATGTATTATCTGATAACTTTGCTTGGTGGTACATAATTTAAAGTTATGAATCCCTAACCTGAACAATGTCTATATTCCAATGAGATCTTTTCTCAGAAAATACATCATAACTAAATTTTAGAATATGAAGTGGAGTCTTACAGTTCATATTGTTTAATTGCGCTGTCACACAAGAATCTTAGAATTTTTCTTAGTTTGTTCAATTGCTGTAAATGACTTCTGAAAGTAATATAATTACAACTTGTTATGGTTTATGCATTCATAGAATTCATGGAGCAAGCTGAATATGTAGCTGTTCATTTGGAGCCGAGTTGATTACCGCTTGAAGACAGTTAATGGAGTAGCTGATTAGAATACATTGCAAAGAGTCATGATTTAATTTCACATCACCTAGAAAATTTTGATGTCATGCGTGTCAATGGCAGTTTTGAGGGGGCATAAGGATTGACATGTTTTCCTGAGCTAAGCTATATGGCCATGCTGACTCAGTGAAAAAACTCGCATTTCCAAAAACACGAAGTAAGTAATACAATGCACCCTTGTGATTAAATTCACCACCTGAGTATTAAAAATGTGAGTGAAGTTTGTAAGTAAGGTCTAAGCTCATTTAAAGCAGTGCAACTGTGAGATTTGGATGGGAAATCCGTCTCATTGGGGGTTTTCCAGTTTTCACAGAAGCTTCTTGGATGGATTATGTTCTCTTTGTGTTCAATCTGCTTTTTTCCCTCCCCACCTTGGAATCTCCACTAGAGATTTAAACTAGAGAGATTAAAAAAAAAAAAAAAACTCACAAATCTGTCATGTCATTCCCCTGCTTAAAGCTCTTTAGTGCTTCCCTGTTGCCGCCACATAAAGTCTAAATTTCTTAGCTCAGCAGACAGGGTTCTGTGAGATGTGCCTCTGCTGATTCTGCAATGGTATCTCTTGACAGTTTCCTCACCTTCAATGGCTCCAGGCGTGGAGAAGAACTTGCTCTTTTTCTTCTCTAGGCTACTTTGAGCCTTGTTGCCTGGCTATTTCCTATACATCTGTAAAATCTCATTTAAATGTCACTTCATCTTGGGAAGATTTTCTCGATGCCTTTCCTCAAGTAGCCTAAAAGCAACTTCATCTGCACCTGTAGTGCCTCAGTTTTATTCTTTTGATGGCACTGATTAAGCCAAATGACCATTGCTTGCTTAATTGTCAACTTCCCTCAACTGAGCGTAAGCACCCTGCAGGGAGTACTGTGTCCAGGTTCCTATTTGAATCTAATGCTAAGTACAGTGCCTGGCACATAGAGGAACTTGATACAAATTCACTAAATGAACAACAGATGTATTTGTTCGAAGTGAGCAGAATATAAAAGAACTGTTGTCAGTGCCTGGCGTTTAGTAGGCACTGGGTATACATTCATTCCTCCCTTGTCATGGATCGGCACCACAGGATTCATCATTAGTTGTATGGCATTTCCCACTAGCTTACCATGTGTTATTCATAAAGAGGTAAGCTGTTGAACTATATGTAATGACATCGTAAAATTTTCTTGGAACGAAATAGGCTAGATTCTATAAAAGCAGAAACTGTAGCCTCTCATTTTTAGGACTTTGCGTCTTATTACCTTTAACATGTTCCCTTTTAGGTCTGTGTGGCTCCTTCTAATTTAGGCGTCAGACCAAACGGTTTGCCCTCAGAGAACATTTCTTCACTACTTAGTCCACCGTCCTCCCCATCTCCTGTCTCTGGTTGGGGCTCTCCAGTAACTATCACATCAAGTAGCATTAGTGTCTTCCATTATACCTATCACTCCATAAAACCATCTTGCTTGATGATTATAACAACCTTCCAGAATGGAAGTCTATGAGAACAGAGCCTTGCCTGTTGCTCCAGTGCTTTGCACACTGCCTGTCATGTGGTGGGTGAACGCATGCCCGAAATAACTTTGTAAGAGAGCTTCCTCCAACATGATGACAGGGGCTAATATCCCTCAGGATCATCTCTGCTGCCATTAACAAAGGTTGTCATTAGACAAATATTCAAAAGCACATGTGAGGTGATATAACTGCTAAAATTTGCACATCCTATTCCTACTTTCTATCAAGTCAATAGAACAGATGGCTGGTTTTATCAGTGTAACTGTTAGTGACTTTCACTGGGGCAGAGAGAAACTGGCCAAATGATCTTGTGTGATCTATTAATTTTGGAAAGTCTTATTGCAAAACAATAGAGTTTCTTTCTTTCTTTCTTTTTGTTCAAAGAACATGAGTAATATGAAAGCATTATAATACATTTCCACAAAATTAGTTTCTGAGGGAATACTTAGTCATCTCTTCTTTGAATTTCTTGAGAGGGATTGCGCCCTAAACCCTGAAAGAAAGACAGTATTGAAAGGAAAATGTGCCAATTTTCTTTGTACCCCTCACTGGCTTCTTTCCGTGTGAAGGAGAATGACATGTTGATGAGGGCAGGAAGTCATTCATTGGCTCATGGTATTTAGTGGGTGAAGTAACCATGTACCTCTCTTCTCTGGCATTCTGCAAGGGGTGTTATAACCCATGATGGTCCATGCAAGTATTTGCGTAACAGGGTTTTGTCGATTGAGTCTTCCCCCAGATAGGCCCCAAGGTCTAAATTTTGGGAAAGGGTGGAACACCATGAGGTATCTTTACTACTGCTCTAATGCAGCCAATACCAGAGAGTTCCAAATATATTCCATAGTTTATTTTGATCCTCATTTAGTCTGCTCTACCTATTTTTCAAACTCATTGAAACCTACAGGGAAAAGGGTAAGAGAGTAGGCTTTCTAAAAATGCTAACACCGGTAATTCTATTTCTTTCATGAAGGAGAATGTTTCTTTGTTTTTTTTGTTGTTGTTGTTGTTGTTTTTAATTTTTTTAACGTTTATTTATTTTTGAGACAGAGACAGAGACAGAATGTGAACTGAGAAGGGGCAGAGGGAGAGGGAGACACAGAATCTGAAGCAGGCTCCAGGCTCTCAACACAGAGCCTGATGTGGAGCTTGAACGCACGAACTCTGAGATCATGACCTGAGCCAAAGTCTGGCACTTAACAGACTGAGCCACCCAGGCGCCCCTGTTTCTTTGGTTTTTTTAAACAAAGAAAAATGTGGAGAATATGAGAATTGCATGTTACTACCATCAAAGAACAACAGCGTAATAACAATTTTTCTAAGTAAATGAAATGTGTGGAATTTAGAAATGCCTCTAATTCAGAACCTGAAGTTGTGATATATAAATAATATCTGTAGTTTGATGGTATTCCTGCCATGTGAAATCTGGAGCCAGGCTCAGGAAAAGACTGTCTTTGTCTAGAGTCAGCAAAAGGTTAACAAGGAAACATTCCTGGCTGTCAACTGTTAAGCAATATAGAGTTTCTTTTTATTTTTACTAATTCTATACACTTCTGCAATGTAATGTTGGAAAGTGCTTGTGTACATTGGTAGGTTTCTATATTTGTTTTAGAAATTGACACTTCAGAAACATCAAAGTGCTGTTGCACAGGTGCTATGTTTCCATATGTCTAGAAACTTAATCATCACTATCATCACTTGATGTTCTTTATAGGGAGATGAGAAATAAAACAGGATTAGCTCTTTATTTTCACTTTAATTTGATCCTACTCTCAACTCCTAAGACTCTTATAATCTCATGTGACTATAACCCAAATTTACTCAATGAACCAATACACTTTGAGACCTAAGAATATAACATAAGATCTTATTTTAAGTTGGCGTTAAACTCTTCTTGTGTATGAAGATGTTCAAGAAAAAGTACCACTTAACCAATGAAGGGACACTCCCAGCAAGAGATGACAAAAGAACCCAAAGTGGCAAATGCTACCTTGTTTTAGCAGAAAGCTACTGATCTTTTACGTTTCAAGAATGGCATACGCAGAAAGTTGTCTCAGATTTTGAAAAGTGAGAGATTTTAACACAAATTGTAGTCTTGATTATTTTAGTTCAGCCTGTGACATTTCTTCTATAACCTTTACTTCTTATCATCTTCTAAGTGTGATATGAAAGAGGACTGATAAATAAGGGTGCAGATCTTTGTTTTTCATTTTCCTAGTAGGATCATAAGTTAAACCTGCCCATTTTGTGATCTAATCAATTTTCTTTGGTTTAACACCAAGACTAATGCATCCCTTTCTTAGGCTCTTCCAGCTTATCTGAACTTAGAGTTTTAGTCATTCATGTAAAGCCTTTCATGTCAGTTTTATATTTGAAAATGGGTCCCAGCTGCTCTGGCTTTCTTAATCCCTCCCAGAAAGGCATATGTGACAACGTCTCCCCCAGGGAGATTGCAGCCCCAAAGCTTTTTCTCCTAGGTAGAAGTACTGGGCCGGACATTATTCATGCTTACTTCCCCAGCTGACTAATTACATCAATATATGTTTTATGTTTTTAATGAATAGACGTAGGAATATAAGGAGTATCAGAATAGTGTTTTATAGATATATAGTTTATATATAATTATATATACATAATAATTATGGAAAATGTCATTCACTTAGTACTTTTGAAACCTCTGTAAGGTGCTAGTATGTAGTAAGGGATTCAATAAATATTGAATGAATGAATGAATGTGTGAAGAAATAAAAGTATTAAGTATCCAACACAAGGAATTCTCTAAGTTTCGATGCTTTACCCCATTTTATCTTTTAAATAAGTTTGAAAGCTGTTAATTATTTGACTTATATCATATTATCCAAAGAATAAAACACTTACGGGCTTGTTCACCGTCTTATAATTATATAACCTTACTTTTGAATCTACTCCCTAAGTTTTAAATGATCTCTTATCTACATTTGATATTATTAAATCACGCAGTTTCACATTTAGAAATTTCTTAACCAAAGAATTCACAGGACAAGTTTTTAATTTCAACACATGTATCTATACATGCCATATGGTAATTTGTTCCAGAATAAAGTTATAATAATAGACTCCATTCCTAGATTCTAGATTACATCATTGATATATAATAATATATGCTTTATTTATACTCAGGGTAGATACTTATATTCTTCTAGTAAGTGGAAAAGATTAAAATAATCAATTTGGGATAATGGAATTCAAATTCTGTTTTTGAAGCTTAAAGACAACACTGGAACTTTGGCCAAAAGTAGTAAAAAATATGACCGTGAATAGAATTTATCAAAATGTAGATAAAGTAAGCATCCTGAAGCTATCTACTTCTGAAACAATGGCAGGCAGACTTTAGGCCAGTGCTAATTTGTCTTATTATATTGATTCAAGCTTTACGAGAATTCTGTTGTCTCTTCAAGAGAGAGAATAAGTGGTATATAGATAGTGAAGCCTTATTCAGGATGCTGTTATACTCATGAATCACATCACATACCAGCTGTGTGGCATAGAAAATGCAGAACCTAAAGCATCTTTTCCAAATATCTTAGCAAAAGGTATCTCTCCCTATATATGGAAGTTGAGACTTGCTTTGTATAATTGGTCCTTTGTATAATCACATTTGAGAACTTTTAAATGTACTCTACTATTTTAACTATGTTCCTTTATAGCTGAAAAAGACTTCCCAAGTCAACATAATCTTAAAACTTAAGTCATCTTTTCTTTGACACTTTGAATGAATAAAAGGTCATTACTACATATGGCTGCCTGTCTGTCTCTAATTGCACACTCTCTTTAAACACATTGTTGAGTTATGATAAGAAGGAGTGCATTATATTCGTGCAGCAAAGGCATCAGAATATTATATGTTCAAGAGAGAAAAGGAAACTTTTGAATACAAATGGGATGGTGATCTCGTTTTTCATCCTTATTATAGGCTAACCATAACAGTCATGGTGTTTCCATGACTGTCTGATTTACATTTCTTCTTGACTACATTTCTTGCCTTGGTTGAATGACATAAAGGGTATTTGCCAAATTCACTGCTCTCAGGAGAGTCAGCTTCCTATTTTCTCTGCAGTTGGAGACACAAAATCTGGCTTTTTTACATTAGGTATCAATACAAAGCCTTTAAATATAGTGCTTTGCAGAAGCCAACTTCAGATACATGGTTTCTAGAGTTTAGAAGAGTGTAGTTCTATGTAACCCTGTGCAAAATTTACATTTGTTGCTTAATAAGCTATTGACCATGGGTCCGTGGTCCATTTATTTTAGCAAACCTTAAATGAGAAGGGAAAATAAGCTGAAATTCTGATGCCTAACCTCTTTGTTTGGCTTTCAAATTGATTAAATGAGGGAGGTCTGTTGGTTAGTGCAACAGAGTCAATAGAACGACAGGATGCCACAAGAGGTGAGAAATGCATTCTTGATAGGGTCAGAAACAGGTAATATTCGTTCACTGAGAAAGAAAATAAGAAATCGTCAATGAAGTTCATGATATCCAGTTAGAAGTTATTATTATCTAGTTTCTTAAAATGTAAATAATTGTCTGTTTTGAATGGATCAGAGACAGGTGAAATTTTTTTAAAGCTGTAGCTCTTCTGTATTAAGATGAATGGTGATTCAGTGTTCTTGCTGGTTGAGTCATTTTACTAGAGAACAGCATCATTTGACTACCCAGTTTGTTAGATTTTTACCTTACTAATGGAAACTGCTCTCTTTTGATAAACAGGGAAAACTGTAGGTTTATCTTTAACCAAAACCACACGGAGGCTGAACAGAACAACTTTGACTATTCTATTTTCACCAGAGAGTACATGTAGACTAAAATTAGGATCGACCAGTATGATGGATAAATACTAAGGCGGGGTTAACAGGAAAGAAAGAACAGTCTGAAATTTTACTAATTAGCCATATCATTGTAAATGTCAGACTTCAGGATCACGTAATGTTGGAACCAGGCCAGTTGGTTCAACTGACTGATTATACTGAGGTAAACCCTAATCCCAGAGGGATTAAGGGGCAGTCACTCAAAATACAAGTGGTGCTGGCTACTGGAGCCTGGAGGATGGAGGGCAGTGCCTTCTTCTCAGCTCCAGCTTGCTGTTTATAGGTAGGAAAAGGGGACCAGTGCTATAATATCTTCAAGTGAACCCAGAAATCCAGGTCTTAATGTAAAATTTCCCAATTTTAAAATATTGGCAACTACGTAATTCAAAAATTTTGAAACATCATGCCAATACATATCTGTGGGATTTCCAATTTGTAAACTCTGGATTAAGACATGTAGTCCACGAAATTATTCTTTAACCAACAATTATAAAAATGAAATGTGTTTTCAATAATTATAATTCAGTGAACACTTGTTAGTACCTGCTTGAATGCTTTGCATTTTATTTGATGCTATGGTAGATATGGAATAAATAATCCTAGGGGATTACAATTTACTTATGGAAAAGTGACTAAATATCCATGAAGCAACCAGAAAACATAAAATAGTATATACTACATGACTTTGAGATAAGGAGTCATATTGCCTGCACTTTAGGAAAAGGCCAGAATAATTCATCAAAGTGCTCAGTGATTTTGGGTATGCAATCTTTCATGGTGCAAATTGTGAAGGTCTTGTTCATTGCACTTTCCACAAAATATATACTCTTTACTTCCAATACACCAGTATAGATACCCAGAGTAGGTCCAGTATTGTTTATATACTCCAAATCCACATATTGAGAGGTCTAGACTAAAATACACAAAATGGGACTTGTATTTTTTTGGTCTCCTAAACCTGTTTCCTCCTTGTGTTATTTTGGGTGCATTCTTACTCAAGTAATAAAAAAAAAATCTGTCAAAAGCAGACTTAAACTATGAGGATATATCATCTAATATCCAGTTTGGGGGTGAGGAGGCACCAGAGTTGTTTGATTTAGCAGCTCAGTAATGTGGGAAGGTTCCATTTTACTTTTTTCACTCTTTTGTTCTTTCATCCTCCATGGCTTTATCCTCAGATTGGCTTCTATCTTGTTCATAAGATGTCTGCTGCAGACATTCCAGGCATCACATCCAAACAGTGTTCAGGGGGAAAAAGGGACTATTTCTTTCCATTTCTGTGTCTTATGACTAGGGAAATCTTTCATAGAAGCTCTCTAGGATATTTATCCTTATGTCTTACCTATCAGGACAGAGTCACATGTCTATTCTTTTTTTTTTTTTTTTTTTTACATGTCTATTCTTGACCCAATCATTGGTGATTATCATAATAGGCCTAGGCCAGGATTTCTCAACAGGGGTATATTGGTGCTTCAGGTAGGACATTTCAAACCTTTGTTTTGTGAGACCGTTCCATGCATTTCAAGATGTTCACCATTTTGAGATCCTGAATGAAAAATACCTCTCTGTCACTGGGAAAAAATAAAACGTCCCTATCTGACATTTCCCAAGAGCCCACAGTGGGGAGAGCATGCCCTGTTTAGAACAACTGGCTTAGATTAATCATTTTGAAAGAATGAATTGGGGGGATTAATCACAAAGACTGTGACACTCTTTCCTTCATGTTTCCCCATTTCAGCATCATTTCCCTTATTATTCAAGCCACAAACTAAAGTGACATTTGTCAAACATGTCTCTTTCCTACCTACAATGTCTAATAATGACCAAGTCTGCTAAAATATACCTTAATTCTATCCACTGCCCTTTGGTCATCTCTGTCATCATCGTAGTCCAGGCCACCATATCTCTTAGTCAGACAATTGTTACAAATTTCTAAATGGTCTAAAGCCATTTTTTCCCCTTCTTCCTCCAATAGCAACAAATATGACCTTAAAATATATTCAGTATATGTAACTCCATTTAGTTAGTTCCCACTAAGTTATTGGTTTACTTTTTTTTCCTCCAAGTTGAACTCATGAGCATAAGTCTTTATGGTAGATTGGAGTATTTTTCCTAATTCTCTCTTCCTCCTTGCATAGGAATTATCTATCTGTGTCTTTTGCTGTGTGAGCTTTCAGCCCCTCCACTAGAGTAGGCAGATTTTATTTCTTATTGTACTGACATTGTACTCAGCTTTTTCCCTTTCTTTGGCCAAGAGAAAGTGGCCTTGAAAGACATGATGTTTCTGCTTGCCCCTTTTGCAGTGGTCTATGTGAAGACTGTACTATAAGTAGCATCTGGTCTCAGAAGGAAAACTCTTGGTGCAAACCACAACTTGACACAACCTAGATTCAAGCCCAGCTGAACCCTTAGTAATATCCAGAACTGTAAGCATGCAAAATACATATTTTTTTTGTAACTAACTGAGATTTTGAGTTTATTTTTCTAATGTGGAATTATTATACTAATAGTTTACTAATTATAATTAGCAATAATTAGTCAATAGTTGAATAATCTTATTCAGGGCTTCAGGCTAGTATTTTGGCACACAGCAGGTATTAAAAAAACATCTATTGAATAAATAAAGATACTAATGGTTAAATTTGTTTTATGGTAGGTAACTACATTTGAACTTGTACTGTTTCCTTCTCATTTGCTCTTGTATTAGGACATGTCAGATTTCTCTAAAAATGTTATCACATTGATCAGATATATCTTTTTGGAAAAGAGGGATTGAAGATACTCTTCAATTAAATTTTATTCACATTTTCAGATCTATAATCCCAGTGTCAATCAAATAAGGGGTGTAGTTTCATTAGGGCTGTGTGACAGTTGAATTGGGTTGTTTTGCAGAAAAATGAATTTATTCTGGGGCGCCTGGGTGGCTCAGTCAGTTGAGTGTCGGACTCCAGCTCAGGTCACGATCTCACGGTTGGTGAGTTCGAGCTCCGCGTCGGGCTCTGGGCTGACAGCGCAGAGCCTGGAGCCTGCTTCCGATTCTGTCTCCCTCTTTTGCTGTCCATCTCTCCCTCACACTCTGTCTCTTTCTCTCAAAGATAAATAAATGGCAAAAAAATGAATTTTTTTTAACGTTTATTTATTTTTGAGACAGAGAGAGACAGAGCATGAATGAGGGAGGGGCAGAGAGAGAGAGGGAGACACAGAATCGGAAGCAGGCTCCAGGCTCTGAGCCGTCAGCCCAGAGCCTGACGGGGCTCGAACTCACAGACCGCGAGATGGTGACCTGAGCTGAAGTCAGACGCTTAACCGACTGAGCCACCCAGGCGCCCCCTCCCCCCCAAAATGAATTTATTCCATGTTGGAATTCCAGTATTCAGCTTGTCCGTTTCTTAGCACAAACTGTATACCCCAGCACAGGCTTTGGTAGACACTTCTGTCCTTTGGCTATTAAAGATGATGGAATAAAGATAAATTATGTATTCAATCCATAAGCATCTTGTTAGGGATGTACTAAGTGCAAAATGTCCATGTCTGAGAAAGGTAGGAAAGTGGTAGGAAATTGGGAAGTCTGAAGGAAAGGAAAGTGATAGGAAAGTGATTGGGAAGTAATAAGAAATCCTGGCTCTGGCCTCTAAGAGCTTGCGATTTCATGGACAGTGAGACCAGTGCCTAGCAAACCATTGTGAGCAAGTCCAGACAGTTTACTTGTAAAACAAAAAAATCCCCCCCTTTTTTTTCACTTGGGTGCAGCTTTTTAATTTGTGTAATCCTCATCACTCCTACATTGATGACTTTGGTTAAGAGGGCCCACTGTGTTCATGGCTGTCTTATAGACAGTATCAAAGGGATCTCCTTATTTAATGTTTATACTGATGGTTACAGATGGGGTCCCCTGCTTCAATGAGGCTGCTGGGAATTTTGTTCAAATGGCTCCATTCAGGCATACTTATTATCTAATTGAAGGATCAAGGGAAACTTAGCCTAGAGGAAAGAAGACAGAGGGAGCCTGATAGCTGCCATCAAGTATTTTAAAGCCTGTCATCTGCAAAAAGGATTGAATATGAGGTAGGGAGACCAGGTTGAGTGTAGCTTGTATTCATCATAGTATTCAAGGTTGTCCTGAATGGCTTAGAGGGCTTTACTGGGTATAGGGAAGGGAGAGATTACTTTCCAGTGTCCATTTGTAAGAGTATAGTCATGGGTTTCACCCCTTTGTCCCTTTGATTTGGAGTACACCAGTGTCCTCAGTCTGGTCCTAAGGTCCTGGACTTTCTCATTAACCGACAAGTGGAGCAGCAACTCTGATACGTGCCTTCCATTAAGTGTCCAGCATGGCCTTTGGGGCTAAAAGATGATGATGGGGCATGCTTGAGGCAGTGACCAAGAATCTGTGTGAGAGGCAGACACCTGACTGAGTTTGTTGCTTTTTCTAAACTAGTGCACAGGATGGTTCCTTGAGGTTGGCCTCAGCTGGGGTCACTGCAGCAGCATCTTGTTCATGGCAGTCCTTCCCATTGTTCATGGCCTGGACATCTCCCATACCTTGAGGGATCCCACAACTGGGCTTAGGTTGTCTACTGCCTCTCAGACCCAGGGCACCACCCTCTTTGCTTTTTCCTGTCTTCCCCCTTGGCTACCACCATGCCAACTCCTGATCAAGCCTTACTCATTAACAATGCTCATCCTTTTTCTTTTCTCTAACAATTAATCTATTTATCAGAAAAAGTAAATACATCAGAAACCACACAAAGACATTTACTCTCTCCTTGTTGGGAGGTTATCTTATATGTTTCTCTATAGTGACAAGGAATTTCTGACAGTTCATTACCAAGCAGGGAGAAAAAGTACAAATTAAGTCTTTATATGGAACCCCTGCTTCTACTACATGAGTTTAGGTGCTTTTGGAGAAAGAACTCATTCCCAGAGAAGATATTTGAGTTATCAACAATATCTTAAGGGCAGAAGGCTATGACTGGGGGAGTTATATGGAAGGCTTACCAAAAAAGTCTTCTAAGGTCTGTAATTTAATGAATTACTCAGATTCTATCCCATGAATTGTTGTGTGTCTCAACTTCTACAGACTCATACTTAACCTCTTGGTGATGGAACTCACAATTTAAAAAAAAAAAAAGCCTAAGCAAAAACTACTAGAATTCTCCTGTCATCAGCTCTGTAAATGCCATGTTGAGCTCAAGTGTCAGAGTTGAACTGGTGCTCTGCAGATCTGGGTTCTGCAACTCTCAGCTGGCCTGGCTCATGGGGTCCGTGACTGTCATGTTCTCCGTACCCCTGCCCCTCACTTGTTCAGGATGGCTCTGGTTCGGATGGCTCTGCCCTGGTCCACATGCTCTCGTGTGGTTTCCAAGAGAAGGATTACGTACCTGCAGGGTTTATTGAAGTGTAGGTCAGAACTGTTATGTTATTTCTGACACATTCTGTTGGCCACCAAGTCAGCAAACCACCAAGTCAGCCCAGATTCTAGAGATGGGGAAATGTACTTCTTGATGGTGGAGGCTACAAATTTATATAGTAAACAGTAATGGATACAGGGAAGGAAAAAATTGTGGACATTTTTGCAGTTTGCAACAGTGTGTTACTATCAAGTGCTCACATTTACATTATCCTTTGTGATCCCCCCAAATAACCCAGAGAAGTGAGAAGTACAAGTATTAAAATTCCCTTTTTACAAAGAAACAAATTAAGGACAGTGACATTGAGAGATTTTTCACTGGATCACAAATGCTAGAAGTGGCATGAGCTCAAATGTATTTTGAAAAGCATATAAGCAGGGGTGCCTGGGTGGCTCAGTCAGTTGAGCATCCCACTTCAGCCCAGGTCATGATCTCCTGGTTCATGAGTTCGAGCCCTGCATCGGGCTCTGTGCTGACAGCTTGGATTCTGTGTCTCCCTTTCTCTCTGACCCTCCTCTGTTCATGCTCTGTCTCTCTTAGTCTCAAAAATAAATCAACATTCAAAAAAGAGAAAAAGAAAAACATATAAGTGAAGAGATGTTACTATGATCAAAGAGAGGTTTTCAACACTTTGCCCAATGCAGCCTCTTTGGGCCTTACTTGAATAACTTTCAGGAACTGGGACAATGGAATATTGAACCTTTTTCTAAATGCAGTCTAACTTTAAATGTTAACATAGTGGTGTAAATTCAAGTAAAGGAGCTTCTTGAAGTCCAGTTAGTGTGGGAATATTGTGACTTTTTCCAAGATCCTTTGACCAATCCACTTTATTTCTAATTGCAATATTTTTCTTTACAATCTCCTTTATTGAGATGTGTGAACAAAACACTTGATTGTTCTTAAACTGTATCATTATGCTAAAGATTGGTAGGAAAGTAATAGTGGAGACAAAAGTGAAGAAAATCTACACATTTTTTATTTCCCTTAGGAGCAGCTGAATTCTGTCCACACAAACTTGGTTCTTTCTAGTTTTCTTTCATATTTAGTTGTACTTTTTGGACAACTCTCAGGGCCCAAATTCCATGCCATGTGATTTTACAAAAATCAAGAGAACATGGAATATCATAGAGAGACTCAAGTTTTAGGACTCACTCATAAACTGAAGTTCTGCCTTTAGAAATTTATTCCTTTTTGAGTAACTATATTAAATAATGTAATATATATGAAATGCCTTAACACACTTTCTGATACACACCAAAACTCTTCAGTTGAAAAGCAAATGTCCCACAGAAAATTAACTTTTAAAACATTTTCTTTATTTTTAAGTTTATTTATTTTTGAGAGAAAGAGGGTGAGAGAGACAGAGAGAGAATGAGCTGAGAAGGGGCAGAGAGAGAGATAGAGACAGAATCTGAAGCAGGCTCTAGGCTCTGAGTTGTCAGCACAGAGCCTGATGCAGGACTTGAACCCACAAACCATGAGATTATGACCTGAGCTGAAGTCGGACATTCAGCTGACTAAGCCACCTAGGTGCCACCAAAACATTTTCAGTTAATACATTTATTTTATTTTATTTTATTTTATTTTATTTTATTTTATTTTATTTTATTATTTTATTATTGTTTTTCTTTTCATCATGATAAATGCACTGTTTAACCCATCTATTTCACCCATCCCCCAACCATCTCCCCTCTGGTAGCCATCAGTTTGTTCTCTATAGTTAATAGTCTGTTTCTTGGTTTGCCTCTCTCACTTTTTTTTCCCCTTTGCTCATTTGTTTCTTAAATTCCACATGTAAGTGAAATCATATGGTATTTGTATTTTTCTGACTGACTTATTTCACTTAATCTTATACTCTCTATCTCTAACCATATTGCCACAAATAGCAAGGTTTCTTTCTTTTTTATGGTATATATGTAGTATATATATAGTCATGATCTCAGTTAGTGATCATGGTTCAGTTAGTGAGATCGAGCCCCCCATCCTGGGCTCTGCACTGACAGCACAGAGCCTGCTTGGGATTCTCTCTTTCCTTCTCTCTCTGCCCCTCCCCACTATCAAAAATTTTTTAAAAAATGAAAAAAAAAATTGGTAAAATTAACCTGTGAAGCCATCTGGTCCTGGATTCTGTTTAGGGGGGAATTTTTTTTTTTTTTTTGATTACTGATTCAATTTCTTTGCTGGTAATTGGTCTGTTTACATTTTCTATTTCTTCCTGCTTTAGTTTTGGTATGTTATATGTTTCTAGGAATTTATCCATTTCTTCTAAGTTGTCCAATTTGTTGCAGTATAGGTTTTCAAATATTCTGTTACAATTGTTTTTTATTCTGTGGTGTTGGTATTTCTCCTCTTTTATTAATGAATTTGTTTATTTGGGTCCTCTCTCTCCCTCTCCCTCTTTATGTGTCTGACTAGAGGTTTATCAATTTTGTTTATCCTTTCAAATAACCAGCTTCTGGTTTCATTGATCTGTTCTATTGTATTTTTATTTTCTATATCATTTATTTATGCTCTAATTTTTATTATTTCCTTCTTTTTTCTGGGCTTGGGTTTTGTTTGTTCTTTTTCTAGCTCCTTTAGGTGTAAGGTTAGGTTGTTTATTTGAGATTTTTCTTGCTTCTTGATGTAAGCCTGTATTGCTATAAACTTCCTCTGAGAACCACTTTTGCTGCATTCCAAAGATTTTGGACTTTTGTGTTTTCACTTCCATTTTTTTCCATGTAATTTTTAATTTCTTCTTTGATTTATTGGTTTTCCCATTCATTGTTTAGTAGCATATTATTTAATTTCTAGATATTTTTCTTATGGTTGATTTCTAGTTTCATAGTGTTGTCAGAAAAGATACATGGTATGACTTTGATCTTCTTGAATTTGTTGAAGCTTTTTTTTGTGGCCTCATATGTAATCTATTTGGGAGAATGTTTCATGTCCACTTGAAAATAATGTGTATTCTGCTGATTTAGGATGGAATGTTCTAAATATGTCTGTTAGATCCAGTGTGCCATGCAAAGATTCAAAGCTATTATTTACTTGTTGATTTTCTATTTGGATAATCTATCCATGGATATAAGTAGGATGTTAAAGTCCCCTACTATTATTGTATTACTATCAATTACTTCCTTCATGTTTGTTATTAAGTGCTCTGTGTATTTGGGTGCTACTATGTTGGGTGCATAAATATTTATAATTTTTATATAATCTTGTTAGATTGTCCCCTTTATTATTATATAGTGTCCTTTTTCTCTTGTTACAGTCTGTTTAAAGTCTATTTTGCCCAATATAAGTATTGGCTTTCTTTTGACATCCATTTGCATCATAAATATTTCTCTATCTCTTCACTTTCAGCCTGTAGGTTTCTTTTGGTCTAAAATGAGTCACTTATAGGAAGCATATAGATGGGTCTTGTTTGTTATCCACTCTGTCACCCTATGTATTTTGATTGGAGTATTTAGTCCATTTATATTCAAAGTAATCATTGATAGAGGCTCCTGGGTGTCTCAGTTGGTTAAGTGTCCGACTCTTGATTTCAGCTCAGGTCGTGAGATTGAGCCCCATCTTGGGCCCCATGCTTAAGATTCTCTCCCTCTCTCTCTGCCTCCCTCCACTTACACACATGCTCTCTCTCAAAAAAAAATTTTTTTTAAAAACCAAAGTAATTATTGATGGATATTTATTAATTGCCATTTGTTTCTTGTTCTGTGGTTGCTTCTATTGTTTTTCTGTGATTCTTTCTTTCCTTGCTCTTTTTCATGGTTTAGTGGCTTTCTTTAGTGATATGCTTGGATTCCTTTTTCTTTATTCTTTGCATATTTATTACTGTTTTTTGACTTGTGGTTATCATTGGGTTTGTATATAACATCTACATGTAGCAGTCTATATTAAGTTGGTGGTTGGTTAAGTTTGAGCCCATTCTTTACTCCTTTTCCCATGTTTTAGATAAATGATGTCATAGTTTATATCCTTTTATTTTATAAATCCTTTGACTGATTTTTATAGAAATACTTATTTTTACTCTCACTCTAGTCCCCTTTAATATTTAATATTTCCAGTCCCTTATAATATTTCTTGTAGGTCTTATTTAGTGGTCTTGAATTCTTTTAGTTTTTGTTTGTGTGAGAAACTCTTTATCTTCCCTTCTATTCTGAATGATAGCTTTGCTGAATAGAGTATTCTTGGTTGCAGGTATTTCCTTTCAGCACTTTGAATATATCATCCACTCCCTTCTGGCCTTCAAAGTTTCTGTTCAAAAATCTACTGATGGCTTCATGGAGTTTCCCTAACATGCAACTGTCTTCTTTTCTCTTGCTGTTTTCAAAAATTTTTTTTTTATCACTGGTTTTTGCCATTGTAATTGCTATATGTCTTGATGTGGATCTCCTTGCATTGAATTTTGTGGGGGATCTCTGTGGCTCCTGGATCTGGATATCTGTTTCCTTCCCCATATTAGGGAAGTTTTCAGTTATTATATATTTCACATAAATTTTCTGTCCCCTTTTCTCTCTCTTCTTCTGAGATCCCTATACTGTAAATGTTATTACATTTAATGGGGTCAATTGGTTCCCTAAGCCAATTCTCAATTTGCATAATTTTCTTTCCTCTCCTTTTGTCAGCTTGGTTAATTTCCAATACTCTGTCTTCCAGGTTGTTAATTCGTTCCTCTGCTTCATCTAGCCTGCTATCAAGAGTGTTTTTAACTTCATTTATTTTGTTCTTGATCTCTGTTTGTTGTTTGCTTGTTTGTTTGTTTTTTGCCTCTGTGTTAAGGGTCTGACTGATGTCCTCTACTGTTTTCTCAAGTCTAGTGAGTATCTTTATGATCATTACTTTCAATTTTCTGTTAGGCCTATAACTTATATCCATTTCACTTAGGTCTCTTGCTGTGGTTTGGTCCTGTTTTTTCATTTGACATATTTCTCTATCTTCTCACTTTGTCTAATCATCTGTGTTTCTCTGTGTTAGGAAAATCAGTTACTTTTCTTAATCTCAAGGGTAATAGCTTTATGAAGAAGAGGTCCTGTAGTTCCTTGCAGAGCAGTGGTCCCTATTCCCCAGAGCCTAGCACTTCAAGGAGTATCTCCTATGTGTGTTGCATGTACTCCGCTCTTGAGTCCTGGCCTTTTTTTCCTTCAGTCCAGTTATCTGCAGAGACTCTTTTTGCCTACTTTGGGTAGTGTTTGGTCCCCAACAGGGGTGAGGTGTGTTTTAACAAAGTGTTTAGTGGTCTGTTTGTGAATGAGGTCTGCCCCTGCTGCCACTGGAACTGATATCCCACAAAATGTGTAGGTCAGGAGATGTGGTGTTGGCAGGGTTTGTGCCAGTCTTCTGGGGGAGGAGGTCACAGTGGGGGGACTAAGGCAAGTGTGACTGGGAAGGGCAGATCTGCTGAATATGTAGGGCAGAGCAGGGGGTAGGTATAAGCAAGTTAAGTAGCAAGTGTTGGCACCACGTTGGTTCCTGCAGGTGGCCATTGTTTATGCTGTGGGGCTGGTGCAAAGGAAATGGTGCCTGCCAGCTCCTCTGTTTCTGGAGGGATCTCCCAGTGGTCCCTATCTCTTCTAATCATGCTCTGAGATGAGCAAATCACTCTCCTTCCCTCCTGCTCCTGGTGTTTTTCAAACTGTTGGTTCTACACTATACCTTCGAGGGCTGTTTGTCATGGTATCTCTTTAAGGACAGGGATTCAACTTCCTAATACCCTCAAGACTCTACCAGAGCTGAGCCCACCGATGTATAAAATTCTAGGCTTTAAGTCCTGCTGGTTGTAAGAACTCACAAAATTTGGATCCTCCCACTTTCAAAGACAAATATTATAGGGATTTATCCTTTCCATACATGGGCTCCTCAGTGTGAAAGTTTGTTTTTTGCCCTTCTCTGCACCCCTGGTTCCCTCCCCACCAGGGACAGCCACAGTCCATTTCTCTCCCAAACTGCACCTTTACCTTCCTACCTTTTTCTATGTGGCCTCTTCTCTACTTTTAGTTGTGGAGTTTGTTTTGTCAGTTTTCAGATTGTTTTCTGTGTTATTTACACTGATGTGAGTGTTATCTAGTTGTATCAGTGGGATAAGACAGGCTTGGGGTTCTCCTACTCTGCCTTCTTCACAACAGACCAATGTCTAGTTAATACATTTTCTCATTAACCACAATATGTGAGAAATGATACTTGTATATCACTCATTCAGTTTTCATAACACCCTTTTGAGGGGTATATTACCTTAATTTTATAAAGGAAGAAATTAGACTTAGAATTGCATACATGTTAGTATAAGCTAGAAAATGATGGAGAGTGGACTGACATTCAGATTTCCTTGAATCCCAGAACCCATTCTCTTTCCTCTATATCACAATCTACAACCAAGAGAAGGTAAGGTTCTCTGGGAATGAGATATAAGTTGAGTGTTTGGGGGAAGTAAAGGCAGAAAAAAGATATTGAAACTGAGATTGAAGGGTCAAATTCACAACATTCAAGGGTCAGCCTTATGAAGGACAGGAACAGCAACAGTCTACAGTGGAAGAATCTTGTTTACATTACATGGAAATGGGAAATAAGAAGTTAGTATGCATTTCTGTTTTTCCTATGCAATAAGAGCTACCTTTCACATTTCCCGTATGTGCCAGCTGCTCAGTCCTTCATAGAATCTCTTTTAGTAAGGGATTGTGAGTTGTTTACCTTTTTTGTCATATCTCCTTTCCATGTGTATGTGTTTCTTGACTTTTTTAGAAAAAAAATTTTTTTTGTTGTTTGTACAAGTTGTTTTAGGTTATTTTCTACAATGATTTGGAATCCAGTCTGTGATTTCGAAGACCTGTAGACTTTTTAGTTCAACTGCTGGTTACCTTAAAATTGTAACTAATTTACCTGGAAAAATGGAGGTTGGTGCTTTTATTTCTTTCTTCCCAATCGTTTGTTAACTCAGATTGGTATTATAAACCTAGATTCTTGCTTTCTCTCTTTCCTGTTCAATTATTTCAATGTAAATTATCCCTATTACTTTAAAACATTGTGTTTGGTGATCAGTTTTGTGTGTGTGTCTGAAATAACTACTGGTGTTTGGATGTATCACTCTATTTCCAACTAATTTCAGCTAATTGGTTCTTATAACAATTTTCTCATAATTAATCCTTAACCACTCATTCCCATCCTGTTGTTTTGCATTGGCTTAAAGTAAATCTTTTGCTGGAAGAATATTTGGGTGCCTGGTATATTTTCTGAATCCTTCCATATCTGAGATTGTCTTTTTTGTTGTCTTTATACATTAATTATAACTTTGCCAGATATTAAATTCTGGTACTATTACCTTTTAATTTATAATGGCAAAGATGCTGTTACATAGTGTTCTAGGATTGTTATTGAAATAAAACTGTATGCAACTTGATTTTATTCCATTTTGGGCTAGCTGACTTATCCATTTTTGTGATTGGAAAATTATACTAAGTATGATTTTATTAACTGAGTTTCCTTAGAACATGAAGTACATCATGAATTTTCAGACTCAGGACTTTCTTCCTTTTATGACTTTTAATTTTATTTATGTATAATTTATATACAGTGAAATGCAAAAGTCTGCTAATGAACATTTGGGTTGTTTCCAGTTTGGGGCAGTTATAAACCAAACTTCTATGAACATTCTTATACAAGTCTTTTTATGGACACACATTTTTATTTCTTTTGGAAAAATACTTGGAGAATGGGCAGGTATATATTTAACAGTGTGACAAACTGCCAAACTATTTTCTAAAGCAGTTATACCATTTTGTACCCCCGTCACAAATATATGAGAATTCTAGTTGCTCTGTATCCTCAATGACATTTGGTGTCAGTATTTTTTATTTTAGCTATTCCAATATGTAGTATATACCTTCTGTTTGGTTTTATTTTGCATCTCCCTCACGTCTAATGGTATAGAACAAAATTCTTCTTACCATTTGTGTATCTTATTTGTGAGGTATCTAAATCTTTTGTCCATTTTTATCATACTGTTTGTGTTTCTGTTATGAATTATAGGATTTTTTAATGTATTCTGGTTATACATACCTTGTTATAAATTATTGTGAATATTGTCTCCCAGCCTGTGCTTTGCCTATTCATTTACTTAATAGGGTGTTTTGAGCAGTGGTTTTACATTTTGATAAAGACTAATTTTTCAGTCTCTTTAATGGTTTATATTTGTAAAGAATATTGGCTAATCTCAAATATACTTTTGAAAAGATTTTTCTATGTTTTCTTGTAGAAGTTTTATATATTAGCTTATCAACTTGGGCATGTAATCTATTCTGAATTAACTTTGGGGATGGTATGGCACATACGAATCAACATTCATTTTCTCCATATGAATATCCCATTATTCCTGCTCCAGTTTTTTAAATTTCTGCTCTATTTTTTTTTAAATTTACTTTCCTCCATTGAATTGACTTTTTTCCCCCCTCTGTCAGAATCTTTTGAACATATAAGGGTGAGTCCATCCTGGACTCTCCATTCTGTCACAATGCATTCTATGTCCATCTTTACACCAATGCTACACTGTTTTGAAGTAAAGCTTTAAAGGAAGTCTTGTGATCAGATAGTGTTAATCCTCCAACTTTGTTCTTTTTCGACATTTTTTGGGTGTTTTAGGTCCTTAGAATTTTCATATAAATATTATAAATAGCTTGTCAATTTTACACAGAAGTAAGGTCTTTCTTTAGCATTTTCCCTCTATTTTGCTTTAATTCTTCCTTCCCTTCTTTCTTCCTTCCTTCCTTCCACCCTCCCTCCCTTCCACCCTCCCTCCCTTCCACCCTCCCTCCCTTCCACCCTCCCTCCCTTCCACCCTTCCTCCCTTCCTTCCTTCCTTCCTTCCTTCCTTCCTTCCTTCCTTCAACCTATGCTTCAACCTGTGATTAATAGGAAAGGAAGGTTGAAGGAATAGGTTGAACCACTTATTTCTTTCTCTCTTTCTCTTATTTTCTCTTACAGAAATTTTTTAGGGCTTTCATGTGAGTTCTGGGTAAGTTTCTCAAAGTTATCTTAGAGTTTACTGATCTGATTTTCTATTTTTAACTGCCTCCGTGGTGGATTTAATTTAGTGATTATGTTTTCATTTCCAACTAATTCTTAATCTTTGATTTGTCCTTCTTAACTGTACGGTCAACTCAGTTGTCTCCTAAATCTTGCTGATACATGGATTAGTGATGTTCTAAAGGTTTATTTAATTCTGGCAGTAAATCAGTAGTAGAGCAACCAGTTTCTTTCACAAAAGAAGGAGGTGTCAGGGTTGTTTCGTTTTCTCTTTTTAACCTATTATAATGCCTAGCATGTGATAAGTGTCCCAAAAAAGTACCTGTTGAGTCAATGGATAAGTGTAACTTTTCTAATTGTTTCCCTTAAATTATACTTCAAATTTTTTTAGGTTTCATGATTATTCAGCTTTCTTTTACTTCCAGAAGGTTGCCTATGCTTGCCAGCCTTTGTAGGAGTTGAGTGGGTTCTGTTAGAAATTGGTATGCTTCTTGTTCTTACCAAATGTTACACAGAGGTCCTTTGAGTCTAGATAGAAGAAAGTAGGGAGGAAGCAAACAACCAACTTACCAAAAATGTCGCAGTAATTTACCAGTATTCGAGCATTAGGGAGGGAGATGATGCTGCGAGGTATCATGGCATGGGGCTATGTTTCTGTGCCATATTATAGATTGTCTCCCATATTCCATGTGCTTAATTCCATGCCTGCTTTGGTTCTACCTTTGCTAGAAGCAAACCATGGAGCCTTCCAGTGTTGGTTGTGTGGTCCTTAGGCTGCAAGGGCAGGAAAGAAGAAATTTACCATGGTCATATTTTCTGTCCTTGTCTATGGATGTGTCTTCTAGTTAATAAGGATTGGTTGAAGTATCTTATTATTTAGTATCTAATATTTTGATTCCCATGGGAGACTTCCACCCTTTTTTTATTTCTGGCATGGAGCAATGGAGATCTCTTCCAGTGTCTAGTGCTAAGGCAACATTTTCAATTTGCATATTCTATTGGTCACTTTAGTGAGATTTTGGAAGGAACGCTAGACTTGTGTGCTCATGTAGCCATCTTCCTCAGAAGTCACATAGATTTTAAATGCCCTAGTTTAGTACAGTATCTTATTTCATAGCTTGAAATAAGGGTGCAATTCTCCATTCTCAATTCTGTTGGGTCCCCAGTCATGCCAGAATGACTGAGAGAAGGATTTTCTTTTGCCTTAAACCTAGAAGTATCATTCTTCTAAGTATGTGGCTCATGTTTTTAACCAAGAATTGTCCTGGATTCATAGCTTGAAATGTGCCCTATTCATTTTTTTTTTCTTTCACAAACTGTTATTTTGCTTCTGAAAATACAGGGATAGATGAATCACTGACCTCTGTCACAGAAATGTACACTTAGTGACATTTATATGATGTACTGAGAAAGGAAATGACATACTTTGCTAGATTTCTCTAGTCAAGGAAGATTGAATATTAGAACATTGGGGTTCTAGCTGTTTTTCTGAATTTTTAGTTCTGTTAGTTTATCTGTGCCTAGGCAATAGGGGCAGCAACAAAATAAAATAACTGTACTTTGCAAAGGAGGATAATGTCCTGTATAGATTCATCATAGAGAACAATAGATTGATCACCTTGTTAAATTTTTCTTACTAGGAAAGATCGTGATTTTATGTTGCTATTCAGCTTCTGTGCCCATCAGAAGTGTTCCTGAGAGCAGGTTAACTTTATTATTTGTTTCTAACACCAACAAATTTAAACAATTAGAACTTAAGCTGGTAATTTAATCACCTGACAGCTAAAGAAGATTACATATTGTAGGGAGACCAATATATCTATTTTATGTGGCAAATGGATGGTCTTGTTCACCATGATTCATTTACCTGCTGTTTTGTGTACACATTCTTTTGTCAAATTGATGGGTGACACAAGCTGTTCCACTAACACTGAAGAGAAATTACTGTTTTCCACAATATTCACTGGCAATGTTTTTGCTTTGTATATACAAAATTTCATGTAGGTAAATGAAATATCAATCAATAATTATTTACTGAACCCCCTAGCTTATGTTCAGTGCGCCTTGCTGGGTTCAGTGGAGGATACAAAAATGCATAAAATGTGGTACTTATAGGAAAGTTAGAGGAGAAATTTAGTCTATGTAGCTTTATCTGTTCTAACACATTTTAATAAATTAAGCTCAAATATACGTTAGAAATATTTTTTATCTAGACCTTTTAAAAAGCCCAGATATTATTTCTCTCTAGCCAGACTTTTTTTTTTTTTTTACACAGGGGAGAATTTGAAATTTGTATTTAACAAATAAATGAAACTGATTTTATTCATGGGCTGGACCTTCTTGTTGGACTAGTGAATTGAATATGTCAGGCATGGTAGTAGATAAATAATCCCTGCACTTAAGTACATTATATTTTAGTGAGTAAAGCAAAAAATAAACCAATAATTATAGCACAATAAGTGTTTCAGTAGAGGTTTGCAGACTGTTGTCTATGCTCACATCACCTAACTTAGAGTATTGGGAAAAGTTCCTGGCAAGTAGGGATAGTTGATCTATGCCTCAAAAGTTGAGAATGCTGTGCTCAAAATTCCAGCATTTTCCAAACATAGGCATTTGAACATACTGTAGTCCCCTTTGTCTTAAAAGGGAAGCCACCCAAGTCTTCCTGGGCTCCTCTAAGACCTTTCAGCTATTGCCTCATCAGGTTCCTCTACTTCACAGCCAGATTTCCTCATCAACCATGGAATCTTCATTTCAGCACTGTTTACCTCCACTCATACCATTTCATTGGTTGGCTCTTGTCAAGACCACCAAGGACCTAAAGACTTCAAAGAAAAATATTCAGTTCCCACCTTACCTGAACTCTTCTAGTTTTTGGTGTATTTTATCAACCCATTGTTGACAAACATAGTTTTTCTTTGGCTTCTATGAAACTCAAATTCCCTGATTTGCTTATCACTTTCAGCTGCTTCTCATTTTTCTTTGGCGATTTCTCCTTATCTTCCTAATCTTTAAATGCTAAAGCTCTTTAGGGCTGTATCCTAGAATGCTCTTGTCTTGTCTCCCTGGGCAATTTCATTTCACTCTGAGGACATCCTATATCATGTGTATGTTTAAGACTCTATTCCAGTCTTCTCTCCTGAAAACCTCATATAACTGTCCAAATGCTCACGTAACGTCTCCATTTTGATGTCCTATAAGCAACTCAAATTATACTCTTTAAACTGAATGCATGATCTTTCCCTTGAAATCTATTCTTCCTCCAAAAGATGGGAATAGGACATACCCTCAGGTTCTCAAAGATAAACCCTGGGATTCATTTTCAATACTTCTTTCTCCCTTACTCCACACAGTGAATCAAACATTGAGTCTTCACAATAGTCTGCTGAGTGGTACCTCTACTTCTACTCGTACTTGCTCTGATCCATTGTCCTCACAGAGGAAGTGTGATTGTATTGTATTGTATTATATTGTATTGTATTGTATTGTATTGTATTGTATTGTATTGTATTTATTTTAAGTTTGTTTTAATTTATTTTGAGAGAGAGATAAAGAGCAAGCAGGGGAGGAAAAGAGAAAAAGGAAGACAGAATCCCAAACAGGCCCCCTGCTGTCAGTGCAGAGCCCAGACGCAGGGGTTAAACTCATGAACCAAACTATGAGATCATGATCTGATACGAAGTCAAGAGTTGGACGCCTAACCCACTGAGCCACCCAGATGTCCTGTAAGTGTGATCTTTTAAAAAGACAAATCAGATCATACAACTTACTTCATAAAATGCTTCACTGGATTCCCATTGCTTATGGGTCTGCATGGTCTGGATTTGCCCCTCCTCCTCTCTCTCTTGGTGCCAGAATACCCAGGTAAATGCTAAATCTTTCATCCAGTGTTCATACATAGAACAGCAAGTGGTCAGATTGAGCTTTTGAGGACCTTCCTCTGAATTTACATTTTGGAAATACCAAGAGGTACTAGTCCTGTGGTTTCACACTCCATGTCATTTGTCATTATTATTTCCTCTACCAGAAACCTCCCTCTTCTTTGCTTGGCATCCTCTTCCCCATAAGTGTTCCTTTATGTTCACGTGTAGTCAAGTTTTTCACTTTTGAGTTTCCAAAGAACTCTGCAATTTTAAAAAATCACCATAGCTCACAGTTATTGAGTATTTACTCTAACCAAGTTCCTTTTAAGTGATTTAACTGTTTTCTCATTTACTCCTCAAAACAGCCCTTTAAGGTGGGTACAATTATAATTCCCATTTTACAGATATGGAAAGTGAGGCACTGGGAATTTAATTAAATGACGTGTAAATACACAGAGGAGTTAGAATTTGTACTCAGGCACTTTTACTACTTGTCTGTGTGCTACTGCTGTGCTATTTACACATTAAAATGATTTGTTTCAAGGTCCATAATCACAGGACTGTAAGTATGTAGACTTTAGGAACTGTAACTTAGTCACTGTTGTATTCTTATTCCCTACCCTACTGGCTGGCATATAGACTACTCTTAAATACTTATTGAAACAAACTGCATCAATTGGCTGTCTTGACATTGTATAGACAGGATTTCATTTCTCCTCTTGGCTTAGAGCTCAGTGGGTATTTAGTGGTAATGGAATTTATAGCCATTATGGAATGTATGTGGTAGAAGAAGCCCCAGCATCCAAAGATTACACGTTCTTTGTGAAACATTATCCATTTGGCTGTGGTTTGCTTACCCGTGTTCAAAGGTCTGTGATTAATCCGTTTGCTCATCTCTTAGGCTGCCTTAGGCTGACATTACAAGAACTTTAAAGCAATCATCTTTGGCAGCTGAGCTCTTAGCAGGCCATCTTCATGCTATTAAGAGATACGTACTTGTCCAGATAAGTATCAGAACAGAGGGAAGAAGTTATCAAATCTCTTGGATTTCTAATACGTATGGAAGGAAATTGATATGGTTCAAGAAGATGGCTCTATGATACATCATATGTATCATGTGATTTTTTTCTGACAATTTCAACTGCACTTAAAATTTTTCTAGTATTTTGGGTGGATAAAGAAAATTAGCAGTAATAGTTATTTTAGTGCTAGTAATTACTAATGACTTGATTTTACTTCCTGGTAGCAGTAAACTTATATTCTTGCAGCAATGCAAAAATAGAAATAGGAAATAGTTTTCTTTCTTTCTTTCTTCCTTCCTTTCTTTCTTTCCTTCTTTCTCTTTCACTCTATCTCCTTCTTTCCTTCCTTTTTTCCTTCCTTCCTTCCTTCCTTCCTTCCTTCCTTCCTTCCTTTCTTTTTTCTCCCTGTAGCTATGGAACATGAACTGTAGTTAGAAAAGATTCCAGGTTTTTCTTTTTGCCCCCCCTCCCACCCCACCTCCCAAAGTAAAGATGCACAGTAAAACACCCATTATGGAGCACTTTGGGTCAAATCAAGGTTCTAACATGCACAGCATTTTATTATAGTCAGCAGGGTTCATGGGCATGTGACTGTGATTGCAATCCCATAGCATCAGTGCTGTTATGGTTTCTTCACATACCAAAATGTTTAGCAAAGCCACTTGTTTCTCTACCCTTTCATCTTATGCACATGGGAATGGTCAACTATGAGCTGAGAAAAGAAAGGAAGATCTTCATAACTGCATTGCATTTGACTTGCTTAATTTTAATTTATGGAATAGGGATTATGTTTAATTGGAAAAAGAGAGACTTACTTTTGGAACATTTGTTCAGTGTGATTAATAAAAAAAATAACCTCAACTGCAATTTTGTCAATAACAAATGTGAGTATCAGAAACCACAACCCAGCTGTTTTATTTTATTTGTGCTTCTACTTAGGTAGTGTGGCATGAGCCTCAGAATGAAAACCAGCATGACAGTATTATTTAAGTACTACTAAAAGGCTTCATACTACTTTCCAAGCAGCATGTAAAACTACGACCTGACCTTTCCCTGCTCATTAGAATTTGCTGTTTCTTCATGCAACCCTAGGGCTCCCATTTCTGCCACTGTGGCAAAAGTGGCCAAGCAATCCCCCTGTCATTTCTTCTCACTTTATTACTGCTGAGTAGCTATTATATTTGTCTGACAAAGGGATTGAATGTCAAAAATCTCGACTGGCGGTGGGGGCGCCTGGGTGGCTCAGTCGTTTAAGCATCCCACTTCGGCTCAGGTCATGATCTCACGGTTCGTGAGTTTGAGTCCCATGGCGGGCTCTGGGCTGACAGTTCAGAGCCTGGAGCCTGCTTCCAATTCTGTGTCTCCCTCTCTCTCTGCCCCTCCCCCGCGTGTGTGCACTTACGCACACGCTCTCTCTCTCTCCTTCAAAAATAAACAAACATTAAAAAAGAATTTTTAAAAAATCTCAGTTGGGAGGGAGGAGCGTGAAGCAGTGTTTCTTCTTGCATGAGAAATCTTCAACATAACCCAAGGTTGAGGATGACTAGCAACAAGTTGTGTTAATGCAGTTGAAAGTGCTGATGGCCACGTTAGTTAGAATGTAGGTTTGGTTCTGCAACAAAGTCCAGATAATGGTCCAAGGGTAAGCAGACCAGGGCTAAAGCCTGCACATCATCCAGGACCCATGCTCCTATACTGTCTCTCTGCTATTCTCAACTTGCGGTTTCCATCTTATGGTCTAAAGTATCTGCTTCAACTCTCACCATCATGTCTCCTTTGGGAAATGTAGTCTTTGATTGGGTGACCATCTGCCTAGTTAAATACCAGAGATACTACAATCAAAGGAAAAAGGGAAGAATGGATTTATAACTGATAATGCTATACTCACTGCTGGTGAAAACTGAGAGGCAAAGTAACATGGTACAGGGATAAGTAGGTGAACATGTTTTAGCTCTGGCAACCTGTAAGTATCTAAGACACAGAGACCAATTGTGGTTAACTGAAATTAACTGAAAAGTTTGGAGAACCAGGCACAGAATGAAGCTGAAGACAATGAAGCTACAAACATATGCACATCATATCATGGAATGATCTGCTTATTATAGTGCCACTCGTGACATCACACCTGGACTCTTAGATTCTTAATTCCGTTGCCAATCTCATTACTGGAAATCAGGTACTAGATGCTGCCAAAGTTAGAAATGTTTTTTTTTTTTTTTTAATTGAAGTAAAATTGGTATATAGCATATTAGTTTCTGGTGTATAATATAATAATTTGATATTTGTATGAGCTACAAAGCAATCATCAGAGTAAGTCTGGTTACCATCCATTACTGTACCATTGACCCCCTTCTTTCATCAAACCCCCCATCCCCTTTTTCTTCTGATCACCACCAATCTATTCTCTGTGAGTTTTGTATTGTCTTGTTTGCTCATTTGTTTTGTATTTCAGATTCTATATATAAGTGAAATCATAAGAAATTTGCCATTCTCTGTCTGGCATTTCATTTAGCCTAATACCCTCAAGGTGCATCCATGTTGTCACAAGATTTCATTCCTTTTTACTTCTGAGTAGTATTCCACTCTGTGTGTGTGTGTGTGTGTGTGTGTGTGTGTGTGTGTGTGTGTACCACAACATCTTTATCTATCTATTCATTGATCAATAGGGCACTTAGCTTATTTCCATATTTTGGCTATTGTAAACAATGCTGCATAAACACAGGGGTGCATGTGTCATTTTAAATTAGTGTTTTTATTTTCTTTGGATAAATACCGAGAAATGGAATAGATGGAACATATCCCTAGGTATTTTTTAATGCAGTTGTGAATGGGGTTGTTTTCTCAATTTCTCTTTCAGTGTTCATTATTAGTGTACAGAAATATAACCAATTTCTACATATTGATTTTGTGTTCTGTAACTTTATTGACTTTGTTTGCTAGTTTCAGCAGCTTTTTGTGGAGTCTTTAGTGTTTTCTATATATAATATGTTACTTGCAAATAGTGACAGTTTTACGTCTTCCTTTCCAATTTGGATGTATTTGTTTCTTTTTCTTGCCTAATTTCTGTAGTTAGGATTTTTAATACTATGTTGAATAAAAGTGGTGATAATGAGCATCATTGTCTTGTTCCTGATCTTGGTTGAGTGTGATGTTAGCAGTGGAGTTTGTTATATATGGCTTTTATTGTCTTGTGATACATTTCTTCTATATCCACTTTGTTGAGAGTTTTCATCATAAATAGATGTTGAATTTCGTGAAATACTTTTTCTGTATCTACTGAGATGATCGCATGATTTTTATCCTTCATTTTGTTAATGTGGTATATCACACTGATTGACTTGTGAATGTTGACCTATCCTTGTATCCCTAATATAAATCCCACTTGACCATGGTGTATTATCCTTTTAATGGATTGGTTTGCTAATGTTTTGTTGAGGATTTTTGCATCTTTATTCATTATGGATATTGACTGTAATATCTTTTCTAGTAGTGTTCTTGTCTGTTTCTGATGTCAAGGTAGAGAGGAAAGTAATAATGCTATTTTGAATTTTTGGTAGACTTCACCAATGAGAGTCTCTTTTCCTGGACTCATTTGGAGGAGATTTTTGATTATTGATTTAATCTCTTTACTAGTAATTAGACCGTTTAGATTTCTGATTTCTTCCTGATTTAGTCTCAGAAGATTGTATATTTCTAGGAGTTTATCCATTTCTTCTATGTTGTCCAATTTGTTGGTATATGATTGTTCATAATAGTTCCCTGCAGTCCTTTGTATTTCTGGGGTATCAGTTGTAACTTCTCTCTTTTTTTCAGATTTCATTAATTTGTGCCTTCTTTCTTCTTTTGTTTGTGATTAAAGCTAAAGGCTTTTCAATTTTGTTTATTAAGAACCAACTCTTAGTTTTATTGAAATTTTTTGTTCTTTTTTTGTTTTTTGGTCTCTATTTCATTTCTTTCTAATCTGATCTTTATTATTTCCTTCCTTCTAGTAAATTTGGGCTTTATTCTTTTTTAAGTTCCTTTAGGTGAAACTTAGATTGTTTATTTGAGACTTTTGTTTTTTGTTTGTTTCTTGAGATAGGCCTGCTGTGAAGTTCCTTCTTAGAACTGCTTTTGCTGCATCCCATAGATTTTACATTATTTATATTCTCATTTGTCTCAAGGTATTTTTTGATTTCCCTTTTGGTTTCTTCATTGACCCATTGGTTGTTTAGTAGCATATTGATTAATCTCTACATATTTATGATTTTTCCAGTTTTCTTCCTGTAACTGATTTCTAGTTTCATATGATTGTGGTTGGAGAATATTCTTGATATTCATTCTTAAGTTATTGAGATTTGTTTTGTGGTTTAACAAGTGACCTATCCTGGAGAACATTCTATGTACACTTGAGAAGAATGTTTATTGTGCTGCCTTTGGATGGAATATTCTATATATATCTGTTAAGTTCATCTGGTCTAATGTGTCATTTAAGGCCAGTGTTTCCCTATTGATTTTCTGTCTGGATGATCTATCCTTGATGTAAATGGGGTGGTAAAGTCTTCTACCATAATTGCTGTAAATTTCTCCCTTTAGGTCTGTTAATATTTGCTTTACATATTTAGGTGCTTTATGTTTGGTACATAAATATTTATAAATGTTATATCCTCTTGTTGAATTGATGTCTTTATCGTTGTGTAATACCCTTATTTTTCTTTTATTACAGTCTTTGTTTTAAAGTCTGTTTCAACCGATGTAAGTGTAACTACCCCAGCTTTCTTTTTAATTTCCATTTGCATGAATATCATTTTCCATCCTTTCCCTTTCAGTCTGTGTCCTTAGATCTGAAGTGAGTCTTATAGGCAGGATCTAGGTAGGTCTTTTTATTTTTTAATCCTTTTAGCTATCCCTGTCTTTTGATTGGAGCATTTAGTCCATTTATATTTAAAATAATTATTGAAAGGTATGTACTTACTACCTTTGTGTTAATTGTTTTCTGGCTGATTTTATAGCTCCTTTCTGTTCCTTTCTTCTTCTCTTGCTCCATTCCCTTGTGGTTTGATGCTGTTCTTTAGTGTTATGTTTAGATTCCTTTCTCATTATCTTTTGTGTATCTGCTGTAAGTTTTTGCTTTGTGGATACCATGTAGTTCACATATAACAACCTATATATATAAGAATCTACTTTAAGTTGATAGCAACTCAAATTTGAACACATGCTAAACACTACACATTTGCTCCTCTTCCCACCACATTTTCTATTTTTGATGTCATGTTTTACATTTACAAATTTTGTGTATCCCTTACTTAGTTAATGTGGTTATAGTTAACTACTTTTAATCTTCATATTAGCTTTACAAGTGGTTAATCCACTACCTTTAAGATATATTTATCTTCTCCAGTGATATTTTTACTTCCATATTATGTTTTCTTGTGTAATTAGTACCTTTTTTTTCAGCTTAAAGAAGTCCCTTTAACATTTCTTTTAAGGCCAGTTTAATGGTGATGCACTCCTTTAGCTTCTGCTTATCTGGAAGACTCTTTATTTATCCTTTAATTCTGAATGGTAATTTTACTGGGTAGAGTATTCTTGGTTGAGAATTTTTTCCTTCAGCACTTTGAATATATTGTGTTCACTCCTTTCTGCCTACAAAGTTTCTGCTGGAAAAATCAGCTGATAGTCTCATGGGAGTTCCCCTGTATGTAAAAAAGTTGTTTTCCTCATTTCTTTTGATATTCTCTCTTTAACTTTTGACACTTTAATTTTATGTTTCTTGGTATGGATCTCTTTGGTTCATTTTGTTTGGAACTTTCTGTGCTTTCTAGCCTGGGTATCTGTTTCCTTCCCTAGGTTAAGGATGCTTTCAGCTATTATTTCTTCAGATAAGCTTTCTGCTCCTTTCTCACTCTCTTATCTGTCTAGGACCCTTATATGAGAATTCTACTCCACTTGATGTTGTCTCATAAGCCCCTTAAACTATCTTCACTTAATTTTTTTCTTTTTGCTGCTCTGACTGGGGGAGTTCCATTGCCATATCTTCCAGGTTGCTGATTGTTCTTCTGTTTGATCTAATCCTCTGTTGAACCCTCTAGTGTATTTTTCAGTGCAGTTATTGTATTCTTCAGATTTGTGATGTGTGTTTGATACTTTTATATATTTTCTGTTTTTGTTGAGTTTTCACTGTGCCCATCCATTCTTCTCCTGAGTTTGGTAAGGGTATTTATGATCATTATTTTGAACTCCTTATCAGATAGATTACTTATCCCTGCTTCACTAAGGTCTTTTTCTGAGGTTTTGTCTTATTTGTTTGTTTGTTTGTAGCCTATTCCTCTGTTTTCTTGGTTTGCGGGACTCTTTGTTTCCATGTATTGGGTAAAATAGTTACCTCTCAGTCATAAAGGAGTGGTGTCATGTAGGAGATGAACCTTATTGTTCAAACTTACCCTAGTTTTGGGTTATTTTTTAAATGTCTGTGATTGTCTAAATAGCTTGATTTATTTTTCATAGGTCTCCATTGATGAAGATGTACTAAGACCAGTCAATATTCCTGTGGCAGTGATTCCAATCAGCACCCAGTTTCGGGATGATTGGAAGCCAGATCCTCAGACAGCAGCTTTTTTTATTTAAAAATTTTTTTAAACATTTATTTATTTATTTTTGAGACAGAGAGAGACAGAGTATGAACGGGGGAGGGGCAGAGAGAGAGGGAGACACAGAATCGGAAGCAGGCTCCAGGCTCTGAGCCATCAGCCCAGAGCCCGACGTGGGGCTCGAACTCACGGACCGTGAGATCGTGACCTGAGCTGAAGTCGGATGCTTAACCGACTGAGCCACCCGGGCACCCCAAGCAGCTTTTTAAAGTATGTAAATATATATATTCCTGTGGGACCACAGTTGTAAACCCTGCTGGCCTCAAGGCTGGGAGACCTGGGGGTGTCCTCTGGGCAACAGTTACTAAATTTAGGGATTTAGGTAAGTGTAGAAGTTCCTTTCTGGGAGGTGTCATTGTGTTGTGTGGAGGCCAAAGGAGGACTTAAAGGTGGTGTGTCTCTGCCTGTGTTCCCTGAGATCTCTGTGTAGCCCTAGAAGTGTGGCAGACCTGAATCCTATCTCTAGGGTTGAAGCTACGAAACAAGTAGATGGGCCTATTTTACAGGTGGGCTGGGGGAGGTTTCTGTCTGCTGTCTCTGCAGTGTCCTGGGTGTGGTAGCCTGCCAAGACCTATCTTTCTGATTGTTGTAGTCCCATGGGGACAAGAAATGCCAGCCCCTCTGGCCACCAGAGTCAGGCAATCAAGGGGTGGCCCCTAGGCAAGGCATGCCTGTAGCTTTAGCAAGGCTGTGTCTGTGTGTTCTCACCTGCACTAGCAAAGTATAGGAAAAGTGCAAAAATTGCCCTCAACAGTGCCTGTGTCCCCAAAGAGCATCCCAATTAGTCCCTGCCCCTCTGAAAGATGCTTTAAGATTAGCAAATACATTTTCTTCACAAATAATCCACTCAATTCTCAAACTGCTGCCTTTGTGCTGGGTCCCAAGAACATGAGTTCATGTGTAATCCCCTTAAAAGGAGTATCTCAGACCCCCCCAGCTTCCTGGGTCCCCTGGCTGAAAGCCCTATTGGGTTCCAGAGCCAGATGTCTTGGGGCCCTCATCTCTCTGGTGCAGGTCCAAAGGGTTGAGGTGCCCAATGTGGGGCACAAATCCCTCACTTCTCAGGGAGACGCTACTGACCAGTGATATTCCCCCACCATTGTGGGTCACTTCACTGGGGATGGGGTTTGTCAGACCGCATCTCTGCCTCTCCCATCTCTCTCACTGTAGCCCTTTTATTCCTTGTTGTGAAATAGCTGTCCAGCTAGTTTTCAGTTCTTTTTCAGTAGGAAATATTCCATATGTAGCTGTAGATCTGATATGTCTGTGGGAGGAGCTGAGTTCAGGATCTTCCTGCACTCCATTTTAGACTAGTGGCCACATGGAAATGAATTTTAAACTGTCTTTCCTTCTTTGAATTTTTGTGCCAGACTCAAAATCCCAGGTTGGAGCAGGCACCCATTTGTTGAGCTTACCACACAAGGCTGCATCCTAGCTGCCAGGAGTTTGGGAGCACAAGTATTTGGCCTTGTCGACATCAGCAATGGGAGATGAAATTCTGTCTCCCACAAGTTTGACTTACACAATTGTAGACCCAAAGCATGAAAAGGGGTCGTTGTTTGTTTGTTTGTTTGTTTGTTTAATGCCCAAATTGTGCACCATAATTACTAACATAGTTTTCAAATTGGCAAGCATAGCGTAAGTGCTTCAGTGTGTGGTTTTAGAGCTAGAGAAAATTGGGTACTAGTCATTATTCTGTAAAATCAAGGTATTCATAATGCCTACCTCCTAGGGTTTTGTGGAAGATATATGTAAAGTAGATGCTTAATAAGTTGAGGAAGAACGGGAAAGATAGGCACACTAACTTTTAAATATAATTTGAAGATTTTTAAAAATATCTTTTTCTTGTCTAGTGAGTCTTAATATTATCCACCCATCCATATCTGTAACTAATTAGCCATTATTCAATTCAGCTGACGTTCTAAAACCAATTTGAAATCCCTTAATAAGCCTGGTTGACAATTGGGCTGATTTGGTGCTCACCCTAAACTTATACAGATTTATAAACTATGTAAGGAAAATACTGTGCACTACTTTTTGTAGTGGATTAAAGACAGCAAGCTATTCCCTACAATCTAGAAGTACAAATAATAACAACTCAAATACATATAGCAATTATAGTTCTCTGCAGATATTAAGTAAACAGCTTTTGTTTTCCTCTCTCAAAAGTGAATTCTCCTTGACAGTACTTTTGCACTGATAATATAAGCATTTAAAACTTGATTGTTTCCACCAACCACTTCAAACTTTCTCCTCTGAAAAACGTCTTAAGCAGCATTAGGAAGAATGACAAAGGCAGGCTTAAGTACCTCTGCAAGCTGCCAAAAATATAGGTTGGATGGTGTTCAGCACCTGGAAAATTCGTTAAGACCATATGGACTGTCAAAAGTTCAATGTACTAGAGAAGAAAACTCCCTGCGGTGCCAGCATTTGAATAAAAAAATCATTGTAAACAATGGCTCTAGGGGATTACTGTGATCATTCAAAAAGTTGCAGGTTCTGCTGTTAATAGAAAAATTATAAACTAAATTATAAACTCAGTTGTGGAACAGGGAACCAGACAAAGACAGAACTGGAAAGAATTCTTTGGGTAAATAGGATCAATATCTCTTTACTTGACCCTAGTTCTTAGGGGTCTTAGACTTACATATTATATCCATGCATATAAAGGGGTGAAGTCAATGTAGTCAAATGAAGTTAAGCTTTTCTGTTTGTTCGGTTTTCGTTTTTGTTTAAAGGACAGATCAGTATTTGTCAAAATTTCTATTTGAGTAAAATTAACACAAAACACAGATGACCTGAATTATGAAAATATATTGGAGTGCCCAGCTGGCTCAGTCCAAAGAACATGCAACTCTTGATCTCAGGGTTGTAGGTTCGAGCCCCATGTTGGGTATAGAGGTTACATAAGAATGAAATATTTTTAAAAAATAAATACAAGACTATCTTAAGGTGCTACAGATAGTGTTTTATAAATTAGAACTGTCTACTACTATTTAAATTATCACTTCTGAGCATTATGGAACAAAAGAGTAAGTGGTATGAATATTTCTCTTATATATTTTCAAGTTAAAATTAATTTTATTATTTTTCTTTAGATTCATTAGGTGAAACTTGCCAACTGACCTAAGTAAACCTAGCATATATTTCCCTGTCATCAAAGAGCAAGCAGAAGAAAAGTGATGTGACATTTATAAAATGAAAGAAAAGAGAAAAAGATTATAAAATAGAAAGAGGCAACATATGTAATTTGTCAAAGGAGGGTTTGCCAAAAAATACTTGATTTGTAATTGTTCCATATAGAAACCCCAATTTTAGAATTAAAGTAGAAGTGTGTGTGTGTGTGTGTGTGTGTGTGTGTGGTTAAAGTGCAAGGTAGATACTCTTTCTTTTAGTGAAGTGACCAGCATCTCATCTTGTTCTTTATTCTCACCACGAGAAGTAATAGAAGTTTTGCAGAATCCTTATAAGGATTCATTGTAGGACACTGTTAACTATAAGGAGCTGAGCCCTCAGATAGTGAGGAATTGACAATATTTTTCAAATTAACTTTCCTTTATCAAATATAAAAATTGTTCATTCTCGCTGTTAAAAACTTGTAAAATGCAAAAAAATAAAGATGCAAATAAATATCATCATTAACATTTTGGTTCACTCCATTCCAATCCTTTTTTTAATTTTCTGACATACATATATAATGATACAGAATATCCATTAAAATGATGTTTGTGAAGAAATTTGGAAGACATGAGAAATTGCTTGGAAAAGAAAAAATACATGATTTAGAACTCTATGAGCAAGTTGTTGCAGAGTATTTCTAATGTTTAGTGAACACTAAACAGCAGTAGTTCTTTATTTACACACACTCAGCAGGGTCCTTTTTATTAGGCATTCCCATTTTAACAAAACAAACCCCCTATGGTAGCTGTTGAGCTCTTCTTTTGCTCTTTGCTCTGTGAGGGAAGACAATACAATAATCATAAGATGGGATACTCGTTAATTTGGGGCGTCCAAGTCATAGCTTATGCACCCAAGGAGGACAGGCTAAGTATTAAAATGTAGTATTGATTATGTGTGGAATAAAAGCTCACAGAAGTGAGTATTCATTACGGACCCAAATGTTTGAAGGAAGGCTCTACGGTTGAAGTAGAGACAGAGCTGGGCATGGAAGAAAGGGCAGATTTGGAGGAGGCAGAGAAAGGACCAAAGATAACTTTACTGGACAGGTAGGCAGGTCAGGATATGTTAATTTCTGGAGGCTTAATTCCCAAAGGAATTTGGACTTCGTGTTGTTTCAACTTGTATGTCTCTTCTCTGACTAGTTGTGGCTGTCAGGTGGTGGCTAGTCAAAGGCTGAAGGACCAAGATGCTGCCTTTAGTGATTTATATTTTTTTTGGTCTGAATGTTGGGCATTTAAGGTAGTACAGTAGAGACTGAAATTATTATTATTTGTGCTTAGAAATGTTCACTCTTTTTCTTGCTTGGTTTTAGGGAAGGGGGATATTGAGTCAGTCTAATTGGGAGTTGCCCTGGGTGTGGTTTTATTGCTGCTGTGACCCTCAGCACACTACCGGTTTTAAATTCCTTGTCGTTAGGGTCACAGCTGGTTTGTTGGGGGAACTTTTCTCAATATATACTCCACCTTCAGCGTTAGGTCTTCCCTTTGTGCCTGTTCACTTTTCAATCTCTGTCACCCTTTCAGCCATAGACTGCTGTTACTTGTTATTCAGCGCTTGTTAGCTTAGTTGTTCTGGGTGAATGTATGGGGTGTTCTCTGTTGACCTAGTTCAGCCACAATCATAGGCAAGTACTCTGTCCCTGAGCTTGGCTGGGACATTTTCAATGATTCTTTCCCTCCTCCACTCTGGTGGGGTCACTAAACATATGAACCCAGGGTGACTTCCTGCCCTTCCTGAAGGGACAGCATTAATTCTTTTCTATTTACTTTCTCCAGCTGCAATAAGTCTTGACATTTTGTCCCAGTGACAGAGTTTGTTGTATCCTCCCTTAGTGATTTAAGGAAGGGAAGATGAGGAGAAGAATCCATTGTTCCAGTGGATATTTCCCTCCCTCAGGCCTTCTCTACAAGAAAGGCTTTATCTTAATTCTTTCTTGTCCCAAATCTTTCTTGTGAGTACCTGATGATGTACCTGGAGAAGAAAATTCCCTTTGTGTTTGTGGCTTCTAAGGTTTCTATACTCTCATTCAAAATAGATTACAGGTGGCTTTTAGCAATTTGCTAAAAATTTTGGTTGCTTTCTTCTTGTCATCTTATATGTTGCCCAGTATCTTCTCCAGGAAAACTAGGGCTTGCACTTCTTATCTCCTGTGTTTCTGTATATTTTGAGTTCATTTGTTGCCCGAGACCTCAAATCTCTGATGAAAGTTATAAATTTGCAGATTACTTGACATTTTTTGTTGTTGAATGGATGGGAGCACTACTCTTTCCAGATTTCTAAATTATAAATAGAAGCCTAAATTCAATTTATTTTGAGTTATTATTATGCAAGAAGAGTTTCTTGTTATATTAATATGACTTTGCAAAGTTTAATTTTATTAAGTCATGTTAGCATTGATTTCAGCATTGTTTACTTTTATTTCATATACAATATGATACATTGCCATATATAATAAATTACATAATACTATATATAACAAATTTACAATAAGTATAATTAGGGATGCTTGGAACATGTATTATTATCAAGATTATTGCTTTGGAATCAGATAAACATGGGTTTCAATCTTAGGCTTGCCATATTCTTGCTATATGATTTTGGAAATATTTTTTCTCTCTGAATCTCAAGTTTTCTCATCTTTATGGAAATGGAAAGAGAAGTACCTATACAATGGAGTGCTTTTTAGGATACTACAGACCCACCTTGCTATGTAACAGATGATATTTTCTTGGTCAGAGATTATTTGGTTACAATAATAGAAGCCTCTTGTGAGCAATGAATAAAGAGTTTATTGTGAGAACTAAATAATCAGGCCTCCCTTGGAAGGGTGGGGAGGAGAGTCACTCTAGCTGGAATACAGTCTTTATTCTTGTGTTCTACGATTAATGTGACTCAACTGCCAATTGATTCTGTTGCCGTATTTCTTCATATTTTAAGAGTAGATATCTGATTGACTCGTTTTTAAAATGAAATTCATAACTTTCATCAGAGATTTGAGGTCTCAGGGCAACAAATGAACTTACAATATACAGAAATACAGGAGATAAGAAGTGCAAGCCCTAGTTTTCCTGGAGAAAATACTGGGCAACATATAAGATGATAAGAAGAATGCAACCAAAAGACCTGTTCCTTTTGGATCAGTTGTTCATTTCTGGGTGAGCAGTTGTGACCAGGGGTAGGAGGCAGGTCACGTGGTTCAAACAGTCCTGGAGGCTTTGGTCAAGTGGATAATTATTACCATCTCTAGTTCTGGCTAATTATTTTCGCATGATTTTTACGGAGGAGAAAAGAGTATGTTATTTAACATCTATGGAAATTATGGGATTAATTTTATAATTCAACCTGAATTTCCCAAATGAACATGGATCCTTTTCTATATACATAATGCCTATTACATTCAGCCTTAATACGGCCATCTTCTCTTAAACGATCTTTCTTCCACTCTCAAAATCTATTTTAATTGTAAAGGAAACCATTTTTCATTAATTTAAATAGGCTAGCCCCATTCCTTTACTCTGTGGATGTCTCAGATTGGATGAGTAGACAGATTATGGCATTTGAATATCATCTCTGCTGCTGACTAGCTATATGATTTTAAGTTATTTTCTCAGTTTCTTTTTCTTAAATAGGATAATAATGATGCTTACCTCAGAGAGTTGTGGTGGGATTAAGTGAGATGACACCCATGAAGTACTTAACATGTTGCTAATAAATGATAAGTACTTAATTAATAAATGTTTTTCTTTCAGTAGTGATATGCCTCACCAGAGACTAAACCTGAGTTTTGTTTTTTGTTTTGTTTTGTTTTGTTTTCATGAGAGGTAGCACAATGGTACAATCACCAAAGACAGTTCATCTGTTTGCTCCTCACTCCATAAAGAAAGTATGAGGTGCTTGAAGAAGCATCTTTAGGGGAAACTTCTTTAGGGAGTAGTAATCTTTGTATCACAGAAGACAGCCCCATTCTGAAGTCTCCATAGCCTGAATGACATAGTGATTTTCTATAAGGATTTGTGAGTAACCCCATCTTCCAAGGAAAGAGGGCTATTATCACACCTTTAATGTGTCATGAATTTGTGATTCAAGAGAAAAAAAAGCTGTCTTCATTCTCTGCATGGGTCAGTTGTAGGAAGGGAGAGGGGTAGTGGTTAAGGTCTTTGAAGGGTAACTATCTGATCCATTCCTAATCAAGCATTGTGAATCCTGGCTGTTTTTCTGTGAGGTGACTGGGAGTGATCTTTGAAGAGCTGTTAAGTCAAAGCTGCAACCCTGGTGCCCTAAGTTTCAACAATAACACCATGTGGCAGCTAGAAGCAACCTATCGATAGTTGACATCGATCATACACTTATTATGATTCACTGTTCTAAGCTCTTACATGAGTTAACTTATTTAATTCTCACTACATATTTGATAGTCAAGGCACTGAAGCCAAGCAAGGTAGAAAATTACTCAATCTATAAAGTGACAGAACTAGAATTCAAACCCAGGTAGTCTTTCTCTGGAGTACACATCATTAGCCACGATACATGTTGCAGATATAAATGATCTCTTCAGCAGGGAGGAGAAGGCAGACAGATCCCTTTTGGCACTATGTGAACCTCACGAATTTTGGATAATTCAGACTGGGAGCTCAATGAGGGAGATTTCTTGCTTTTGTATCACATGGAATGTGAACACATTGATAATAATATTATAGTTTCTTTTTTTTTTAATTGTATTTTTTATTTTTTAAAATTTACATCCAAATTAGTTAGCATATAGTGCAACAATGATTTCAGGAGTAGATTCCTTAGTGCCCCTTACCCATTTAGCCCAGCCCCACTCCTACAACCCCTCGAGCAACCCTCAGTTTGTTCTCCATATTTATGGGTCTCTTCTGTTTTGTCCCCCTCCCTGTTTTTATATTATTTTTGTTTCCTTTCCCTTATGTTCATCTGTTTTGAGGACTCTTAAAGTCCTCATATCAGTGAAATCATATGATTTTTGTCTTTCTCTGACTAATTCACTTAGCACAATATCCTCCAGTTCCATCCATGTAGTTGCAAATGGCAAGATTTCATTCGTTTTGATTGCCGAGTAATACTCCATTGTATATATATATACCACATCTTCTTTATCCATTCATCCATTGATGGCTATTTGTGCTCTTTCCATACTTTGGCTATTGTTGATAGTGCTGCTATAAACATGGGGGTACACGTATCCCTTCAAAACAGCACACCTCTATCCCGTGGATAAATGCTAGTAGTGCAGTTGCTGCATCGTAGGGTAGTTCTATTTTTAGTTTTTTGAGGAACCTCCATACTGTCTTCCAGAGTGGCTGCGCCAGCTTGCATTCCCACCAACAATGCAAAAGAGGTCCTCTTTCTCCACATCCTCGCCAACATCTGTTGTTGCCTGAGTTGTTAATGTTAGCCATTCTGACAGGTGTAAGGTGGTATCTCATTGTGGTTTTGATTTGTATTTCCCTGATGATGAGTGATGTGGAGCATTTTTTCATGTGTCAGTTGGCCATTTGGATGTCTTCCTTGGAGAAGTGTCTATTCATGTCTTTTGCCCATTTCTTCACTGGATTATTTGTTTTTTGGGTGTTGAGTTTGATAAGTTCTTTGTAGATTTTGGATACTAACCCTTTATCTGATACGTCGTTTGCAAATATCTTCTCCCATTCTGTCGGTTGCCTTTTAGTTTTGCCAATTGTTTACTTCACTGTGCAGAAGTTTTTATTTTGATGAGGTCCCAGTAGTTCATTTTTGCTTTTGTTCCCTTTGCCTCCAGAGACGTGTTGAGTAAGAAGTTGCTGTGGCCAAGATCAAAGAGGTTTTCGCCTGGTTTCTCCATAAGGATTTTGATGGCTTCCTGTCTTACATTGAGGTCTTTCCTCCATTTTGAGTTTATTTTTGTGTATGGTGTAAGAAAGTGGTCCAGGTTCATTCCTCTGCATGTCACTGTCCAGTTTTCCCAGCACCACTTGCTGAAGAGACTGTCTTTATTCCATGGGATATTCTTTCCTGCTTTGTCAAAGATTAGGCGGCCATATGTTTGTGGGTCCATTTCTGGGTTCTCTATTCTGTTCCATTGATCTGAGTGTCTGTTTTTGTGCCAGTACCATACTGTCTTGATGATTATAGCTTTGTAGTATAGCTTGAAGTCTGGGATTGTGATGCCTCCTGCTTTGGTTTTCTTTTTCAAGTTCGCTTTGGCTATCGGGCATCTTTTCTGGTTCCATATAAATTTTAGGATGATTTGTTCTAGCTCTGTGAAGAATGCTGGTGTTACTTTGATAGTGATTGCATTGAATATGTAGATTGCTTTGGGTAGTATCGACATTTTAACAATATTTGTTCTTCCTATCCAGGAGCATGGAATCTTTTTCCTTTTTTTTTTTTTTTTTTGGTCTTCTTCCATTTCTTTCATAAGCTTTCTATAGTTTTCAGTGTATAGATTTTTCACCTGTTTGGTTAGATTTATTCCTCGGTATTTTATGGTTTTTTGTCCAACTGTAAATGGGATCTAATCCTTGATTTCTCTTTCTGTCGCTTCATTGTTGGTGTATAGGAATGATTCCTGTGTGTTGATTTTATATGCTGCAACTTTGCTGAATTCATGAATCAGTTCTAGCAGTTTTTTGGTGGAATCTTTAGGGTTTTCCATATAGAGTAGCATGTCATCTGCAAAGAGTGGAAATTTGACCTCCTCCTGGCCGATTTAGATGCCTTTTATTTCTTTGTATTATTATAGTTTCTAAGTAATTTTCTACAAATGCTTTATTTTCCCAATTAGATGTTACCCTCCTGCTGCTAATGGACTGCTGCTAATTTGTTTTAAACCCCCACCTGTCCCAACCCTCACACTTTATAATACTATGTAAATAATTATTCTTATAGGAGATCATTGGCAAATATTCTGGAACAGAAAAATAAGACTGGGCCTAAAAAATTAGATTTGGGCAAGTAAAATATGGAATAAAACAAAAAAACACCCCTCATTATTTATTTGAGGCTTTTTATGATTGAAACCTTCAGTTTCACTACTGCAGAGAAATCATTTATAAAAAAAAAATACTTGAAGTATAGTTTACAAATTACCCTCATGAGAAACAACTTAAGCGAATGGTTGGGTGGAACACATGCAGTCTTTTCTGTGAGTAGGGATGACTAAATGTAAGTTGACAGTGACTGTTTGTCAATGTGAATCTACTCAGAGTAGAGACCTACCAGTGAAAGATTAGAATATTAATTTCCACGTGCCTTGAACTCTTCTGTCTCTTGAGGGCATATCTGCTGACATAGGACTTGACACCAAGGCCACCTGAATTAGTTCCTTCTAAAATGATAGGGAAAAAAACCTAGTATCCCTGCTCTTTTTGTGTACCAAAAGGTAATGCCCTCAACTATCAATATATCCAGAGTAATGTAGGGTTCTGTGAGAATTTTGCAAAAATCGAACCATGATCAACTTTCCCAAAGAGATGACAGAAATTAAAAATGGGTACTTTTTTTTTCAGAAGGAAATATTTTAAAGGAAAAAGGGAAAAAATAATGGCAATGTTGTTCTATAGATCTTCAGAGAAAGCAGCAAATATCACCATATTCTAAAAAAGAAATTTGTTTGATCTTTTTATAGAACTTTATTATATTCTCATCATAAAAATTACACTTAATTTCAAAAAGAATAAATCTTTCATATCTGTATAATATGAAAAAATAAAACTACCTGCAACCTTACTATGAACTGATAACCACAGTTTTAGAATTGCAGATTTTTTCTCAATTTATTTAGATCTAGAACTGCATCTACATCTGTCTCCTTCCACCAATGAGTTCTCTGTATAAATCATGGAAGTGACCTCAGACCTTATATATTTTATTATATGTTTTCTTCTACATAAGGCTGTGTAATGAAACATTTCTTCATTGTGGCAGAAAAGGTTCACTAAGTTCCAAAGATTTGAGCTCCTTTTCCCAGAGTAGAGTTGTTGGGACACAGCTTCCTAGCCAGAGATTACTCGACTGTTTTTCAGCTATGTGGATCCACATCACTGGTTTTGGTGAAGCAGAACGGGAGCTGAAGCAATTTGCCAAATCTGGGATAAGGAGGTTAAGTATCTGCGTGCCTTTTCCACCCTTTCATTCCCTTCTAAGTTGCACTTGGAGGCCATGCTTGCATTGTCTTCCATTGTCATGAGTGAAATATGACCTCTTAGTAGCCTGCTGGTTCCAGGAGGGGAATAAAAGATACATGGAGCAAAGCCACCCCAGCTTCCCCATAATGGGATTCTGCACAATGAAGCAGAGCTGCCTCACCGACTTGCGATCTTATGATTGAGAAATAAATGATTATTATTATATTGCATTAAGTATGTTTCACAGAAGCTGATGTACCTAAAGTATATATAATTGAGTCTAAGAAGAAAGATGCATCTCAGAAAGAACTGTGGATGTGGTTTTGACAAATGGCCTTGGTTGGAGTCAAATACACAGATCTTTGAGAAAACTATATTGGTAAAACAACCCCAGCCTGGACTAAAAGAGACTGAGACTATATGAGATACAAAGTGACCTCTCAACTTTCTTTAGGCAGGAAGCAGGCTGAGAAAGTGAGTCAGGATTCAAGAATGGTATCTTCTCCAATGTCCTTTTGAGAAATGGCCAAGGAAGAGAATGTAAAAGAAAGGATCTCAGTCTCACCCACAGAGGGCTTTGTCAGCAGTTCTTGAGAATAGTGGACTAGGTAGAAACTTCTAAGAATCAGGATTTAGGCCGAATCAAGCAACATCTTCCCTCAGAGGGACATGGCAATACATGTACATGGGCTTTTAAGAACTGCTAATGGACTGCTGATTTCTTTATGCGTCTCATCCTCCCCTTTTTCAAATGGGACTGTTTATTGTAGTTATCCAATCCTTGGTCCATTATTGTATTTTGGATGAGGTAAAGGAGGTAACTTGTCTATTTAGATTGTGGGTCTTTGAATCAAGAGAAGGCATGTGTAGACCTGATGTAGGTCGTAAGATCCTTGACTTTGAGTCTAATGTTGTCAATGGATGAGATTGGTGGGAGGGACTTGACATGAGATATGAGTACTACTTGCATATGAGAGTAATATGAATAATTGTAAACAAAATAGAGAGGATTGTCATAGATTATATTATTGTTTAAAATGATTCACTTTCCTTCCCTTCCCCCATGGGTTTCTGTTAAGTTTCTCAGGATCCACATAAGAGTGAAAACATATGGTATCTGTCTTTCTCTGTATGGCTTATTTTACTTAGCATCACACTCTCCAGTTCCATCCACGTTGCTACAAAGGGCCATATTTCGTTCTTTCTCATTGCCACGTAGTACTCCATTGTGTATATAAACCACAATTTCTTTATCCATTCATCAGTTGATGGACATTTAGGGAAGGAAAAAAAAAGAAGAAAAAAGAAAAAAAAAGGAGGTTAGAGTGGGAGAGAGCAAAAGCATAAGAGACTCTTAAAAACTGAGAACAAACTGAGGGTTGATGGGGGGTGGGAGGGAGGGGCGGGTGGGTGACGGGTATTGAGGAGGGCACCTTTTGGGATGAGCACTGGGTGTTGTATGGAAACCAATTTGACAATAAACTTCATATACTGAAAAAAAAAAAGATTCACTTTCTTCCCTTATCTTTACCTTTCCATGTGAGTACTTCTCTGCACTTTAACCATGGGCTTGGCCATATGACTTGTTTTGACTAGTGATCTGTTAGCAGGCACGATGCAAGCCAGTGCTTAAAATATGCTTGAGTTGTGGCTCTTGCTCTTTAGGCTTCTGCCACTGTCATGAAAAAGGCGGGCCCTCAATAATCCCACCGGTCTCAGGAGAATAGGAGATATATGGCGGATAACTACTCCAGTGACAGCTATCTGAAACAAAGCTACTACAGGTCACCACCAAAACTGAGCAAGAAAAAAAGGCTTATTGTTGTATTCCATGTTACTTTGAGGTTGTTCTGTGAAATATCTGTATGGCTTTGTCTCTTATCCTTTGTTAAAATGTCATCTTCGTAGTGACTGACTCACCCTAATTAAAATGACAACCCTCATTCCAGCCCAATATACTTTCTCCCTCTTCCCTGGTATTTTTCTCCAGAGTATTTGCCATCTTCTAATGTTCCATATAATTTACTCATTTGTGGGGTTATCATCTGTCTTCCCCAACTACAATATAAGCTCCATTAAGTAGGAATTTTTTGCTATTTTCTTTACTGCTGTATCTTCAACACCCAGAACGTTGCCTGGCACAGTAGGTACTCAATATTTTTTGTTAAATGAATGCATGAACTAATATGTACGTAAAAATATCAAAAATAAGTACAGAAAAATTTAATAGTTATCTCTAGTTTCTGTGACTATGGATGTTTTTTCTTTATATTTTCTGTATTTTCTAAATTATTAAAAATAAGTATATATGATTTATTTCATAAAAATAAAACTTTATTTAACAAAAAATTGTTTTCACTAGACATAGGCATTTCAGGGTTTTTTCCTGCTCATTTTAGTATTATTGAGATTGTCCATTTATCAGTAATCATGATTTTTGTCCTAGCATAGGATCGATAGGGAAAAGATGGTTCAAAAAAGAAGACAAGTGGGTCAAGAGGAGAATGTTGATAAGCTGAGAGTTGAGAATTGAGTCTGGGTATAATAGCCAGAATCTAGGGACACACTGGACACAAAAACTGAGACTCACAACCCAGAAATCCATTTCATAAGTCTCTGTATGAATCTGAGCAAACTTCATTTTTTCAAATCATCCTTTATTTCACTTTTAAGACATTTTAATGAATTATTTTATTGTACCTATACATTTAAAAAAATATTCATTAATTTTGAGAGAGAGAGAGAGAGAGAGAGAGAGAGAGAGAGAGAGAGAGAGACAGTGCACAAGCACTGGGAGGGGCAGTGAGAGAGAAGAGAGAGAACTCCCAGCAGGCTCCATGCTATCAGCAGGGAGCCGACTCAAGGCTTGACCCCACAAACCATGAGATCATGACCTGAGCTGAAATCAAGAGTCGGATGCTTAATCAGCTGAACCAACCCAGGTGCCCCTTATTGTACCTATACATTTATGATAAAGGTACGTTAAAGAATCGGATAAATAAACCTTGGTTAAGAAGTGTCATTGTTCTCTACGGTACCAGTCAGTATGCTGATACAATCATAGCATTCATGATACTAGTAGTATGGTTGGGTGTTTGGCAGATTATTAAACACCTTTCTGAGGAGCTGGAGTAATTGCATGACGTTTCTCTCCCTAGAGTGAATGATAGCTTCAAGACTAAAATGACCACGAAAAAAGAAGATGCTGGCTATGCAGCATGGAAGAAAGCCATTGGATGATGTGTTTCCTCCATTCACCTATCCCACTTTTTCTTTCCATTTTCACCTCAATTGGAAGATTGGAGAGGCTGAGCAGTAAATTCTGAGTCCCAGCACCAGGTAAGTTTTTCTAAGAGGAAAGTAGTTTATCTTGCTCCATATGAGTTTCTTGTGACTCACAGGCTGTACCAGGACTATGGATGAAGGTAATATAACTTAGGAGTTAAGAACATGGTGACTTGGAGTAAGATGAATTTGATTTGAATTGCAGATCTTCCACTTACTAACAATATTGCCTTGTTAAGTAACTAACTTTTCTGAACCTTACTGTTATCATTTTTAAATGGAAAAAAAAAACAAGAATTAAATGAGATGTCTTTTAAAGAGTGTTCAGTATTGGATCACTATTGAGCACTTAACAAATTGAGCTGGTACTCTTGGTACTACTAATACTATCATTAAAATTTTCATAATACTTGTTTAGTTAACTAGTAGGCAGGCTGGCAGGCTGGACTTCTGGAAAATGAAGAGAGGGAGAACTTGCAAAAAATAATTAAAAACTATTATGCCTAAGATTCTCAGCTTTCTACTAAATGATGGCTGTTGATTGCATTGTCATTTTGAAATATAACATCAGAGCATTACTGTATAGATACTACAGCGTCATAAAATTTGGTACGTCTTGACCTTAAATAGTGCTACACTGGCTCAAGGTATTCTTTGACACTTATAGCATGCAATACCATTCCTGAATCCCAACCAGGGTGATCAAATCTACATATTTTATTTTTTCAAGAATAAAAATACCACCAAAAAAACTTAGAGCACCACTGGTTGGAGGATCTAGAAATTTCCCCTGATAAGCATGTAAAACATAAAATTCAGTGGATGGGCAGCAGAGAGTTATGAAACACCACCATAGACTGTGAAAAAATAATATCAGGGGAAGGCTAGCTGATTCATATGACACATTTGCTTTTTATCAAGATTTCCTCCGATTAAGTATATGGTGATGATTATTGTAAACATCCATTTGATATTGAAACAGCTGTTGGCATCCTGAAGGAACCAGCCATCGCTCCCTCCACACTGTGCCTTTCCTGCCCTACTGCTCTGTTTTGTTTTTGAATCTAGACTCATTACATTAATAGCTCAAAACCTTCTCAGGCGTGTTAAAAATAGATTGTAAGAGAATTGAAAGCAGTGTTTTCCTCCTCCCTCCCACTCCTTTTCTCAACTGTAATATAATGGCACTCCTCAGAAACAGTCCACGGAAATCAGGATTTTCTCAGCGGCTTGTGTGGGAAATGGAGACTATTGTGAGCAAGCGTTGCAGCCCACTGCTTGTCAGGAAGTGGTTTTTAGAACCATTAAACGAACACCTTCCATTGTCTACAGAGGTTTAAAGTCCAATGAAATCTCCTTATTTCTATTTCTAAACCAACTAGGTGACGGTTAATACATTTAACCCTTTCCATTCTAGAGTCTCAGGTTTATTGAAGGCTTTTTCTCTCAGTGATTTTTAACCTTTTTGGATTCCTGGACTCCTCTGAGAATCCAGTGGGATAGTTCACTCCTGTGTTCATTTTGCAGGGGATCTTTGTTCTTCCCCTGTTCCCACCCCTCATGTGGAGTTGTTCTGTAGCCCATCTGAGAAATTAATGATCAAGGGAAAAACTCGAAAGAAGAGAAAGCAAGACTCTCCCTTCTCCCACGGCAATCCATTGCATGTTTCTCATTTTTCTCTGCAAATTTACTTTAAAAAAAAGGGGGGGGGCTGAGTTCTACTGACAATAATTTTAAAAGCTATTAATCATTTTTATAGTCTCATTTATTAAAGTGATAGTTTATAGGCTTAATTTTTCCCTACCATAATAAAACTACAAAATGAACATAAAGGTGTATACAAAAGAGTTAGGCCAAGAGGGTAGAGAAGGAATAGGCTATGTTTAACCTGGGCATTACTGTTGTTGCACTCTCTAAACATTTGAAGGGCATTTGTGGAGATGTAGCAGCCACTTAATTATCATTTTATCTTGCTTCGGAAGGAATTTGCAGAAGAAGGTTGTTTTCTTTTTGAAACGTGTTTTGATTATATTTAAGATCCTAAGATTTTGGTGTTTAACAATGGAATTGGCCTACTTAGAAGATGAGGAGTTGGCTGTCATGGGCATATTCAAGACAAGGATGTTGCAGTATCTGACGGGAGTATTATAAAAAGCATTTCTGTTTTCTGTGGCTAGATAACCTCTACGGCACATTTACATCAGAAATTCTACGAAGAATTCTACCAAGAATTTAAGTGGTCCATAGAAAGAAAATTTTTGAGATGTCTTTTCTTTCATTTTCTTTTTCCCTGTGGAAGTACACCCAAGAGAATGGTTTTAATTAGTGCTGAGATGGAGTTTCGGCTTTCCAGTATCACTTATTTTCTGTGTGGCCTTGGATATCTATATCTATGATGCTCTTCCGTGAGAACTATGGCCTCTTTTACAATATCTTGAACATAAAAAAAAATGTCCTATTATCCACTGGGAATTGACTGCTGTCATTTAGGGAGAATGAAACCGTAGTCTGACATTCAAGGAAAGAGTACGTTTGAATTAACTGTCTTATCAAGAACTTTCTGTCATTTTTTTCCTCAAGCATGTTCATTAACTACTATTTGAGAGTTTATACTTAAAATTTTGCTTTTCTCATCTAAGATCATATTATCTGCTGTTATTTGTGTTGAATGTATAAGCTGTGAATTGCCAGATTGACAAAATGTGATAACATTTAACATCCAGTATTATTTTTCAAACGGACTCCTTGTGACAAAGGCTCTGCACAGTCTGGGATTCCTTATACTGAAATTTTCTGACAGCCCTAACTTTGGCATATGTATTAGTCACCTCAGGCTGCCATTACAAAATACTATAGAGTGGGTGGTTTAAACAATATCAATTTATTTTCTCACAGTTCTGGAGGCTAGAAGTCTGAGATCAGGGCGTTAGCATGGTCAGGTTATGGTGAGAGCTCTCTTCCTGGATTCCAGATGTCCCCCTTCTCACTGTGCCTTCCCATGGCCTTTCCATAATGCATGTGTATGGAGAAAGAGAAAGCGAGAATTTTCCTCTTATGTCTTCAGTCCTACCAGATGACGGTTTCACCTTTATGACCTCATTTAGCCTTAATCATCTCCTAAAAGCCCCATCTCCAAGTACGGTCACATTGGTGTTAGGGCTTCAACACAGAAATTTGGGGAAGACACAATTCACTCCATAGTAGTATAGCATATGTTTGTTCTGGACCCTGTGCAGACTTTCAGATACATATAAATGAAAGAATGGGAAAGAATTTCATTATAACATGATCTTACCTATGAGTTACTCTTGTGACATGGACTGCATAAAATATCCAATATAATTAGGATAGTTAAAAGTGTGTGTGTGTGTGTGTGTGTGTGTGTGTGTGTGTGTGTGTGTAAGAGACACAGAGTCAATAAGAATTTTGAAACTATTTGCTAAGTACAGTGTATAGTCAGGGATGATAATAGCTTTCCTCCCCTATAATAACAAACAAACAAATACCAGAAAGATATTTACTTTGCCCTCAGGGGGTTGGAATTTAATTGAGGAGCTAAGAACTAAAAACCATCCAAATGAAAAGTACATTAAAAAGAAAAGCTCATATATGTTAAGTACTGAGTAACTGGATCAGAAAAGAAGTACAGTTAATGTTCAGAGATTCATTGTGGTGTGAGAAGATGAGGGAAGATTCTGATATCAGAGGATGTACGACATCAGATGACATAAGTGGAGAAGGAAGTTTAGGATATGGGGGTGGGGGGATCAGAGAAGTTTCCTTAGAAGAGATGATGGCTCTCATCTAGGGAAAAAATTGGGGTAAGGGGAAGAGCATTTCAAGCAGAGGGCACAGCACTAAAAAAGAGCACACTCAGTGTGTGTGGGAAACCACAAGCAGTTACCATAACTGGATGTGGAGGGTGAGGCACAGGGCGGAGAGAGAAGAGGTAGACTAGCTGCTCGGAGGTCATATCACTAAGGACTCTATGGCCATAATTGACTCTACAGATCAACACTGCCCCTTTCCTTTCTGTTATCTCTGGTAGTTCATACTGGCCTTCTCTGTCACAGGGATTATGGCAACAACTTCCTCTTCTAACCTCTCTCTCATCTCCCCTCCACCCTGCTTAGAGAGCTTTCTAAAAGGCAGATCTGATTTTGTCCTTTCACTGCTTAAGTCCCTGGAACAAACCTACATTCCCTAGGCCCTGCCTACTGCTTCGCTTTCAATTCTTGCCAGATTCTTCCCATAACAGTCAGCTTTCTGTCCTAGCCATACCAAAAAGCCTGCGATTTTGTCTTGTCCAACCCTTGGTTATGTTGCCACCACTGCCTGGAATGGCCTCCATACCTACCTCCTTTTAACCCCCAGCTCAGAGATCACCCTCTCCATGATGGCATTCCCAACCCCCTTTGCCCCCAGGTGGATCTGGCCATACTCTTTTTTATGCCTAACTTTATCCATAGGTGCAAATACTATTATTGCAGCTTAGTATGGGGATGGATACAAGAGATGTTGAGAAAGTCAAATCAACAAGATTCAGTCAGAGAATGGATGTGGAGGGAGGAAGGATTTGGAGTCTGGAATCACTTCTGGGTTTCTTTCAGAATTAGAATATTGTATGTCATAGAGAATATAGAGCGAAGGATTTGGAGAAGCAAAGACAATGATTTCCATTTTGGTGAGGTTACATTCATGTTGCCTGTGGAGATCCAAGGTGAGATGAGCTACGGATCATCAGATATATGTGCCTGGAATGCAGGAAAAAGATCTGGAGGTACACATTTGGGAATCAATACATTGGCAGCAGGTAAATCTTTAGGCATGAATGAGATTATTCAAGGCGAGACTATAGCGTGAAAGGGGAAGAGGGAAGTGGATGTGTGGTGACTGAGAAAGAAAGTAGGGTGGAAAATTGCACCATATCATTCTTCTTCCATTTTCCCCATCATTTTGGCCCCTGGGACCACAAAGATAACAGTGCAACTTAATAAAAGCTCTATAAACGGAAAAGATATGTTTGCTATTCAGGCCCTTAGGCCACTCCAAGGTAAGTGAAATGGTGAATCTTAGAAACCTCCCTGTGATCTATCCTGACAATGACAATGGGAAAATCTCTCTAACCTCATCATATGTGATTGTGTGTAATGCCAGTGTATGTATAATTGTGTGTAATACCAGTACAGTTATAATTCAATATTAAAAAAATTAGTTATATTAAAATAGGACTTTGAGTTTTGGAGTACTTCTGGTTATTAAAACTTAATGCCTTAAATAATTTAGAAACTACTGAACAGGAATATCTTTGAATGTGATTCTTAGATATAGCAATTTCTTTTTCCAAGTTAAAATGTGAACAAACACATAGTACATCTTACAGCAAGAGAAAAGTTAAGAGTGGACATATTATTCAAAAGATCATCTGTTTTCTTTACCAAGAAGAAAGAAATACCTTTTTAGTCACAGGAAGAGAGAGTATAGGGAATGCATGATCATAATGTATAGATGAATTATGACAAATGAAGGTGATAGGAGAATTCCCTTGAGTCAGGTGTGTGGTGAGTTAAATCATGCAAGCTATCTGTGATGGTTGACACATGATTTGGTGCAGGCATTTCTTAGTACTAATATTTTTCATGCTCCCTCACACTTATTCAAACACTGCAGAACTTCCTTACCAGCAATAAGAGGAGTTTTTAGCTTGCTAGAGTACTATATTTCACTCAGTACTGATCAATAGAAACAGTACCATTTTCCGCATCTGAGATGTGAAAGCTGATCTCCCTTGTCTAAGGCCCCGGGCAGGGGCCTACTTTTCTACAATGGGTCAATGAACAGGCAGGAGAGAGGGAGGAGGCCGCAGCTTCTCAGCTAGAACAGTTAAATCAATCTTGGCAAATCAAGTAACATGCCTCAACCAGGCTACTCTTATCTCCATGTGGTCAATTAGAGAAAAATCTCATGAGGAAAGAGAAGAAAAAAAAAGAATGATGTAATTTCTTTTCTAGCCTCCTTGGCATGATTCATATGAATATTCATTATTACACATGGGAGGTATATATATTATCAGATCTGGGCTTAAATATAGAGGCACCTTTGTAAGGAAAGAATAATTCAACATAAACTTTGTATTTGTCTTAAGGAGGCATGAAATATTCAGAGCTCATATAAATTTGGGACATAGGCATATGCCACACTGTTTTCAAATGTTTATTTTCTGCTCTATTCCCATAATTGTCTAATTTTGGCAGTAACTATTTTTGTCTTAAAGTGAAAACATGCTTTTGATACAAGTAAGAAAATTATGTGCGGTAACTTCAAGTTAATTTTATAATAAATATGTATTAACATTAGGTAATATAATTAATTTTTATGATTTTATTTTTTAACTAGAAGTCTTTAAGAAGGCTATGCTTTTGTCTTCATTGCACGACTTAGTTATTTTTATAAAAATAAAGATTTTCCACGTCACATTTTCAAATGTCTTAGGAAAAGAAATTTTCAAAAGGATTTTAAAGCATTGACAAATATGTGGCAAATTTTATTTTAAGCATATTTTTAAAATATCTATTTTACTGATGAATAAATAGGAGATATTTAAATGACATTTCAAAGTTAGACTAGAACTAGAAAGAAAACTGGGACATACTTTTAAGTTCTTTTTAACCCTGACCTATCCTACTACAGACCTATATGTGAGCTCTGCTTGGATGTCTAGTGTCTCTATTTTATATGTTACAAGTGGAACCTATCATTATTTTCTCCCAAACCTACTCCTTCACTACTCTTCTTCATCTTGGACTGTGGTATTACCATTCATCCAATAACTTAGGCCAAAATCTTGGATTCATCTTTTATTTTCCTTCCTTCATTTATCCATCTTTCAGCAAATCCTGTTAGTTCTACTTCTAAATATGTAAATAGAATTTTTTGATATTCCATTACATTCAACCTAGTGTAGGGCACGAACACCTCTCATTGAGATCATTGCAGTAACCTCCAAATGTCAAGTGTGTGCTAAGTTCAATAATTCAAGCTATCTCATTGTTATTTTTGCCCTTCTACAATCTATTTTCCACTCAGTGGCCAAGTAGTATTTCCTGAAACAAACAAACTCAGAACCAATCCCTGATCCATGTAAAAGTCTCTGCCTTTAGAAGAAGTCTTCTTAACCTGGCCTATACACCCTGCATGATCTGTCCTCTGCTTTTCCCCTCTAGCTCTGTCTCTTCTATTCTCCCAGTAGTACAAGTACTTTCTTTTTTTAAAAATTTTTTAAGTTTATTATTTTGATACAAAGATAGAGTGTAAGTGGGGGAGAGGCAGAGACAGCAGGAGAGAGAGAGAATTCCAAGCAGGCTCTGCATTGACAGGGGCCCGAACTCATCAATCATGAGATCATGACCTGACCCAAGTTGGACACTTAACCAACTGAGCCACCTGGGCACCCCAGACAAGTGCTTTCTGATTTGCTCACCACTTTATCCATGGCAGAGTTCTGAGCATGAGAGTAGACACTCAATACATTTGTCAAATGCATGAACAAATATTTTATATATTTTTCTGAGCCTAAATGAAGTTCTCCTAAGGCTTTGGTGCTGAGCAGAGCTCAGATTAAATCCTTACATGGGTGTTCATTTGAGATTTTGGTATCAATAATCACTGAATGAAAGCTTAGGGCAGTCAGGGTTTGCTTTGCAACCTGTGCTATGCCCCTTCCTTGGTATTTCCTGTAGACTTAGCTACACCTGGGCTCTGAGATCAATCCTGAGTTAAGATAGGAGTGATTCAAGGGCCTGGCAGGTGACTCAACTTGACGGTTCCTTCCTATCAGTCCCACTATGACTTTGTGAATTTCTGCCTTATTTCTAAGCCCAGGTTATATCTTGATCCTTGTTTTGTTACTGGATTTTAGCCTATTTTCTTCTGCTTCAACAACTGCTCAGTAACCCCTTTTTTCCAATTCCAGGATCAAACTATACTAATGTCCACTTGAGTTGACCTGTATTCAACATTGTACCATATTGGAATCATCATAGATCTCTTCTAAAACTGATTTAGGATCCTAGCTGAGATCCCATAGTACCAAAGCCATCCAGAAGAGAATGAGTAAACAGTCATAATGTTGAAACTAAGCCTTTAGAAAACACCCAAAGCTATTTATGCATAAATCATGTGAAATCTCTTACATGCAATTAAAAAACAATTACAACAAAATCCCATGGTGTTCAGTATTTGCATAGTTCCAAAATAGTCCTATTTCCTTTAAAGAGAAAAACCTGAGTGGGGAAAGCTACATGGTAATATATTTATTCCATATGTAATCATTAACAATATTTCACTATGGCCCATTTTTGGGTAAGTTGTCAATACCTCAGGATCTCCAAATTAAGGGGATTAAAAAGAAACTGATTCTAGTGAAGGTGTATGGCCTACAAAAAGCTGATGTAGGAAACAAATTAACTTATTTTCAGAGCTAATCCTTTTAAGCTTGAAGGAAAACCTACCTCACATTTCTTAATCAGTATCTTCTGTAAAGCTTCTTCCCTGACAGAGATAGGAATTTGGGAAGGGATAAAGTGAGCTGTCCTTTCCAACACTACAGCTAAGATTTTCATCTTGCTAGGGTCTGCAAAGCACTCTCAAACTCAGCAGGAAAATATTGAAGTTAAGTTTTGCTGTCCCTTCTGATTTTATCAGATTTTCATGCCACAGAGAACAGTGAACAAGCTAGAGAGACAGAGATAAATGAAAATTCCCTTTGGTGAAGGGAAAAAGCAATCACTACTAGTGTTGTAGTTTTTTTATTTTTCTGCTGATGACAAAAGGAAATGGTTTAGTACTTTGTAGGTAACTATTGTGTCATAAGGGAAACATGCTATTTAATTTACTTGTAGATAAAGTGTAAATTAATAAATTATAAATGAATCTCTTTTTATCAACCACTGAATATTATATAACCCTATCATTTTAAGTTTTTATCCCTCTTTTTCTTGAGGAAAAGAATAAGAACCCCAAGAAATAACCCTTTGGTGCTTGTATTATCTGCTTGGGCTGTTGTAACAAAATGCTATAGACTAGGCAGCTTAAACAACAGGAACTTATTTGTCACAGTTCTGGTGACTGGAGGTCCAAGATCAAGGTGCCAGCTGGGTCAATGTTTGGTTAGTGAGAACCGTCTCTTTGGGTTGCAGACAGATACCTTCTTGATGTGTCTTCATATGGTGGTTCTTTAGTATATGCAGGTGGAGAGAAAGACATAAAACAAGCTGTCTGGTATTTCTTCTTATAAGGGCACCAATCCCATCATGAGGGCCCCACTCTTATGACCTCATCTAAATCTAGTTACCTACAAAAGGCATATCCCAAATATTATCACATTGGGGGTTGGGGCCTCAATATATGAGTTTAAAGAGGGACACAATTCAGTCCAGAGCATTCAAACCCTAGACCCCCAAAATGCATGTCCTTCTCACATGCAAAATATATTCATTCCATATCCACAGTCCTTAAAGTCCTAATTTATTTCAGCATTAGTTTTAAAGTCCAGAGTCTCATCTAAATATCATCTGAATCAGTTATGGATGAAACCTGAGGTATGATTCATCCTAAGCCAAAATTCCTCACCAGTTGTGAATCTGTGAAACTAGACAAGTTATGTGCTTCCAAAATACACTGGTGAGACAGGCATAGGATAGACATTCCTGTTTTGAAAGAAAGAAACAGGAAAGAAGGAAGGGACTGGGTTCCAAGCAAATCCAACACCTAGCAAGACAAATTTCATTGGATCTTAAGGCTTGAGAGTAATCCTCTTTGGCTTGAAGTCCCACCTTCCAGGCCCACTGGGTTGGCAGGGTCACCCCCATGTCTCTGCAGGATGACCCTGCTCCTTTCACATTCTTATTTTCAGTAATGTGTTCCTCATTTTCATTTGTGTCTTGACAAGAATCACCCTTAACATCCATGATTCTAGCATGTGCCTCAAAACTCCTCCAATCACTATCATCCAGTCCCAAAGCTGCCTCCACATGGTTAGGTATTGTTACAGCAGTACTTTTTTACATAAAATAATTTTATGAGACCTTTTGATAATGACACCTGGGAAGTTACAGTCATCAAGATGATTTTAGAAAATCTACTATTTGTACATACCCAGAGCCAAATGAACATTGCAAGAATAAAATTAATCCAAACCTGAAAAAATATTATGGATTTCAAATAAAGTATTTTTATCCAAATAATAGGATCTGTGCCTACAGAATGATGTAAAATTGGGACCACTACTATTTTATTTCCTTGTTGATTAGCATTTAAAAATCAAATTTATATGTGCACATAGTTAAATGAGTCAATTAATCCTATAAGATTTATTAAGGTAAGCAAAGACTTCATTTCCCCCCTTATATTTGGGGGAAGCTGGTTATGTTAATAGATTATAACAGTTGATAAAAGAAGGCAGAGCTAATTAACTCCTGTTTTGCTTCTATTTTCTCTAACATAAACAATGGTTTTAAAATGGGAACGTACTTATTAAATAACATGAAAAATATAATCTATTGTAGGTTAAGATGCAAAGAGAAAATAACAGCCTACTTTAGATGAATTCAAGTGTTAAAGCCTTAACAATTATATCTAAGGATGCTGAAGAAACTTTTTATGTTCATTTCAGAATTCTTTGAAATTCCATGTAACCACCGAAAAGGGGAGAGTGAGAGATCGAGAGATATGGAGAAAGAGTATGTCTATGATAGGTAAATGTCCTAATTTTTTTTAAAGAGGGAAATGCCTGGTTAAATTCTTAAGAGGATTTTCCAAATTCATGAGCATTTAGAAGCAAATGAGTGGTCACTAAAAGCCAGTCTTATTTTTCTCTCCGTGGATTCCCAGAATATACAGTGTATAGGGGAATATAGTTAGTAGCATTGCTTTATTTTCTCTGCTCTGCTCAAAACTCTAGCTGCCAACATCCCTTCAGCTTCATCCAAGGACTTCTCAAGAAATCTCTTTTCAATAAGTTTGGAAACACATGGTATAGTGATGATACAGGTAGGCTTCAGTAAACCATTTGAAAACATCAGAATGTCTTTGTGAATAATATGGAGAAATATAGGCTGAATGATAGCACAGTGCAGTGATCTTGTGGTTATGTGAGCAGTCATACTTTCTTCCTCCCTTCCTCACCTATAAAAAGGTATCAACCACCAAGAGAACTGAGTGAATCACAACTGTTGAGATTTCAGGCATCAAGGAGGAAATGGGGAGACTTTTTTTGCAAGGGTATTGTTGGCATCCCCTCAAATAATATCAAGTTGGCAACTTCTTGGTTATAGTTTCTGAGGACAGTATCCCTTGAGTAAATATCTTGAAAGCCACAAAAAGAGCTTTGCAAAGAATGAGAAAAGCAAAACAAAGGAGTGTTTCATATTTAAGATTTAAATCTCTGTTCTTGGACCTGTGCCTAGTTCTAGCAAAACAGCAATATCTATCCAACAAATCTCATACAGACTATCTACAGAAATGTTGATTTTCCAATTGAATTATAAATACATAATTGAAAAACTACTTTATTCTTCTTATACTTCTTTTTAAAAAGCTCTTTAAAAAGTTAAATGTGCTTTATAAATGTCATCTCAGAAAACTTCTCATTTTAACCATGGAAGATAGTTTTATTTTATTATAATATTTTTACAAATGGAAAATAGAACATTGCAAAATACGTGAGTTGACCAAGATGACTAAATGAAAAAAACTGGCATAGGATCAACATTTCTCCTCTTCTTTTCTTGTGTAAATCTCACTAACCTTTTTTTCTTAATGAAAGTTTTCCTTAACAAATATTTATCCAGGGGACACTGGCATACAAAATGCTTTTTCATTGTGATATATTGCTATATTTATGGAAGTCTTGCGTCTATGCTTTGACAATTTTCAAAGAGGAGAAAAAGCAGTTTGGTTCACTATTTAGGGTGTTACTGCTTGGTTGTGCAGTTTTAATAAATCCTACCGTGTTGTGGTTCAGCTTTATTTAGTTTTGTGCTCACCCAAACTCTTGAGAATAAACCAAATGGCTCTCTCTCTCTAGTGCTGTTTTAGCTCTGCGCCTTGAATGGAAATTAAATGCAAATGCTTTCATTGCACTATCCCCTTGTTAATTTATCACATGTTTAAACACAGCAACATATTGGAAAACCTTGTTATTTCGTAATCTTCAGATTCTTTGCACAATGATATTAAGAACAGAATAATGAGTAAAGATAAGCCGATGGGAAGCACATGTCTACAGGGCAACTGGCAGCAGTCCCACAGCCATTAGTCTGTGGTATCTGGTGAAACTGCTAGAGTCAGCTTGCACTCCAACTGCATGACAGAGCAAAAAAGAAGGAAGAAAAATATCCCTGAAATTAAAGGAGGTGAGCCTTGAAAGCACCACTTTCAAGCCTTAATTATGCTCTCAAATAGTTTATTCTCTCTTTTAAAATGTATGGTCTGATAAAACTCATGCTCTGCAGCAGATTTTTAGTTAAAAGTTAATAAGGGATGATGATGATGGTGATGATGATGATGATGATGATGATGATGATTTTAGTAATGCAGTAACAATACAGAAGGCCAACTTCTAGGCAAAGATGAAATTAGAGAAGTGTTTTTCAGGATGAAGAACAAGATCTTGTACTAGAGAACATCCAAAAAATATTTGTAGACTTGATTGATGGTGAATGAGAGAAGTTAAGGGAATTAAAGTGTTCCTTTGTTGTCTTGATATATTGAAGGTAGAAATGCTAATCATAACCAAATGTTGGTGATCATGTGGGGTTAAATTCATGAGCAAGGATATGCACTCAGTGATGATTATACACCCATGGAGAAGGAGATAAAGAAAAAGTGTAGATTTTTCCTTGTCTTTCTTCTTTCTTAATACATGTTTGTATTCAAATTTGGAGCTCTGGTTCATTAGATTTGGTTTTAAAATGTGCTTTCAAATAAGCAAACATCACCCAGTATGCATTTAGATAATATTTCACAAATGGCTATATCCTAAAGTTACTTTACTTAATATAAACCATTTTCTTGGACTTTACTCAGTCTCTGTATCTCAACAATCGTGTTTCAAGAACAGCTAGTATTGTTTTCAGCAGATTTTTTTTTAATTGGCAGAATATCGATGAGCTTCATTGCATGTTAGGTCATTTTAAAATGGCATTGCTGACCCTATCATCTATTTTTTAAAATGTTGACCTCTGTGATGCCTGTCTCTCATTCTTAAAATTTGAGTTTAAAATCTGGGTCAATACATAAAACAAACAATTCCTAAAGGCAGTTTTTAAAAGTGCTTTGTGCACCTAAATTCTATTTAAAATTTTGTCTCTGCTTACATATTTCTCAATACCACATTATATTCCTATTAACTGGTTGTTTCCCCAACCCCTTTCCATTACTACCTGCCTACCTATCTTCCTCTCTTCCTTCCTTCTTCCTTTTCTTTCTTCCTTTCTTCCCTCCTGCCTGCCTTTTCCCCTTTTTTCCAACATGATGGATGGTGGTATCATCCACTGAGATAGGCAAGACTGAAAGAAAGAGTAGTCCTTGAAGGGGAAACCAAAAAGTTTAGTATAGATGTATCATGTTTGAAATGTTTACAAATCTCCATGTGAAGATGTTAACATGCAAGATATATAACATAGGAGTCCAGAGGAAGGGGTTGGCCTGTAGATATAAATTTGAAAGTCAACAGTGAACTAATATGTGTAAAGCCACAGGATTCCATACAATCATTTAAAGAGTGAGTGCAGATGATGATATGATACCTTACATGGAAAACGTGAAAGACTCCACCAAAAAACTACTAGAACTGATACATGAATTCAGGGAAGTTGCAAGATATAAAATCAATGTATAGAAATTGGTTGCATTTATATACACCAACAATGAAGCAACAGAAGGAGAAATCAAGGAATCGATCCCATTTACAATTGCACCAAACCCGTAAGATACCCAGGAATAAACCTAACTAAAAAGGTAAAAGATTTATATGCTGAAAACTGTAGAAAGCATATGAAAGAAATTGAAGAAGACACAAAGAAATGGAAAAATATTCCATGCTGATGGATTGGAAGAAAAAATATTGTTAAAATATGGATACTACCCAAAGCAATCAACACATTCAGTGCAATCCCTATCAAAATAATACTGGCATCCTTCACAGAGTTAAAACAAATAATCTTAAAATTTATATGGAACCACAAAAAACCCTGCATAGCCAAAGTAATGTTGAAAAAGAAAACCAAAGCTGGAGGCATCACAATTATGGACTTCAAGCTGTATTATAAAGCTGTAATCACCCAAAGAGTATGGTACTGGCACAAAAACAGACACATTAATCAATGTGACAGAATAGAGAACCCAGAAATGGACCCACAACTATATGGCCAACTCGTCTTCAACAAAGCAGGAAAGAATATCCAATGGAAAACAGACAGTCTCTTCAGAAAATGGTGTTGGGAAAACTGGACAATGACATGCAGAAAAAAATGAACCTGGACTATTTTCTTACACCATACACAAAAATAAACTTAAAATGGATGACAGACCTGAATGTGAGACAGGAAACCATCAAAACCCTAGAAGAGAAAACAGGCAGCAACCTCTTGACCTTGGCTGCAGCAACTTCTTACGAGACATGTCTTTGGAGGGAAGAGAATTAAAAGCAAAAATGAACTATTGGGACCTCATCAAGATAAAAAAACTTCTGCACAGCAAAGGGAACAATCAACAAAACTAAAAGGCAACTGATGGAATGGGAGAAGCTAGTTGCAAATGACATATTAGATAAAGGGTTAGTATGCAAAACCTGTAAAGAACTTACCAAACTAAATACCCAAAAAAACAAATAATCCAGTGAAGAAATAGCAGAAGACATAAATAGACACTTTTTGAAAGAAGACGTCCAGATGGCCAACAGACACATGAAAAGATGTTCAACATCACTCATCATCAAGGAAATACAAATCAAAACCACAAAGAGATACCACCTCACACCTGTCAGAATGGCTGAAATTAACAACTTGGGCAACAGATGTTGGCAAGGATGTAGAGAAAGGGGAACGCTTATGCACTGTTGGTGGGAATGCAAACTGGTGCAGCCACTCTGGAGAACAGTATGGAGATTCCTCAAAAACTTAAAAATTGAACTACCCTGTGACCCCACAATTGTACTACTAGGTATTAATACAAAGAATACAAGAGTGCTGTTTTGAAGGGGCACATGCACCCCAATGTTTATAGCACTGCTATCAACAATAACCAAATTATGGAAAGAGCCCAAAGACACTGATGTCCATCGACTGATGAATGTATAAAGAAGATGTGGTATGTGTATATATATATGTATATATATATATATATGTGTGTGTGTGTGTGTGTGTATGTATATATGTATACATATGTATACATATGTGTGTGTACAAATATATATATATATATACACACACACACACACACACATACATGGACTATTCACCATTAAAAAGCTAAATCTTGCCATTTGTAACAGTGTGATGGAACTAGAGTATATTATACTAAGTGAAGTAAGTCAGAGAAAGACAAATATATGATTTCACTCATATGTGGAATTTTAGAAACACAACACATGAACATAGGAGAAGGGAAAGAAAAATAAGATAAAAACAGAGAGGGAGGCAAACCAGAAGAGACTTTTTTTTTATTTAAATTTTTTTTAACGTTTATTTATTTTTGAGACAGACAAAAACAGAGCATGAACGGGGGAGGGTCAGAGAGAGAGGGAGACACAGAATCTGAAACAGGCTCCAGGCTCTGAGCTGTCAGCACAGAGCCCAACGCGGAGCTCGAACTCACGGACCGCGAGATTATGACCTGAGCCGAAGTCAGACGCTCAACCAACTGAGCCACCCAGGTGCCCCAAGAGACTCTTAAATACAGAGAACAAACTGAGGGTTGCTTGAGGGGAGGTGGGTGGGGGAATGGACAAAATGGGTGATGGGCATTGAGGAGGCCACTTGTTGGGGTGAGCGCTGGGTGTTATATGCAAGTGATGAATCACTGGGTTCTACTCCTGAAACCAGTACTACACTGCATGTTAACTAACTTGAATTTAAATAAATAAATTTAAAAAATAAAAAAAGAGAGTGCTGTGAAAAAAGAGAAATGGCTAAGGACTAAACTTAGGGTGCTCCAACATTTAAAGGTCAGGAAGAGAAAGAGGAAAAAAATATTTAAATGTATTAATACAATTTTATATTGAGGAGTTTCCTATCCTATTGATCACTTGTCGTTATTTATTTTGGAGTTGGCATGGGACATGGTTTTCTCTTTTTAGAACTTGAAAAATTTGCTGTCTAAAGTCTACAGAACGTGTCTGATTCAAGCGGTTTGGTCCACTACTGTGAAGCAGATCCATATTAGTTGGTTGTGAGGCCATTTCTTATATAATGAGGCTTCCCAAGATTTAGCCAAGTAAGGTACATTATCAAATACCAGAACTACAGGTGTCAGTATATGTCAGGTGGAAATGTAAAATGCAATTTAGGGATGAGACAGGAGTGTCTGGAGCTTAGAGTCTCACAAAAGTGGAAAGGTAAAATAGACAGGAAGTGAGATAAACAAAGGTAATAGTGGTAGGGTCAAAATAAAACTGTCTGACATGAGGCTGGTAGATTGAAGACCGGTAGGTTGTATTCAATCTCTTGAACACATTCTGGCATATGCCTTTCAAGCTATGCTTGAAACAGCCAGATCAGATCAGAGAAAACCTACCATCAGCCTTTTTTTTTTTTTTTTTTTTTTTTGCATTTCTAACTTTAAAGTGAACAGTCATCTTCTCCCAAATGTTCTCACTTTCACTTCTGATAGTTAGAGTCATGTCCACTGCATCCTTCTAAGGGTAAGACTCAGATTCCTATTTCATTAACATGGCTGTCAGCTATTCACTGGGTGCTGGGCTGGTACGTGCACATATATCAATTCTTTTAGGGATTAAATTGTCATCTTGGCTGAGGTAGAATTTCATATAAATAACTTGTATTGCCACAGTTTAAAAGCCATGTGTAAATTTCCTAAATCCTCTTGTGTGTAATATTTGCCTAATAGTTTGTCTCATCTGGAATATTTGAAAATTTAGTTCCGTATGATTTAGATGTGGTGTCACAGGAAGTCTTTGCAGCTAATTTTCTTTCTCCGTGCAGAGAAGGACATATCTGACATAATATAACCAGTCACATTGCCAGGGTAAGAATAAATAGCAAGATATAAACATACAAATAAGAAATCAAGTCATAAAGGGAAAGAGCACTAGAAATGTGGCCAAACACTGTTATTGTGGAGGGACCTGAGACTGGCATTAAATTAAACAAGTGAGCCTTTGACTATGCTGTGCAAGCTATTATCTCCTCTGAGAGCAGTTGTTCCTTCCTGGGTTATCTGGGTCCTTAAGGCTCTTGTATGATCTAGCAGGGTCAGAGAATTGTTTTCAAAAGTGTAGGAACAGAAAGAACATCTTAACTTATCTTGGACAAAGCTTTGCATGTTTGCCCTTAACTTCATTTTCCAATATACCCTATCATTTCTGACTGCCTTTTCTGACCCTGACACTTCAGTGTGTTTATCTAGCCCCAGTTCTGTATCCCCTTTCCAGTGGGATGTTGGTTATTTTATCATGAATTAATACTATGACTTCAAACTAGAATGCATGAGTAAATCAACACTTACCCACTACATGATGACTCCCTATCATATTCCTGCAGTGAGCCTGGTCTTCTGGAGAGATGAGATGAGCAGGAGAGAAGCCATAACCTCCATATCCCTCCCACCCCCGACAATGACATTCCCCATGTCTGCATTCCAGGAGCGTGGACACCCATCATTTCTCATTCTGGGTTCTCCAGTTCCCTTCCTGTTGTATACATCACGTGAACCCATGCAATAGGCAACTGCATGGTTTATTTACTTGATCTGGACCAGCAGGAGAAACAAAGATTCCATGGAACTCAGAAACTCTGATGTGCACATGCTTAAGTTATCTCCTTTGCATATAAGTCATATTCTTCCCCCTTCTTTGTCTCAAGTAAAAACTTCCCTCAGAATACCCCAAGAATAATAGTTTATAATTTGGGGTACTTATTAAAATCACCTGGGGAACTTATAAAAGTCAGCATTTGAAAATCTCCCAAGTAATTCCAATACGCAGCCAAGTTGAGCTCTATTGCCCTAGTCCTTCTACCAAGTTTGAGCTAACAAGGCCAAGAGTAACCATGCCTCTAATTATCATCTAATTATTAATTTGCATTTCCTCATGTAATGTCATTATGATTGGGTGGGGGCAACCAGGAGTGGAACATGTACAGCTGAGTTTAAGACTTTTGCCTCTACTTGGTAAAATGTCTTTCTGTGTTCTTGGCTGCTGTCTGTCACTCTTGAGGTTAAAAGAACGTAAACCTTTCCACACTTCTTCCAGTTTGCTCTTTTTGTTTTGTTCTTCTTGCTCCACCAGGTCAGGCTTTCTAGAAATTCTGGCAGATGATCTACAAAATTTCCCCAGAATTTACGGGGAAATCTTAATGCTTTGATGACTTTCCTACCTCTTGACCACTTGACTTCCTTCTCTGATCGATGTTTGCCTCTCAATAGTAGATAACATTTTACAAAACAGAGTCTTCTGAGGAAAGAGAATACAAGAAACTTTGGCTGATGAAAGGGTTGGTGATTTGAAAATGCCTGTGCTTTGGTCAGTGAGGGAGTTTGTTACCTCCAGGATAGTGAGGGTTGAAGGTAGCTTGGGCTGATTTCTCTTCAAATTTGTATCAGTGCCTAACCAGGACCTTTACCAGAATCGGCCTCAGAACCCACAGACCAGGCCACCATCCTTGAGAATTGGCCTGCTTTGACCTTGGGTGGGTTCAAATTAGGTCAAATATTGTTGGTTTCACAAGGCCTCCAACTACAGCTGGGACCTCTTCTTGTATTCACACTGAAGCCACTTACGGCATGGTTCCCTTTGAAACATCAAAATTGGCTCATCCCATAACCACACATATTCATTCTGTGGTTATCTCTTGCCTAACATCATGATCTGTGCTTCTTATTACGAAAGGGGACCCAGACTCCACTGCTTACCTATTCAAACTTCATTCCATCATAAACCAGCTCTCCTAGATCCTCACTCTCTTTATAGAATGTTCTTGCTACTTCTTTCCCAGAACTAAAATACGGCTTTTCTATTAATTTATCATTTCCACTGTGTCCCTTCAAATGCAGAGAACCACAGAATTGCAGGATGTTGTCAGTTTTCTGCCTTCTCTACAAAACAACACCTATAATTCCATGCTTTTCTTTTTTACCTTCATGAAAAAAGATGCTGCCACTCGGAGCTTTCTGCCATCTGGAACGACGTCCTCTGGCCCTCTTAATCCCTGTCTTCTACTTTCCTATTGGGTAGTCCCTCATATTAATTAAAAATGCATGCAACTATTTTACCATCATCCTCTTGCTTGCAAACACAGAAAAATGAAAGCTTATATACTATAGATAACATGTAAATATTAGAATGTGTTTTTATTTTTTGTAAGTGATATCATTTTGCATTCTAACCTTCATTGCCTTCGTAGAGGGAAAAATAAAACCAGAAAAAAATGCTGTCAAAATCTTAAGTGCATCCTTTTGAAGTATGGAGTCTTTTAAAACTTTTAATAGTAATTTTTGTGTTGTTTCAGAGTCCTTTGGATAAATGATCATTCAAGTCAAAGTTATACTCTTTACCAGGGCAATTTCTCCCCTTTCTTTCTTTTCTTTTTTTCCTACAGTTTATTTATTTATTTTGAGAGAAAGAGAGAGAGAGCATGAGCAGGGGAGGGGCAGAGAAAGAGGGAGAGAGAACATCCCAAGCAAGCTCCATTCTTTCAGTGCAGAGACCAACATGGGGCTCAAACTCATGAACCTTGAGATCATGACCTGAGCTGAAATCAAGAGTTGGACACTTAACCGACCGAGCCATCAAGGCACTCCAATTCCTTCCCTTTCTTAAGAGCAGTTCTCTCCTTTCCTCTTAAGAAGATCGCAGATATTAACAGACTCTCTGGCATGGAGGCAAGGGCTCCTGGTCTGAGCTTTCCCAAGGCCATTTCTAGTTTTAAATGCAGTGTGCCTAAGTTGATCTTACCTCTGGGCATTGGTGTTGGCTGGGGTGCAGCTGACTGCATCTGGTTCTTGCAGAAGGTATCCCGGCATTCATGGAAATCATTGGTGCCCAAAACAGATTCCATTTGCATGGGTCTTACATTCTGTGGTTTTCTCATCCTTAGCCCAGGCCCACTTTTGGTTCGCTGGCTCTGTCAGCACCTCTGTGTATCCTTTGGGGGAAAATTAGGGAGTCCTCAGATGCTTCCTCTGTGCCACACTGGAGAGTGTGCCACTGAACTTCTTTTACCTTCCTTTGCCCTTTCTCATCACTTGTCACAAGGTCTCCATAAGACTTCCAGCCAGAAGGGAAAACACAAGCCTCCCTCTGCTTTTAACTTCTCAAATCTCTGATTTCTGTGGGGATTTATGCCTTTTGTATCTTCCTTTCTTTTCATCTATACTTCTCAAGTGAGTGGCTTCCGCTCCCACCATGTTACTAAGACTACTTTTCATAAGGTCATAAGTAATCTAACTGCCCCCAATTTTTTTTTTTTAGTATTTTCAGTATTTTCTCACTGCATCTCTCTGCTTTGTTTGACACGCTGATTCCTTTATTTTCCAAACTCTGTGCTTTGCTGGTTCCACTCATAACTTTTGGCCTATTTCCTATTTTGTTTTGCCTTTTATTGCTGGTGTTAATGAGAATTTTGTCCTTGAATTGTTTCACCTCTTATTATGGCTAAGTCCAGGAAAAGGGGACGTTCTCCCTGGGTGATTGCTTTTATTCCCACGTTAAACTACATTCTTTACACTGCTATTATAAAAAACAACAACAACAACAACAAAAACAAACTAAAAAAGTATATCTCCAGTTCAGAACGTTCCTCCAAACTTTAGACTCATATATTTAACTACCTCCTGGATATTTCCAGGCCTTTCAAACTGAACTTGTACAAACTGAACTCATTATCCTTCCCCGCTTCTCAGGATGTATTTTTCAGTCTCGAATGACACCACTTTCTCCCTAGCCACTAGGGTTAGAGTACTTGGGGGTCAGTTTTTGCTCTTTTAATTCTTGTATCTCCTATATTCTCACAGTGAATCACCAAAGCCTGCCAAATTTCTTCCTATTTTATACTAATTTATCAATGATATCTCAGTCATCACCTGTGTATCTATGTCTGTGTATCTATGTATCTACATATCTATGTATCATCATATATCAATCATCTTCCATTATTTGTGTGTGATGAAAATTTTTCTCTCAAAGTTTACATATTATTAAGTGGTTAAATGTAAATACAAATAAAAATTTAGGAATAGGGACTTCTGGATGGCTCAGTTGGTTAAGCATCCAACTTCAGCTCAGATCATGATCTCACAGTCTGAGGGTTTGAACCCCACATCAGGCTCTGTGCTGACAGCTCAGAGCCTGGAGCCTGCTTTGAACTCTGTGTCTCCCTCTCTCTCTGCCCCTCCCCTGCTCACCTACTGTCTTTCTTTAAAAAATAAATAAACATTAAAAAAATTTTTGGAAGGGGGAAAAGAAATAGTATGTAGCTTGTAAAGACCCACATTGTAATTATTAGTGCTATAATTAAGCCTCAAAGTCAGTGCCAAACTTTTGGGTAGCCAAAGCAAAAATGAGATTAGGTCAGTTACCTAATTCTTTTTATCAGAGAAAACAAAGAAATTTTCGTAAGTTGTAAACTCTGATTAGCTGGTTTTGTGTTGATAAAGCTGTGTTTATCTTTCCCTTTAACCTTAAATTGCCCTTTTAACCAACTGTCCTTCCAGGGCAAATCTCCTTGGGTACTTAGTGCTCCTTGAGCATTTGAAGGCCTCTCCTTCTCAAAAAAACCAGTCTGTTCCAAACTTAGGGCCTAAGTTCTTTGCTTATGGGAGCCCCAATCCTTCTCTTTGTCCTGCAGCTATGTTTTTTGACCTTGTCTCTGTTTCTTAAAAGATCAAGTCTGTCTGCAACTCAGCATTTTAAAACTGTCAAACTCAATTTCAAGCAGATGTCTACATGTTAGAGATTTTAGTTGAGGTCTAACTTGTATTCTCTTTTGGATTAAGACATGCCTAGACAAGTTTGTGGGTCCACTGGCGCTGGCTCTCTGGTGCCTTATTTCATAAAATGGTGGGGAAGTCTTTGATGAAGAACTGTGCTTGCATTAATGTCAGAGGTAGGATATGAGAGTGCCATTTACAGTTATTATTTGTGAATGAAGCAAATAGAGTAGCCTTTAGGGAGATGCCTGTTAGCCTACATCTAGGCATGGAGGATAGTAGTGTCTCCTGGCTTACAGCAAGGAGGCCACGCGTGTACAGCGTCAGCATCAGCCATGCCGTCCTCTCCACTGGGAACAGAGCTGGCTGTGATGTGCCTTTGCAGAGGCTTCCAAGTATGGGGTGGTGGTGGAGAGCTCAGGCTGGGGTGCCAGACAGAGGTGGATTGGAGTCCTGGCTCTGCTCCTTCCTTCTTTGTAGCCTTGGGCAACTTCCTTTATGTCTCTGACGCTGTTGTTGTAAGAATTAAAAATCGGTCATGTGGAGTACTCAACATCATATTTGGAATATAGGTGAAGGCTGAATAAGTGGGAGTTGTTATTACTACTAATATCATCATCATCGTTATCAGGTATCATTGTAGGAACGAGGAGCAAGGGAGGAGGGAGATGGTAAGCTGCGTGGGAGATGAAAGGTTGGCTTTGGGGGTTCAGATGAGTCACACATAAAGGTTTTATAAACTAATTGAGGAAAGGAGGTTGAGGAAGGTTAGGATTCTTGGATTATATGATGTAAGAGAGCTGAAGAGACTTATGTGATCTTATTTCCTATCTGTACAAAATGAATTATGGCCAGACTTAGGGGTATGGTTATAAATGTTAGGATGAAAAATGGGCCATCTTATATTCTAGAGAGTTTGTTTGTTTAGGTTTGGAACTGTTTCTGAAATTGGCCTTTATCCTATGAATACTGTCTAACCTATAAATACTACATAATACTTGACCTTTTATAATATTTTATAGAGTTGACCACTCCCTCTTTCTTGAAATTGTCTCCTTGCTGGAGGCTTCTACAAAACCATTTTCTCCTGGTTTTCTTCCTACCATTCAGATCCTTCTTTTTGGAAGCCAATTTTTTCCCCTTAAGTTTTCTCCCTTTTTGGGGGTGCCTGGGTGGCTCAGTCAGTTGAGTGTCTGCTTTTGGCTCAGGTTGTAGTCTCGCGGTTCATGGGTTGGAGCCCCATGTTGGGCTCTCTGCTGTGTGTGAAGAGCCCGCTCTGGATCTTCTGTCCCCCCTCTCCCTTTCCCTCCCCCGCTTGTGTGCGTGTGCTCGCTAACTCTCTTGAATAAATAAATGAATACAAACTTTAAAAAAACTTTAAAAAAAACCGTTTCTCCCTCTTTGAAGCTCTTAACTATCCGTATGTCCCAGGACTATGTTATCTCTTTGCTCTTCTTATCTTTTAATGATCTGTAGGACATGCCAAACCTACGGCTTAAAGCACCATTTATAGGCATATGACTTGCAAATCTATTCCAAAGCCTGACCCCTCTCCTGAGTTATTGGGTCTATATACCCAATCATGGCAGGTTCAGCAAAAAAGGCTTTAAACAGAATTGGTGGAACTAAACTGTAGCTATTGAAACAAACAGGGAAATTTCCATTTACACAGGGGCCCATTTGGCACCTGATATGTTTCAACCGCAAGTTTAGGTGGAGGCATCTTGGTGGAAGTGTACACATGCTGGTCCTGACAGCTATGTCAGATGATTTCTACCACTTGCCAGTTGCATAACCTTGGGAAGTTACTTAACCCCAGAAAACTTTCACTTGGTCATCTTTAAGATAGGGAGAATGTATATACCCTTTTTACTTCTTGCCTTTTAGCCCAATGGATACTTCCAGGATCTAGATATTCTTTTCTTGTTAGATTTTATAAGTTTTCTTCATAGAGTATTTTACTTTATTTATTTATTTATTTAAAATTATTTTTTTACTTTACATCCAAATTAGTTAGCATATAGTGCAACAATGATTTCAGGAGTAGATTCCTTAGTGTCCTTTACCCATTTAGCCCATCCCCCCACCACACCCCCTCCACTAACCCTCTGTTTGTTCTCCATATTTATGAGTCTCTTCTGTTTTGTCCCCCTCCCTGTTTTTATATTATTTTTGTTTCCCTTCCCTTATGTTAATCTGTTTTGTCTCTTAAAGTCCTCATATGAGTGAAGTCATATGATATTTGTCTTTCTCTGACTGACTAATTAGCATAATACCCTCTAGTTCCATCCACATAGTTGCAAATGGCAAGATTTCATTCTTTTTGATTGCTGAGTAATACTCCATTATGTATATATATACATACACCATATCTTCTTTATCCATTCATTCATTGATGGACATTTGGGCTCTTTCCATACTTAGGCTAATGTTGATAGTGCTGCTATAAATATGGGGGTGCATGTGTCCCTTCGAAACAGCACACCTGAATCCCATGGATAAATGCTAGTAGTGCAGTTGCTGCATCGTAGGGTAGTTCTATTTTTAGTTTTTTGAGGAACCTCCATACTGTCTTCCAGAGTGGCTGCACCAGCTTGCATTCCCACCAACAAGGCAAAAGAGATCCTCTTTCTCCACATCCTCGCCAACATCTGTTATTGCCTGAGTTGTTAATGTTAGCCATTCTGACAGGTGTAAGGTGGTAGCTCATTGTGGTTTTGATTTGTATTTCCCTGATGATGAGTGCATTTGTATTTCCCTGATGATGCGGAGCATTTTTTCATGTGTCAGTTGGCCATTTGGATGTCCTCCTTGGAGAAGTGTCTATTCATGTCTTTTGCCCATTTCTTCACTGGATTATTTGTTTTTTGGGTGTTGAGTTTGATAAGTTCTTTGTAGATTTTGGATACTAACCCTTTATCTGATACGTCGTTTGCAAATATCTTCTCCCATTCTGTCGGTTGCCTTTTAGTTTTGCCAATTGTTTCCTTCGCTGTGCAGAAGTTTTTATTTTGATGAGGTCCCAGTAGTTCATTTTTGCTTTTGTTCCCTTTGCCTCCAGAGACATGTTGAGTAAGAAGTTGCTGTGGCCAAGATCAAAGAGGTTTTCACCTGGTTTCTCCATGAGGATTTTGATGGCTTCCTGTCTTACATTGAGGTCTTTCCTCCATTTTGAGTTTATTTTTGTGTATGGTTTAAGAAAGTGATCCAGGTTCATTCCTCTGCATGTCACTGTCCAGTTTTCCCAGCACCACTTGCTGAAGAGACTGTCTTTATTCCATGGGATATTCTTTCCTGCTTTGTCAAAGATTAGGCGGCCATATGTTTGTGGGTCCATTTCTGGGTTCTCTATTCTGTTCCATTGATCTGAGTGTCTGTTCTTGTGCCAGTACCATACTGTCTTGATGATTACAGCTTTGTAGTATAGCTTGAAGTCTGGGATTGTGATGCCTCCTGCTTTGGTTTTCTTTTTCAAGTTCGCTTTGGCTATTGGGCATCTTTTCTGGTTCCATATAAATTTTAGGATGATTTGTTCTAGCTCTGTGAAGAATGCTGGTGTTACTTTGATAGTGATTGCATTGAATATGTAGATTGCTTTGGGTAGTATCGACATTTTAACAATATTTGTTCTTCCTATCCAGGAGCATGGAATCTTTTTCCATTTTTTTTTTTTGTCTTCTTCCATTTCTTTCATAAGCTTTCTATAGTTTTCAGGGTATAGATTTTTCACTTGTTTGGTTAGATTTATTCCTCGGTATTTTATGGTTTTTGTCCAACTGTAAATGGGATCTATTCCTTGATTTCTCTTTCTGTCGCTTCATTGTTGGTGTATAGGAATGATTTCTGTGCGTTGATTTTATATGCTGCAACTTTGCTGAATTCATGAATCAGTTCTAGCAGTTTTTTTGGTGGAATCTTTAGGGTTTTCCATATAGAGTAGCATGTCATCTGCGAAGAGTGAAAGTTTGACCTCCTCCTGGCCGATTTGGATGCTTTTTATTTCTTTGTGTTGTCTGATTGCAGAGGCTAAGACTTCCAATACTATGTTGAATAACAGTGGTGAGAGTGAACATCCCTGTCTTGTTCCTGACCTTAGGAGGAAAGCTCTCAGATTTTCCCCATTGAGGATGATATTGGCATTGGGTCATTGATATATGGCTTTTATGATCTCAAGGTATGATCCTTCTATCCCTACTTTCGTGGGGGTTTTTATCAAGAAAGGCTGCTATATTTTGTCAAATGCTTTCTCTGCATCTATTGAGAGGATCATATGGTTCTTGTCATTTCTTTTATTGATGTGATGAATCACATTAATTGTTTTGTGGATAATGAACCATCCCTCATCCCAGGTATAAATCCCATTTGGTCGCGGTGAATAATTTTTTTAATGTATTGTTGGATCCAGTTGGCTAATATCTTGTTGAGGATTTTTGCATCCATGTTAATCAGGGAAATTGGTCTATTGTTCTCCCTTTTAGTGGGGTCTCTGTCTGGTTTTGGAATCAAGGTAATGCTGGCTTCATAGAATGAGTTTGGAAGTTTTCCTTCCATTTCTAGTTTTTGGAACACCTTCAAGAGAATAGTTGTTAACTCTTCCTTAAGTGTTTGCAGAATTCCCCTGGAAAGCCTGGCCCTGGACTCTTGTTTTTTGGGAGATTTTTTATTACTAATTCGATTTCCTTACTGGTTATGGGTCTGTTCAAATTTTCTGTTTCTTCCTGTTTCAGTTTTGGTAGTGTATATGTTTCTAGGAATTTGTCCATTTCTTCCAGATTGCCCATTTTATTGGCATGTAATTGTTCGTAATACTCCATTATTATTGTTTTCATTTATGCTGTGTCGGTTGTGATCTCTCCTCTTTCATTCTTGATTTTATTTATTTGGGTCCTTTCCTTTTTCTTTTTGGTCAAACTGGCTAGTGGTTTACCAATTTTGTTAATTCTTTCAAAGAACCAGCTTCTGGTTTCATTGATCTGTTCTACTGTTTTGTTTTTTTGTTTTTTGTTTTTTTGTTTTTGGTTTCAATAGCATTAATTTCTGCTCTAATCTTTATCATTTCCTGTCTTCTGCTGGTTTTGGGTTTTATTTGCTGTTCTTGTTCCAGCTCTTTAAGATGTAAGGTTAGGTTGTGTACCTAAGATCTTTCTTCCTTCTTTAGGAAGGCCTGGATTGCTATATACTTTCCTCTTATGACCGCCTTTGCTGCGTCCCAGTGGTTTTGGGTTGTGGTGTTATCAGTTTCATTGACTTCTATATATTTTTTAATTTCCTCTTTAACTTCTTGGTTAGCCCATTGATTCTTTAGTAGGATGTTCTTCAGTCTGCAAGTATTTTACAGTATTTTACTTTAAAGGGGAGAGGGTCATATATACAATTATGACCATGTTGAGGAATATCTTTCATTGGCACTATTTTGTTTTAAATTATTTCTTCCCTGTTGGTTTAATCTAGCTGTCTGGAGCATGTATTGTGCTGTTTCCTTGGAAACCCAGCCTTTACACTATTGCTTAGAATGTCCCAAGGTTGTCCATTATATTCCATCACCTACTTACCCTCAAGAAAGCAAGCATCCAACATATTAGAATTGGCCTATAACCTCTAGCAATCTGTTACCTACATTAATAAATCTGATATGGTTTTTCATTTATAAATTGTTTTTTAGATTTTTCTTTCTTCGTTGGCGTGGAAGCAGAATTTTCCCCCACAGTTTTTCTCTGAATGCTAGTCGTTGTAGTCTCTAGTGTTTATGACCAAGAAGTGTATTTTCTGTTGATGAAAGAAATAATCCAAAGATGTTCCCTTCTTTTAAGCATGCTTGCTTCAGCAATTCAAAGTAGGTGGGGAGATTTTCCCTCTGGAGTTTCTAGTATGCTAAAACAATGAAATAGGTTGAAAAGAAAATTTTAACCTGCTATCTTCAATTTATCTAAGCCTGTTTTTCCTTTCCTTACCATCCTGCTTTGTGGGGAGTCTGGATTCCTTGTTCTCAGTAAAAAGATGGTGATAGCCTTTCAAACCCTCAGTATTAGTCTTCTTAATGTTTATTCATTGTTAAATCTGTTTATTTCCTCTGGCCCTAAGTTCTACAAATATATGGTACATATGATGTATATACCTCATTGCCCTTGAGAAAATCACTTTCTGCACTCTCAATTATTGGTACATGAAAAACATGAATGCTGATAAAAACAAAAAACAATTAAAAATAATGTTCTACTGGGATATGCCATTTAATTGTGTTAAAATTACAAATATGTCTATTCCTAGTTCCTTGTCAATGGATTTTGCTCTGCTTTTCCTAGTGATTTTTCCTTTTTTTCCAAATGAACCCCTAAGTTGATCTACATATTTACTAGTTTCCAAATATGGCTTTTTAAATCATTAAGTTAACTTAAATAGATATACATTTAGGGCATAAAAATTCTACTTGGGTGGATTAGTAAATATGATATTTATAGTACTTTAAGCCAAGTTCTCTTTTGAAAAATAAAGTAGTATATGAAGGAAATCTAGTATAAGACATGCATATAGCTATTGGACTTGCTTTTGAAGTCCTCTGTGTTAGCCTGTCTTGCAGCCTAGAGAAGAGAGTCAATATACTGTCAGAGAAAGAGCATTGCTCTGCACATTGGCATATGTGCATGATCTCAGCTGGGCCATGTACCAGCTATGTGACTGACTCATTTACATCCCCTTCATGGATTTCAGTTTCCTCACTTATAAAAGGGTGCAGGCTGTTAATATATTTCCCATTTACTGACAGGGTTATTATGAAGATCGGAGGAGAAAAGCTATAGAAAAGTACTCTACCTCAAACAGACTATGGAAAGAAATAAGAAATCTTGGATGTAAGCCAGATCATGTACTGAAGAGTTTAACAAGTCCAGGGAAGAGTTACCATATTACCCTTACTACTTTGTAAGTGCTCTTAGAGCTAGCATACATGTCTTCCACTTTTGGCATCTCAACCCTTCTCAAGATTTAAGGAATTTTCTCACTTGCTTGTGAAACACAAAGCTGTCTTCTGCATCCTTTTTCTTTTACAGGTTGTCCTATCACGTGAGGGGCAAATACCCTCTTTCCAGTCTTGCCTGTTCTTAGCATTAGTTGGAGAGAATTTTTCCATATCATATGCCCATGCTTTCCTTCTCCCTATACCTGAACTCATACTTGGAAAGCAGAACGATACTGTGAAAAGGGCACGGGACTGACTGAGATCCGGGAAGTAGGTTCCAGTCATGGTGCCAGTCATAGCCAGCTTGATAATAACACTTGCATGGCATGGAATCTGCCTGTGCCTCATATTTGTAGAGTTGCAGAATCTCTGAGTTTCAGAGAGAATAACAACAGCACAAGATCATCAGTGTACCCATCCTTTAAAAAATAAAAACCTGTTTGGGGCGCCTGAGTGGCTCAGTTAATTAAGCGTCCGACTTCGGCTCAGGTCATGATCTCACAGTTTGTGGGTTCGAGCCCCACATTGAGATCTGTGCTGATAGTTCAGAGCCTGGAGCCTGCTTCGGATTCTGTGTCTCCTTCTCTTTCTGCCCCTCCTCTTCTTGTGCTTTGTCTCTCTCTCTCAAAAAATAAATAAATGTTAAAAAAATTAAAAGTTAAAAACCTATTTAATTTTGTACTCAATATCTCCAATAATAGGGATGTGATAGGCATGTGATGTGATAGATTTAGGAGTCAGAATTAAATTTAAATCTCTGATTAGCTACATATTACTTGTGTGACCTTGGGAAAGTTATTTATACCCTTTATGCCCCCAGATTCTTCTCTTTAAAATGGAAATAATAATATACAACATAGGGTTGTGGTGAGGACTGCATGAAATGATGCATGTAAAGCACTGGCACATGGTCAGGAACTCAACAAATGGTGATGGTGGTGGTTGTTTCCTTCTTCTTCCTCTTCCTCCTTCTCCTCCTCTTTTCTGTGTAAAAACTTTTTTTATAGTTTATTTATTTTTGAGAGAGAGAGAGACAGAGAGAGACAGAGCATGAGCAGGGGAGGGGCAGAGAGAGGGGGAGACACAGAATCTGAAGCAGGCTCCAGGCCCTGAGCTGTCAGCACAGAGCCCAGCATGGGGCTTGAATTCATGAACTATGAGATCATGACCTGAGCTGAAGTTGAGTGCTTAACCAACTGAGCCACCCAGGTGCCCCTCCACCTCTTTCTTTTCATTATTCCTGGTACTATGTGGTTTCAGACTCAATGAGCGTTGACAGCGATGGAAAATTATTCCCTTCTAAGATAGCCCACTCTTAATTTTGTAAAATTATGATGGTTAGAAAGTTTTCTTCCTAGTCAACACAAAATTGCTTCACTTTATCTCTAGACATTCTTTTGTCCAAATTCTGACCTCTCAGATCATGACTGCTCTTTGTATATTTGAATATGGCTATCATGCACCCTATGTTACTCTATTCTCCTCTTTCTTTCTTTCTTTCTTTCTTTCTTTCTTTCTTTCTTTCTTTCAAGAAAGAGCATGAGGGGGAGAGGCCCAGAAAGAGAGAGAATCTTAAGAGGCCTGACGCAGGGCTCAATGTTACAACTATGAGATCATTGCCTGAGCCGAAATCAAGAGTCTAACACTTAACTGACAATGCCACGCAGGTGCCCATCTTCCCAATTTCCTTCAGTCAACTTTGATATACCAATTTTCAAATTACCTTTGAACTGACATGAACTTGATATTAACGCTTTTAATCAACATTTATATACTACGATGTAATCGTCTTTATTTCTAAGACCTTTAGTGATCCTTCAGGCTAAATTTTCCCTTTCTGCGTCTGGAAAGGACCAGAGGTCACTCAGCACATGGGTTTATCCTCATTTATGTCACCAGTTCTGCCCACTTTGATTCTGTACCTGAGAGCAGACACTTTTTTCTTTAAGCTTACAGTGTTCTTTATAGAGTTTATGGAGAATATAGGGTGGCATTTTCGATTCTGTGATGATTTTTATACAAACAAATGTGTGGAAGCCCTAATCACATTTTTTATGTACCCTAAAGGGTTAGATTGACTAATCAAATTGCATGTTTATTGTGTCCTCATGAAATTTGGACCTTTAAAACTAACATACAGTTTATCAACAGAATAAGCCTGTAAAACAGAGAGGTTGTAAGCATTACCCCTTCAGCTTTACAAAGATTTGAAACCGGAGGCTTCTCAGGGGCAATAACCAAATGACTTGTACAGTACGGTTTCTCCCAGCTAACCAGCCAGTGGATGGGTTTGTATGTCATTGCAGACTGGCCAATTTTGAAAACATACGTTCTATCCTTTCCCACAGAATCACCCTTTATATATTTTAAGACACAATTTTGTTTTTGTTTTTCTTTTTTTTTTTTAATCTTTATTTCTTTTTGAGAGGGGGAGGGGCAGAGAAAGGGGGATAGAGGTTCTGAAGTGGGCTCTGTGCTGAGAGCAGCGAGCCTGATGCAGGGCTCAAACTCACAAACCATGAGATCATAACCTGAGCTGCTCAATCAGCTAAGCTACCCAGGCACCAGAAGACACAATTTTGTACTTCACTTTGATACAGGGCAGGGAATTGGTTTTACTCTCCTTTGCATATCTTGTTCTAACATAAGACCCAACTCCAAACTTTCGCTCACTAAATCTTGTTAAATTGAATTGAAACAAGGACTGTAAGAGCTGAGTGAACAGGTGAATTTAGTTCTGAAGGAGAGTATATAGACATCCATAAGATGCATTATATTACCCGGAGTTGTTAAAAATTTTAAATCAGGTTGCCAATTCATATTCTTTATTTTTATCAGTTGATTATAGCATACATGGATCAATTTTGATTATATCTAAAGCCAAAATAATTCTCCAAATTGTTTTAGAATTCAATATTTATTACTATTAAATAATTAAAATAAAATAATTATACTTTTCCATTTTTTCCTGCACTCATCATTAATGGTTACTATAGCATTGCTTATGAATCAAAGATGCCTTAGGTATTGTTTCTTGTTGAAAACATTTCTTTCAATCATTTGTTTCAACATTTGTAGAGTTCGCAGTAGGAAAAGGCAACATGAAAACAATACTTACTAATTATAATCAGTTTCTATGGGAGAGGAAAGGGTTATTTTTTATTTATGGTCAAGGGTAGCCACAAAACTAGGAAGGTTTTCTTTATCTACAGCTATTCTTATATAAAAGGGTTACATATTTGAGTGATTGTTCAGTAAGTAATGGAAGGATACTATAGAAATAAAGGGTACATAATCTTCCTTAAATGCTAGATCCACAAAAGCTTGCTGTGTCTTCACTTTCTGAGTGAAAACTCTTTGTTCCAATGAGCAGAAAGAATAAAACAATATTTTTTGAAGGACCCTAGAGAAAATTCATTGTACTGGTCAGATGAATTGCATTCAAACAATGGATGTTGTGAGCATGTGAATCATTCCTTTCAACTCTTTAGTGCTAATTTTGCTATGATCTTTTCAAATACCTGTGATATTGTACTAGTCCACAGTCAATAACACTAGGACTCTTTTCTGCCTTAAAGGCAGGTAATAAAACTAGGATCTAATGGTCACTTAAAGACAGAAAAAGAAAGAGAGAAATGGACAGATGTATTTGGCCTTGGTCCCCATATTTTCCAGTTATTCCTTTAACCCATATTCTACTTAATACCTTTCTCATCAGGGACTGGTTTGGTGTAGTCCCAGACTGAGGCTCCAGAAAGAATTTATCTGAAAATCATTCATTGCTTGCATAATCTGGCCTAGGATAAGACTTCATTAGGACCTCTGAAAGGCTGGAATATTCCAGTCATTCAACAAATATTTATTAAGCACCTACCATGTACCAGAAACGGTACAACCTTAGGCAGCAGGAACCTCTGTGTAGTGTACCTGTATAATTTTGGACTACTTAGCATTTCTTCGTAGTTCTCAACACCATCATAATTTTGTTATGGAGAGTTACCTCTCTCGCATGTGTGTAGTTTTGAAGGGCAGGAAAATCCAGATTTGTACCTCTTCCTATGGAATTCGATGGGGCTAGATGCTTTTGGTCGTCCCCCTTGTTTGCCCAAGAGAACGCATTAAACCTCTGTTCAGCTAGTCGAATGTCTGTCCTGGCCTTAAATTTGAATTAATTGAATCAAACACAGAAGTGATCTTTGGCACTCACTCATGAGGACATAAATGTTTCTACTACGAAGCCATTGCTGAGATTTCTTTCCCAGCCCTCCAAACTCTCTTGTCCACAGTGGAAACTTATTCTGATCTTCTGTCAATTCTGTGAGTATATTAATCCTACCCTCATATTCTTCCAATACATTCGTATGTAGAAGTTGGGCAGAATTCACTTCAGCTAAGGGCCTTTACTGATGTATCCTAGCCCAGAGCTAATGACCACTCTGGTATTCCAAAAGTTCCAAGGACAAAGCATTGCTTTAGAGGGGTTCAAATGACTGACTACCCTGCTTGTATTCATTCATGAGAACACCTAAATTGTACCATATCCTGGATAGTGAGGGCTCAGCATTTCATAGGATGTTTGACTGACACCAAGAACTTAGGCAAGTCTAGGCAACAAAGTTGTTTTCAATAAAGAAGATAGCAAAGGGATAGGAGGTTCTATGTCCTAAACAACTATCAGCAGAGGGAAGAAGGCAGAGGTGAAGACATACCTTACAGGCCTGTGTGAAAGGAAAGAACAGCAAAGCCTAGTTCAGCCTCAGGATGAAAAGGACTGTGGGAAGTGAACACAGACATTGCAATAGTTTCCAGATGGAACAGAGAGAAAAAGGGAAAATGAAATTCCCACAAGTCGTGAGAGAGTTGTGTGGAAATATGAAGGAGACAACTGCCAAATTTGGATAGTGACATGGTCAAGGCCTTGTCCCTGGGGAGTCCATGAGCCTATTAGCAATCATGCTTTCTTGGGAATGTTCACTTACACAGAGGCTCGCCTTATCTGCCCACACACAGACACTCCGGGCCTTCCTTGTTTTAGGCCAGATCCTATAGGGATTGTAGAACAGGGTACTTCCATGGCCTTACCTGCATATGTGTGTGTGTGAGAGAGAGAGAGGTGGAAAGTGAAAGACGAAAATACAGACAGAGATAGAGACACACAGTGAGAATGAAAATGTGTATGAAGGAGAGATGGAGGGAGGTCAGAGTTCTAACTTCTCAGGACTTCATTCTTTTCCTTAAAGAGAAAACCTCCTCTGTAGTTCTTATGCAGTCTCTTCAAATCACCCCCTTTCTCTTGACCCCTCTTTGTTGCATACCTGCTTATTCTCCCTGCTCCTCCAAAGCGAGGCCCTGGTCCTCGAAATTTGCTTCTTCCTGTAGCAAATTTTGTTCCTGTCTCCATACCTTTCCTTTACCTTTCTTGGGGGACTTCAACAGACTCAATACTTGCTCATTTCTTCTGCCATGTAAGTAATTATCTTAATATTTTATTCAGTGAGAAAGCTATTCTAGAAATCTAATTTTCTTCCCAAGAATTGCAGAGCCAATTTGGGAGCTTCAAACATCTGTAATCCCAGGACAACGTTAGGGATTTAAAAAAAAAAAACTGAGACATATAAAAATTTCAAAACCATAAAGAACATTTCCAAGGTGAATGTCTTCTCATTCTAGATATTTTTATCTCTCCAGCACAGTTTCGCAGTAGCTTTTCCTTACCGTTCTTTTCAAAGCACTTCTTTGCAGTTACTGATTTTCAGCCTCGGTGTCTTTTCAAAGATGCTTTTCTGGGGACTGTTGATTTCAGGCCATTTCAACTGCATGAGTTATGCAAGTGTGAAAACTTTTTTAGTTCTAAAAAAAGATGCTCCAGCCTATTTTTTTGTACTCATAATAAAGGCAAAAGGATAAAGACTGAATTTGGGCATTGGTGGAAACTTTGCAAGGAAAGGAAGAGCTGAAAAAATTTGTATCCCAAATCAATATCACAGTCAAAGCTAGAACAGAGGACTGATGACAAATTAACACTCCAAGATATGCAAGGAACCACATTTTTATTATAGTTAAAGTTACATTTTTATTAGCTTCACCCTGGTTTTGCCTCTCAGATAATTTAAAAAAAACACACAAAAAGTTATATTGAGTATGAGTAAGAAGTTATATAAAGACCTGGAAAATACAATGTATGCAGTGAACAACATGAGTATTTATCACGTTTTAAAAGTGGTTTTTTGGTCAATTAATATTAGTTCTCCAGTAAGCACATTGCACTGTGGGACAGTGCCTTTGAGAAATTTAGAATAAGGGAAATTTAAAATTTAACTACAATCTCTGTAGAGATTTAAATACAGTGTCTCCTGTGTTTCTTGGTGTCTATGTGTATATACACACACATATTTAAATGAAAGCTTAAAACATACCTTATATATAAGACATACATATAAAACAAATATATACAAACCGTCGCTTAGGAACTTTCTAGGCATTATTGAATTCCCTGATATCTCTTAGAAACAAAATATCTGTTTCTAATAAGCTTATTTATATGAATGCCAAATGAAATAAAATGTCACAGGCAAGATGCAGAACTCATTGAGGAGTTTGTTGACTATTTTACCAGTGGTTTTTCCATGTCTGGTGTTGATTCTATTAATGAAGAACATGTGTCCTCTTACACTTAATTGTGGAAAACTTCATTATCAGAGGTAGAAATAGCACAAAGATGAACCTCTGGACATGGATTCCCTCTCCTTTGTTTATCAGCATAACCTAGTCTGGATTTCCTCTCTCATCTCCATAGTCACCATCACAAAGAGGGCAGTGACTGTCCCACCTTAGAATCATGGAGTTTTCTTACTTTTACAATCTAAGTTTCTCTATTAGGATCATTCAGCTGCAAGTAACACTTTTTAAACAAAAGAGACTTTAATTTTCCTACAGAGTGAGAAGTCTGGGAATAGTTGGTTCTAGATTTGGTAAAGAAGACCAAAATTCATATCAAGGAACAAGGAGTTAGTCCTGTCCTTCTTCTCTGTCATCCTCAACTTTATGTTTGGTTCTTAAACTACAAGATGGCTACTGAAAAAGCATCATGGCCTCTTGACATGATGTTTGATTAGGAGCACGGGCTGGGGAAAAGAGCTCTTCTTGTTTCAGGAAGACACATTTCTCCCAGAGGTTCATTATTAGGCATTCCTTCATGACTCATTGGCAAGAACGAAATCACATATTCTGCCATTCCTACCCCCACAGCTGCACAGAATATTGGCGAAATAGCTGGCTAGCAAAGGAGAACAGGGTTTCTATGATTGGATTAGACAAACCAGAGTCATGTTCTGACGTTGAGCACATTGACACGCCCCCACCCTGCACCATTATGATTCCTTTGGCAAGGAAGAAGTGGGGAAGTCTGTTGAGTAATTACGTTTTGTCGTTTCCCAGCTGTGATTTCCATGACATCTCCCTCTGTCTGATATGACTCAGCAATGGGAGTCTTTTGGATGTTCACCTTGGGTTCTAGCCCTCCACTCAGGAAACCCCCTCATTCTTGATTCAGAGAGAAAAATAGGTCTAACGCGTCATTCCATATCTCATCACATAATTCACAACTTCATATTTAAGTGCTTTCTCAACTCATTTTTTTTTAAACCTAAGAGGTCTAGTTTCAAAAATGCACCTTTATCTTTTTTTTGCCCGCAGCTATGGCTCCTTTTGTCTGGGTACAAAATAAAAGGGACAAAACGTCTGTGTGTCTGGTAACTTTTGGTTGTCTCCTCTAATTTCAGGACCCATAAGCCTCTGCCAGGAGATAGCTTGTGATGTAGGTCATCTATATTTTCTTGTTTCTACTTTTAAACACTCTGCTGGCTGTTCTACCTTTCCCATGAATGTTTAATATGTGTAATGATCCTGCCAGAATTGATTTTTCATTATAGAGGCCATTTTCCAAAGAGGTTTGTCACTATTTTTAAAATAGTATTTTAGCATGTTTATAAAAGACAGTTCTAAACTCAATTTTGTGCAACAGTTTTTTCACTGATAGAAAAAAGGACTTTTTAAAGGTATTTTACATTATTCATGTTACTGATAAGTTGGAAGGTTTGAAATTATCCATTTAGGTTTTAGTTACATTTTTAACAATTGATTCTTTAAATAATTGAAAATAGCTGGTAAGTTATTCATGTTCGAGGGTGTTATGTTATATTTACAAATCAGTGATTTGCCATCAACAAAATACATTCCATCTAGTGACCAAGCCTGAATATTCTTCCCATCTAAAATGAAGAAAAATGTGGGTGGCTCAGTCAGGTGAGCATCCGACTCTTCATTTCAGTTCAGGACATGATCCCAGGATGGTGAGATGGAGCCCTGCATCGGGCTTGTGCTGAGCATGGAGCCTGCTTGGGATTTTCTCTCTCTCTTCCTCTGCCCCTTTCACCTGATCATGCTCTCTCTTGCTGTCTCTAAACAATTTTTAAAAATTATAAAATGAAAAATGAGATATGAATGAGAATGAATGTCTTAGTTTTGAAATGGGTGTTTCTTTTACTATTTTATATTAGAGCTTTCTTAATTGGATTTTAATTGTTCTTTCTTCTCCCATTATTTATTCATCTTCAATTTGACTTTCATTGCTAAAAAGAATGACTGGCTTTCATATTACCTTGTCCCTATTGTCTTGATCACCTGAAATCAGGTACAGGTGTCACAGTTAGTTCTTAATAGGAAGATTCAAAAAGTGGCTGGTGTTGAAGAGAGAAATAGGACTATAGAGGAAGATCCCAATTGCCCTCTCTGATAATTTATTATTTAAAAAAATTAAGGCTTTTTAAATATGGGGAGGCATCTTTACCCCCTATTTCTCCACACGCCCACTCACCCTCCACATACAAAATTCAAAAGGACTTACAGAAAGAAGAAAGATAGCAGTTATGGTTTCTTGGACCCTAAATCTTACCTGCAGATTTTTACAATGAAATGGAGGAAAGAATAAGTCATTATTTCTTTACTTCATGTTCTTCAGAGCCATGCATCCCAAGCTATCATAGAACTTAGCAAAATAGCTTGGATACTGATTGAAGAGACAGACTCAGAGTCTAGAAATGCAAAATAACAGCCCATATGCCAAACCACATGCATTGTAAGGCTTGGTACTTCTGAGGGAAGATTTAAAAGGCGACAAAGAATTCCAAATTTGGAACCCACAGAGACATCTGGTATCTTAGAACTTTCCACTTTCCCTTGGCAGATATTTCAGCTAATTTTCCCACCTTGGTCAGAGTGTATAATTCTTTCTTAAGCTTATTTTAATTTTAACATATTCTCTCTATTCAACTGTTACTGTGAAATGGCCCTACTCTCAGGACCAGCCACTTAATTTTAGCACTTAAATCATTTAGCAATTTCTTAGAAGAACAAAAACAAGGGGGAAGAATTTAATTAACATAATGGGTACATCATCAACTTTTTTGTGACATTTATGTATATTTCCAACACTTGGTCATCAAACAGATGCATGTGGGAAAAAAATGACAGATGAATCAAAATGTAGAAGAAAACACTGCATTCCAAATTGCGATTTTCATCATCAGTGTGCATGTGATGGCTCTTCAGCTTCAAGTAGATATTACCAAAACTATCCCAGGAGGTATCTTCATTATGTTGTTGCTTTTTACAGACCAGCCACTGGTAGCTGATCTGTGTCTACTTGAAGAATTCATTGATTGGGTCCACATTTGCTCAATGTGGATAGTGGGATGGGAAGGGGATTTTGAGATTAATGAGGTTTTGGGCCAGTTACTGTGCAGAATGTTCTAAGGGGGGGGGGGAGGAGTTAAGATGGTAGAGAAGTAGGGGAACCCTAGGCTTTCCTTGTCCCTCAAACAGAGCTGGACTGAGGTCAGATTACTTGGAACACCCAGAGTGTCTGCAAAGTGGCAGAAGGATTTCGATAGTTGGAGGGAGACAGCATGGTAGGTGCGAGGTATGTGGAAGTGAATTGAGGGAGAGAAAAATTGCGGTGGCGCAGAGGGGAGAGAACACTTTTCATGGAGAGACAAAAGGGAGAGAAATAGAGAGAGATTGAGAGAGTGTGGCATTGGTTTTTCACAAGAGGAAGAATGTACTAAGGGGTGCATACAAGGGTTATTGAGTAGCAGTGAGTACTTAGTTGAAATTCAATAGTATAAATATTGAGTACTGTCAACCATCCCTATTCAATGACAGTAACAGTATCCTAGAATTGTGTTTATTTTAGAGCTAAAAAGGACCACCTAATTGAACTTTGCAGCTTACAGATGAGGAAACTGAGGCACAAAGAAGCTAAATGAGTGGCCTGGGTCTACAAAGCAAATGGCAGAGCAATTCTAATGCCTACACCAGATCTAAGGATAGTGTTTATAGGGATTTCAAAGTATGAGTAACTTTAAAGTAATTGAATTTCAGAATTTTCCATGGATTCTCTCCCTCTCTGTCTCTCTCTGTCTCTCTCTCTCTCTCTCTGTCTCCATCTCCCTCTCCCTCCACCCTTCTCCTGTCAAAGAGAACCTCTTGCTGGAATCTGATCTTGTCTTTGCGGAGCGATTTCTTGAACTCCTGTGTCAAGTCTTATCAGAAGGAAGAGAAAATGGCAAACATGGGAACGTATGTATCATCAATACAGCTGACCAAAGATTTACAATTAATAGATGGTCTCTTTTGTTTTTTTTTCTTTTTTTAAAAAAAATTTTTTTAATGTTTTTATTTATTTTTGAGACAGAGAGAGACAGAGCATGAATGGGGGAGGGGCAGAGAGAGAGGGAGACACAGAATCGGAAGCAGGCTCCAGGCTCTGAGCTGTCAGCACAGAGTCTGACGTGGGGCTCGAACTCATAAGCCATGAGATCATGACCTGAGCTGAAGTCGGACACTCAACCGACTGAGCCACCCAGGCGCCCCTCTTTTGTTTTTAATATCTACATCTGTATTTATCATTCGATAAATTTAATTTTCTCATGTTCTAAAATCATTTTTAAAAATTGCCACTTTCCTGAGAATCCTTTACGAAATGGTCTGAAGGTTAAGTAGTGCCACAACTCCCGTTGGACCCCTGCTTATCATTGGTACCACTTACATAGCTGCAATACGTTGAATGTGTGCCCACTTCATGCTTTTGTATCATGTGTCTAACCTGGTGGACATTAGGAACCGTCTAGTGTGGCTGACCCTTTGATCCCGTTTTCTAAAATGGGATATGCTCTAGGTTAAAGTACAAACAATGATGGGTAATCAATGCTACATTAAGATATGACTTAGAGATTCCCTTGTAATAACACTTAATAATATAGAAGGATATTTTTTTAATGTTTATTTATTTCTGAGACAGAGAGAGACAGAGCATGAGTGGGGGAGGGGCAGAAAGGGAGGGAGACACAGAATCCGAAGCAGGCTCCAGGCTCTGAGCTGTCACCACAGAGCCCCACACGGGGCTCGAACTCACAGACTGCGAGATCATGACCTGAGCCGAAGCTGGACGCTCAACCAACTGAGCCACACAGGCGCCCGTGGAAGGATATTTTAAGTGTGAAAAATATTTCATAAAATAGATACCCCTAAAATATCTCTTTAGAATTACTAGTCATTATTTTTGGGTATCGAGATTATAATCATTTAGATATATTTTATATGTATATTTCAAAATTTCTACTAAAATGAGTCCCATTTTAAACAAGAAAAACATAAAATATTATTTTCATTAAAAGAATAGCCGGGGTACCTGGGTGGCTCCGTCGGTTATGCATCTGACTCTTAGTTTCGGCTCAGGTCATGATCTCAGAGTTCATGGGTTCACAAAGCCCCTGGTCCGGCTCTGTGCTGACAGTGTAGAGCCTGCTTGGGATTCTCTCTGTGTATCCCTCTCTCTGCCCCTCCTCCTCTTGTGCTATTTCTGTCTCTCTCAAAATAGATAAATAAACTCTAAAAAAATAAAAAAAAAACAGGTGAGTGTAAAAATTAAAGCATAAAAAAGGACATCTCTTTGCTCAAGGTAACAAATCATATGAAAATATATTGTGGCTTGGAGAATTTGGATGAATTTTAAAGAGAGTGGAGGTAAAAGTAACTATATTTTTCTGGTTGGTGTGACAGAGAATGTTGAGATGAGAATAACAACGTGCATTCGCAAACAGAAAGTATCATTGGAATAATGTTAAGGGTGATAAGATTGAAACAATATTGTCTATAATAACAAAGTACCTAGTTTCTTACATGGAAACTCAGTTGATACTGTACTAGAAACACATGGGGAATATAAATAACCTGAAAATCAGATGTATGAATCAAATGGAGTAATAATACTTCATAGTTAGGAAGCATTCTCTTGTCTTCATTATCACTGTTTCTTCACATAGAACGGTGTACACAGAAAGTGCTTCTCTAGGTAGAATCCCACATGTTATAAGACAGCAGAGAAGTTATTTTGAATGTTCCTTTAATGAAAGAGGAAACGTACTTGAAGAGAGCAGATTATCTGCTATGGCTGAAAAGGTCTCGATATCTTTTTCTAACCTTATGGTAAAAGTACCTGTTTTATATTTTTGTGCATAGGTTTGTATTTTGCCCTCCCTCATTCTCTTTTTGTTAACTAAAATGTTACCCTTATTCTTTATATACGGTTGTTTCCAAATCCTACCTTACTATTCAACCTATTTTGATGAAAAGAAGGGTGATATTTAAATTATTTGTCAACCGGAATGATGTGGGCAATAACTAATCAAATTGATTACTAGAATAGGTACCGATTCATCGGGATGTTCTACAAACAAACGCCATAGCCATGTAGGTATGTTTTAGCTAAATATCAACCTGCCACAGAAAACCCAACCCAAACAATGTTAAGGAATTCTGGGTAATTTTTTGACACACACATCTGGGCTGTCCAAATGTGGACTGTTTTTAGACACAACAGGATCCAGGAGCACAAACAATGTTGTCTCTTTCTCTTTGTTCTTCTTTTCTCTGTATTAATTCCAGTTTTAGAAGGGCTCTTACCTTGTGGTGCAAGATGACTTATAATGGCTCCTATTTCCTTAGGAAAAATGAGTATCTCTGTTGGTTGTCTGGTAAAAGTCTTGGGACTAATTTTGAATTGACTCTGATGAGTGTCCATCTTGTGGCCAAGGGGCTGTGATACAGTAAGTACTGAGGACGGAATCCAACTCCATCCAAACCATCAGACTAACATTGGGGGAGGAGAGTTTTTGAAGGAAAACCAGGGCTGTACCCAAAAGAAGGGGGAAAATTAGTGACCAACTGTAGATGTCTACTCCACTCTGTTTCCTTTGAGCTCTCATAAAACTTTATTACTTTAAGTATTTTTCTAAATTATCAAAGAAATACACTCTCATTTAGAAAACTTAAAGATAAAGTAAAATATAAGAACAAAGTAAAAAAAAATGACATGTTACTGAATTGGAAATGAAGAAAAAAGTTATAATGTCTGTAACAGCATAATTCATTGCAAATAGTGAAGTGCAGAAGAGTTAGCTTACTATGACTTAAAATCTGCCAAATTGTTTTTATTCTACTCTCTAGTATCTTTAATGTTTTCCTGTGTAAACCAGATTATAGCCACAGTTTTTATTATGGCATTATAAAATAAGACCGATAATAATAAGACCAAGAATTGTTTTTCATAGTGTTACTCGAACTTAGTGTTATTATTTATTTATTTATAAATGTTTTTTTTAATTTATTTTTGGGAGAGAGACAGAGTGTAAGCAGGGGAGGGGCAGAGAGAGAGGGAGACACAGAATCCGAAGCAGGCTCCAGGCTCTGAGCTGTCAGCACAGAGCCCGATGTGGGGCTCCAACCCATGAACTGCAAGATCACAACCTGAACCAAAGTCAGACGCTCAGTGGACTGAGCCACCCAGGCTCCCCTAGTACTATTCTTTTATTAAAAAAATTTTTTTTCTAGTGTTTATTTATTTCTGAGACAGAGCATGAGTGGGGGAGGGGCGGAGAGAGAGGGAGACACAGAATCAGAAGCAGGCTCCCGGCTCTGAGCTGTCAGCACAGAGCCCGATGTGGGGCTGGAACTCACAAACCGTGAGATCATGGCCTGAGCCGAAGTCGGTCACTCAACCGACTGAGCCACCAAGGTGCCCCCCTAGTGTTATTTTTTAAATATAAGGTAGGATAAAGTATATAATTTGTATACTGAATTATGAAGTAAATATTAAGTTACATATATACATATACATGTAAAATATGTATATATATACATATGTATACATATAAAATACACACACACACACATATATATATATACACATATAAAATACACATACTACATACTTTAAATAATGTATATGTTATAAATGTGAAAGGTAAGTTGCATCCAAAAAAGTTGGTTCCTAAAATTTCAAGGTGTCATTAAATCTTAGGAAATTGTAGTGCCACAATCATACATGTCTTTGAAAAAATACTTTGACCAGATAAACCTAATACTGATCCCTTTGCTAGCTCTGTTGGCCTAATACTTAACATTTTAAATTAGTGTTTTCAGGCGTTAACCCAAATGAGTGACCCTTTTTGGGATTCTTGAGTCAAAAAGTACAGCCATGACTGAACAAGAACTTTATCTTTGACAATCTGCTACAGCACTATCTAGTAGAAATGTAATGAAACTCTCAAGTATGCACTACATATGTCATTTAAAAGTTTCTATTACTCACATTAAAAACAAGTGAAATTAATTGTGAGAATATATTTTATTTAACCTAGTGTGTCCAAAGTATTATCAACATGTAATCAATATAAAACATTTTAATGACATATTTCACATTCTCTTTTTCATGTTAATTTTTAAAAATCCAGTGTGGATTTTATACTTACAGCACATCTTAATTTGGGCTAACTGCATTTCAAGTGCTCAATAGGCACATACGTTCACAGATCTACTAGGCAAACAAGAGTTATTAGTCAATAAGCCAAGATGATAATGATGATGATAATAATAAAAATCTGAATAGAGACCTGAATTCCTAGTGCATTCCTTGACAATTTTAGTCCTCAGCCTGACTACATAAAATTGGACCGACCATGTGAAATTGGACAAGATTATCTGTTGAGGTTGTGTAAGCAGGCTACAGGGAATTTTGGCTTTACTGTAAACTATTTTCACGTATGTTACTTATACTGAATTTACACATAACTCATGTTTGTAAATTTCAGGTACCCAACATTGTTTAGCTAAACATCCTTACCCTTAATTCCAAAGCATAATGTTTTAAAGTCAATACAGTCACTCACAACATACCCAGTAGCAGCAAGGGAAAGTTCAAGGTCTTGGAAGTACAACAGTAGGCTTCAAAGTGATTAGTAGGGTGTTGTTTTCCTGGTGTAATGGCATGTTATACACATTGTAATCAATAAAGGTACAGTTGGAGAAAGATTTCTGCATCTTGGCTTATTTTAAATGGCCTCTTTTAACACTTGTTTTATTTAGGTCATGAAAAAAGAATTTTAGTATAAACCAATACCCAAAAGTTGTGGCAAGAAATGAGCTTGGTTCTGAATCACTGCAAATCTGGGGAAGTATAGGGAAGATACAATAGACATATAAGTTGGTTTTATGTTTTTTAAGAAATAAATCTAAAGCTAGTTAGGTGGATCAATTACTTAAGCAAATTTATTGGGTTGCACTGTACATATATTAAATGGAAAGAGTAAGTGGGACAGGCCTATATTTTAAACTAATGCATAAAATCAATAGGTACCAAGTAACTCTTCAACCTGACTATATTTATAATGACTTCATGTTCCACATTTACCAAAATTGTTCCTGTTCAACTGTTCCTGTTCCGTTTTGCCTCACTTTTGGCTTAATAAGCATATTCCATGTCTAAGATATATCTATTTCTATCTCAAAAATCAACAAACAATACCACTTAAACTTTGGGAAAAGTTTCCAAGCTAGATCCAGTGGTCATGAAATTTTCCCACATAAGGTAGAATTTGGAACCAAGAAAAAAATATTCATGTTCAATGTCATTTTTTCTCCAAATTATCATCATGCTTGCTTACCAGGATCTGGTATGGATTTAGATTGTTATTCCTTAACTACTAGAGAGAGTACATTGATACCATTTCTGAACTGGGAAAGGCATATCACAAGTGTTGAATGAGGTATATACATGTTAGCATCTATTATGAGTACTGAATACTTGCCAGGCTACCTTGAGGAAAATATTTATGACAGAATTTAGGAATGCTGGATATTGTATTGACTCACATATATTAAATCTCATCAGAAATAGAGATTCTTTGTCTTATAATTTATAGCACTTTATTGTTTTTTTCATTGTGGAAAAAGCTTTAAGAAAAAAAAATGTAGTTAACAAAAAAAACTTAACAAGTCCCACCTAGCAAAGTATACCCAAAAGGAAATTACAGTACAAGTAAGTTTTAAGTCAAATCCTCACCAATTCCTACAGTATTAGTAATGAGTCTCAATTTTCAAAACTCATTTATTTTTAAAAGCTTAAACTTAACCTAAAAGATTTTAAAGGAAAATAAACTAGAATGAACAAACATGAGAAATGTTCATCTTTGAATTAGGGATCTAGCACCTTGAGTTGTCCAAAAAAGTATGTCTCCCCAATGTGTTCATGGCAGTGTGGTGTAAAAGATCCATTCAATGTACTTAAAACCACTTTAAATCAGATACATCACTCTGAAATACACAACCAAAATGTTACTTGAGAAAAGCTGAAAATAGTTTTAGTTTACTCATTATCACATGCTAGAAGAAAGTTTGCATGAGAAAACACTGCAAAGGTAATTTTTTAATCCAAATTTCACAAACTCATGGTGCAAAATGGGTCCCACAGCTTCTTCTAAGACTAATAATTGCTTTTCACTGCTTGTTGTATGCCTGTGAAAATTTGATTGCAATAGTGCAAATGTTCCTACAAAACTAATCATATCCACCCATGCTGTTCTGGCCTCAATAGCCAGCCCCATAACAGCCACTCACAGACTGGCTCTCGAGGCCACTGTAAGTAGGCTGGGCTGACACTCCCATGCGTTGCATCATCTGGCTGCTATACGCCCCATTGCTGGCCCCAGGAGTAGAATTCAGGAAAAGGTCTATGTGCCTGTGTTGTGTGTTGGCCTGGTCTTTGGACATAGCTGCCACAGCTTTTTTGTGAGTGGCAGACTCAACATCAGCTCCCCCGGTCACGCTTCCATCAGGCCCAGTCTCAATATGCACTCTCACAGGGTTGAGCGGAGAGGAGTTGTGTCGTTCTCTGTGGGTGTGTATGGCAGCCCTCTCATGTGGACACTGTCCAGTGCTACTCCCGACAGTGAACTCCCTGTCTCCATACCTGTGGTCATCCGTGCCTGAGGGACAATAGCTAAGGTCTCTCCCAAACACATCAGTGGTAAGCTGTAGCCATCGCTGAGGCTGCTGTTGTCCTCAGAACCCCCATAGCCTGCACTATTATCACCAGACCTCATCCTCTCCGGGCCCGCTTGCTTGATGATGCCAATACATCTCCTGGCTGTGCCAGGACGATCTTGGGGCCTTGTCCGCTGTATACACATGAACTTCACAGGGGGATCCGAGTATGACCTAACTTCTTCCTGACTGCTTTTGAACACTTCAGCATACCTGCACCTTATTCTCTCCTTATGCTTCCTTAGGGCCTTCTCAGCTAACTCCTGTGAGGCAAAAGTACACAAAGGCTTCCCCTCTAACCTTGCCCCTGAGGTCCACAGGAAATGTGATCCTGCTTGGCATAATTTCCAACCCTGAGAACTGAACAATTTCTTTCTTGGTGCCTCCAAATGGGGGTGCTCGAAGCCGCACGAAGCCATCATTGGCGGTGTCAGCACCGTTTGGACCACGGGGCTTCAACACTCAGTCCATCTCGGTTCTGTGGTATGCTTCCCCTGTCTTTTTTAAGGGCCGTTTTTACATGGCTCTTACCACTCTCACCAAAAGCCTCACCACTCTGCCTGCCTTCTCTAGAGTAGATGAAATGAACACCTGCAGCCCCATCATGTATTGTGCAGTCAGAAAGGAAATTCTGCACATCCTCAACAGAGCAGGATCAGGGCAGGCCACGGAGCTTGACCACAAAGCCTTCACCTCCCTCGGGCGCAGCCTCATGGACACTTGAGAGAACAGAGGTCAAATAAACTTGGATGCAGCTTTTTTGTGGCTTAAAGAACAACTCTAGGATAAGGGTGGGATGCCCACAGTTGGAGACACTTCTGGTAGGTGACAAATTGCTGAGGGGAGCAGGACTGGTCAAACAAGTGCAGTTTACAGTCAAAGAACCCTTAATTCTGCCTGACACTTGAAAACGCAGAGGGGTCCAGGAAAGTCCAGGTGCATCTCCTTCTGTTACTAGCCTGAAATGGAAACTCAACTGGCTGTAGGCAAAGGTTTCATAGGAAGGTTGAAACTGAGCTTTTAAGCTTGCAGCCCCCGGCCGCCAGGGGCGCATCTGAGCAATGTGTCTGTGGGAAGCACAGTGAAGGTCACAGGCACTGACAGGTGCAGGAGGAGCTCACTGAAATAGGCTGACAGCAGGCTTGTGGCACTTTCTGAATGAGAGGATGAAAAGCAAGAATCGTCATCAATTATGGAAAATTATCCCTCGGAAGTAACTATTCCCTCTTTCCAATTCTCTTCATTTTCTCCATCTGGAATTCCAATGATAAAGACTTTAACCAATTCTCTATGACTTTTATCCTCTCAAAAATGTATTTTGGGGTGCCTGGGTGGCTCAGTTGGGTGAGCGTCCGACTTAGGCTCAGGTCATGATCTCACAGTTTGTGGGTTTGAGCCCCGCATCGGGCTCTGTGCTGACAGCTCTGAGCCTGGAGCCTGCTTCAGATTCTGTGTCTCCCTCTCTCTCTTCCCCTCCCCTGCTCACACTCTGTCTCTGTCTCTCAAAAATGAATAAACATAAAAGAAAACTTTTAAAAAATGTGTATCTTAAATGTATATATTTTTAATTTTAGAGAGAGGGAGAGAGCACTAGCAGGTGCGAGGGGTGGGGAGGAGGGAGGGGGAGGGGGAGGGAGAGAGAGAGTGTGAAAGAGAGAAAATCCTAAGCAAGCTCTACCGCTGAGCATGGAGAGGCACCTCTGTCCTGTCTTTAATGTGTGTTAGTGTTGCATTCTGGATGATTTCATCAGATCCATCTTTCAGTCTACTAATTATTTATTATTTTAGCTCTGCTTAATCTACTGTGTAACCCATACAGTTTAAAAAGAAACATTTGTGAGGGGCGCCTGGGTGGCGCAGTCGGTTAAGCGTCCGACTTCAGCCAGGTCACGATCTCGCGGTCTGTGAGTTCGAGCCCCGCCTCAGGCTCTGGGCTGATGGCTCGGAGCCTGGAGCCTGTTTCTGATTCTGTGTGTCCCTCTCTCTCTGCCCCTCCCCCGTTCATGCTCTGTCTCTCTCTGTCCCAAAAATAAAAAACGTTGAAAAAAAATTAAAAAAAATAAATAAATAAAAAGAAACATTTGTGAAAGGGAGGCCTGGGTGGCTCAGTCCCTTAAGTCACCCACTCTTGATTCCACCTCAGGTCATGATGTCACAGTTGGTGGGATCAGTCCCACATAGGGCTCTGTGCTGACAGTGCAGTGCCTGTTTGGGATTCTCTCTCTCTCTCTTTCCCTTCCCCGCTTGTGAACGCACGGTCTTTCTCTCAAAATAAATAAATAAATAAATAAACCTTATAAAAATTTTTTAATTTTTTTTTTCAACGTTTTTTATTTATTTTTGGGACAGAGAGAGACAGAGCATGAACGGGGGAGGGGCAGAGAGAGAGGGAGACACAGAATCGGAAACAGGCTCCAGGCTCCGAGCCATCAGCCCAGAGCCTGACGCGGGGCTCGAACTCACAGACCGCGAGATCGTGACCTGGCTGAAGTCGGCCACTTAACCGACTGCGCCACCCAGGCGCCCCATAAAAAATTTTTAAAATAAACATTTATAAAGATCTTTGTATGCTGAGTTTTTTATATGGTATCTTGTTCTTTTGAAGAAAACATGAAATACGCATACATATGAGTGTAGAGCTTATTCATCATACTGAATATATTTTTCAGTGGGTTGCTTTCGGGTGCTACTTTTTCAATTTTTTATTCTTTTTTGTCTACTTCCTGTGTTTAGAAATTATATGTCCTCTGGCTAATCATTTAGTGGTTAACACACATTTAATTGTGGTAAAATGACATTACATTCATCATAATCATTTTAAAGTACAATTCAGTGGCATTAACTATATTCACAATGCACAGCCAGCCCAAATTGCACACAATGTACAATTAGAACTATATATTTCCAAAATTTTTCATCACTCTAAATGGAAACTTGTACCCACTAAGCAGTCATTCCCAAGGTACCTGGGTAGCTCATTCAGTTAAGTGTACAACTTCAGGTCAGGTCATGATCTCACAGTTCATGGGTTTGAACCCCGTGTGGGGTTCTGTGCTGACAGCTCAGAGCCTGGAGCCTACTTTGGATTCTGTGTCTCCATCTCTCCCTGTCCCTCCCCTGCCTGTGCTCTGTTTCTCTCTCAAAAATAAATGTTTTAAGAAATGTAACCAGTCGTTCCAAATTCCCCTCTCCCCCCAGCCCCTGGCAACCACAAATTAACTTTCTGTCTCTATGGATTAGCCTATTATGTACATTTCATGTAAATGGCATCATACAGTATGTGGTCCTTTGTATCTGGCTTGTTTCACTGAGTGTAAGGTTTTCAAGGTGCATCCATGTTGTAACATGTATCAGTAACATATGCAATAATTGTCTTTATGGCTGAATAATATTCTATTGAATGGATATCTCACATTTTGTTTATTCATTTATCTGGTGATAGACATTTGAGTTGTTTTTACCTTCTGGCTATCGTAAATAGAGCTACTATGAACATTCTTAACTTTTTGTTTGAACACCTATGTGTAATTCTTTTGGGTGTGTATCTATGAGGGAAATTACTGGGTTATGTGGTAATTCCATGTTTACATTTTTGAGGAAGCACCAAATTGTTTTCCACAGCACTGTACAATTTTATATTTTTACCAGAAATGCATAAGGATTATAGTTTTTCTACATCCTTGCAAATACTTGTTATTTTCCTTTTTCTTTTTTTTTTTTTTTTTTTTTTACTGCAAATAGTTTCTCAGTGTGCTTTTCATTTGCATTTTCTAAATGACTAATTCAGTTAGCATGTTTTCATGTGTTTGTTGCCTATTTGGATATCTGGAGAAATGTCCATTTTTAAATTGGGTTTGTGTCTGCTGTTGAGTTGTAAGAGTTCTTTATATACTCTGGATACTAGACGCTTATCAGATACATGATTTGCAAATATTTTCTCCCAGTTTCTGGATGGTCTTTTCACTTTTAGAGTATCCTTTGATGGATGAAAGGGTTTTTTTAAAATGTTTAAAGTTTATTTATTAATTTGTTTTTTGAGAGAGAGAGAGAGAGAGAGAGAACAAGTAGAGGAATGGCAGAGAAAGTGGAAGAGAGAGAATCCCAAACAGCCTCCGTGCTGTCTGCATGCAGAGCCTCACGGGGCTTGATGTCATGAACTGTGAGATCATGACCTGAGCTGAAATCAGAGCCAGATGCTTAACTGACTGAATCACCCAGGCTCCCCTATGCATGTAAGTTTTTAATTTTTATGAAATCTAGCTTACCTATTTTTTCCTTCATTGCTTGTATTTTTGGGGTCACATTTAATAAACCATTAACAAAGGGGGACCTAGGTGGCTCAGTCTGCTAAGCATCAGACTCTCAATTTCAGCTCAGGTCATTATCTCCTGGTCCATGAGTTCGAGCCCTGAGTTGTCTGAAGCCTGCTTGGTATTCTATGTCTCCCTCTCTCTCTGTCCCTTCCTCAGCTCATGCTCTGTCTCTCTCTGAAAATAGTAAACATTAAAGAAAGAAAGAAAGAAAGAAAGAAAGAAAGAAAGAAACCATTGACAAACAATTGCCAAAGCCAAGAAAATTTTCCCATTTTCTTCTAAGAATTTTATTGCTGTAGAGCTTAAATTTTGATCTGTTAACTATTTTGAGTTAGTTTTTGTACATCATTCTTTTACACGTGAATATCTAGTTGTCCCAGCACCATTTGTTGAAGAGACTCTTCACCATTGAATAGTCCTATGGAACTTGTTGAAAATCAATTATAAAGCCTCTATTCTACCCCACTCCCCCCCCCCCAAATTGCACTCCCTAGCTCTTCCTCCTAGGTTTTTGGCATGTCTTTTGTTTGTCCCAGCTTTCTCCCCTAGCCTCCTACCCCCAGGCAACAGCAACCTGCTCATTTTATTTGTTTTCATTGTTTTTGAGGACCACATAGCCACTCCACTCTGATAGAGTTCAGAATTAGGCAAAACAAAGGGGAGACTCTTGCATAAGTCTTTGAAGGGAACTCTAGCAAGGTCAAAACAGAGAAACACAATTCCTTGGGAATCAGACCCTTTCTGTTCTTCTGGTTCCAGGTACCCACCCTGGGAATGCAGGCTGCCATTTTCAAGAATGCCACCATGACAGGAAAGAGGATGGAGCTAGAAGTTAGAATATCACAAAGAACTCTTACCTTATTTTGGAGGCTTTTCTGCTGGCTGAGTCTGTGCTTGGTTGCTGTAGACCTTCTGTTCTCTTCCAGGGTTGTGATTATAACAGGGTTTGTTTAGTTTTGTTTTGCCAAACATTTAGGGGTTTAGGGGCAGGATGGCTCCTGGAGGTCCATACTCTGCCATATTTTCTTCTATCACTCTACCCTATATATTTTGACATGCATGTCAAATTTAACAAAGTCTAAAAGATTTTACCCTTCTCTCAAAAATATAAGGTTTTAAAAATGCTTTCATTCTAATTCCTCCTGCCCAACTTACAGGCTATTTTCCTCCATTATCTTAGTTTTTGGCTGCTTATATATCTTCCATGATAATAATGGTTGTGATAATGGCAATGAGGATGATGATGACTGTTACAATGCTTAATTAAATTTTCTCTTATTTGCTAGCATAATTCCTCATTATTCCATGGTAAATCACAAAGTCTCCGTATCTTCACAGTCCGATGTGGTTGCCATTAGCCACATATGGCTATTTTACACTTGAGATGTGGTTAGTAAGGCTGAGGAACTAAATATTGTTTTATCTGAGTCAGTGTAAATTTATATTTAGAAAAAAAGAAGTGGAAAATCATTTTCTGTTAAACATGCATGTATTATTGTCATAGGACTCCATTTCACTTTAAATGTCAGCATTTCAATTTCACTGTGTTGTAAATATAAAATACACACTGGATTTCAAAGACTTATTACAAAAAAATAAATGTAAACTATCTCATCAGTAATTTTTTATTACTCAGTAATTTTTTAAAATGATATTTTTAATACATTTGGCTAAATAAACTATTAACATCAATTTTTCACCTTTTGTTTTCAATGGTCATAATGTGACTACCAGAGAATATAGGATTACATATATGTTTCTATTAATAGTGCTGCTCCAATCAATGTGATTTCCATCTCTCTGATATATATATAAAATTTAGAATTTCCCTTACTGAAGGTGACAAGCTCTCTATGTTGTCTAAAATGTCTATTTTATTTTCATATTTCAAAGATAGTTTCTTTGGGTATAGAATGCTAAGTTGATATTTATTTTCTTTCAACACATCGAAGATATACCATTCTACTGTCTTCTGGCTTATACTGTTACCTTCAGGAAGTGAACATTCAGCCTAGTTGCCATTTCTATGTTAACAGTCATTCATTATCCTCTCGATAGTTTTAAGATCTCCTTTAGGTTGATGTTCTCCTGTGCTGTGTCTAGATGTAGATTTCTTTTTATTTATCCTATTTGGAATATATTGGGTTTCTTTGAACTGAGGTTTTGTGATTTTCAATAATTCTGGAAATTCCAAGCCATATCTCTTTACAGAGATCCTCTTTCCTATTCTTTCTATTTTCCCCCTTTTGGAACCCTAAATAGATATACATGAGACCATCTATTTCTAGATTTCATGTGTTTTCACTTTTCTTCATAGTTTCTATTTATCTTTCTTAGCTACATTCTATTACTCTATTGTTTAATCAACACTGAGTATTTTTATTTCATATATTGTATATTTTACTTCCAGAAGTGCTGTTAGGTTCTTTTTGGTCATTTGTTGCTCATATATTCAAGCTTCTCATTTAACTCTTTAAATATGTTAATTATAATATTTTTCTATATCTGACATTGTCACTATCTGATTTCTATGGGTTTGTTTCTGCAGCTGTTATTTCTACTTATTTTCATTCATGTTATCTTCCTTTTCTTAAAATGCATTTTATCAGGGGTACCTGGGTGGCTCAGTCAGTTGAGCGTCTGACTTCACCTCAGGTCTGATCTCACTGTTCATGGGTTCAAGCCCCGCATCGGGCTCTGTGCTGACAGCTCAGAGCCTGGAGCCTGCTTTGGATTCTGTGTCTCCCTCTCTCTCTTCCCCTCCACCACTCACACTCTGGGTCTCTCTCTCTCTCTCTCTCAAAAATAAACATTAAAACATTTTTAAAATGTATTTTATGAAATTTCAGTGTAAGCTGCATTATTCCTAAGACTACATCTTTAGGAATTTTTTGAAACTCAAACTAAAGGTAAAATCATCAAAGAGGATTCTTATTTGCTTTTGCCAGTCACCTGGGGGACATGGTTAACCCAGAACCACTTTAATTTTTCCACTTAGGTTTTTTTTTTTTATCATATAAGTAATATGAATGTGCAACAAAACCTGCAGGTGTATTGGTTTATGGATACAAATTTTTTGAAGAGGATTTTTTCCCTCCTCCATCAAATGGAAAGGCTGCATTAGGGCAACTTCCTGGCTTTCTCCTTCTATGTAGTGGGTTTATTTCTAACTCATTATTACACTGATAGAGGTAGGCTGTGTGTGTGTGTGTGTGTGTGTGTGTGTGTGTGTGTGTGTGTGTGTTGCAGTTTAAGATCCCTTATTAGGTTCCTAACTCAGGTGGGCCCAAAACTCCAACTTTTGTTACCTCATGTAGAAGAGTCTCATGTAGAAATTGAAATGAAACCTCAGGGTCTCCAGGTGGGCAACAGAAATCTTCAGGGCAACAGCCAGTTTTGGTGTCATTTTCCTTTTAGGATTTCAATTTTCGGTGCATTTTGAGGACCTGCAAATTCTTTGCTTTTGTGTCAGTGCAATAATGTGCTAAAAATATTTTCTTTATATAGTATCCAGCATTTAAATGCTTTCAATTAGTGGATCATTCAGTGTATTTTGTCTGTCATAATGTTAGGAAATAAAATGATCTTTTGTTTCTTTCTCATGGATTTCATTCCATCTTTTATTTCTCATGTATTTTTAACATAATTATTTTATAGTTTATATCCAATAATTCTTATATCTAAAATTTTTGATAGTCTAATTCTCTGTGTTGTGCTTTTGTTGTTTCTGTTGACCCTTGTTCATGGGTCAACCTTCTTTTCTCATGTGTTTTGGATGGTGAAATATGGGTAGCAGGGCTTCATATATGGGAGTCTTGTGAGGGAGGCATCCCTTCATGCAGGATTATTTTCCTCTTTTAGGTAGCATGGCCATTTACCAGTCTGGGCTATTTTAAGTGTTGTTGCTTTGGGATTTCTGAGATTATATGTGTATAAAATCCAACACCAAACTCCTATGAAGGCAGGCCTGAGCTATTAATTCTTTGACAGTCATGTTATACTCCTGCTCAGAGCCCAGGTTGGGATTCATGCATTTTCTTGCCTTCTTTTGCTGGTAGTAGGAAGTCTTGGTTTGTGTCTTGTTTCCTTGAGGATATAGCCTTCCTACATCTGTGCTTTGATCTCAACTGCAAGTCCCTCCTGGCCAGTCCCCAAGGTCTTGCTTGCTTCCTATCCCTCTCATGGCTGCTAAACATTAGCCTCTTAGTTTCAGGATCAGGAGAAGGTACAAGATCAACCCCGGTTTACCATCAGTCCATCTTGCCACTCTGATTTCCAGCAACCTGGTCTGTGAGGCCTTCTAGTTCCTTTTATATCTCATTGTTGATTTATTTTCTCTTTCTAAATTTATTTTTGACAGAGATTTATTTGTTTCATTATTTTGACCCAAGAATCAGCTTAGACTTTTTAAGATTCCACTGTTTTGCTGTATTCTGACGTTAAAACTTAATTTTTTATCCTGCTTTTCGTTGTTTTGTTTTGTTTTTATCTTTGTTATTGTTCTTTGTTTTTCTTATTAATTATTCCCACACTTTTACTTGTAAGCTTTCCCACACATTCTGTTTTGGATACATTTTGTTGGCATATATTGGCTATCTTCACTTAGCACGTGTTGCATATCTTTACGTCAACAACTAGTGGAATTAAAACGTGATATATATTGTTCAAGTAACTGAAGATAAAAACTAATAAGCATAGTTTATGTTACAAAAGATTAAAACAGTAAGTAAAAGGAATCACAGGACCTACTTTCATTAAAGGGAATAAAACATTTGTTATCTACCAATTATAGAATAGGGAATGGTTTGAATCTTTATTTAGTATAGAAGTTTAAATAACTTATAACTGATGTATTTCTTTAAAAAAATTTTTTTTAAGTTTCTTTATTTATTTTGAGAGAGACAGAGACAGTGTGAGTGGGGGAGGGGCAGAAAGAGAGGAAGAGAGAGAGAATCCCAAGCAGACTCCACGCTGTCAGCACAGAGCCTGATGCAGGGCTCAAACTCACAAAATGAGATCAAGACCTGCACCTAAACCAAGAGTCAGATGCTTAACTGACTGAGCCACCCAGGTGGCCCCTATAACTGATATATTTCATGGTTTCTGTTCTTTGTTTTTGCTTTTGCCTTGTTACTGGTTTTTGTATTCTGCTTTTTGCTAAACTAGTATGACTATTTAGATTGTATTTTATGACCAAGAATATGAACACTTTTTAGAAATATTCTCCTGACACTTGAAAATAAAGATTTTACATAGCTAACTATATATTTGTTCAATTTATTTAATTACATTATTCTTCTATATGTGACTTTCTATCTTTGTAGATATGTCAAAGGCAGGAAAAGGTATATTAAAGTCTCCCATAAAAACTATATTTTTGTATTTTTCTCCTTGTTTTGCAACCTGTTTCTGATGTGTGGGGTGTGTGTATTTGTGAATCTGGGACCATAGTTTACAGTCTGTTAAGGTTCATGATTTTTATATCTTTATTGAATATTGTACCTTTAAAAATTTTTTTAATGTTTATTTTTTGAAGGGGGGGAGAGAGAGAGCAAGCGAGTGTGTGTGAGCATGAGCAGAGGAAGGGCAGAGAGAGAAGGAGACACAGAATCCGAAGCGGGCTTCAGGCTCTGAACTGTCAACACAGAGCCTGATGCGGGGCTCGAACCCACAGACTGTGAGATCATGACCTGAGCTGATCATGACTCAACCAACTGAGCCACCCAGGCATCCCAAATATTATACCTTTTGATTTTTAAATCTTGAATTACATAGTATTTTACCCCCCACCCCAAATATTCAACCTATATTTATAGCCAATTGTAAATATCAGAAGTAAGGTATCATCTTTTATATTTTCTTTATGTAAAATGAGAAACTTAACACACCTTTACCTACTTTCATTCATTCAATCAAAAAATACTTCTTGAATACCTATCATGATTCCCTAGGCACTATTCCAATTGTGAAAAATAAGTATAAAAGTCCCTGCCATCTTGGAGTTTAATTCTAGTGGAGAGAGACAGATAATAAACAATAAGTAAGCAAGTAAATGACCATATTTCATTGATTCAAATAAGTATATTTTTTCCCCCACAATTTAACGTCTTTGAAATCAGGATGTCTTTACAATGGATGATTCATCATGTTCAATTGGCTGTGCTTTTTTGGGTAGAATACTTTAAAAATGGTAAGACTTGGGCTCCTGGGTGGCTCAGTCAGTTGAATGTCTGATCTCATGGTTTGTAAGTTGGAGCCTTGCATCAGGCTTACTGCTATCAGCCTGTCAGGGGAGATCCCGCTTTGGACCCTGTCCCCCTCTCTCTGCCCCTCCCCCACTTGCACTCTCTCAAAAATAAATAAACATTAGAAGAAATGGTGAGCCTTATAATTAGTGATGTGTTATATTAAATGAAATATTATAGTATATCCAATGGTGATTAATGCTATGGAGGAAACGAAGGTGGAGAAGGGGTATGGACATTTCTGGAGAAGTGTTGCATTTTTACGTAGGATGATCAGGGATGCCTACCTCCCTGAGAAGGTGACTTCTGAGCAAAGACCTTAAAGAGATGAGAGAGTGAGTAGGACCACTGCGTGCAGTTGTGCAGATCATACACTGCTTTACTTTCATGATTACCATTCATATGGATTATGTGAAGAGCCTTACAGCTATGTTCAATGCCTATGGGAGGGAGCCATGTGGATATCAAGGGGAAGTAGGGTCTAGGCAAGAGTACATCATATGCAAGGGTACTGATTCTGGTGGGCACCTGGCATTCTCAAGGCACAGGGTGAGTAGGGGGGGAAGTAGTAGGGAATGTCAGAGAAGTCAGTAGGGGCCAGCTTTTATAGAGTCCTGTAACCACACTGGGACTTTGACTTTTACCTTGAGTCAGACGGGAAACAATTTGAAGATGTGGAAAAGGCAACTGATAACATCTGACTTACATTTTTGAAAAGGACCACACTGACTACAGTGTGAGAAGAGACTACAAAATGGGACAAAATAGGATACGATGAGATAGGTTAGTAGGCTTACTGCAATAATACAGGTGTGAGACGAAGGTGCCTGGGTGCAGGGGATGAGAAGTGGTCAGGGTCTGGGTACATTTTGAAGGTATGTAGGGCCACAGCATTTGCTTATGGATTAAATACGGGATGCGAGTCAGAGAGGCGTCAAGGATGTTTCCAAGTTTTGGGGGTCTAAGCAATTGCTCTCACTTCCCTGTTTGTTTATATAATCTAGGGTTTAAAACACAAATTATACATATAAAATTACTTTTTAATAACATATATTTTTGTTGAAGTACTGGTACAGATATTTATATTCAGTTTTGTAACAAAATTTATTATGCTTACATGGCACTAAGTTAAGCTGGTTTTAGTTCCTATCTGCTTTATTATCATTCCTTGGTTCCTAGATTTTGCTATTATTTGAGCTGTCTCAATATTGACCTCTGTCCATAACATTCTACTCTGTGTTTTGTTATTAACAATTTTTAGCTCAATATGGGATAGGATGTATAGACAATGAGAACAAGGACAATGACACTTTGATTTCCTCTGTCTACCCATATGATAGAAAGATAGATGTTTGGTTTTCTGCTTGCTACAAACTGTTGTTTCTGAACCAGGGGAATGACAGAAGATGGAAAAGTGTCATCTATCTACGTATGAGTCAGCCCAACCCTTTCCTGTGGTGTAACAGGGGTAGGTCACTGATTTGATCTTTCAGTCTGGTTCCGTTGACCTTGCAATAAATAAATTTCCCTGATTCTGGAGGCAGAGTGATTATCAGGACTTGTTCTTGGTGTTGCTCTTTCTTTTTGCCTTGTTCTTTACCTTCACGTAATCTCATGCGGTGATGGTGCAATGTGTGTTAAGGGTGGTTTGTTAGACGTTATTTTAAGCTGGAATTCAGAGTCTTTAAATTTAAAACTAATTTAACAAGCTGCCTTAGTTGAAGAAGGCACCAGCTGAGAATAACTTCACTTGTTAAAGGGCCTTTATCTCCATTGGACTAGCAGGGTTTTGACTTAATATTTCAAAATGGCACTTTTGTCTTCCTATACAATTGTCATGTGGAGCATTTTTGGGAAATTATGTCTTGTGTGACATCATACATAACACCTTACTCCTTTCTCCTAAAAAGACATTTAGTTTGCATTTCCTTGAGCAGAATTTGAAAGTAAAGCCACTCCCATCTATGCAAGACCACATTTGGATCCTGAGGGAAGTCTATTGCTTTCATGTAGACCCAGAGAATTAAGAAGTTAGTTCAGAAATTTAGGAGGTAACATTTGAATAATATAATGATGTGGTTTGTAGTCAACACCCTGCTCTGCCTCGGTTGTTCTGTGCATTGTCATGTTGAGGTATTATGGAAACTGCCTATATCTAAGCTCCTTGAACACAAGTGGAACAGCAAGTAACACTGGCTTTGCACAGTCCCCAGAAAGCCATCTCTAGGAATATAGCTTTTATAGCATATATATAGGAACAGTCAGTTCCTATATACTTCTGTATATATTTTTATTCCTGAATTATGTATGGGAATGCAGTAAGTATTCTGGGGTGAGTCTTTACAGACAAAATAATATTGTCCCTTTTCAAATGTTGGACACGGCTAGTGCCAGCCCACCAGGAAGGCCTGAAAGCCTAGCCATCTGTCAGCAGAAAGAAACAAGTGTTACCAACTGAAAGGGAAATGGTCTTTCACTGAGAGGAGTTCTCCTTAGGATATTCTAGTCATCTTTTGTGAGTTTTGCTCCATTGAACAATAAAACCAAAGCCTGCTTAAGCATGGCTTCATGATTCTGCAATGAAGATTTTCTCTTATGGGTGGTTGTACGTTGACAACATTCTATTAAATGACCTTTTCATGTGAGTTAAGTTTAATGGGATCAGGAAATTGGTAGCTGTATACCTAGAATTGCTATTCCCGGAAAAACTTTAAGAAAATATTTTAATATCTGATGGAAATTACAAATAGCCACTCATCCAGAGGACATTGATAGAAGGAGAGAAAATGGGAAAGGATAATGTCAATTTATTTTTATTTCTTTGTTCTTCCCTAGGAAGTAATATGTGGTTGAAAACTTGGATGGATGGTGAGGGTTTTAGGCCATACTGTGAAACTGTTCTCTTGATTAAGCAATCTTATTTACAAATACAAGTGTTATTTCTATGCACCTTCTATGTTTAAGTCCTCTTCTACATATTATGAGAACTTAAAAAAAATTTTTTAATGTTTATTTTTGAGAGAGAGTGCAAGTGGGGGAGGGGTAGAGAGAGAAGGAGACACAGAATCTGAAGCAAGCTCCAGGCTCTGAGCTTCAGCACAGAGCCCAGTGCAGGGCTTGAACTCACAAACCGTGTGAATGGTGACCTGGGCCAAAGTCGGACACTTAACCAACTGAGCCACCCAGACAGCATGTATTATGAGAACTTAAATAACAAACAACAAATCTTAGAATAGTAGGAAGAAAGGTCTTTTTTTTTTTTTTAAAGAAAGTTTATTTATTTTGAGAGAGAGAGAAAGAGCACACACAAGTGGAGGAGGGGCAGAGAGAGAGAGAGAGGGAGAGAGAGGGAGAATTCCAAGCAGGCTCCTCACTGTCAGTGTGGAGCCCCATGTGGGGCTCAAACTCACAAACCAGTAGATCATGACCTGAGCTAAAGTCAGATGCTTAAGTGACTGAGCCACTCAGGTACCCCGAGAAAGGTCATATTTTATACAAACCATAGTAGAAAATAATCAGAATCAATTTGCATTGTCATTCCTGTCTGGTTGCTAAAGAGATTACTTTATTTTGTGGAATTGTGGGGACTAATGTTTTCTAGTTTTTATGAAAAATATGGTTAATTTTCTCAAGTAAAAATAAAAAACCTAAATATTAGCATTACAAATCCCTCAATTGCTTTAATCTTTATTGCGTACTATAAACAATATGCATAATCTTCCGTAAATGTCTCTCAACCTCTATAATTTTGGGGAGATTAAAATGTTAAATTTCAATATTACACTTCAAATGTTTAAAGCCTAATAGATAACTCAATTAATGAGAACACTATGTGCCATTGGACACATTGTGGCTTTCTCTCTTTTGTCAATATTGATTGAAATGGTTGTGGAAAGTGGCCAAATTAGACTAGATCTTTTAAACAATAGAATGTGTAAGAATAAACTGTATTTACCTTTGGGAAGCATTAAGGTACATGATTAGAAAAACAAGGTCATTCCTATCTCTTGTTCTTTGATCCTAGTCTCTGTTGGTGCTTTGTCCTGCTGTCATAGCCTAGTAACCTGCTCTGGTGGAGAAGCCACAGCTGCCCAGCTGTGCTAAATTATCTCCAGAATTCATTCTCCATCTGTGGACATTGTAGAGCCTATCATTATAGCCTTCTTTTAGGAAAACCTGTACTACAAAGACAAACTCACAAGGCAATCTCACAGATCATTATTCACACTATAGAGGATTTGGGGCAGTTGGGATTTGCAAAGGGAGTTACCTTGAGATTCCTGAAAAAATCAATCTCCTGTGTCCAATAAAACACAAATTGACTGCTACATTTTTTATTTTTTGTTTTTTTGGGCAGAATTTTCAGCAGGACTTACTGAGCAAGTAAGTAAATTGAATTCTTTCTAAGCATTTTTAGGAAGAGAATATTGATTGTCACTCAAGAGATCCTCAAAATTGTTATTCCTTATAATTTTATGTCATTCAGATCTTGGGCAGGAATTTAAATCCAGATATTAAATATTTATTAATATTTCTTTCTTTGCTGGATTGCTTCCATTACCACCAAAGGATGGGTTTTGGTCCAGGAAAGTGATCGTTACAGCTTTTTAGTGGAATGACTTACTGATTTATAATGTGAAAAGTCATCAAGAAACCTGTAGAATATTGGATGGCTATTCTTATAAATATTACTGTCTCCTATAAGTTACTACACCCTGAATTGTAATTGTCTTTATTTTTTGTGTTCATGGGCTTACATATATGCATGTGCTCACACACACACACACACACACACACACACACACACACTTTGTATAGTCATTAGAGTGGGTGTTAAATTGCTATATTCCTTCAGTTAAAAAAATAAGGGTAGGAGATTTTCATATCTAAAACCTTAATATTGACATCAATGAAGTATGCACATGGGAATGTGAGCTATAGAATTGGGTCTTTTAATAGCAGTTGCTGGCTTGGAATGCTTTCTAAGGCCAGGTTCAAATCTGTTCTAAGGCAAAAGAAGATGTTTACCTTAAGAATCTAAGGCACAGGAGCTCAACTGGAGACTGTTTGCTGCACAAATAAATGCTAATGCAATGGAATGTTATTTGCGTCAGTCTATTCCTAAATACATTAATTTTCTCTTTTGCTATTCCAAATGTTCAATTAAATTCTTCAGCCTCTCCCCCCACTTCCCCCCTGCCCCCCGCCTCAACCCGCACCAGGAGCATAACTTGAACATAGAATTAGTTCCATCTGAAGCAAGACTTTTAACCTGTTGTTTCTTGGGCTGCATTTGTACATTTTATATACCAGTTTTAAAATGATTCAATAGTGAATTTGCAAATCATGACATAAAGTAATACTATTAGTGCACTGAAATATGTGGCTAAATGAATGCTGATTTTTAAACCAGGATTATCTTTTAATTATCTTTCAATTAAGTTTTTTTCTAACTATAAACTTTTACAGCACATTTTTAGTCTGTATCTATTTTCATATTTATTTATGCTACTGAAGAGAAACTGCACTAAATGAAAAAAATGGATTTAACATAAAGATCCAGGTAGAGCTATGCAAATTGGAGATATAATAAGACAATATAAATATGTATCCTTTTTTATGGAGCTAATGAAAAGATGTTGGGATTTTATTGTGCTTTTATTTTATAAATTAATGGACATTGTTATCATTTGAATCGTACTTTGGAGAATGCTTACCACTTTTTTTGAAATGTCTGTTTCCTACAATATGTCTCTATTAAGAGTTAACAGATTTATGTGGCACTAAAGGAGTAAAAAATAATGTAATGAAGAGCCATCTATCATTGAAATAGACTCTCCTTTTGAAAGCTCATATTGGAAAATCTGAGGCAGAGTGATGTAAACAATATCTATAAACCTTGAACTTACAGAAATGATGAGTTACCATTTTTATGGAATCAAAATCAAAGGCCAAAAAGGAACAATTTGAGGCCATCAAAAAATCAGGGTCACTGCTTCATGTGCCTGCCCTGTTTAGACAACGGGTGAACTTGCTTCCTTTCTTTAGTCTTTGCTGAAGGAATTTCAGTGCTTTATATAGGAATTTGATGCTCCATGCAACCAGAAGATTTTTACTTATATATAAACAAAGTAAAACATCTCTTTATAATTTAGGTATGGAAAACAAATTTATAATAGTAGTGCATGCAATTATATATATGTTATGTAAAGCAAAAATACCTATTAAGATTAAAGGAGTCTTTGCAGACATACTACATGTAATGTGTGACTCTTGTTTGGATTCTGATTCAAAATGAGGTCTCAAAGGACACTTTGAGATACTGGGAAGATTAAACATAGTTTAGAATGTAGACAGCATTAGAAAGACTGTATTAAATTTTTTGGGTACCATAATAAAATAGTGATTAAAAAAATCCTTATCTGTTAGAGATAAGTAATGATGTATTTCTAGAAGAAATGATTTGGTGTGTGGGATTTGCTTTAAAATACTCCAGAAAAAAATCTGGAAGAAAGTTGAGAAGCAAGAACAGGAGAAAGTTGTTGGTTCTCAAAGCCGAGCAGAAACATCTGAAATCTTCCATAATGAAAAGTTGGGGGGAAAAAAAGCACTCATGTCAGAATATACATATTCAAGGGAGTATTATCTTAAAAGTCATCTTGGAAGGTTGTATGCTTATTAAATAGTTATTCCAGCAGTAACAACACCAGTTAAAACAGCTCTGAAAAGCGTCATTTGAAAATGTGCTCATGACAGTGGAATTCTCAGTATGTGGCCCACATAGCTCAAGTCAGGGTCTGGGTTTCCCCGGGGGAGCAAGGTACAGGAGGGAGTCCTTTGTCAGCAAACATACTGCATCCAAAGGTAAGAGGGGATTTTTAAATCAGAGTCTATTTGGAAAAAGAGTAGTTCGAACATTGGAGAAATCATTGCTAACTTTCAGTTCAAAGAGCCAGAAGTGGAATCCAGTACTGGATTCAAGATCTATGAATTGGAAACAGGGTGGAGATTGAGATAAAGTTGAGAAATACTATTGAACTCAAACAAGCTAAGTAATCTAATGTTACTAGATAATAATGAACACCAGTAGGGTGTCTGTTGCTCTATTAGGTGTGCTGGTGGATGGGCGGGGGATAAACAAAGGAGCCAGCATAGGAAAATTAGACACACTCCTGTAGGACTGCACTTCACTTTGGAGCTCAGGGCATATCACCCAGTTTGGCCATCTACTTCTGATCACTGAATTTAGCTCTGAATGACTATTGTCAATTTTCACAAATTAGACACACCCTGAAGAGATGAAGCTTTGCCAGTCTGCACGATATTCAAAAGAATATGCCCCAGGTTCTGAAGCCCATTCCCAAACGAGGGTTTGCAAAAGACTGGAAAATAGAATCCTTGCAATAAACATGCAGCTTCTTTCCTTAAAGAGAACATAGCCTGTTTACGTAATATAAAAATTCCATTATGTTTTTGAGAATTCAGCCCTATCACTTTTAGTTATAGCTCATAATTGTTATTTACTGTAATTTCTAATTTAAAGATGTTAAGAGTGGGGTGCTTGGGTGGCTTAGTCCCTGCATCAGGTTCTGTGCTGGCAGTGCAGAGCCTGCTTGGGATTCTCTCTCTCCCTCCCCCTCTCTCTCTGCCCCTCCCCTGCACGCGCATGCATGTGTGTTTGTGTGTGTGTGTGTGTGTGTGCGCGCGCGCACGTGTGCGCACTCTCTCAAAATAAATAAATAAACTTAAAAAATAAAGATATTAAGATTAACTAGCATAACTAAATTATAATAATTCATAGGAAAAGTGTGTGGGTGTGTCTGTGTGTGTGTGAGAGAGAGAGACAGAGACTTTTACTTCATTGTCTTTGAACAGCTGGGGAGTTCTATCCCCTTACCTCCTACTCTAAAGGAGGAACCTATCTTGGTTCTTATAACCTTGACTCTATCATCAATTCATGTGAGAAGCAACACTAACTCATCTAAAAGGTTGCCATATTCATTCATTAAATGTCATCTGCCTTGCCATATATCACAGCATGAGAAACCCTTACCTTCCGGTTGGGAACAAGAAGGATAAATATAGTCACTTCCTTTCCTTCCCTTGGAATCTCTGGCCACCTAAGCAGACAAATATGAGGGTGCAGCTGATAAATACAAAGCTTATGCCAACACACATCCCCATTAACACATTAGGCAGATGAGCAAGAGCCCTTATGACTGCAGTCTAGGCAAATCACTGCAAAGGTGCCCTTGATCCTGCAGGTCCCTCTTCTGTCGCCACCTACATGAGCTGGAGACCACTTTGCTAGTGACACTACCTTGGGGAAAGGAGGGAGGAAGACATTATTAGCAAGAGTTGCTTCTTCTTTGTAGTTCTCACAGTTCTCTTGCACACCTGACATCTGACACAATGAATGCATTATCAAATCATTAGCCCCCATCAAATAGGAGGTGACTGCATCTTCTGTCTGTCAATGCTGTATAGATCCAGAAGAGAAGCAGTTAAGTGTTAATGGATTTGCTTTAGGCATTTTACAACCTATTGGTCCTAATTAGACTGAAAAAGGGTTGCTATAGACAACCTGGAATTTAAATAATGTATTTATTCTCCTTTATTCTTCTTAAACATTTCATCGAGAACTTAGGGGAAAAAAGAGAAATATTGTGAAACAGTGTAATTTTGCTTTTTCAAAACAGAGCCTAAACCTCACTGAGTTATTCTGTGCCATTGATGACGTGGCTTAGCAAAATTTTAAAATAGTATCTTGAGCACAGTGCACTCAAGAAGCTTACGTGAAGTATCACCTAAACAATGAGGTTGCAAGAGAAACTTGAATTGATCACTAGAAACACAAAGGCAGTTGTAGAAAAGCAGAGATTCTCCAAACAAGGAACAGGGATGGTATCTGAAAGCAGCATGGGTCCAAGTAGTGTTAAGCCTGAAGAAGTAAGAACAGAGGGGTCACTTATTATACGAACTTTAATGAGCTGTCTTAAAGCAGCAACAGCAGAGGTCCTTTGAAGTACCCAGAACCCTCAGAAGACAACATTTGGAGAGATATACAGACATTTGCAATAATCAATAGGAACAGTGGCAAAAGCATTAATTAAAGCTGTTGCAGTTCCTTGCAATCCAAGGAGGTTGAGATTTCAGATAATTGTAGTACAGTAAATGGAATAAGGAAGCCAAAGCTCTTTGTCTCAGATGCAGGCCAATTTTCCATGCACAATCAAATTTTACTTCTTATATCCCCTAACAGCTGCTCTAAACCCACTGAGGATTTGGAAGTCATGATACAATATTAGTAAGAAAATTAGAGTGGTAGCAAATCACAAGTTGCTTTCTGAGCAACACAGTAGGAGGTCAGTTAATATTAAATATCCATAGCCTGTGTGCACACACTCACATTTCCTGGGAGACTCTAAGCAAAATACAGCCTTTGGGGATACACACTTAGTAGCTTTTGCATAACAATAACCAAGATGCTGATACCAGCTAATGAAATTCTGATGCTGAAGAAGGGCCCCAAAGGCTCAGAACAAAGGCCTCTAGGAAAATAGGGATAAACTTCTTATTTAAACAGTAAACAACCAATCTCATATATTTTTTCATTTAACATATATTTATCGAGGGCCTTCTTCCTATCACTTTGGATAGGCCCCAGAGAAGTCATAGTGAGAAAATACAGACTCTGTCCCTGACCTCAAGGAGTTTAAACTTAGAGGGAGACAGATTTCAATGAAACATTCACATAAATAAGTGTATATTTACAAGCTGAAATTACTTTGAAGTGACGGTACCTGGTGCTATAAAAGCATCTAATAGAAGACACTGACCTTGACTATGAAGGGTGAACAGGGAATATGAGGGATGACCAGGAATTCTAGAAGAAGACGAATTGAAGAGAGTTCTTGTTTGAAGGGAAAGTATGTGCAAAGAACCTGTGGCCTGAAGGAGCATAATGCTTTAAGAAACTAAGATAGGACATTTGGGGACAGAGAGGGAAGTGTAAGATGTAAAATGAGGTGGAAACACACAGGTAGGCACCAGACCATGCAGGGCATAAGACTATTCTATCCTGTAATTACAGCAATGGGAAACCATTGAAATTTAGGTAGATAGTTGTTGTGAGCCTTTTGAAGTGATCACTTAGGATAAAGTGTGAAGAATGAGATGGAAGAAACCAAGAAGATTGCTATAGGCAGTGGCTCAAGAAAGAGGATGGCAGTCTGGACAAAGATGGTAATGAAGTATGTGGAGAGCCATGAACAATTCATGGAGAGATATTTAGGAATTAAAACAGGAATTAAAGTTTTAGATATGAGAGGTAGTAAATGAGAGGGAAGTGTTGAAGATGAATCCTAGATTCTGACTTCCTTAATAGGATAGACAAGGCATTATTTCCTTGAATAGACATCCCTGGAAAAGTAACTGGTTCATTACAAGTTCATAAGTTTATTACAAATACATTGAGTTTGGGGGTAACTGATGCACATAAGTGGAGATTTTTCATTCCTATTAGATATTTGGGTGTATAAATTTGTGTGTCATTGATATGAAGCTAGTAATTGAAGTTAGGGATGTACAAGAAATCATCAATAGAAAGAGTAGAAAGTAGAAAAAAGAATATGGCTATGACCAAGTCTAGAAGAATTGTATTATTTAATACAGTGGCCCTCAAAGCGTGATCCCTAAACCAGCAGCATGGGAATCAGCTAGGAATCTATTGGAAGTACAAATAAAAAATTCTGGGGGTGAGGTTCAACAACATGCCCCAAACATGTCTTCAGGTGTTTCTGATGAAGTTTGAGAACCACTAATAATGGAAGGGTGGAGGAGACATGTCTGTAAATATTACTGAGATTGAGATGCTTAACAGATGATAAAAGGAAAACCAAGAAAGTCATTAGAGCCATTAGGAAAAGGGAGGAAAGTAGTTCAAGGAGAAGATCAAATTCAACAGAGTCAAATGTCATTGGGAGATCAAGTGAAATGGAGATACTTTTGACTCTAGAGAAAGCTGTTTCAATCAAAGATTGAGATGAAAATATACTGGAGAGATTTTGAAGCATGAGTGAGAGGGGAAGAAGGGGGTAAGTATAGACAACTCTTTTTTTTTTAAACTTTGGATAGACTGAATCTGGAGGAGAAAGCGGAGATGTGTTTTAAAATATTAGTGTCATGAACATGTTTTAATGCTGAGTGAAATGATCAGCTTGAAAGAGAATGCAGAGCAGACAGAGGTAGTATATCAGTAATGAGGGTTCTTAAGAAGGCAAAGGGTATGGGTTCCAAAGCACAGATGGAAAGACCGTATTCAGATCCACTTTCTTATAGCTTCCGGATGAGTAGAGGACACTGTCTCATCCCATTCTCCTTCTTGCTTACTCTGTTCAAGCCACATGGACTTTTTTGTGGTTCCTGAACATGTAATAAAGTTTTCCTTCTTCAGGACCTTAGTTCTTGCTTTCCTTCTTGATCTTCCCATGAATGACTGGTGTCATGTGAGTCATAACTCAAATGCCACCTCCTCAGAGAAGTTTTCCTTGACACTATATCTTATGTTGCCATCCTCTCTCACCATCTCTGATCAAAACCTCATCCATTACCCTATCTCTTATTCCTCACAGCACTTTTCCCTCTCTGAGGGTATCTTGGGTATTTGCCCACTGTCAGGGAACACCATGGAACAGAAAGACTTCCCTGTTCATGGCTATAGCTCTAGAGTTCAGGACAGCACCTGGAGTGTGGTGGGCATTCTATAAACATTTGTTGAAGGAAAGAATAAGAGAATGGGTGCAGAAATATCTATCTGTTTGTACATTCGATAGAGGGAGATGAGGTGGAAGGGTTTCTTTCCACTAGATTTTATTTTCTCTCCAAGTATGTAAGGGAGGTCATCTTCCAAGACCAAAGGTCAGAGGAAATTGAGGATGTTGATTTGCTGAAGAGTGGAGAACGTTTTAGCTAGTCCAGTCGGTGAGAGACTGAGTAGACTATATAATCCAGGAGTTCCAGGTGGTATTGAGAATCAATTTGAGAATGATAACCATGAACTTAGAGTGGGACAAATTGCTCTGCTGAATGACTTTCTCCAGTGATACTCAGATAAATGGGAAGACACAGGAAAAGCTGATAGTACATTGGGATTGGTGTTTTCTCAGGTGGGGCCAGAGACTGTAGAGTATTAGCAAGAATGTTACTGAGTACCAAGGACTTTAAAGGGTTAGAGAGTTTAGCCGGAATAGTTGATCAAGAAACATGGAAGTTGGGAAAGTTGTAACCAAAGATCAGGATGCCCAAATTAGACATGTTCTGAGTCACGCTTTCATGATGACAGGAAGAGTGTGAGGTTGAGGTGGATGTGGGAGAACTCATTAGAAATAAAGGTCAGTGAACTGAGCTTTTCACTTCTAAAATCTTTTGAGGGCCCAAAACATCTTATAAACCAACCAGATATTTCAAATCGTAATACAAAATACTTAACTAAAAATAACAACAGGTAAAAAGTGTCTTACCATAATGCTACCATGCCATTTTTGTGTTGGTCTTAAAGTGGCATCTCTGAATTATGAATGATAAAGTAAAACCTCATTACTTCATTTCACTAATTAATAATTAGTGATAAATTATTTAGCTGGGCTGATACTTTATTTCATTAGTAAAAGCTACAGAGTAAGAAATGGATTTGTATATTGATTCTGTCACCTTTCTGTGGGTGTGTTGGCCTTGGGCTAGGTTCCTAACTACTGAGCCTCTGCTTTGGGATTTGTAAAAAGGAGGAAAAATTAAATGTCACACAGCATTATTGTGAGGTTTAAATGAGAACATGTAGGTAAAAATGTCTATAAATGATAGTTGTCACACAATTAGAAGGCCTTAGACTCTATAGAAAAGATATTTGTTATGGAAATAAAAATTATAATAAGACTCAGCCAGATGCTTATCTTTCTTACAATTTTTAAACCTTCTTAGAAACATTGTTTACAAATAATGCATATAATAATTATCATTCTTCATTAAAAATTTAAAGTGGATCAAAATAACTGTCCTGTTTGTCAACTGTACCTAAAATTTATGAAAATGTATATATTAAAAAATACTTTATAATCTTGATTTTTCCTGATGTCAAAGAGGCTTTTTTTCTCAAAATATACATTTATTTTGTTATTCTAAAATATGGCAATTCTAGCGCTATGCCTATGTGTGGGTAGGGGTGTGTGTGGGTGAAGGGCGTGGGTGGGTGTGTGTGGGTGAAGGGCTTGGGTGGGTGTGTATATATGTATATCATATCTGTGGCTTCTGTAACTTTTCTTTTCACATCAAACTTGATACTCATAATTTTTATTCTCATCTGGACTGGTTTAATTATGGAGGCATCAATTTTCAATATCAATAAATAGAATAGATCGATACAATGTGTTTACTCAAATCTATGGTCTGAGCAGCTCTTCCAAATCATAACGTGAAACACTTAACTGAAAATGAGAACACAGCATTATTACATAAAATAGACATGGAATATTTTATTGCACTTTTGTAGTACTTTTTTTTTTTTTATTTTTAGGGAGACATGCATTTACCCAAACCTAGTATTTGGTGTTGTGAGCAGAAAGAGACAAAAGCAAAAGGTAATTTATTGTTTTATCAAGGGATGAGGACAAACCTCATTTTTACAATATGATCAAGATTCTAAAATAACTCCAAATTTTCTCCTTACTGACTTGACAACATGTGCATACCTCCCCCGCACCCTTTTTAGTTGGTAAATCAATGGGATAGAATTGAAAGCAGACTAATGACTCCTACGTATGAAAAATTATGTCTGTCTGCTCTCCAGTGTGTGTTGTCCACGCACTGCCAAATGAAGATGCCACTTGAAAGTTCCCATGAATATTTGTTTTGATTACTTACACTTAGGTTGTCTCAAACTATTAAGAGCAGGAAGCTGTTTTTTTCCACATCAACTCACTAGAGTCTGAGCTCACCTATCCATCAAGTGAAAATGGTATTTAATTGGCAGCTGCTGAGAAAGTTCAAAGAACAGTCATCAATACAATTTCCCATGCTGTAGCTGTTGCCTGAATGAAACTTGCCAGGATGCCGGCAAATGTGAACCAATTTTCAGTAAACATTCTGTTATTTTAAAATCCTTGGTGAGGAAATTCTTAATATATGTTTTTTCCTCCTCTTATTTTTGGGAAATATCTCACTCGGGAACAATACAAATCTTTGTATCGTAGGTAGGAGTAAGGGAAGTAGAATATTTAAATGTTGACAGAAGGGAAAAACAGGTTGAACACAATAATATTTGTAACAATGATGCGTGTTTTTCTTTTTTCCTTTCAAGTTGAATACAAAGTAGGAAATGTAATTAGGTGAACTAGGTTAGTTTCTTATTAATGCTGTCTCGCGATTGAAAAAAGCAATGATGCAAATTATCCTTCATGTTTTTCCAGCTTGTTTTGGAAAATCCTAGTACCTTGTCAAACATCCGTGGTGTTCCAAAAACTGAAACAGGATAGGTGAAGAGGCCTGTAGATAGGCTTCACTGTCCTCCAGGCCTTACTTTAAATGACTCTCTTAGCAATGCTTACTTCACTTTGGAATCTTTTTCCACCCTCTTCAGGGAAAAGAGCCCTTATGTGTCTGATATTCCTGGTGTCTGGCATCCCTACTAGAACATACGAGGCATATAATAAATACCTGTTAAATGGATGAATGAATGAGTGAACTGCAACAACATATATACCATCTAACCTGGAGTTGAAATACAGCCCTGTTTCAATCATGAAGTCACATCTGTATTGATAAAACATCAGAGTTGCAATGGCAGGGGAAGGTCCATGTGTCTTGTTTTGGTCTAACCATTGACTAGGAGGCCTTAAAATGGGACTTTACAGGCTGATTAAAAATATCTATGTGATGACTTGGTTATTATTTATAAAAGAGTAAGATGTACATGAATGATGGTATGAGTTATTATTTATGCAGTTCTAATTTTCCATAAATATTGAGCATTTGTGGCAATGAGTAGAAGTTTTAAAACTGAGAACAACAGGTTTCTTTTTTTGTTTTTTTAAGTCTGAAATAAATAGGGCATCAGCAAAGCCATCTGAGGATGCCTTGCTGCTTGAGTAAGAGGAGGTGGGAAGACACATTCTAGAATTCGTATCACTTAAGCCAAGGCAGGAGAAACTCCTGCCAAGGATCAAGTTTGGATTTAAATTTGATGGGAGAAAATAAATGTTGGCAATGCTCAGAGAGGCTAACAGTCATGGATTTGGGCATCCCTCATAGATCCCCAGCAGAGGTTTGAGTATCAACTTTGAATAGAATAAAGGATTTTTATTTTAATAATTTAATAGTTTGTCAGACACATAGAATTTGGGGAAAAGGACCATTTTCATATTTCACCATGACGTCAATACCTCTGTTGGATTGAAATGTCTCAATCATGTTAATTTTACCAAATAGCTCTTTAATATAGTGACTATGTTTGTCTACACTGCTTTTGGTTTGGCCTCCTTTATCTCTTTTACCTGGATCACTGGGTAGCCTTCTGACTGGCTCTTATTTGATTCTCTTTTTTTCATTCTTCAGTAAATTTGCTGCATTAATTGATGTGATCGTCTAAAACAGGAACTGGCAAACTCTTCCAGCTGCTGTTGTAGTGTGTAAGCAACCATAGACAATACATAAATGAATGAACATGGCTGTGTTCCAATAAAATGTTTTCTATGGGCATTGAACTTCATGTAATTTTCATGTGTCACAAAATATTATTCTTTTGATATTTTCCAGACATTTAAAAATGTAAACAACCCATCTTGCTCGTGGTCCATACAGAAACAGGAAGCAGGCAGTCTTTGGCTGGTAGACCATAGTTTGCTGATCCCTGTTGTAAAGCAAATTTAATTATAAGTTCTTGACTTTCTATCTTTAAGTGGTAAGTTAGGTTATTAAATCACCTGCTGTGACAGTTGGCCACTATACATTGGCTTACACGGGGTTAAAGTTGATATTTATTTTTGTGTACCAGTCTAAGTGTAATTAGGCCAGGGTATGTGTGGAAGCCCTATGGAGCTGGGGACCCAGGCATCTTCACTCTAGTTGGTCCTCAGTGTGCTGCCCTCATCTGCATGGTCCAAGTTGCTTCACCATCACTAAATTTACATTCCCAGTGGGAAGGAGAAGAAGGGAAGGAGAGGGCAAGTTTCCTTTTAAAAGCATGACTTCAAATTGCACATATTACTTTTGTTCACTTCACATTGGTTGTAACTTGGTCATGTGGCCACTGCTAGCTATTGAGGGAAGCTGGCAAATACATTCTTTATTCTTTGCATTGAAGTGTCCAGTTTACAATGCTAATAGTATGAGAAAGCAGAAGGAATATGGGGGAGAGGGCAACTAGTGGTATTTGTTCTCTCTCCATTGTATTCTGAGGTAATACCCTGGCTTTACTAATATGGCTCGATTTCCCATTCCAGTCCAATTTTCCATCACTTCCCAGTTTGAATCTGTCCCTTGCTAGAATATGAGCTGCCTGAGGGCAATATTTTATTTCATCTTTGTATTCCTACTAGTGTCACTTAGAAAAATCTCCATCTATATTTGTTGAATGAATAAATGACAGGATGCTTTTGTCCAGCAATACTAAGCTGGACTTTGCTGGCTGTCAGGAGTCTATTAGACTGTGTGAAATGAAAAGGAAATAGGATTAGTTAGGGTCCTCTGGTTGGAAGGAAAGAAAATTCAGTCTCAAAAATTTAAATAAAGTAGAGCTTATCAAAACTACACTACCGCACTCACAAAATCAAAAGAAATGCTTACAAAAATAACCAGGTAAGAAAGAAGCAAAGGTGCGTGGAAGATCTTCGAGAGTTCTAACAATGGGTGCCCCAGCTCTAATGTCTTCAGTCTCTGTGGGTCTTAATTCAGTTTTCAGACACCTGGGAGAGGGAGGATGACTGGCCTAACTTGAATCAAAACCACCTTGTGCATAAGATATGGTGGAATATTGTCAGTGATATTTCCAACAAAGTAGAATGGAGTGGGTAAGGGGAAGTTCCTTAAAGAAAGGAGTTCATTGCCTAACAACAACAACAACAAATAGAGGACCATCATAAAGGTTTTGGGCAGCAATAACATTTCTACTCCACCACTGCTCCTTGGAGATGCTACTCTCACTCTGCTGTAGAGATAGCGTATTGGTCTTGAAACTCTATTCTGAAATTGTGGCATGGGGGCTGGAAGGCAGTAGACTTTCCTTTCCTAATTTGTCATAAGAGTCTTAGCTTATGGAGATGAAAGGCTCTGTCCCCGTGAGTCTTGCCAGGGTATCCATTGCGAAAATTTGCCAGTCTTTCTACTATACTATCCAATACAAAAGAAGGATAAAAATGTAGAAAAATGCCTGATGACCTCCCAAGGAGAGACGAAATGCAAGAAATGTAGACTTCTTTTTTTTTAATAGTCCTTCTTGGATCTAATTATGAATCATTGATTCACCTTTTTGATTCGTTGATTTCTCCAACACAGGGAATAGAGACCATACTGAACAACCTTATTTTTGCTGCTGTGTTGTTATTGTTATTCTTCTTCCATAAACTCAAAGAAGAAGGATTTATTGTAAAATTTATATTTATCCAAGATAAAAAAAGAAAACTATAACTTCATCAAAATTGCAGAAAATATATATAACAAAATATCTTGAACATAAAAGTGACATCAGGATTGAGACAGAGAATGAATATAAGCAGGAATTTAGCAAAAAGCATGAGAGACTAAGCTAAAATTCGACTTCAGAGAGGAGACTCTTGGACAAAGATGTCCCTAGAATTTCTTGGATAATGACACAAGGTTGGTTGTAGAGCTTTGGAGGGGACCAAATTATCCTGAGGGAAATTGTGGGCGGACTCATAGGAAGCTGCATTAGGTGTAGCAGATACAGGCAAATGGACTACACAGAAAATGATTGAATACACTGAAAAATTACATAAAATGTCATCCATTGATCAGTTAGGGTTCATTCAGTGCAAGGAATTAAACACTACATCCCTTTAATTAGCAATCTATGAAATACATATGATGCTCAAGGTTGTTAGAAGGAGAGAAGAAGTAGGTTCTAGGATGGGCCTCCAGGAATAACTTCTGGAAGATTTCATAATTTGTTTAGGGGAGCTAGCACCTTTAATATTATAAGTGGTGCTATGAGTTCAAGAACACACCCCATAACTTTGATACCAGATTAGTCATCTATAATGAACCAGTTCTGTAATGAAGCTGCTGCTGTGGACAACTTTCTCTCATTATCCAGGAATCTAGAGAATGGGCCCACAATTTTGATCCAAAGATTAGAATGAGATGACACGATCATTTCTTAACAACTGCACAGCTGGTAAACAGATTCTGAATCATTGTTGCAGAAAGCAACTTCCTTTTCCATGACATTGATTGCCAATAAAAAGACCTAAGAAGGAACAAGACAATTCTTTCGCCTGACTTTGTCTCCCAAATTTCACATAGGAGCATCCAATTGACATAACTGAATTTGCATGAAGAATCTTAGATTCAAAGGAGTCTAAATATTTTAAGTTTTCCAGCTTCTCCAACTAAAAGGAAGATAGAATGGAGCTTGAAAAAGCTAAAGCTAACCTCCAATTCCACATACCTGTGATGTTTACTTATCCGTATTTATGTATACGTATTTGGTCATGTGGATGTATCATTTGTACCATGTGAAGCCTAACTATGCCTTATATGCTTGTGCTCTGTGTGTATGTGTGTAGTACTTAATTAACCTATAACTGAAATGATTTCTGAGGAAAATAACACCTATAGGAAAAAAATATATATTTGGAGCTAAAGAGAGAAGTGAAGTAAAGTTGACTTTCTGTGTGGCTTAGTAACTAATGCATTTATACATAAAACAGGCTAATTTTTAAGAAGAGCTTCCAAAAGTCAATAACCTCCACCTTCAATGATTCTTTGAGTCTTTTATTTATAGATTGTCTTTCCCACTCTCATTTCCCCCTTACATCACAGGAACTCTGGCCTAATGTAAAGTGCTTCATCCTTGTGAGGTATCAGCTTGCCCTTTAGTTAGTCTTCTCCTTTATGCAGCAATACAGAGCGAATATAACCACAATGAGCTAATTTTTACCTAATTTCCTTCTCCCAGGGAGCAAGACAAGGGACTGTAGTTTGACCTCAATAAAACAAAATGGATTTGTATTAATGGCATACTAGTGAAAATCCATTAAAGTCATTTTAGATAAAAAAAATTGTTGAGATTTTCAAACCATACTAAGGTTTTTAGTATAAAATAACTTTATAATTTTTCTTATCACTGAAATAAAATTAAAGTGGAGTTCTCTTCTCATTTCTCTGGTTGGAAAAAAAATGTGAAGGGTTTGGGTTAACCACCCTACTGAGCTGAATGTACACAAATGCAAGTGAAGCTTTTCAAGATGCTAGGGGGCGATTCATCCAGGAAACAGAGATTCATTTGACGCTATTCTTTAGCAGTACTTTTTGAGCCTAGGGAAGCAGTACATTGGGGAAAGAAGAATCATGCTTGAAGAGTAAAGGTTACCAGATGTCTCAGATAAACACAAATAAACAAACATAGATATTAATAACTTTTTGTAAAATGAGGTGATAAAAGGATTAAGAAGGAATGCTTTGTGGTTGTTGCCACTGTGGGGATTTTTAATTGGCTTTTTCACTCAATGGAAGATAAAGGCCCTATTTAGCTCCTTTTCTTCTGCCTCAGAGAATGTCTCAAGACCCTTTAGTCACTGCAGGGCAAGAATATGTATCAGGCAGACTGACCGCAGAAGGGCAGAAGGTCGCCAAAGCTAGAACAGAGAAAAGCCATTCCAAGTTAATAACTAATTCATGGCCAGCGTTTTATACAGCACATTGGTTGGAGAAAATATACTTAGGAATAAAAAAAAAAAAGGGTAAATAATTATAAGGCAAATTTCAGCAAGTCCACAAATGGAGATTGAAAATGATATCCTCAAGGCAAAAGGGTGACATCCCAGAATAGGGCAATGTGGACCAGTAGATGCAGGACGCTGTGGCAGAAACTGACTAGATACAGCTGTTTCAAATTCTTTCCCTTGGTATTTTGCTTTTCTAAATCTCTCTACCCATTGCATGTGATTGAGCTCTGATCAACGCATGCGGATAAAAGGGGTTCCTGCCATTATAATAAGAATGTGCAGATCCCTTTCAAATTTTGCTCATTAGCTGGTGTGCATCTAGAAATTCTATTGATGGGCTCTGAGGTTTAGTCACTACTAGCTAGAGCCCAGCAGAGCCACCAGTTGGAAGGAGCCTATAATGGTGTGGAGTGGAAGACCCTGCCATCTCATTCAATCTGTATTAATTGTGACCCAAGAAAGAAAGACACCCTTCTTGGATTAAGCCACTACAGCCTATGGGTTGTTCATTGCAACAATCAGCCTAATAATAAATCTAATAATTAATAATTTGATATTATTATTAAATTTAATATAATAAATCTAACTAATAAACCACAGAATAGCAGAACTTGGAAAGATGCAAGAAGAGATGTTCAGACAAAAATACAGAATAGAAACTAGAATAACCAGAGAGTTACCTGATAAGGATTTTCTAGCAGAAATAATTGGATAGTGTTCACAATCACTAACCACAAAATTTCATCAAATTTATTAAGTTCTCATTCAGCTTTTAGGTTTACTTATTCTCACTTGACATTTTGTATTCCCTAAAGTGTTCCAAACTGAAGACCCTCTCCGGATTTTATTAAATAATTAAATCATTCTACCAAAAGTGGAAATTCCCTGAAGTGAGGTTCTGATGCTCCCAGTAGAAATATCATACGGGTATAGTATGCATTATGAATGCATGCTAAGATGCCATCAAAATCATTTGTTCATTCATTTGTTCATTCATTCACTCAATCAACAAACAGAAATGAGGAATACAGGTTCCAGGCACAATTACTGAGTGGGTGGGAGAGAAAGGTGGTGGCCCCAGTACCCCACCTGTGTTCCACACCCCATTATTAGTACACTTTTTCATTTCAATGTAGCATTTTGAATGGTTGCTTCTGAGTCAGTGACAATAATTTTGTTCACTTTTCTCTGCGATACCCATGTCTTTGACACTCAGCAGTTTCATAGAAAACAAAGAATATAAATCCTAAAAGACAAGACTTCAGTGAAAAGCCAAGTAAAGATTGGTAACCCCAGTTTTAATCATGATTTTTTTGTTTCTACATGTTATTAGTCTCCTTAGATTATTATGCTTACTTGAGTAAGAGGCCAGCTCAGTTACCTGTGCTTTCTAGGATGTACACAAATATGATATACAAATAGGATGTTTATTGGTCCTGAGTAAGAATGCAAGTCAGAGGATAATATCTTTCATTTGCAAGTTTGTAAATGATTTCTTTCAAGTTCAAATGTTGAAGCAACAATTTTGCTGCAGACATTTTTGAATGTGAGATTGAGCTTTTATTGCTTGAAAAGAAGGAGTCATTTTTATACAAATAACTGAGCTAAACACCAGGACGCTTGATACAGAATCCCCAAATCAATTTTTACACCAGTTCTTCTTCCCACCAAGAAAATATCATAATTTTTCTTCTTTAGTGTCAGTATTAATTAAATTTCCCTTTAGCTTCTACTAGTGCTCTCCTCCAATGTCTACACAGGAAAAAAAAAAAAAACAAAACATTTCTTTATATATTGTAATTACTCTTGCTTAGGATCTTCCTCACTAAAATTTGTTTTATGTTCTTTAGGTAGATTGCATTTAAAAATTCAATTCCTTGAATAAATATCTTTATTGAACACTATGTGCCAGGAGGGGTGCTGATGATCATTAAAAACGCTATGACTTTTCCTCATGGAATGGGGGTGATGATATTTATCAAATAGTCACATAAATAAAATGACTACTTTGATAAGTATAATGAAGGGGAAACACATGAAAAAATGAGAGCTGGTGAGTGAGCTGAGTGCTTTCCTGAAGGATGTGACCACACAGCTGAAGTCTGAAAGAAGAAGGAATAGAGTACCCTTAACCACTTGCAAGGTAGGGTACTTCGGGAGTCAGGGGTGCAGGCAGATTTTCACCATGTTCTAAGTCCTTGAAGTGGAAGGAAACAAGAACTTATTGGAGAAATCAGAGGAAGGGGCATATAGTAGATCACAGAAAGCTAGAGAAGGTGGGAGGCTCTGGAGAAGGCATTTTCATAACATGGAGGCAAAGAGTTATTTCCCAACCTCCCAATAATAATGAAAAACCATTGATATGATTAAAACTTGGGGGTGGGGGTCCACCATATAATTTGTCTTTGGCTTATATTCTCAGTTCAAGATATTACTTTTAGAAAATTAATTATAGTATTTCCTGTCATAATATATAGTGAAACACACAAATATGAGCTACCCCAGACATAAAAATAGGGTCAATTTTACTCTCCACAGGAGCAAGAGTATTCTTTTTTCAGAAACAACAGGATTCGGAATTGAAGAATCAAGGCACAATTTGTGCATACTGAAACCTTACCAACAGCAGAGATAAGCCAGTCTATTCTAAAAAGTATTATTGCTTACTCGAAGGACCTTTAAGGTCTTTTCATTATCATCTTGGGTAAGATCATTCAGCTTGATGGGAGATTGAGTGTTGTGCCTAAGAAAATACTGTGAAGATGGTAATATTATATTCCCAGTGGATTGAAAGCTGCAGTTTCCATGAAATTATGTAAAATATATCAGGGAAGCTCACTCTTTATGGAGATCTATACTCACAGATTAAATTTTGTTGATATATGTGCAATAGAATGAAGAGATTGAATAATGAATTATTTCTTGATATTTCACATAGAAAGAGAGGGACTTTTAACAGTTGTCTAAGTGTCTGAACTGAAAATTAAATGTGGATTGGAAAGACAAGGTTGGCAGGATTTCTACTCAGAAGAGGAAGTGGAGAGTTTCATTTCTTTTCTACCCTAGAAAAGGACTCTTGGCTATATCATGGACAGCAACCTGGCAAAACTAATGTCTGCAGTATAATGCCTACTCTGATACAAGGTGAGTAGCAAAGCTCCAATGCTTGGGAACACAACAGCAATGAGATTGGCAAAGAACCAAAGGGAAGAGCGTGACACTATTAGGGACAACCTGGAGTTGTATGCATGACCAAGAGATGATTGGCCTTTCCTGACTTATTTTTTGAGCATTGATTTATATGTGTGGCACATAGTTTTTTCTCTTCCTGTTTTTCTCTAAACTAATTTATATTTCTAGATTCTATTTTTCCTAGAATGCTGTTATATAGGCAATTAAGGTACTTATATTTTCCATGAAAATGACTTTCCCCAAACTTCTCTCACCCACTAAGAGTAGAAATCTGATATCTGTGTTGTTGGAAGAAGGGAATGTGTTCAAAGGTGTCTGGATAGGCTCTTAGTTTTTGACAGACTTCATCCGTGGGAATTTTTTACTCATTAGTACACCTCATGGATTCAAGGATTCAGATTTCTGTCTTTGGTAATTTTGAGGTTCTGCCAGAGAAAATTGCTGGTTCTTTTCCTGTAAGGCTTGTATTAAGTGCAAACACATGGAATCCTAGCCTTCCTAAATTGAACAAAATCTTAGAAGTCATATCATCCAGCCTCTTGGTTTTAAATTTTTGAGAAAAATAAGGTTTTGGTATAAACAGTCTAATGAAAAGATAGCTGAACTTGAAGCCAAAATAGTTGTTTATGACTCATCTATTGATTCACTGTGCACTGTTTGCTTGGCCTTTAATCTGTACTATGTTTTGCAGTAAGCATATTATGGGAAGACCCACTAATCTGTGTAATCTCAGACAAATTATGTAAACAGAGACTCTGTTTCTTCATCTTTTAATTGGCGATAACAATAATAATCCCTTGTGGCCAGATTGGGTCGGAGGAAAAAACAAACAAGGTGGACAAAAGGTCCTTTGCAAATCCCCTATGTTTCTGAAACAGTGGATGGCACTGACAGAGACCCAGGGCAAGGTTGATAAAAAAGAGCTGGTGGTTTCTACCCTCCTTTCTGCAGTAAGTAGAGAAGAGTTTGCAACTGCATCTCTTAGCCTCTGGCCTCTGGCTAAAGCTGAGGTTTCTCTAGTTTCTTCCAAACTTTGGAAGTTTATTTGGGGGAAGGACTATTGGTTTTACTATAAAAGGAGTGGAGCTGAGTTTGAATTTTGGTTGTACCTATCAGCTCTTTGACCTTGAGCAAGCTTCAATATTTCTTGAACTTTGTTTTCCCATCACTATAATGGGGTTTTAGAACATCTGTATGCTTTAGCTAAAGCAAAGAGATATAGAAATGCTTTCTTTCTCAGGGCACCTGGATGGCTCAGTCAGTTAAGCTTCTGACTTCAGCTCAGGTCATGATCTCACGGTTTGTGGGTTTAAGCCCTGCGTTGGGCTCTGTGCTGACAGCTTGGAGCCTAGAGCCTGCTTCAGATTCTGTGTCTCCCTCTCTCTCTGCCCCTCCTCTGCTCATGCTCTGGTTCTTTCAAAAATAAATAAACATTTAAAAAAATAAAAAAAAAAGATTTCTTTCTCTTACCTCTGCTGGGGTTAATCTTTTATTAGGTAAAGTTAGTTGGGTAGTATGATTTGGGAGAAGGTCTAAGATATATGAGGGGCCCTTGGGTGGCTCTGTTGGTTGAACATCCGACTTTGGCTCAGGTCATGATCTCATGGTTTGTGAGTTTGAGCCCTGTATTGGGCTTGCGGCTGTCAGTGCAGAGCCTGCTTCAAATCCTCTGTCCCCCTCTCTCTTTGTCCTCCTGCTCATGCTCTCTCTCTCAAAAATGAATAAATATTTTTAAAAATGTTTAAATATCATCTGATATTTCTCAAACTTCCACAAGTTAGGGAATATAAAATGGTACAAACATTGGAAAACTGTTTTACTAGAAAGTAAATATACACCTACCTTATGGCCCAGATTGATCCCCCAAAAGAAAACATGTGTCCACACAAAAATTTCTGCATGAAAATTCAAAGCAGTTTTATTCATAAAAGCCCCAAACTGGAAAGAGCCAAATGTCCATCAACAAGTGAATGGATAAACTATGGTAATTCCATGCAATGGAATACTATTCAGCACTAAAAAGGAATGAACTACTGAATGCATTTGCAACAGCATGCATAAATCTCAAAAATACTATGCAAAGTGTAAAAAGGTCAGATGCACAAAAAATATATATCTTGTATGATTCCATTTATACAAACTTCAGGAATAGCTGCAATTAATCTCTGGTGATAGAAGTTAGAACAGTGGTCGTTTAAAGGAAGGTTAGAATTGATTGAGAGGTAACCTGAGGAAACTTTCTGGGGTAGTCTAAATCTTGAGTGGGATGGTAGTCACATGAATGTAGTTAATACCAAACTCTTCATATTTTGCATTTGAGACTTGTGTATTTTGCTGCATGTAAAATTTACTCAATAAAAATGTATCCACCAGTAAAGATCCATTCAACTTGGCGAGTTAAAGAAGAGGAAGCAGGAAGCAGGAAGCAAGAAGCAGAGTGAATCGTTCCCTTCCAAGTGTGGGTTAGTTTATTGTTTTTGTTATTGTTTATTGCTTTTTATTATTGTTATTAGTTTATTGCTTTTATTAGTTTTATTGGTTTTGTTGACCAAGAGAAAGTTTAGAACTTGAAACACTTCTGTTGAGAGTAAGCTTGGAGTTGGTGAGTTATGCTGAAACTCTGAAAACAAATATTTTCAATTTTATATGTATATGGCTCTAATGATCATCCTAAGGTATGTTTGGAGCGACAGGTCTCACCTGAGATGGTGCGTATAGGTTAGAAGCATGTGAGCTTTTTGGATTGCCAGTTACAGGGAGTATAATTAACTGAGGGTTGCAGGTGTCAGGCTCTGATATTCACCACCAAGTTTGTGCTGAGGCCATGCCTCCCACAGGCTGTGCTCAGCCAATAACTAAGCACACCTGGGATGTTAAGGCAGGTCTCTCCCTGGGAGCGATGGGTCTCCTCTGATAGGCAACTTTGGCTTGAGGACCTTCCCACCCATCTCCCATGACCTTTCCAAACTTCTTTTTGAATGTCCTGCTAAGACACATCCTACCCTCCTCCCTTCTTTCTCTCTGCTCTCTTTCCACCAGGGCACACCTATGTCAACGTCTCACTGCCCTCTCAGCCTCTCCCCATTTTCTCTTACAGGTGGGTCCCTAATAAATTTCTTAAATATGCCATTCTGTCATGGTGTCTGCTTCTTGAAAGGTCTGACAAAAGCATGTGTGTTATGTGTGTGTTTGGGTGGAGGGAGGGAATCAAAATCTTGTGGTATCTTCTAATCATTCCCAACCTCCTGGCCCATTTCTGTTGGATACCCACAGGTTACAGAATCGTTCAATTTCAGACACTGTGACAATATTGTAAAACATTCACTAAGCCCTCTCATGCTCTTTCTTACAATAAATCTGTAGCAGAAGGCCAAGAGAAGCTACAGCTAAAAAACAGTTCTTAGGCCATTCATAATATTTAATTAAAGCTAAATTTTCACCTGTTTTAAATTTTGCCTGCTTTCTTTCAGGTCCTGTGTTAGCATATGTAGTTGTATTGTGTACTTTTATTATGTGCTGGTGTAAATCTAAATCTGGCTTATATATACCTCTATATTTTTTCCTTAAAAGATAATTATTTTTATAATTATAGTGTACATATATAATAAGATACATTATTTCTCTCTGAGAATAAAATTTAAAAGGCCCTCATAAGATAAATCTAAATCTGGCTTATGCATACCTCTAGATTTTTTCCTTAAAAGATAATTATTTTTATAATTATAGTATATATATATGTATATATATATATATATATATATAAAGTAAGATACATTATTTCTCTCCAAGAATAAAATTTAAAAGGCCCTCATAAGATAAAGTTTGAGTGAGCTGATTATGGTACACAGAACATTAAGAGTAGGGCTTGCTGAAGATTATTCATTAGTAAGCTATTTTTAAAAATATGCTTCTTTTTCCAAGCTGTGAGATGATACCTACATGAGTCAAATGACTTGATTAAATCCACTCAGAAGATTTGGAGCAGGTTAGGGTTAATCCTGTTGGAGACCATAGTCTAAAAGAAAAATGGGAGAACTCTCCTATTAAGTATGAATGATTTGTGCTTTAATAGAAAGGGCTTTCTTTAAAAGGAGACTTGAGGTTATGTAAAATATTTCTGAAAAGGTACCCTCAAAGCTATTAATGCTGAGTGCTTCTGAGGACTGAAACAGAGACCTGGGCTTGGGAAGAAATTTATACTTTGCATCCTACACTCCTGTTTGCTGTTAAAAAAGAAAAGAAAAGAAAAAGAAAGAAAGAAAGAAAGAAAGAAAGAAAGAAAAGAAAAAACAGAAACCATGTGAATATCTTTTTAAATAAAAAAAACTATTCAAATAAAATCTAAGACATGCAACAAAGGATGTAGTAAGGATATAATTTTGGTGAATTCCGTTTACAGTTGTAAATGGAGATCAGGAAAATGAATAAGTGACTAGACATCTTCATGCTAACCTTTAGAAGAAAGAGTATGACTATTGCTAGAGAAATCAAGAAGGGGATTGTTCATTTATGATATATTATATTTAAAAAGGCTTTTTACACAAATCATGGTTGTAATTCTATAACTGAGTCATTTGGTGTCTAGTGGTGATTCATAACTTACTGGATACTCTGGTTAAAATGTCAACACTGCTTAGAATGAAAATGCAGTGGTACCAAAAAGAGAACTGCAATATTTTGGGGAAACCAGCAGACCATTACTCTGTGACCAAGCTCTGTTAAGTGAGCATGATCTCATAGTTTTCTGTGGAATCAGTCTCAGTATGTATGAGCGTGATTAATATCATGCATTATGAAAGCTAATGCTGTGTATCTCTAATGCTCATGACTCTATAACCACAGATTAAAAAAAAATTAACATGCAACACATATACAGGGATAAATTTCAAAGAACACTTACACATTCAGGAGCAACCTTATTAAATGGGTGTCATGTTTGTTTTCTTTCACTAGGTTCCAGAAAATCTTGATTTTAGAAATCTACAGTTGATTTTTTTTAAATCAACAAAAGGATCTGAATATCCAGCTGTGTTCTTTTTTGCTTTTCAATTTTCCACCAGAACTCAACTGTGAATTGTATGGTTCCTAAAGCAGGATGTGATTCAGCTGGATCTTTCCACCAGCCTGCTATAGACCCAGCGGGGAAGGCCCTGGACAGGGACTAGAAGATTATTTTAGTAAATCTGTAACTCGCAACCTAATCTCCTGATGCCTCATTTTCTTCCCTGCCCTTTCCAGAGCATTTGTGAAACTAATGAGGTGATAGATTATCCAGGAAGTGTTTTACATTCTTAGGAAAAGGGTCTGATCTGTGAAGTGCATCCCGCAAAGGATGCATCCACACCCAGGACCTATGAATAGATTTAATTTTTTAATTTTTTAAATTTAAATGTTTATTTATTTTTGAGAGAGAGAGAGAGAGAGACAGAGAGAGAGCACGCACAAGTGGGGAGTGGCAGAGAGAGACACACAGAATGTGAAGCATGCTCTAGGCTCAGAGCCTGATATGGGGCTCAAATCCATGAACTGTGAGGTCATGACCTGAGCCAAAGTCAGACTCTCAACCAATTGAGCCACCCAGGTGCCCTGAGACTTTATTTTTAAAAAGGATTTTTGCAGATGTAATGAAGGATCTTGAGATCATCCTGGATTCTCCTGTGAGCCTTAAATCTAATGACAAGTGTTCTTATAAAAGACAGAAGAGGAGGAGTGCTTGGGTGGTTCAGTTGGTTGAGTGACTGACTTTGGCCAAGGTCATGATCTCATGGTTCAGGAGTTCAAGCCCTGTGTTTGCAGAGCTTGCCTGGGACTCCCTCTCTCTTTCTCTGCTCCTCTCCCACTTGTTCTCTCTCTCTTTCTCTCTCTCTCTCTCAAAATAAATAAATAAGTAAACTTGAAAAAAAAGAAGAGGACACAGAGAAGACTGTGAAGATAAAGGCAGAGATTGGAGTTCTGCAACCATAAGCCAAGGAACACCTGGAACCACCAGAATTGGGGAAAGGCCAGGAAGGATTCTCCCAAATCCTCAGAGGGAGTGTAGGTCTATTGACACCTTGATTTTGGACTACTTATTTCCAGAACTGTGAGAGAATAAATCTCTTACTCTAAGCCATCAAGTTTGTGGTAGTTTTTATGGTAGACACAGGAAACCAATACCCTCTTGTCCTAAGTTATCATTGTTATCTGACATATAGTGATGATTAAGCATGTGAACATTATTGGAAAAACTATACAAGTGCTATTATAAAGGTGGTATGATGTATGACAGGTTTTCAGTCGGGGTTGATTTTGCCCCTAAAAGACATCTGGCAACATCTAAAGACATTTTTGTTGTTATGGTGGGGGAGGGGCACTGCTGGTATCTAGTGGGGAGAGCCAGAATGCAGCTAAACATTCTGAAATGCACAAGACAGCCCCTTCCCCAAGTAATCACTCAGCCTACAATGTGCAGGGTGCTAAGACTGAGAAATCCTCACGTATGAGACAGCCTAGCATTCTGAGATTCAAACCTTAGTTCTGCTCTGAATATGTGAGCAAGATGATTTACTCCGGGTAGTAGACCTTTTGGAGCTTTGTTTTTCTCATCTGTGAAACACTGTGATATTGATACTTGACAGTGTTGTATCAAGTGCCAATGAAATAATGTCAAGTCTTTAATAGTAATGGAAAGGATTTCATTATTGTTCCTATATATCTTTCGAACTAACAAAAATAAACCTTTGATTTTTAATTAATATAGCTAGGAAGACCACAATGAATGGATTCACTGGGCCTCAGGGGACTCACTTTTATATGTTTATGGTTATTATCTCAAAGAGACTAGTTCTCAGAAATTTCATGACTATTACTGTTTAATGATGTTTTTCAGTGGAAAAGATACTCTGGAAGTGCTCATAAAGTTTCTCTGGGGAGCTTATAGTTTATGTCAGATGAATAACAAAAGCAAAGCCAAATCGAGGGTTGGACAGAATTTTAATGTAATGCATATAATAAAAGCAGAGATAGCACTATGTAGCTTTTAGTGCTTTTTGGTATATTTCTTTCTAATAATGATTATTACAACAGTCCTGCAAAGCTAGTTGGACAAGAGTTATCTTCATCTGACTTATGAGAAAACTGAGGATTGGGGGAGTAATGTGCATAGTCAGCAAATGGCAGAGTTATAATTAGAACTCAGGTTTTTTCATCCTTACTCCACTACAGAGTATCTGTAAACACCAGCCCTTGAGAATACGGTTATGATAATGATCACTGAAGTGTGTCCAGAAAAGTGGATATTTACCTGAGAATAAAAGGCAAGAAATTATTTGATAGACATTTCTAGGAAGAAAGATTTAGTCATTAAGACAGACAGAAAAATAATTAACCTTGTTTTGAAAGCAGGCTAGGAAAATTTCTGTGATGACCAGTTCTGGACCTTCTTAGCAGAACGTTTAGTGAACACCTAAAGTGTAATGCATAGTATCTCAGACACAGTGGAAGGGCAGAAGGGAGAAGAAATAGGCACAATTTTTTATTCAGAAGGGTTATATACTAACAAAAAAAATCATTTAGATCAACTTAGGCCAAAAGGGAATGGGATATAGAGAATGAATACATTTAAGGTGGTATTTTTCAAAAATAAGATTCGTGAGACTTATATCTTGAGATATAGTTCTTTAAAAAGTGAAGGATTCTTCTTTGGTTAGACAAATTTGGGACTAAATATATTGCCCTTGATCCTAAGAGGAAATGTGTGTGCATGTGTATGTGTGTGTTTGTATGTTTTCAGTTTTAACATCTCTGAATTCAAGATGTGTCTTACAAATACAATCAGCTGACTAGCAGGTTCTAGATATGCAATATATTTGAATTCTTGGCTGTTTCCTAAAAATTTCTTTGACATCTAATAAAGAACATGCCAACTTAAAAACTTCCAAAATAGGTATAAGTGTCTTAGAAGCATATTCTAGAGATAATAGTGAAACACTTTTAGGAAATATTGCATTAGGAGAAAATGTTGTCTGGAAAAATGATAGTGAAACTCAGTTGAAAAGTGCTTCAGAAAAGTCAGACTTTGAATGTGAAGAAATTTGTTAATAATGTGATCAGTGACTTTTCCTTATACTTTCCTTTTTATATATGCATGTGAATGATATATGACAAGGCTAGGTAGCCTTCCTATTTACTTGGCATTATTATTACCTGTCTAGTTGTACCTAAAGTGATACATGTTAGCATTAGATGGCATTTAGATTCAGTGAAATGTGATATATTTCCTTCTTGGAATATATAGAAGGGTATATACTTCTACATATTAGCATCCAGAGATGCTAATGATTAGTATATTAAAGACTCTAAGAAGTTTTATAGTAGAAAAATTAATTTTCACATATATTTTATGATACCTCTCCTTTTTCTATAAAACTTACATCTTGGATGACTTAATTTTGTGTTTTCCTATCAGGTTGTAATACAACTTTGAAAAAATACACCTACCTAACTTTTAAAACCGGATTTTTAAAAAAATGTTTATTTTTGTGTGAGAGAGAGAGAGAGTGCGCAGGGGAGGGGCACAGAGAGAGGAAGAGGGAGAACCCCAAGCAGCCTCCACACTGTCAGCACAGAGTCTGATGCGGGCCTTGATCACACAAACTGTGAGATCGTGACCTTATCCGAAATTACGAGTTGGATGCTTAACTGACTGAGCCATCCTGGTGCCCCTTAAAACTGTGTTTTTGAGATAAATATTGCCTTCTTTAAGTAAGAAGGAGTATTTTTATTAACTTTAAAGGCAAGTACTAAAATCAATCAATGCTATTTGTCTCCTTAATTTATTATGGGTCAGGCTTGTAATAAATTAGGAGTTTGAAGTAAGTTATTTGAAATTATTTTAATTAGATTATTAATACCTGGCCGAAATAAAAGAACATATATATTAGAGTAGCAATAGCACTTGTGATGTTTAATGTTATGTGTCAAGTTGACTGGGCCATGGGCACCCAGATATTTGGTCAAAGATTCTTCTGGGTTTGTGAGAATGTTTTTGAATGAGATTAACCTTTGGATAGGTGGAATGAGTTAAACAGATTGCCTTCCTTAATGTGGGTGGCCCTCATCCAATCAGTGGAAGGGCTGAATAAAATGAAAAGGCTGACCCTCCCACAAGTACAAAGGCTCCTGCTGCCTGACCACATGAGCTTGGACATCAGTCTTTTCTTGACTTGGGACCCAAACTGAAAGAAGACCTTCTTCTTGGGTCTTGAGCCTGCTGGCTTTCAGATTGGAGCTATACCACTGGTGCTTTTGGTCTCCAACTTGCTAACTGCAGATCTTGGGACTTCTCAGCCTCCATAATCATGTGAGCCAATTTCTTATAACCTATCTCTCCCTCTTTCTTATATATATATATCATATATATGTATGTATATATGATATATAACATATATATGTTTATATACACGATATATCATATATGTTTATATATATGTTATATATGTTATATATATGTTTATATATATATAATCAAGAATATATATGTTATATATATGTTATATATAACCCATATATATAACATATATATGATTATATATTATATATATATGATTATATGTTATATATATATGTTTACATATATAAATAACCAAGAATTGCTGCTTATATATATATGTTTATATATATAATATAATGTTTATATATATAATATATGTTCCTGCTACTCAAAGATTGGCCCTGGATTAGCATTGACATCTTTGGGAGCTTACTAGAAATGCAGAATCTCAGGCCCTCAGGCCCCGTCCCAGACCCAGTGAAGTAGAGTCTGCATTTTGACATGATCCCCAGATGATCTGTATGCACATTAAATGTGAGAAGCACTTCTTTAGAATATTTTGAAGTCTTGCCTATAATTTGTGTTACTGAAGAAGAGTACAAAAGAACCTTATAATTATTTGACATTAATACTTCAGGAGAGACATAATAGGGGGATTGTAACACAAGAATATTTTTTTTAAAGAATTCTGCATAAGATTTGATGAACAATTTTGCAATGACAAAAAAGAAAAAGATTATCTTCGAGGGTCGCCTGGGTGGCTCAGTCAGTTAACAGTCCGACTCTTGATTTTGGGTCAGGTCATGATCTCACGGATTGTGGGTTCGAGCCCCGTGTTGGGCTCTGTGCTGACAGTGTGGAGCCTGTTTGGGATTCTTCCTCCCTTTCTCTGTGCCTCTCCCCCACTCAAGCTTGCTTGCTCTCTTGTTCTTTCTCTCAAGATAAACTAATAAACATTAAAAAATGATCTCTGATCTTTTATTCTTAGAAAATTTCTAGATTTATCAGTTTTGAAATAATAATACACTGTAATGGACACCTGCTTGTCTTTAAGGATTAACAAGAAGATGTCTGAAATTTGTTTTACAAAGAAACCTTACAGATATTAGCCTAAGCACCTCCAAACGTTTTAACATTTATTTAGAGTAGATTTCATAACTGGCCTATGATGACGTGTGGCCAATAGTCATGACCATTTAATAATAATATCTTGAATTTTCCAATGCTAAGAATAACACTCATACAGCACTCTATTGTTTTTAAATCAGCTTCACATACATCAATAGCCCAAGAGATTCTTTCTGTAAACTTGTGGAATAGCTATAGGGTATTTCTTCTGAAATACTTTTACAATTATTCCTTCACTTGTATTTTCATCTTTTTAAGTCAGAAAAGTCAGCTTGAATTTAAGCATCATAAATATTTATTGACACTGTTTGAATAATTTTATTATTTTCAATTCTTTTTAGTTCTGCGGCCCACCAAGAGTAGACTGGCTTGTTGTTGTTGAGTGAATTCTACTCTGCTTTATATTTAATGTGGCATCGAAACCAAGAATTGCTGCCTTCCTTTTCAGTCTACCTGTCTCCTTTCGGTGTGCAATAGGGATATATCCACGTGTGATTCAGTGGCATCTCTGCTTCTGGTTTCTGGGGAAGTAACTATACTTAGTAATTATCACCCAAAAGTGACTGGCTATTGGGCAGAGATGAAGTTGCTGTTGTATCTGTACGTCTAGGATAGGATTTAGTTGTAAGAGCAGATCATAGCCTGTCACACTGTAATTTTATCTTGCCCACGGGACATTTAGGCTCAGGAGGTTACCCAGGGATGCCAGGGAGCAGCTGATGCAGCTGAGACTGGTTCCCTGTCCTAGGGAATTGGGCTGCTCGTGTTTAGGGGGATGACAAGGATGAGAAGGTACTTGTCTTGGTTTAGATAAGGCAATATTTTCCTCTGCATACAGGAAATAATCTGCCAGTTTAGAATGTTGCATTATTGGGGTACCGGGGTGGTTCAGTCGGTTTAAGCGACTTTGGCTCAGGTCATGATCTCATGGTTTGTGATTTCAAGCCCCGCGTTGGGCTCTATGCTGACAGCTCGGAGCCTGGAGCCTGCTTTGGATTCTGTGTCTCCCTCTCTCTCTGCCTCTCCCTCACTTGTGCTCTGTCTCTGTCTCTCAAAAATGAATAAATGTAAACAAATATTAGAATATTGCATTATAATACTTGGTATTTAGAAGAGCTTAGTAATGCAAGCAATGAGGAAATTACTTGTTGGTAGCTATTCTACTTCACAGATAGATTTTTATACTGTTTAGTATACATCAGTGTGCTATGAGGCAAAATGATTTTGGGGGAGTAGGAGTATCGCTGCTATGAGACCAAACCTTTAAAAATGTTTTATTATAATAAATGATGTGAACAACATCTGGTTGTTTTTTAGAGAAGATTTGAAATTCCCTGGTGGATTTTTTAAAATAATTTATACACATAGAAATGGGTCAACAATTAGGCTGATTACTCAGAATTTATATTTCTTTGTAAAACCAGTTAACTGTTCACAAGGGTATAATGGAATGAAAGAGACTATGATTTACAAATGCAAAGCTATAAAAGCAAAGGGCAGGGAGACAAGGAGAGCTGATAAAGACCATAGACTCATTCCATGCATAATTATATGAAATTAACTCTTTGAGAGAGAATATAAAATTGCAAATTATTTTTAATTAATGTTAAAATTTCAACTTTTTTTTTAATGTTTATTCATTTTTGAGAGACAGAGAGAGACAGAGCACGAGCGGGGAAGGGGCAGAGAGAGAGGGAGACACAGAATCTGAAGCAGGCTCCAGGCTGTGAGCCATTGGCACAGAGCCCGATGCGGGGCTCGAACTCAGGTACTGTGAGATCATGACCTGAGCCGAAGTTGGATGCTCAACCGGCTGAGCCACCTAGGTGCCCCAAAACTTCAACTTTTTAACACTTACCATTGTAATCACTCAGGTTCTATCATAACCCCTCCAATCTCTCTCTCTTTCTAGGTTTCTTCCCACTTTTAAGTAAGTACTTTGCTCCACCTTGTTACAATAGAATAAAACAAAATAAAAAAAACCCTAGCTTGACCCTACTGTTTCCTGAGGTACCGCTTTATACTGCTCAGTTCTTTCCCTGCCAAATTTCTCTGTCTGGCTTCCACACCCTAGGACACTGCTGGAAATTTTTCTTGAAACATTTCATGTAAGTAAAAACACCTAGCACATAGTTGGCACTCAAACATTTGTACCTTTTCCTTTGCATAAAATCCAAGGGTTTACTTTCACACTCTGTCTTCTCTGATCCCCCCACGACATTCAATGCTATTGACTTCCATCTGGTTGAATTTCTCTTTAGGTTTTCCATGTTGTCTCTCTTTTCAGATTTCTGTGTTTAACTGGCATTCATTTCCATTTCCAAGTCAACACTGCCCTGTCTTTTCGCCCATACTTTCTTTGACCTCTTTGATGACCCATCTTTTTCATCCTACTCTTTACCCCTAAATAAGCTCATCCATGAGGCTATAATCCTCTAAAAGTGAAATACTCCCAATGCTGTGTAGTAACTTCTAATCCTCAACCATGCTCTAAAACTGTCTATTAGATATTCCCACTTGCAAGTTCTACTGTTAACTCAAAACTAGTATTTCTCCAACTGAATTAATAATTTCTTATCCTAAATCAGCTACATTTACTTAACTCCCACTCAGCATTACTCTCATCGCTCAGCATTACTCTCATCGCTCAGACTTAAAATTTTATTTCACACTTGACTTTATTTTTTTCTTTCCTTGTTTTTATTTTTTGGTCTATTAAGAAGTCTAATACATTTTTAGGTTCAGTAAAGCTTTTCTTGAGAAATGACTCTATATCAACTAGAGTCGATATACCATCGTTTCCACCCCCAACACCAACGTTAATACTTTCTCTAGTATTTGTTAAATCACAAGACACTTACTTGACAAACAGGAGACATCTTTTAATTATGTTAATATGTGCAGAATAGAATATCATATTTTACTTTTTCATTAAATCTCTTTCAAGAGAGGTGCCAAAATTTTGCCTTGGAATCATAAAAGGTGTCAACAGGCTTCATCTTCCTACAAAGATATAAGGGTTCTTCAGTAGTAGGGTAAAACCACCTTTGATTCACAGTGTTACCTTCCTCAGAAGAGTATTAGCTTTGTGTTTGGAGAATATAAGATGAAAAACTGCCTGACACCTGGGGAGGGAAACTGAAGTGGTCTCTGGGTGACTGACATTGAGCCAATCTGGACACCAAAATGTTGAAATGAAAGCTACATGCAGTGGGAGCTCAAGTGAGGGCACTTTATTCTCGCGTAGCATTGAGGGGGTAGGTTCCTGCTTCCTTGCAGAACCACAGTGGCTTGCACTTGGATCTGGATTGTCATTAATTCAGTGGTGGATTGGCATTAACTTTGGAAGTTTGTAGAATCTAGTTTCAACTGGGCCAACCATATAGCAGCAAGAAGCAATGCACATGACTTTAGTGTTCTTCCTGTTCGGGTGTGCACATTGGGTTGTATGAACACTGGGGGTTATGGTTGATGGGGCAAGGGAGGGTTCTAAAGAAGGTACATGACTACCTATAAATAAAGACATTAAGGGCTCAAGATATTATTTGGAAAAATGGATAAGATTTTATTGTATTTACATTCCAAGTTTTTAGGGCATTTTATATTAGTTTCTTGTGCAAGCACACTATATCAGGAATACAGGTTTGCTCAGGATGGTCTTAGTTTACAACAGTTAAACTGGTGTAGTTTTGAATAATTTTCTCTTTTACCTTCAAAGATTTCCTACATTGCAAGATATAGTGTTACTCTCTCTAAAAATCTCCAATTCTGTGGGCTTGGGTTGAGGAGTGGCTTTTTACATCCCATAAAGTCTCTAGATCTTGGGACTTCAGTCCTCAGACAAAAATTGTCTTGTATATTTTGAGTCTGCATGCATGATGAAAAAGTTATACTTGACCAACAAAAACCTACCTAATTAACGAGCTTCCCACCAAGGACCAGGTGGCTGCCTCACATGTCCATTTTTAGGCAAGGCAAAGAAGGAAAGCAGGTTTCCAGCTTCTTCCATCCCACCCAATGGGTGGGATGTGTGAACTCTGCTCTGAGGTGTTTATTTCACAAAAACAAGAAGTATAGGATAGTTCTGTAGTGAAGGCGTGGGCAGGATAATTCATGCTTTTGAAAAACAGAGTTAAGGCCCACTAGCAAGACACAGCTCAATGAATCTCAGGCTCTCATCAGCTGGATTCACATCTCTCTTTTTTGGGTACATGTAAGAATGTTGCCTTTAGCTCTTTTTCCTCACAGGAGGAAATTTTATGGACAGTCCCCCAAATACATGGCGTATGTTCTTCAGGCTGTGGTTTCCTGTTGGTGTCCTTGTTCCCCATATATCTCTTTTCTGATATAGTCTATGCTTAATCACTGCAAATGTAAAAATGAATTCAGTTGAACTTTCAGGGCTCTCTACTATTTAGACTCTGTTTATGACCATAATCTCACCTATCTTGTTATTATAGGCCCTGATCAAAGATTGCTTTTTTCCTACCAGTACAGTCTCAAATTTCATGGGCATGGAATTGAGCTTGGGATCTGGTGAAAATGAAGATTCTGATTCATGGGTCTGGCTTGAGGCCTGAGTTCTGCATTCGTATCTAGTTTCCAGGTAATGAATTTGCTCCTGGTCCTCTGTACTACATTTGGAGTATCAAGGCCGTATATAGCCCAATTAAAAGCTCATTTTAAGCCCATTTCCTCAGAACATTCAAATTAAGTGTTGCAAAATTGTCTTTGGTTGTTCTTAATGGCAGACTACTCATTTGTAGTATATCTTCTCAAGTATTACTATTTAAGTGCTTCATTTTCACATGCTGTCACCCCCGGTAGACAAAAAAGTTTCTTTACAGCAAGAATTGTTCTCTGTAACTTTGGCAATCTCTTCTAGTGGGGGTCACACTCCCACATAGTAGGTCCACAACAGATTTGCTGATTGATTAATCATCCTTAAGGAATGCCTTCTTACCATTCCATCCCGTGAGAACTCCTGAGATATATTTAAATTTACACTTTGGCAACAAAAAATGTTTTAAGCAAAATTATAAACTATAGCAAATGAGTTAATCTCAGAATACAGAAGAAAATGTGTATTTGAATTATTAAATTACAATGCTTATGCAAGAAGTAAAGGCCTTTGTTATATTAAAGATAATATAAGTCCAAATAGGCTTTAAACAGGACGTCTGGGCGGCTCAGTTGATTACTTGACTCTTGATCTCTGCTCAGGTCATGATTTCATGGTCCTGAGATTGAGCCCCATGTTGGACTCTGCACTAACAGTGCAGAGCCTGCTTGGGATGCTCTCTCCCCCTCACTCACATACTCTCTCTCCCTCTCAAAATAAATAAATAAACTTTAAAAACAAAACCAAAACAAACAAATAGGCTTTATGGACAAGGTTAGGGGAAAGTATGCATTAATGTATTATTGCTTTGATTACTTGATATGTATTCTGGAAAACTCACAAATCATGAAATTATAGGTTATAATCCTGATGATTATTTCCAAAATTATTTTAACTGATTCTTAGACACAAATATGATCAACTTGTGTGGGTAGATCACATCCTTATGGAGTTCCTGTTAAAGAGTTTTGAAGGATTTCAATAGTTAGATGGTCTACAGAAATAACATGTAAACTCTCTTCTTTTTAGAATTTGAAACAGAGTTGGAAACCTCCCACAGACATCAGGATATAACAGCCTGTAGAAGGGCTGGTGAAAAGTTTAGGGAAAAAGAAAAAAGTAGTAAAATGGTCATAAATCCTGACTACAGACTTTGGATCTCAGTTTTCAAATGAATATATTGATTGAGTCATTTCCTATAACTCTCAAAGATAGTCAGATGCTCTTGAGTAAATTTTATGGATATATGTGTTTCAAAATAAGTGCTTTGCCAGGGGTTTACACTTGCCTTCAGTAGAACAAATATCTGTCTGTGATAACTTTAAGCTTTTCCTCATCACTTCTTAAGGATCTCAGAGTTCAGGAAATAAATTGGAAGAACGACATATTTTCTTATCATTTATACAGCACACTCTATGAGATTTTTGTTCAATTTTGCTTCATTTTTAAATTAATGACTATTCCTTGGGCATGTGCCAAATATTCTTTGGCATAAGAATGGCCAGCAGTCCATTTATATTTCTGCACTCGAGCCCTGTTTGTAGCATTGGTAAGAAAGAACTGGTTCTTTTCTAGATGTTTTCGGATATATTAGTACAGATTTATTGTAAAGGAGATAATCATTTATCTTCACCAGCACCAGAAGCCATCATTCTAACTGGATACTGTATACAATTAAAGGTGGGAGACTTGAATAAACTTTGATTCTTATGCAGATTGATGATAACTGGTATTAACACAGAACAAACATAGTTGTTTGACAGGAGTAACTGCCACCTTCTTAGGTAAGACTCCTGATTAAGCTGGGAATAAAACTGGCTTCATAAGTGCTTATGACTTCAAGTTTATAAATTACTAGAAAAACCTCACTAGTCTGCAAAACATCAAGGAGACAGACATTAGCATTTCACATCTGCTCTCCTATGACAGTTATTACAGGAGCTGAGATATGACTCCTCATTCCCTGTCACGTGATTCAGTCCCTATCCATCCTTTTAGGATCTCGGATTGCAGATTGTGACTTGAACCAAGTGTTTGTGCAGAAGAGCTATGCTGTGAGTAAAGTGTCCGGGGTTTCAAAATGAAGTATCCGGGTTTGTCATAAGCAGAAGTGGGGTACTTATTAAGTGAAATAATATGTTCCTTTTAAGAAAGAGGAAATATTTGAGAATTTTTTGAGAACAGGAAGTCAAAGCCCATGTGTACATACATTCTCTCATACATATGCTTATGATCCTATTTGGGGGTCAATAAGGAAGCATTTAAATAGTGGATTTTAATGAAATATATAAATCAGAAATATAGCTCATTCTCATCAACCATGTAGACTGAACTCCACGTGTAATATATTAGAACTCAGGTTTAAAAGTTTTTCATTCAGTAAGTCAGATTTATATCTAATCTATACTATATAAAATGTAACATGTAGGTTGAATATTTTGGGATTGCATGTAGTGACAGGTAGCTGTGGAATAGATGAAGTTAAGGAAACAAGATGTCTTCATCTTATATTTAACTTATTATTTTGCCTGAGGGCTGTATCCTCTATATGTCTGTTATTCATATTTTTTTATAAGTTAATTTTCCTATGTTTGAATTCCTAACAGCTATGGTTAAGAGGGCATTTTGTGAGTGGAAGGAGCAAATCAATATGCTGGTCTGTGCTGGTGTTTTAGTTCCTAAAGGCACCTTTCCAAAAATATCAGAAAAAAACCAATAACCCATAAATGAAAGCTAATGAAATTCCTCCCCAAACTGGCCTTAGTCAATCCCTTGGTATTAGAAAAAGTTATACTCTTGTCACCATGCTTGGTGGAATAAAACTGAGTACAATTTTACTAATATCTGTCCACACTCAGTTACTACAAAGGTTCAGGACTCTTCCCCCACCCCCCACCCCCCACGCCCCCATTCCATATAACTTCCAGTAGGACTTGGAACTCTAAAGACATAGAAATAAACAGGGTTCCCATTAGGGGAAACGAATTTTGCAAAAGATCTGTTGATTTGAAGGGCAGCACTCTCATGTTTCTGAGCTTTTGACATATTTAACTAGATTCTCTACAGGGCTGAATAATTAAGGGGTGACACAACCTTTTCATTTAGGACTTATTTTGTACTTATTGAGCTTTTCTTGAGAATGCGGCTCTGTATTCACTGATAAGTGCAATTCAATGTATGATTCCTCTCCCTATATATTGAACTACTCAAACAGAAATTCCCTTACCTGATTGTTTCTGAAAGGAAAAGAGAACACTCTTCTCTTGGTGTGTCTACCTTGCAAACACATCTTGAGATTTGATTTGCACTGTTAGTGTGAGGCAAGAAGTAGGGAACTTTTTCTAACTTTATCTTTTCTCTATATCCTCCGGCATGTAGAAAAAAAAACACTCTCTGTTCCATTTGATTTTCATGCTACCTAATTCTTCCATTTTTGCTTGTTTCCTCCAAAAGATAAGAAATGTGTGCAAGTCAGGGTTGACCAAATACTGGAAATCAGAATCTCTTTTTTTTTTTTCTCCCTCCTACTTAGAAAATCTAACAGAAACAGAGCAGGTGCCTTGAAGAAATTGAATACACCTGGTTTATTTTGCTTCCATTTTTTATTTGTTATTTATGGGAATGTGGGTCTGCTAGGGAATTCTAAGTCATAAAGCTTAAGGCAGGTGCCAACTTCCTCTTATTCATGATCTGGGTGTGACTCAGGGGTAGGGATTGATTGTCGCAGGGCTTTTTAGAGGAAACCTTACCATGGGTTAGTAGGATCAGCATCCATGCAAATGTAGCATTAGGAAGGACATTTTTGTGGGTCAAAAAATTCGTGAGAACAAGTAAAGGTGACTTAATGATGGAAAAATACATTAATACCGTGGACATAACATGGTTTTAAGGGTTGTGTACACTCTACATTTTCTAGAGGTTGATAATTTTACTGTCATAGTTGGCAGTGCAGAAAAGTATAAATCTGATACTGGTATTCAACTGAGTACCTCTGAGAAACTCACACAACTGCCGATAGCTCTTAAACCTGTCCTTAAAGAATGTTCTTGGTGCTGCTCGTCTCCAGACCAACAATAAAGGTTGTTACGAGGCCTCTGGGAAAGACAAATGTGATTCTGAGCACTGATGAGCACAGAAATGCAGGACTCACAGCTGGCCAGTCTTGCTCATTTTCTTCTGGGCAACCAAGGCTATAAACAAGGGGGAGTGGGAATGGCCTGGAAATCAATTTGCGGAATATTAAAAAGGTCACCATGGTGCAGAGAAATATGCTGCAATACTTGGAAGATATGATGGGCTAGACGTGTGTGCCACATCTTTAACGACAATAATTGTTACACAAGAGGGGGACATGTCGCCAATCTCCTGTTAATGGTTCTTCAGAACAGACCGAAACCTATTTTCAGGACCTTCATTTTGAGCTCTTTTTCTATTGTGACTTTGGGAGACGTATTTTGCAGCACTTTTGTTAATCAATTCTTTTTCAAATAAGCTTTTTAGTTTGAAAAAATTTTAAACCCACGGAAATGTGACATCTATTACAACTCGCATCTATTCCCCTATGTCACCTTTCATTAACGTTTGTCACATTTGCATTTCCTCTCCTGATTATATCTATATCCAATCTATATATCTATATCTATATCTATATCTATATCTATATCTATATCTATATCTATCTATCTATATGGTGAGATACTTTCTTATTTTCATGTACAAATAAGAAACAAACCTTCTTATTCTTAAATATTTGTTGTTGTGGCCATGTCTGTGTAAGTTCAACTGACTTAAGAACAGGAACACTTTCAAATTCTATTTTTAAGAGTCGTCTGATTTGAAAATTTAGCTTTTTATTACCTTTTCCAAGGAGATCAACTCAAAAATGAAACAACCCCAGGTGTCTGTAAGTGACACTGTCCAAATGAAGCCCACCTTGTCATGCACAGCAATCTCTTTCCCCAATATTCCTACATGCCTTTTCTTGTCATCATCTTTATCTACTTTTTTTTCCTTCTACATTTCCTCATCACAATTGATATTTTTAAAGGCTACTTACTGCTGTTCTCCATTCACCTAAGCAACTTAATTACATTTCTTGGAACTGCCTTGCTTATTTAAGTGTATATGCCTATAAAAAGAAATCTATGTGACATTTTGCAGTTTGGCGGTGACTATTATTTCCTTCAGCCTGGGTAGGAGGAGACTTCATTCAAACTTTAAGAGCTTTCCAGAGTAAGCAGTTCAGTAGCTGATGTAGTAATTAACATTGTGGCTATTTGAAAAAGCACAGGCAAATACAGGCTGGTAGATCACCCTTAGAAAGCCTTTTCTCTTGTCAGCAACTCGGCACCTGATGTTGTGGCTGGCAGCTCTTTCAGGACCCTCTCCCAGGAGCTCTCATCAGTTAAATACAGAAATGCCACTGATCCTAAAGAAGTCTCAGAAAGAAAATGCAGTTTAACAGTCTATTTCAGAACTTTTCAAAAGCAATTGCCAAGTAGAGAGGCAGGGTCTCCTACTCTAAAAAAGAGCTTATCCCCAAAAGAGTCTCTCCTAAAGGATCCAGGTTAGTAGCCTGAAATCAATTCAAGCAGCTAAAAGGATGAAAGGAGATTTCATGGTCCGGGGTGTCTTCTTTTGAGTCTCTGGTTGGGGGTTTTCTTTGGCTGTCTGACTAGAGGCAAAGATTAGTGACACAGTGCTTGCTTTCAGTGATCTGTGCTTCTCTGCTTTTCCCTGGAAGGAAGCCCAGGCTGTGGGAACGGGGGTGCTTTTAACATTTGTAGGTTAGGATGGACAGGATTTACATAGCTACATTCACACCAAGGCACCAAGAAGAAACAGTATTTACTTTTTGAGAATGACCAGGGTTTTCTTTCTTCTTAAAGCTACTACAGGAAGAGTAGCCTCTTTGGGGAAGGTAAATGGGCTGATTGGTGTAGCCAGAGAGGGCAAACTCTTCATCGGCTTTTATGCTCTAGATCTGGTGGTTTGGTTTGAGGAGAGAAGGGATCATGGTTTTTTTTTCCCTAAAGTTTTTGTGCAATTTAGTACAATCACTGAATTCTTCACAGCCGTATCTATAACTGTGGTGCCTGTACCTTTTAGTTCTGAATACTGATTTTTTTTTTTTTACCCAGTAAGAGTAGGTCAAAACAAAACAAAACAAAACAAAACAAAACAAAACATGTTGCATACACAATCGTCCCATAACTTTATACTTTGGGGAATTAGGTACAAGAAATTTCTTTTAATAAGCTTGGTGCGGCCCCAACACATTGGTTTCATTTTGGGATAAGTTCTCAGGGAGAGCAGAATACATGCCCCCAAAATGTGCCACTTTGGCATGTGGAGGATTTTGAGCTGAAGGTAATGAAGACCCAGCAGACTCAAGGAAAACTTTTTTTTTTTTTTTTGCTTCTCTTTTTTAATTGAAAATAATTTAGATAGAGAGCTTGTACCAGGACTGGATATGAAAGCTAACTTTTTACATTAGAAATATTTATCTGTGTGGCATAGCAAACATTTGTTTACCAAACATTTGCTCTTCTCATCTTCCTGTGAATTGTCTTCTTCCCCTTTGAAGCCCCAGATCCCTAACCGCTTCTCCTTAGCTAGTGCCTGTCTTTGGGGTCTTATACCTTTGGGGCTCCCATACATACGAAATTTGTTTTTTTCTTGTTAATCTGTCTTGGGTCGATTTAATTATTAGGCCCACCTAAGAAGCCAGAAGGAAAGAAAGGAAGTTTTCCACCCCTGCAGTCCCTTTTGAAAACAAACAAAAAAAATGAAACAAATTTCAAGATTCCTAATAATTATAGGGATTGGCTCATAATGGGACAGTGGTTCTCAGAGTGTGATCCCTGGAACCACAGCATCCTCATCACTAGAAACTAGGAGTGACGGTCAGGACCACCATATTTAAGAGCTCAATAGAAGTTTGCTAAAGGTGATGCTGAATTCTTAAATCTAAAGGAGAATGATGCCACTAATACCGTGTTATAAGGCAGTGGGTCCCAAAGTTCAGTGTGTATTAGAATAATTAGGAAGACTTGTTGAAATACAGAGTTCTGGAACTCACCACAAACATTTCTCGTTCAGTGGGTCTGAGGTGGGAGGGAGTCAGAATCTGCGTTTCTAATAGGCCCCCAGATGGTGCTGCTGTTGTGGGGACTCTGCTTTGAGAACCATTGCTCTGAGACAGGTTTTCCTCAATAAGAACCTCTGCAGTGAGTGTGGGCGTGGTAGCCATTAAAATTTCTCAGGTGATCTAATGAACAGCCAGCCTTATGTCCCACTGCACATCATCTCAAAATAAGTGGTTCTCGGTACTGGTTGCCCATGAGAACCATCTGGAAGTCTTTAAAAAAATCCTGACACATAGGGGGACTTGGGTAGCTCATTCAGTTAAATGACTCTTGGTTTCAGCTCAGGTCATGATCTTGAATTTCGTGAGTTCAAGTTCCGTGTTGGGCTCTGCGCTGCTGGTGCGAAGCCTGCTGGGGATTCTCTCTCTCTCTCTTTCAATAAACAAACAAACAAACAAACAAACTTAAAAAAAAATTCTGACATCTAGATGCCAATCCTGGAGGTTCTGATACAGTTGTTTTGAGATGCAACCTGGGCACTGAAAGTTTTGAGAACTCCCCAGGTGGTCCTAGTATGCAGCTAAAATTAGGAACCACATCCCTTAAAGATACCCTCCAACTGTCAGAATTTCATGATGTTAGCATAGTCCTATGTAAAGGACACAACACTCAAGGAAAACAAACATCTCTCTAGGGACACAAACATTCAGTCTATAGCAAGCATGCAAAGCGTTTAACCTAGTATCTGATACATGTAATAAATACTAATTCTCTCTTCCCCTCTGTCCTAATATTATTACTACTTCCCTTATGTCACTCTTTTGTCTTTGAACATCATTAGAATCATCAGTGATGAAAAATGTCATCTCTCCCTCTCTCCCCTGCCCCCATGTATTGAGCTGCAACTTTCTGACCAATGTGCTAGGCACTTGGGGATACAGGGATAAATAAGCTACAGTCCCTGCCCTTAGCTTACCCAGTCTAATGAGGAAGGAGACAAATAAATATGTGAGTATTATACTTAAGGTGTGAAAAGTGGGTACAGAGGCAGCACAAAGAGTGAGACCTAAACTCAGATGTGGGACCCTGGAGTGTTTGGGGAGGCACCCTGAAGTTGTTTAGTTTTAGGGGTTGAGCAAGTTACCCAGATGCTGTACTGGGGGCATGGGGGAGAGTGGAGGGGAGAACATTCCTGGCAGAGAACAGCCTATGCAAGGTGGGGCTGAGTAGATGCTATTTGGGAAAGCATAGCATAAGTTAGTAAGTTCACCTTGCTTGGGAACTGTGGGGCAGGTGTGAGGGATGAAGCAGGAGAAATAAGCAGGGGCCAGATCATCAAAGATCTCTGCCAGTGGTTCTCAAAGTGTGTGTCCCAGACTGACAGCATCAACATCACCTAGGATCTTGTTAGGTTTACACATTCTTATGCCTCACCCTATTCCTTATTGAAAGGGAAAAGTTGAGCATGAGTATGGGGCCTAGAAATCTTTTAATAAGGCCTCTAGGTGATTCTGATGCATGTAAAAACTTGAGAAACACTCTTCTATTCCATAATAAAAAAATGGCCATTTTCCTTGAGGAAATGGCGAAGTATAGAAGAATTTTATAATTTTAGATAGGGCTACTATATTTTGAAGGCTTGCTCTGGAAGTCAGGTAAAAGACAAGATGCATGTATGGAGCAGGTGTGAGTCCTGGGGGTAAGATCGTCTGGAGAGGTAAAGAAGAAATTTAAGACACTTGAGTTAGAATGTAGCCTCCGTGTTTGTGTAGGGCTCATAAAAATATATAAGGTCTAAGATATAGGAATAATATATGACTCCTGCCCACAGGATGTTGGTAATTTAGACTTCGATTTATTTCTTCTGAGAATACTTTCTATCAACCCCAAAGAGTGTCATTCACATTTATTGACACCACAGGGAGAGCCTCCTTATTGCCCCCCTCCCCCCAGGAAATTTGTGTTGAACTGGTACCAAAAAAGGCTGTTTAGTATATGAAGCAGTGAAAGGTGATTGTTTGAACAGCAAAATAAATTGATTGGATCATAATTTGATACTCCAAATAAATATGTGGTGGCATTAAACCGTGTACATTTATAAACACATTCTTTGGGCTGTATGTGGGGAACAGCACAAATGTGAGCCGCATTTGCAACGGCAGTGAGAGAAGTGGCCACTGAAAGCTGGTGTAGCTAGGGATAGCAAAGGGCCAGACTCGATGCTTCTTTCTGCTAGATTCTTGCTTATTCGCAGCAACAGAAGCAAGCTTGCATTCATGGTTGTAGAGAAAAGGTGCCAACTGGAGGGTGATCTGTCGGAGGACGCTTAACTAGAGGCTGGAATATACATTCAAGCCTGTTCTCCAGGGCTGAGAGGGAAGAGAAAAGGAGAGGCTTCCTTGGTTGAGAGAGGAAGAGAGAGAGAGAAAGATTTTTCAAGACAGTTGACAGCTGTATCTTCCCGCCACCACCTTCGCTCCAAACCCATGTGTCTCTCTGCTTGGTGTCTGACATAAAACAAGGAATGAACCCGCATTTGTCTCTGTGCTTTCAATGAAAAAAAGTCGGTGCACAAGGACGAAAACGAGCGCAGCTGAAAATAGGTGCATGACTTGTTGAGCATACAAATCATTTCCCCCTTAGTCTCCAAGGGAGGGGGAAAAAAAAGCCCTCTTACTCTCTCCTTGCAGCCTGTGTTCTGCATTCTGGAGAGGAGGCCGAGGCAGGTCTTCACGCACTCCCGCCGCCGTCCCCGCACGAAACTTTTCTCTCCCGGCCTGATCTGTCCCTCCCGCTCGGGCAGAGACGGTGGGCGCCCTGCGTGCCCCTCTGAGGGCACGGGCCCCAGACCCCGAGAGGCGTCTGTCTCTTTAAATTCCAGCTGCGCGGTCGGGAAACAGCGCCACTCGGCGCCCAGGCCGGCTGGTGGCTGCGAGCTCGCTCGCGCTCTCGCTCCCGGCTGCGCGCCGCGGAGGGCTCGCTCGGCCCGCGGGCTGCTCGGCGGCGGCGGCGGCGGCGGCGGCGGCGCGGGGCGGGGAGGCGCGGCCCGGCCGAGGAGGGAAGAAAGAGCGAGCCGGGCCGGGAGAGGCGCCGCGCCCGGTCCCGCGCCCACGCTCGGCGGCCCCAGCAGTTTCCTTCGGGGTGACGAGGATGTGCCTGGGCTGCGTTTTTTTTTTTTTTCCTTCTCAAGACGATTTCCATAGTAACCTGATCAAGTGGCTCAGTATCGCAAACCTGAGGATTTCCGCGGCCCGCCGGCTTGACCTCAGTCAGGTAACGCTGGGCTCCCGTTCTCTTCCATTGCAAACCGCTGCGCTCCTTCCAAACTTCCTTTTGTGGAAAATCGCCCAGCCCGACGCAGCCCGGGGTATTTGCAACAGCGTGTTCCTTCCCAGGTGCCTGCCACGGGTCTCCTTCCCTGTGCTCCCCCAGGACCTATGACCACATTATTAAAAAAATTTTTTTTTTTTTTTTTGGTCGTCTCCCTCCCCTTTTTGATTTTCCCATCTCTCGGCTTTTCCCTAGACTAGTGATGGGGGCGCCGGGAGCAGTCGGGGCGGGGGTGGCTAGCGCGGTCCAGGGAGTGGCGGGCTCGGCTGGGCGGGCTGCTGGGGGCTACTTGGGGCATCTCGGCGTGGCCTGCGCCGGGCTGGGGTCGCGGGGAGGGCTGTCCGCACCAGGGCGGCGCACCGGGGGAACCCCACGGCTCCAGACGAGAGAGCGAGGGAGGCAGGCTTGGGGGCGATGGAGCGCTCGGCTGGGTGGCTGGCGAGCGTCCAAACATCATAGCTTTCCTTCCTACTCCCCCGCCCCTCTTCGGGTTTCTCTCTTTCTCTTTCCCCGTTCTCGTTTCTTTCTTCCTTTTCTCATCATCAGCTCCATTCTGTTCCCTCCCTTCCCTGTTTTTCCTCCCCCCGGTTCCTTTTTTCGTCTCCCTCTTAAAAGAAAGGGAATCGTTGGTAACCCTTCCCTTCTGCCAACATGGGAAGAGCCGTGAAACCTGCAGCGTGGCCACCTCAACCAGGTCGTTTTCAGACTTGTCCTCATCCATCAACATATTTGTTTCCTGAGTCTATTGATCTCCCTCGATTCTGCAGAAATGCATTCTAAGCTGGGCTGTATGTCAGAATCAGAGTTCTGCAGCTCGCTTCCGTGCTCCAAGTATGACATGTATTGTAAGGGCTGAATATGTTTTCAAATCCTCCTAAGCCATGGATGTAAAGAAATCTTACGTTTTTAAAAATACGATCTTCTACAGAAAGTCTCAAATTATTGATCTATACGTACTCTTCTTTGAATTTTAATTTTAGGGCACTTGAGAGATACCCCCCTCCCCCTCCCCCAGTTTATGAGGAACATGCAACTTCTGTTGCCTTAATTATCTCCTCTTTAACCCTCATTCAGTTTTACACGTTCCAGTTACATGAATGAGTGGATCATAATTAAGGTTTAGAACGTTGCTTCCTAAAGTCCCAGCTGGCTGAAAAGGCATCCTCTGGTAGAAGGTGTAACAGTCAAGCGGGTAGGAGGGTTCAGACAGACCATGCCAAGGAATAGAGAAGGCATAGCAACTCCTGTGTGAAAGACATAAGACCTAAAGACTAGATTCAGACTTTAGTCCTGAGGACATGATAGTACAATGCAACCCGACTTTTGCTTTGGTTCTTAGCATGTGTAGAGCTGTACTATGTAGGTCTAAGTTAAAACTTATTTAAAAGTGGAGCCGCTCTAGTATGGAACCCGTTCTGCCTTGTTTATGTTTGAGGTACTTCCTCACTATGGTTTTATTTCTCCTTGAAACATGAGATGTCTGTATCATGTGGAAACAAAGGGATAAGACAGGACAGCTTCCTTTTAACCAGAAATAGAAATTTTGTGGATTTTTGTTTCCCGAAAGATCTAGTTGTTACGCTCTCAAGTTTTCCTGAGGTCAAAATATTTCATGGGTGAAAACAATGCTAATCAGTGGTTTTCCTCTGGTCTGTTTCAGTGGTATATAGTTAGTATAGAAAAAGGTCTCTGTTTTAGTGAGGTCCCCTTGCCTCCTTTCCTTTGTCTGCACATTTGTTTTTAAATTCAACTATCATTGGATCTTGGGGCAGAGAATGGATCAGGAAGAAGAGAAACTACTGATATATTGGGAAATATAACCGATAATTCTAATCAAGAAAAGATCATTACTGCCATGCCACTCCACACTGTTGGCTTTGTTTTTACCCAATTAAGAAGCTGTAGGTTTTAAATGTATTTTCATCTTATTAATTCTACATCTAATACTTTTCATACCGTAGGTCATATTTATCCAGTTCAGATGAATATTTACAGAAGACTTAAAATTCCCTTGCCAGTGAAATCCAAAAAAGCATGATTTTTCTTTCAACATTTTCTTCTTCCTTCTAGTGAGCAGTGATAGTAGTAATTAATGGTCCTACGTTGTTGTTTTCACCTGACTTCTGATGTTTGGTGTTTCCTGGTTGAGTGGGTTCTCTTGACGTATGTACAAGATGTTCCTGGCGGACTGCATGGCACTTGAATGCACAGTGCATAGATTCAATGAAATGTTCATTTTTCTTGCCTTTGGTTTAAGAGATGCCATGCCCTCTTGTACATTTAATATTTTCATGTGACCGCTCCTCTTTTTGTATGTGTACACGAAGGATTTAACGTGAAGTCTGTTCTGATTAATCCTTGCATGATTTGAAGTTAAATGGTGTATTAGGGACACATCATAAATTATTTACTTATTTTGAATACATTGATCCCCAAACCGTCTTTCCTCCTTGTGATTGCATCTATATGTGAATCATTTAATGAAAGGTTAGTAATAATGAGTTACCTGTTTTATGAAAGGGGGAGAATCCCTCAAGTTTACTTACTTCAAGTCCCCATTTTCCTGCAGAGGGATTAACAGATGTTTTTGATCTGATATTTTAATAGACTGTATTGCTGAGCACTGCTAATTACCGAGAATATATTTTGTTAATTCTGAAAATGGTACAAGATAAGACATCTTTCAAGTTGTCTGGAGGGCTCCAAGTGACTCATCCTTGTTACCCATGGCAACAGGAAGTGGTTGTCCTGGGTGCAAGCCGAAGTGTGGACAGAAATCCACACTTTGTGATCATTCAGGGACTTGATAGGAAAAGTGTGTTGGCTCCTATGAATAGTCTGATGTAAACTTTCTGCCTTCACTCAGAACACTGATTCCCAGGCCTAGGTTTGCAGTTCTCCTTAGCTCCTTATTTACTTGAGGAGTGTTCTAAAATTCTCAGAAAACACCTGAGTTTACTGTTATTTTTGTAAGAGAAAAGAATTTATGGAGACATGTGCATATGTGTCTGACTTTGTGTGTAACTGGGATCATTAGGGTGAGAATATCACCAAATCAAATGAGAGTCTGTGAACCTTAGAAATGCTGGGAGTCAGGGAGCTATGCATAAAGTAGGAGCCAAGAGACCAAGGTTATATATTCCTACTTGTCACTGGATCACAGTTACTCTTGGGATCGTCTCCTTATTCACAGATATCACTTAGTTTTGTTTTATCCAGGGGGAAAATGGGCACAATAATCTTTTTTTCCTTTTTTTGAATTCTTCAATATGTGCGTATATGACATATATACACAGGTGTACCTTTGTAGCCTGGTGGATGCTAGAAGATACACACTGCACACATTGAGAGGCAGCAGACAAGTGTTCTGAATAAAGGAAATCTTTACTTTTGCCATTGACAGATGGGTAATGATGCTGAATATTTCTTTCCATTCAGGAGAAGGTGATTATTCTCTATATTCTATGGATATGGGTAGTAGATGGTTAATGGCTAATCACATAACCTGGTATCCAGAACTGAACAATCCTAGCAGGTACCACCCTTTTACTTCAATGCAAGTAAGTAATAAATTTCTCCCACTTTAAAACAAAAACAGTGTAAGATCTCCTCTTCCAACACCAACCCCCACCCTCCCATTTTGTAAGGAAAAGTAATTTTCTGTAAGGTTAAGTGGACCTCAGGGTAGGAAAAAAATCCCCAGAGGTATCTTTCTGCCCAGACTTCATTTTTCCTCCCAAGTCTGACTGTCAACAATAATATCTGATATGAGCCTCTGGTGGTGATATTTCCGTAGGTCATCATCCTTCTCTGTCCCAGATGAAGTCTCAGGACAAGCAATGCAGTAGCATAGATTCTGAATTTAATGCATCATTCAAGGTGGTTATGTAACTCAGCAGTCTTGTTAAAAAAAAAAAACAAAAAAACAAAAAAACTCCAAGTCTTTAAAAATTATACGTGTTTACTATTCTCTTATCTTAAAATGATTTTTACAGTGTTCAGAGAAAATAACCCTGGTCCCTGTAGGGATTCAAAAGCTGCTTGTTCATGTCATTAGATTAAACAGCGTTTGTACAATGATACTTTTTTGTTAAACTATGCAACGTTTTCATAAGAGCATAGCGGTTGGGACAATTGCTAGTTGTGCTTGTTTGGATAAGTACTTGACAGAATGGGGACCTCGAGATTTCACGATCTGGAAACGCTGCCAATGCACAGGGCCAAAGTTTTTTTGAGAAAAGAAGGGAAAATCCGTGTTTTGACAAGAAGTAATTTGTAACACTTCAGGTGCAGTCGGGAGGATTTGAAACAGACTCGTATATTTCTTTAGTCTTGATTTGTATATATTTTTATGTAGTCCATTCATATGTTGAACCATGGGCCTCCTGTCCAGCTTTTAGTTTTCTCTACTGGGGAACATCAAAGTCTCTAACCTTACTTGGTACCTTTTGGTAGGTTTGTAGGGGTAGCACTGAGGAAGAAATGGTACCTTTTTATATGCTAATGTTGCAAATACAAATGAGACCTCAAAGTCGGACCATGAGGAGCTTTTTCAATCAAAAGAAGCATTGTTATCGAACACCTTCTTACATTACCTTATTATAGGGAACCAAACATGATGGCTACTTGATTTTACTGCCCCATTTTAAGGCAGCACTGCACAGCACTTAAAGATGTAGCTTCTGGAGTCAACTGCTTGAGTTCGAATCTCAGCTCTGCCACTTACTGTGTAGGTTGTCACTGGTAATTTTCTTAATCTGAATCTGTTTCCCCATTTGTAAAATAGTTGTTTAGAAGGATTTTTGTGAAGATTAAACGAGAGCCTCTATTAATTTAATATTTAGGAGTGTTCCTGGCATGTAGTAAGTCTTCATTGCACATTCACTATCATTATTGGTGTTGCTGCCGCTGTGGCTGAAATGTATCAGAAGGCTGTAGTTATTTTTATTAGATTTATTTTTCTTTCCAAGTCTGATATGACACATATAGAACACTTATCCACATAGGAGCTGTGCCACTCTGTTTCTTTCCCTCTTCTCTCCAACCCCAACTTCGCTTTTCCCCATAGTCTTAAGCTGAAAATACTGACCAGGTGCCTGGGAGAAAATAATACAAGTTTTTTTTTTTTTTTTTTTTTTTTTACCCCATTCTTCTAGTTTCCAGAAAAGTTTATCCTATTCTTTTTTTTTTTTTATATGTAGTATCAAGATTATCCATGGGTTTTTTAAATTCAGTACTTGAAACTTGAAATCAGGATTAGCTCCAGTAGTAGTATGTCTGTTAAACAACTTAACAAGCATAAAATTCCTACCTTTGGTATACAGTGCTTTTTAGTCACAACGACAACAGACTACTGTTACCCTAATGTAATCCTAAAGCAACAAGCTTTTGCTAAAGAGAGTTGCTGGACAGTTTTTGTGTGTGAAGTTATTTAAGGTCTTATGGATGAGAAGATGTCACTTGTTTAAAGATGTCATGTTTCATCTTGGCTTTTTATCTTTTGTGAGTTCCAATATTAAGAGCTGCATTGAATAGGTAAGTTTCTTTATATATTAAGGGAATGTCTTCATCTGTAAAATGAATGTATTGGATTAGTATGCTTAAGTTTTTTTTTTTTTTTATTATTATGGACTGTTTTGAATAAACACAAAAGTGGAAAGGATGGTGTACTGGATTTCCAGGGACCTGTCATTCAGCTTCAACAAAGTAGGTGACCTCTTAAGATCCTTCCTGATTCTCTGATTCTCTGACCATGGAAACTAACTTACTCAGGTTTTGAGAATCTAGAATATTTGATTTTAAAATAATATCGTTACTACTATCAATAATATGAATTCTGAGATAAAAGTTACTAGATTACAGGACTGAGCATTTCATGGCAAGTCAAAATAATAGACATATCATATTTAAGAATAGTTATTAAGGAATTGGGCTATATAAAACCAGTCTGAAACTATATTGAGTGTTATCTTTCGTTTGGAAGCTTATTTCAAGATTGCAATGATAGCCAGCCTGCAGATGGTCCCCGGTGGTCATTGGTTGTTGCTATTCATGCCTTTCTGAAGTTTCCTCCTACATTGTACCAGGGTTGTTCTGTGTGATCTATAGGATATGACGGAAGTGATGGCATTTGAAATGTGAGGCGAAGTCATAAAAGCCATTGCCACTTTTGCCTTGTTCTCTTGGATAACTCACTTTGGGAGAAACCACCTGCCGTGTGGTGATGACATTCAAGCAGTCCATAGAGAATTATGTAGAAGTGAGGCCTTTTGCTAATTGCCAACAGTTTTTCAGTTTACCAGCCATCTGAAAGGGGTCCTTTAACCCTGGGGAAGTACCAGATAACTGCAGTGCTGGGTAACACACTGTATACTCTTGAAAGACCACAAACCATCTAGTTAAGGCACTTCTGAATTTGTAACTCACAGGAGCTGCATGAGTTATTAAACGTTTACTATTTGTAATGGCTAAATTTTGGAGTAATTTGTTATGCAGCAGCAATATAAAAACCTTAAACTGCCTTAGGATTATTCTTATAAATACTAGTTACTGTTTTATAGATACAGCTAATAGAGTTCTGGCTGACAGAATGCTGTTTAAAGTCTACACTTACCACAGTGAGTTATTGGCATCTTACCCTTTTATACTTTAACTCCTCAGAGTGACTCTTTTGTGGACATTATCTATAATTAAAGGAGAAGACACGATGTTTCTTCTTTCATTAGTTGCTAACCTGGAACTTAATCCCAGCCCTTCCTTTTGGCAATCGTATATGTTAACAATTCTACTGTTGTGGAATTTTGAAAGAAATCAGGGCTGGGGGTTGAGTACTGGGACATGTTTTAGCTTATATTTAGGTAAATTTTGAGATACTATCATAGTCTACCTTCAGGTTACCCCCAGCACACACGAAGTCCTTAATGATGTAAGCTTTCATTGTCCTACAGACTTTTTTTCTGTTGCCTACTAAATAAGGTAAGATTAAAGTGCCCAAACTATAATATGCCCCAAATGAGACCCTGGTAACATTGTCTCTTGTAGCCATTCTTTATGAATTTGTATTTCAGGCTTTTGTGTGTATTGCTGGATTTCCCTTTTTAAAAAAAAATTTTTTTTTTCTTTAACGTTGATTTTTGAGAGAGAGAGCAAGTGGGGGAAGGGCAGAGTGAGAGAAATACAGAGTCTGAAGCAGGCTTCAGGCTTTGAGCTGTCAGCCCAGAGCCGGACACAGGACTTGAGCCCATGAACCGTGAGATCATCACCTGAGCCTAAGTCAGACGCTTAAGCTTAACCCACTGAGCCACCCAGGTGCCCTTGGGTTTCCTTCCCTTCTTAAGTGTGGTTCTGGATCATATGTATCGATCTGTTCTTCTCATTGTTTATCTCATTAAAAGTTTAATGAACTCTAAAACTTGGATATTTATCATAGGTAGAATAGGTTCTATGTAAGTGCAAGGTTTTGATATATCTGAAAATGTATGGATTAGAGAACCAAGAAAAGACAATTCCATCACTTTTTACTTAATCTGTTTTATCTATGTAAATTACCATCCATAAAAATTTAAAAGGTGACTGAATCCTTAATATGTATAAGTTGGTGCTAGGAACTTTGGAGAATAAATACTAGGAAGTAAAGTTTTTAAGACTTTAGATTGGTGTGAGTATTAGGCTCTTTTCATAAATGAGCCACCAGTCTTATGGTCTGGAGCATCAGGTGTTAGTACTTTTGCTGTGTGATTTGTTAGGTAGTGTAATTAATAGGATTCTTGCTCCTGAGAATTTTTCAGATCCGTGGTTATCTTGGGATGAAACACTAATGGTGTTCACTGACCTACACCAATATCATGCTCTCTGGGAATTGAAATTGATTTTTTTGGGGGGGGGGTTCCTTGGCTATTTGAACAAACCTCACCTGGGAGGACTCAGAAAACCACTAAGCGGCCATTCAGAAATTAGTTTTTAGGCCCTCGGAAATAAGTTGCATCACCAGCCTCAGGAGAAAGTTAATGAAGTTACTAGTTTCTTATGTTTGAGCACAGTGTGCAGTAAGAACTACCTTTAGAATTGAGAATAAACAAACAGATCTGATTTTTTTGTTCTTTGTGAAATGTGTAGAAATTCAACCACTCCATGTTGCCAGTAAAAAGGATCTACAGCAGATGTGTATAAAGTCTGGGAGTGTTTTCTTAGATGTCTTTTGATAAGTGTGCTTTTGTGTATTTGATGGATAATGTGTCCCATCTTGTGTGCTTGTTTTATGTGCTATGCACATGTGGCATTGCATTAATTTACCCTACCCCATGATGTAAACATGATGTTTAAACAAAAGTAAAGTTTATAGATATACGTTAATTGGCTTCTATGCTGTGATGAGGATATCAGGGGTACAGAAATGAGTAAGACAAGGTCCCTGCCCTGCCTTAGAGGCAGTTGAATGTGCTTAATTTGAATTTATTTTATTTTTTTTATTTTTCAGAGTGTTTAGCTGCTTATTTATAGCTAGACTTTACAATTTATAATGGTGAAGCCGCACTCAACCTAAGATCAGGTTGAATTATGTTACCATAATTGAGAGTTATCCTGAGTTCTACACTGTTAATGAATGCTAATGCTCTTTTGAAGGTCTTCTATATATGGCCTCAGTAACCACAAAGGCTTTTCTGCCTCCAGCAGATAAACTCTCAATAATGTCACAGGAAGTTGCATTAGAAATTATGCCTTTACCTATAGCTTTTTCCTTTTTTGCGCACTAACTAATAATGTCTCTTCAGGGTATTCCCTATAGGGCAAATGTCTGTATCATACTTTGGAAATGCGTTTCCACTCTAGTAGGGAAAAAATACATCTCATGAACTTTTAAACTTCCTGATGTTAGTGCTTGTTAAATGTAGAGTTTAAGAATTGAGGTGGGATTTCTTTGGTAGTATGTTAGAGTCCCAGAAATATCTGAATCGTCCTTGCCCTTCCCTCCATCCCTGTGCAAGGACCCCAGGGAAGATCTTTGCATGCAATAGCAGCCGAATGGTAATCAGAATACCATTTTATTAACGCCTTGAGATGGTGCAATTTTCCCTTGATGCAGGCTTCTTTGGAAGATGGTTTAGAATACATACTTTAGTCTTGAATCCATATATGTATATATATTTAGTCTTGATATGCTCTGGTCTCAACACAGTTTAGGGAGTGGAAGTCAAAAAGAGAAAGAGAGATCCTAATTTAACTCAATAGCCATATAAAACCCAGAAGTCAAAGGAGAGTGAGAGGGAGTAGACCTTGGTTTTGTGCTCTTTAAAGCATAATCACTCTGCCCACCAATAATTAAAGTTAAGTCGCTGTTTTTGGATCTTTCCTAATAGAAGAGCAATTCCTCCTTTGAAGGGAGTGGTCAGAGGTGGCTCTGCTGAGGAAGGAGAGAACAAACAGTATGGATAAATTATGGCACAGGTCAGAATCTCTTACTGAAACCCTAGGGATAAGTATTTCAGAATGTGGGCTTTCTTGTATTTTAGAAAGAAAATAGTGTGTGTCTGTGTGTGTGTGCGTGTGTACACACACACGCGTGCACACACACGCGCACACACACACACACACACACACACAGTGCATTATGTAACAATCTGACCATGGCCTGGGGCAGTGTCTCTTGGTTTAATAAATGACTATTTCTGTAAGGAAATCCATAAGTAATCAGAATAAGTGGGAACAGTAGACAGAAGAATGCCCCTCTCCCAAAATACCACATCCCAATCCCCAGAACCTGTGGATATGTCCCTTTTCATGGCAAAGGGGACTTTGCACCTGTAATTAAGGTTTAAGGTGTTTGTGGGCCCAATCTAATGACATGGGTCCTTAAGAAAGCAGAGAACCTTTCCCAACTGTGGTCAGAGGAGATGTGATGATGAGAACAGGGTCAGAGAGGTGTGACCTGTCTTTGAAAATGGGGAAGAGGAGCATGGGTGAAGAAACACAGGTGGCCTGTAGAATCTGAATAGGGCAAGGAAACAGATTCTCACCTAGAGCCTCTAGAAAGGAATGCAGTTAGCTCAGTGAGACCCTGGTTGGACTTGAACTCCAGAACCTAAAGACAATACATTTATGTTGTTTTAAGCTGCTAAAACTATGGTAATTAATTATAGCAGTGATAGAAAATGAATGTGGTGGGAGAGACTATATAGCCTTATTTTACTTTCTAAAGTGAAATGGGTTATAAAAACCTTGTTGATTTTCAGAGCTTTCACTATATGAATTGGATTTAGGGATTGTGGACCAGTAGAGAGAACCAGGAATCTTGATGTTTTTACTGGATGACTTGACTTTGAGGTTTCCACTGGATGACTTAATGGTGTTTGAATTTTTAGCAGTGGGAAGAAGAGCTTCTTAGAAGAAAGCCTTTTAATTGTTACCATCCTAATCTTTGAGCCTTTGCTGATTTCTTTGTATTCATTTCTATTGCCTTCCTGGATCTTACAATGGTTGATGGTTGATGATGGCTCTGGTTCACTGTCAATCAGATCAAGGTAATGTAGGTGAAGGAACTCAAACTCCAAGGTACTATGCAAATGCACATTGGTCCTTGTTGATTGTGTTCATTATTATTGAGCAGCTGCCTCCTGTCCTTCCTTCCTTCTAGCCTGGTTGGGGGTTAGAGGGGAAGAAATACTGCAGGATGATTTTGTGAATGTGGCAGCAGCACTGTCTCTTCCTCTGGGCTGCCAGAAATCCTCTCCCCTCTACCATACCTCAAGTTGCCTACAGTGTGTGTGGCTACAAGGTAGGCGGCACCTGGAATGAATGTCTTATCACAGAAAGGGTGGATACCCTTGGGCTCATCCATGTACCTCATTGTCAGCCATTTACCTTTAATTACATTAAAATTTTAAGTAGAAGAACTCTCCATATTCTGCTTCTTCTCATGGCAGAATCCAGGGCAAAGTCTATGTGTAGATGGTTTCTAGAAAATCTCCCACGAGGTATATAAAGTGCATTTTAGAACATGGGGCAGCAGCTTATGCTAAAAATACGTTGTTTATTTTCTTATGATGTTGTGCTGTTGTATTATATCCCATTATTATGAAATGATTGTAGTTGTCGGATTCATGTTTGAAGGTTATTCCATGAAATCTTTCAGAATAATGATACTAGATCTGAGTCAAATTAAGATGCTTAACTTCGAGCATGTCCCTTGCAGTGTCCTTGATTTGTAGCTGAATCTTTAGGATCATCAGTTGTCCTATTGATTCTTTTGATGTCCAAGTGCTGGGAGAGTGAGTCTTACTTTGTTAGGTGCCTGGTGTATGTGTGTGGTTGTGTGAGGTTGTGTTCCTGTTTGATCTTCATTTTCAGTAAATTGGTAGGTTTTGAGCTGTACTTAATGATCAGATGTGTGAATCCAAACTTTATTCCTTAGTAAAGACATATCTCCTTTTTGCCCCAGTGCCTACATTGCCCTTATCAATAACACAAGACTTTTCTTCATCAACATTTTCAGTAGGACATTTAAAATCTTTTCTTAGCTTTTGGCAAAAGTGATTGCGATTCAAATACAACTTTGCAACTTGCTCTAGACAAGTACCTGTTTTGAGACCTCATGTCTTTGTAATCAATAATAAGATTTTGCTATTTATGCACAATTTTAAATAGTTTTATTTAGATCAGGGCCTAAGTGAAAATCCGGCACATTGGGAACTCTGGAGAGAAATTTTGTCCCTTGAAATCTATCCTGTAATTGCTATGATACATAATCATAAGTTTGTTTCAACACTTACTGAATACTGAATTTTAATTCAAGTGTATATTTAAAGTAGTTTCAGAACCTAGAGAGTGCCTTATTCTTCATGCCACGATGTATTGGGCTCTGGGCTATGTGCTAGAGATGATTGGGGAGCGAAGGATGTAGCCTTTGCCCTTAAGGGAAGGGAAGACTTGTGGAAAGGAAAACGTGGCAAGTTCTGTAGACAAGTATAAGGATCCATGGAGGGGAACAGATAAAGGAGGGGAAGGCTGCTTCTGGATGGGGAAAATGCAGTATGCTTGATGGATTAAGTGGCTTTTGACCCATGAACACATGCAGAAGTACAATGATGGATATTGTCATTGAGAAATGGGGTAGTAAAGTATGCAAGTAAACTTGAATCTGCTCCATGGCATACGGATCCCTGGGATTTGGCCCTGCCTCCTCTTGCGTCGGGTCATCTTTATCTCCCATTGAAGGCGTGTTGAGCTATTTGTAATTTCCTGTAAGTGTCCTGCTCTTTCCACTTTGGATCTGTGCTAACAGGTACAGTTGCTGTACAGTGAGCTTTCCATATTGAGTTTTTTTTTTTTTTTTAAAGAACTCCCCTTAAGATGTAGGCATTACTCCCTGTAAATCACATCTTGATAGTTGTTAAGTCTTTCCAGCTACAAAGTTTAAGAGTTCCAGAGTTCGTAGTAAGGGATGTTTGTTGTTGAACACCACTAGTGCCTTTTATGTATTTGTTCCTTTGTTTTTTCCTGAAGCTCGTCTATTGCTGAAAAGGCACCGATGGCAAAGTAGCTGCTCTTAAGGATCTCACTGCTGGCAAGACCCTGAACAGTAGTTTTAATGTGAAACTTTCATAGCCAATCTAGATGTGTGAAGAAGATGCAGGGGAAAGCACAAGTGGGAGTGACCATTCCTCCTGATGGCAGGGCGTCAGGGAAGGATGCCTAGAGCGGAGATGCTTGAACTGAGTCATGAGAGATGAGTGGGAACCTACCAGATGGACAAAAGGGAGTAGGATGTTTCAGCATGTGACTCCACAAGTGGAGAAAGACCTAGGGGAACATGAGAAGTTTGGGAACAGTCAGTCCCCAGGAGCAAAAATGCGCGCATGGGTCAGGTGCAACATGGTGAAGCTGGAAGGGGAGGCAGCCCAGAAAGTGTATAATTCTAGATGAAGGAGTTTGTACTTTATTCTGAGGTAGAAGCGATCATTGAAGAGTATTGAACAGGGATGCCATGTATAGAATTCTGTTTGAGAGGGGATATCACAATTACAAGATGGTAAAATTGTTTAGTGCAGAGCAGTACCATATAAAAAGCCTCGTCTTTCAATATGATAACACTTCTTAGAGCCTTTGTGCATGTGGACAAGTGATTCAGTTTCTCCAGATCTTAGTTTCTTCATCTGTAAGTGGGAATGATAATAGCACTTGTCTAAGAATTGAGGTGGCAATTAGGTGGACTATTGTTGCTAAATAACCCAACTACATAGTAAGTGTATAATAATTAAATTACATTTATTATGCATTTTGATTTTATTAAGAATAGTGAATAGGTGTCCAGCGAGAGGTTGGCAATGTAGAAACAGAATGCTTCATTAGAAGTCAAATGCAGTGTGTATTATTTTAACCGCACAACAAAGGCCAAAATCCATAAGCTGAATTTTAAATATTTTTTGAAATCTGAGATTGTCCTGTTTACCTGCCTGAGGAAAGAGCATTGGAAAATGAGATGTGGCATAAATTAAAAAGGAATCGCTAATGTGGCCAACAGTGTGTGGAACCCTGACTGGAATTAGTCAAATTTGAGTGAGGTTATTGCAATCTCATCCCATAATCAGCATTATTGTGTCCCTGTATCAGTAATGTAGAGTCATTTCATGAGGCAATCTACAAAAAACAGGGGATGTTTAAGGTTGAAAGAGTTTCCTCTGCCATGACTCAGTTGGTCCAGAGAAATGTGAGCTGAAGCCTAGGGCACCAAAATGGTATAAAGGTTGGTCATGGCTTCTGCTGGCCTTTTAAGGCTGAATAATTGTCAGTGACTTGTGGATAACCACAAAACTGTGTTTGAATATTCACTCGAAAATCATTCACATTATGGGTCAGCAGATACTAACCATTTTTAAATGTAATAAAAAATATTTAGGAAAGAGTAAGACATAGATTTAGTGGTTCTGTTGGTAAAAATGTGTGTATCAGTGAGTACAAAGTATTTCATAAACAAAAACATTCTCACAATATCAGTACTCTTGTATACCAAGATGTATTATATATATCATTGGTCTTGCTGTTAGTAAAATACCAAATGATATTTTTACAAGATAGGCTATGAAGTATCAATCTATGGTTTTATTAATTGATAATTATATTTTCCTTGCTATTTTAAAAAGTGTTTTGAATTATCTCCCTATTACTGTAGCAAGATTTTTAAGGTAATTACCATGATAATTTCTTTGGCTGAGTGTGGTTTTATTTCACTGACTTTCCAAATGATGTTGAAACATTCTGTTTCTAAACAGCAGGACTTTTTTTTTTTTTTAATTTTAAGTGTTTGTAACTTCTTATATAATCTAATAGAAAGGTGAAGTCAGACCTTGGTCTTTTTTGTTGAGCAGTTACTAAAGATTGAATGATGAATGATTGTTACTCTCTCAGTCATGTGAATCACCAGTACCCAAGGAAGGCACAGTCTAGAGAAGTTTTTAATGATGAGTTGGTGCCATTAATGAAAAAGAAGTGGGTGGTAAATTATAGATCCAAGCCCTTGAAAATTAACCTCTCGCTCGTGTTATTAGTTGGATTTTTTGCCTAGAGCTACAGTTAAATTTTTTTGATAAAGCCATTTATTGCCCTCTAAAACATATTTAAATTAGAAAAATACTTCTTTTGTGTTGCTTACCCAAAAGGAGCAATTTACCAGTGGCCATGTTACGGTTGTTTTTCTCATTTGCATTCTTAACCCCCTCTTAGGGCTCTTGTTTGGAGCTGGTATAGATTTATTTGTAGAGGAGGACACATTGAATTGGATTTAGGATTAAATGAATTCCATGAATTAGAAGGATGACCTTGTAGACAGAAAAAGATTTCATTACATGTCTTCCCTGCTTCCACTATATTAGAATTTGTGTTGTGTGCCTCATGCTTAAACATTTCGTGTGTGTGTGTGTGTGTGTGTGTGTGTGTTACATCAAAAGAATAGATGGAAATTCAGCACCCAGGCAGTGGACAATAAATTGACTGAGTTCTAATTGTGAAGATTGTAGTACTGCATTTCATTTTCCCTCCTGTCATTCTCAGCAAATAATTCTATTTACATTTCAGCCTCCAAACATCTTTGTTTGGGCATGATGGGAATACCATACGGGCAAATGGTTTTATGGTTAGAATGCTGGTTATATGGATTTTTATTTCTTGTGTGTGTAGCCAAGTAGTGTAAAGTCTGGTGTTTTGCTCAGGTATTGAAGCTTTGCAGGACTGAGAGAGGATAAAATAGAGGGGGATGGAAGAGTGGAACTGCCCGTGTCTTTTTCTAGCAGAAACACGGTTCATGGCTCTATGCTAGAAGGGGAGGCTTTGGAAGCTTCAAAAGGATCAAACCAAATAGCAGGTTCTAACAATTTACTGCTAATTGATGAGCTTTAGGTATAAGGGTGTGCAATTACATGCAATTGCAGCCAACTGTGGGTTTTTTATTTTTTTAATTGTTGTTGTTGTTAAGTTTATCTGACTTTTAAACCAGATTCATTTGCTGTCTGTTCAAATTGGTTTTATTCTTCACGAGGGCCTGATTGATTTGACCAAGGACTGCACCTTCATGATAGCTAGCTGTTGACAATGGGGGGTAAATTAAAATAGCCTATGGCCAGGTCAGACTATCTCTGAGAGGTAATAGAAGAGTCCCTTAGGCCTGGTGACTCAAAGTGCTCAAATTCTATTTTCTACTCTGGTTAAAAACAATTTTAAAAATGGTAGCCTTTAAAGTATGTGAGATACAATAAATTGTTTCCTCTTTCTACAAATTGGTTTAGAAAAAATCTTTAGGAAGTATACAAAAAAATATGTTCCCATGGGGGTTTAATGTTACCAGGAAATCACCTAGTTTGTATTTGTTGCATTGTTGCATTTATATGGTTAGTTTGGCATATAATAGTTTAAAGTTTGGAAGGATATAGTACCTGTATTTGCTCCCAATTTATAGGCAACTAAACTGAGGCTCAGAATAAAATTCAGTGGTTTATTTGAAATCACAGAAGTGATTACAGTGGAATTAGAACCCTGTTTCACAAACGTCTAGACTTTTGAATTCGCGACTGTGATGAAGCAAGGCGTGTAGTTAGTTGCTCAGGCAATGGCGCAGGGATTCTATTACAAATTATTTCTGGGGCCTTCTCAACCATGATAGGTCTTTAGTTATGCCTCTGCAGCACTGAGGCAAGCCAAACATATTTTAAAATCAGTAATGATGGTGGAAGGAAGAAAACAAGAAGCCTGATCTGCTTATTTTACTAGGCACAAATGGAAGGAGCTCTTCTTTTAAAACGCTTTTCTGTTTGTGTTTTGGGATCAGTGTGTCTCATTTGTGACATAGGCTTCTGTAAAGTCAGTAGTTTGAATGAATGGTGAATTATAGTTACACAATGCAGTCTCTTTCTTCTAAACATCATAAATCGATCAAATTTGACAATTTTTGTTTCCATTCTTGCTGAAAATGATCATTGTGGATACTTTGCTCAATTTCCCCAAGAGTATATGACTTAATATTATCATTTTTTTTCGTTCTTGAAAGGAGCTAATAAAACCTGCCTCTGGGATGAATAAATACATTATTATAGGTGTTGAAATTGTTTAAATAGGAAATATTTATCCCCTCCTTGAGTGAAGCTATATTATCCCAAACATAAACATTGTCAATGAAAGAGTTTGAATGTGTCCTTCAGTCAACTCAAGATCACTTTGTATAGCTAGGGCTCAGTCAAATATCACTTTTAATCATTTAATTACATAAAGGAGATCAGGTTTTCCTGCCAAACAAATGACTGGGGAGGAATAATTCTGTAAGCGTACACTCCTGAATGCCCCCCCTCCCCCAAACAAAATAGTTTTTTGAGGAAACAAGGCTCACAAGGTTAAAGTTGTATATGCCTTAAATTTTGGAATGCTCATTACTTTAGAAGGACCATGGGAACATTTTATTGTATTTAGGAAAGAAAATTAGTTTGGCATTCTGCCCCTTCTCTCCCACCATCCCTGCCATTAAATTCTCGAGTCTCCATGTTTCCCTTTCTGTATTAACCTTTCCTCTCCAATTCTTCCAGGTGTCCTTAGGCTCCGAAGGCCAAGAACACAACCTTCTCCTTGGTGACAACATCAGTTTGTCATAGGGACAGTAGCCTGTGTCTCCTAGAAAACCGTTTTCAACTTCCTGTGGTTCTTTTTTTCAAAGCCATATGCTTGCATAGGGCTTTAGATATTCACAAAACCTTATGCTGTTTACACAGTTAGTCATATGTATGTTCACCTCATTGAGGCCCAGTGAGGCTAAGAGATTTGCAGAAGCCATTTTGGAGTGGAGATAGGAGTGCTGGTCTGATCTTAGCATTTAAACTAGGAAATGCAAAGGTAGAACAATTGCCAGGGTGAAATAACCTATTCATCTTCCTTGTTACAGTGTGGTCTCGGTTACAATAGGAAGTCCTGTCTCCAGCATCTATTACCCTGAGCACATGCAATAAATATTTTCTGAAGCTGCAAGAGTTGAGAAAGAAACCTATTGTTCCACTGCAGGGACTATTGAAAAACATGCCAGAGCTTTTCTCATCACTGCTCCATTGCTTATTGCTTACTTCTACTGTTGAGTTTTTCTTCTGTCACTAGTAAGGTTTCAGGTGAATATTAGGAGATGAGTAGAGATTGACAAGATTTTTTCACATCAGCATGTTAGAGTATTGCTGGGAACCTGAGAGTGTACGGTATTGGGAGTATATTGGTAAGGGGCTTGTAACCCTTGTCCAATTCTCTCTGCATTTGTGTTTTCTAGGCAGGCCTCTGGAGGTAGCAGGGCTATGCTGAGGTGATATGGCTGGGTCAGCATTTCCAGGGTACTGCATGATTTCATCCTGACTGAGGTTCAGAAGTCTCTTTCTCCTAGCTAGCAAGAAGTCCTGTTGGGATGTTAATGGCCCACATAGGACTTGTTCCTAAGGATTGGGTGTAAAAACTGATCCCTTTTCAGGGAGGCACAAAATAAGGGACGCCCCATACACATATGAGGTCACGTTCTGAAAGGCAAGGATAGTGACCATATGGCATGTCAGGACTATCAGCCATAAAGAGTGGTGCACCTGCAGAAACATTTATCAACTTACAGTACTTTTAAAGATGGGAGAAGACTGTAGTAAATGTGTGCCCCGAGGTTCATGGAAACCGGTAGGAAAGTGCTATGAAATCTCACCTGTCATCCAAAATCTGAATGCAGATTTTGCATTCAACTTCATGATTTTTGTGTTACTGGTTACATTACTCAAAAACATAAAATTGAAAATGTAGACATAAGAACTGTTGCTACTGGAATTCTCCTATCCTTTGGTGCATGTTTCTGGATCATCTTCAGACAGTTTTTATACCTTAAGTCCTAACTCTACTGAAAAAAAAAAAATCCAACACCTGGCATAACTTTTCGAAAGGACCATACATGCAGGCTCTATGGTGTTTGGTTAATACCCAGGGTGAAGAGTCTGTGTGTTATAAGGGAAAATTTCCATTTAAATTTTTTCTATGCCCATTATTAGGTTATAATGGAATCATTTCCCCTGTTGGTGAAACATATTAAAACAAAAAGCAAATAAAACATTTATTTGATAAGAGAATAGTACCATACAGGAGGAAGACTTTTATGAGCTACGTTCTGATACTGGCTGAACCATGTGAAAATGTGGGGTCTTGGGCAGATCTATGACCTTTCTGTTGTGGGTGACTGCATCATTTGTTGTCCCTTTGTGGAGGTGCTTTTCAAAATTACAGTGAGTCATCAGACCTGAACCAGGACTGTCCTGGGCAAACTGATTACCCTTGCTTCAGTTTTTTTATGTTTGTTGGTGAAATGAGATGGGTGGATTAGGTTAGATGTTTTTAAGCAGTTTTTCCTTCAAGAAGCCCAATTATAAAACAAATAAGAGGCAAGTTCAATTTGAAGCATGGGCAGGGGGCAGGGCTCCAGTTCCCCACCCTCCCGCCCCTGCATACTCCACCCGAAGATCCTGAGGGATCCCTGGAGCAGTTTGAAAACCCTCACACTCCGGTGTATCCCACCCATCATTCGCCTCTCGCTGGTTTCCTGTGCCCCATCTTCAGGACAGGAAGGCAAACGCCAAATCTAAGTATTGGGCCAGTGCAAATCCTAGGAAGAGAAAGGATGTAACTCACCTGAGGCAACAAGGTATTCCTTTTGGGCTTCATCGTCTTCTTTCTGCTTCCCCTTAACTATTTGCTTTTCTCAGGGGTAGGAGCTTGGGCGAATTTTGTTTCTTCTAAACTTACTGTTTTTTGTTGGAAAGACCTGAACCTTCAAAATGTAATTTTAGGGGTGGAGACATAGATAAAGCCTTTAAAAACAAATATTAAATGAGGAATTCTTCTGTGTGTGTAGGAAAGTGATCGGACCATTCCCTGACCCTCCACACTCATCAAGAAGAACATTCCAGTGCTGAGACCACAGGTCAGATACAATGTAAGCATAAGGCTATTTTCAGGGAGGTGTATGAAGGTACACAAGAAAAGTAATAACCTTGACTTGCCTACTAATTTCCCCAGTGCAACTAATGAGTTAATTCTATCATTTGCTCTTTATCTCCTTGTTTCTGTGCTGTATTCTTTTCCCTTCCCAGTCTCTTTATTGCAGACATCTCCTCCATCTTCCTGAACATCATTTGGAGTGTTGTTCTTAAGATCACCCTAATCGCTGTGTCTCAACAGTTCTCTCAATTAAAGCTGCCTCTCCTCTATGCCTGTAACATCCAGACAGTAGGAATCCAAGGTCCTTGCGGAGGGTGGGGAATTAAGTCCCCCCCCCACCCCCCACATCACTGTTGTACTAGCAGACAAGCGGCTGAGAATGAATGTAACACTCCATCCACATTGGATGTTAGCTGTAACAAAGGGGAGCAGAAACCAGCTTCTGATCACTCCTGTATTTGTATTCCCTCATTATTGACTGGGGCAGGCTCTTGCATTTTTGTGTGTCCTCCCTTCTCAGTGATCATTGGGAGGTTCCTTCACATGAATGTCATCAGATTCTTAGGCTCAGTGGTCTTAGACCTGACCTGAGGCAAGTGGACATTTTTTTTTTTCTGTTATTTCTTTTTAATGTACTATGGTTTTTTTTTTTTTTTTTTTTTTTCCTGACTTAAGTTCTAGCACTGCCTTGGGCTAATAATATTCCCATCTAGGTTTGCTCATCTTTGGAATTCAGCTGCTTCTTGGTTGATGTTCCCTCCCTTTCCACTGCATTTAGTTGTCTGGACTATTGCAGGTGCGATTATCTGAGAATGAACGGCTAGAGGATGATCCCTATCTATAACTGTTTGATATGTGGTAGGAGGCATCCGTATTGCTACAGGTAACAGACATGATCTGCAGTGGAAAATTAGATAACTGGTTTCTTGGAGAGGCATGAGATTGCCCTGGTTATGGACATCTCTCCACAATAATTCAGCAGCCATCATTAATCCCGTGTCTAATGTGTGCCATGCTTTATTCACATACTTTCCCACTTAATATATCGATATCAGTCGTTGTTAGTATCCTGTTGCTGCTGTAACAAATACTACCAATATAGTAGTTTAAAACAACCATAATATGTCACAGTTAGGAATTGAAAAGGTCACAAATTTCTTCTAGTTATGAAGGTCAAAAGTCCTAAAATCAAGGTGTCAGCAGGGCTTTGTTCCTCCTGGAGGCTCTAGGGGAGAGTGTGTGCCTGCCTTTTCCAGTTTCTGGAGGCTGCCCACATTCCTTTGGCTCATGGCCCCTCCTCCATCTTGTAAGCCAGAAGTGGGTCATCTTCAAATCTCTCCTCTGACCCCTGCATTTGTCTTCACCTCTTTTTCTCTGATTCTGGTTCTCCTTCCCCCTCCTTCTCTTAGAAGGACCCTTGTGAGTCCACCTGGATAATCCTGGATAATCCTCCCATCTCTGGACCCTTTATTTAATCACATCTGCAAAGTCCCTTTTGATGTATAAATGACCACAGGATTAGAATGTGGCCCTTTTTGGGGGACCATTATACTGTCTCTCACAGGTGGAAAGAGCTCCTACCACTGGAACAGGAGCAGTAGTTTACAAGTATGAAGTTCCTACTCTGCTCCAGTCAGGAGAAGGATCTTACTTAATTTTCATCACAACCATGGGAGGATGGTATCTTATGGTAAGGCACCGAGGCTTGGTGAGGTTAAGTGACTTGTCTAACGTCTTGCCACTTGCCACATGGCTGCAGGCAAAGGATTGTGGTCCAGGCTCTTTGATACCGGTGTGCATACTCTTAACCACTCCGCTATTCCACGTTTATTACCTTTCGGTACAGACAGGCGTAAGTGAAAACAGGGTGTTTTCTCTGGCTCACCCAGGTAGTCGATAAACAGGGTCACTATTCAGACTGGATCTCTTGGATTCCAAAGCCTCAGTCTGAAATGCTGTTGGCATGTGCTGATATTATACCTTTGTTCTACTGAGATTTTTGCTTTTAGCTGTGGTTCCCATGACCTTTGTTTTGTTTGTTTGTTTGTTTTTTCCTTTCTGGATTGTGCTTATTTATCGGTGAAGTCAGGTGGAGAAGGTTGTCACTTAGGTCATGATGTCATGGTGTTGACAGTTACTAGGCAAAGGCCTTTGGCCTGAAGCCGCTGAGCTATCCTGGTTTGTGGCTGCCGCCTGCTCTCTTCAAGTGGAATTCTCGGACTGGCTTATAGGTTGAGGTGACCACTGCTGCCTCATTTGGAGCAGAGACCCTGACTTCCATTGAATTTTAAACACCGTCTCTGCAATGGAAAGCTAATGTTTTATGGAACCAGCCCCAATTTAGTTACCATAACAACTTGGTAATACTCCTTCTGTCTTGGCTTACCGCCTCAGAGTGTGATGTACAGCAGTCATTCTGGCCAGCTGAAATGGGCTCTCACCTTATTCTTGTCAGGCATATTGATAAATAGCTCTGTTTCATGACACATTTCAAAGTCATCACTTTTTTTTTTTTTTTTTTTTTTTTTTTTGTGTTGCTGACCTTCCCTTTAAGCTTCAGGTTGTATAAAGAGAAGCTGCTGGAGTCACACCATGATTGTGCTGCCTTTTTGTTCCTGAGCTATTTTCTCACAAAATCCTATGTCCATGTGGTGGGGGAGGGGGATAAGGAGTGAGATAAGTAGATGATTGTGTTCATATTCTTGGAGCAGACTGTCGTAGAATCATAGCAGTGTCTTTATGTCATCTGCCAAAAAGAAAAAGAAAAAAGCTTGAAATAATGTTCAATTTAATCTCATTCTTTATGCAGTAAATTTGATGTCCTCTGGAAAAGGTGTGGGCAATACAATCAAAGAGAGGGTTCATTTCTTTCATTCAAGCATTTCGTATGCACTAAACCATTCATGTCTAGTATTGCCTTGATAATCAGTAACCTGTAGCAGAATTTAAATTTTGCATAGGAGAAATAGATGGGCTGGGGGAATTTGAGGGGAAGCAGACATAAGGATTTTGTCTTGTATTCTAGTAGGTAGGAGAGTGTTCTCTGTTTCAGGAAGGATTAATAGGTATTCCTTGGAGAGGTGGGGAGGAAAAGGCAGGGTAATGATGCATTCTTTATTCCTCTCTGGGAGATACAGAATCTATATTCACATTCCAAGGCTCTGAAAAGTCCAGCAGCAGAGAAACCTATTTAATTAACTGTTTTATTCAGCTGTGGGGGCTGTAGGGGCCCCCTTTCCAGCAGAGCATCTGTGAATATCTCCTAGAGCACGGGGAAAATGGTGCTTTAGAACAATAATGATAAAGAGGAAACCAAAGCCAGGATTTCACCTTGTGTTCTTAACCATTTCTGTAGTGATTCAGCTATGGGGCAGACTCAATACTTTTATTCTTCGTTATGAGCTGATGTGTTGTCTACTCCCCTCTCCACATGTTTAAAATGGCCTTTCCTGTGGTTTGTGCCTTTCAGATTCCATATATGCATTGATTTTGAGCAATTTGTGTAACATTCTGTTCACCTTTTCTTTCTCTAAATATGCAGGTTTATTGTTAAGGAAGATTATGAGGTTTCCTTGGGAGAATTCTAAGAAAAAGTACTGACCATTTTTTTGGGGATAGTTAGAGTTGAGGCTTCTAAGAAACAAGTAGTACATCTACTGAAATCTGTATTTTTATCCTAATGATTTCATGTAAAAACCTGGAAATCTAATGGTTAGTAATAAATCCTAAGCTTTCTGTGCTTTGGAGAGAATCTCAATAAGTTAGTTAATATCTGTCTTCTAATGTTGCAAAAACCTCATTACCTAAAAACCGGAGTTCTTCAGTGTCATCAAGTAGGAAGACTGGCTGTAGAACTTGGAACTCTTGATTTCTGAGGAATGCATTTCCTTGTTTTGTTGTTGGTAATTTTCAGCAATTGGACTAAGCAAAAATACTTAGTGAAGACATGAAAACCCTCTTGATGGCATCCTTTCTTGAAGAGACAGGGTGGAAAGGTCTGTGTCCTCCTTGATGTTGGTTCTTTTTTTTTTTTTTTTTAATTTTTTTTTTTAACGTTTATTTGAGACAGAGAGAGACAGAGCATGAACGGGGGAGGGGCAGAGAGAGAGGGAGACACAGAACCGGAAGCAGGCTCCAGGCTCTGAGCCATCAGCCCAGAGCCCGTCGCGGGGCTCGAACTCACGGAACGTGAGATCGTGACCTGAGCTGAAGTCGGACGCTTAACCGACTGAGCCACCCAGGCACCCCGATGTTGGTTCTTTAATATGTTGACTGTTTAAGATATCTTTTATTGAGGAATGGAGTTTTTAAGATGATTTTCAGTGTATATGCCTATCCAAGTGTTAGTTTTTTTTTTTGTTTCAATCCAAAAGATTGGAAAAAAGCATATTTGAGTAACTGGGTATGCAGGAACAAAGTTGTTGTCTACTATTTACTTCATAGATGTTCTGAGATCCATTCCTGGCCCAGCTGGCTTGCTGGATTAATTGACCACAATCCCATGAGTGCTAGTGGTCAGTGTATTGTATGTGATTTAGCAGAGTCAGTAGCTTTTCTAATTCAGAACAGCTTTTGTGTACTGTGTTGTCTACCCATGGTTCACATTATCCAAATAACAATGCCACACCATGATTTTGAGGCAATTGGTAATCTCTGTCTGATGAAGCTTCCCTATGTCTCATTTGTTTGAATTTAATGTGCCTCTTTGTTCCTTTTTAATTTTTTTTTTTCAACAACAGCATTGTCTGGCATTTTTAGGTAATTGATTTTTGCATTTGCATTTTGGTTAGAAAATGGCTGTGGTTCTAAGCAAGAGGGTTGGATTCATCCAGCACTGTCTATATTGTTAGCCAGAAGAATTGTACATTAGAGTAACTTGATAATAGAGCACCCAAATGTATACTTTCATTGAAAAATTTCAAGTAATTTCTCCTTTGGTGATACAAAATTAGAGCTAGTGACAATCAACGGATGATAACCCAAAGTGTTAACCCGAGATGTTTTGAAATATTTGGGTTATTATACACAGCTCAGGGAAAAGAAATAGCCATTCGTGTGTGTGACTGCTAAAATGCTGACCTTGTTTATTCTCAATAAACATAATAACTAGTTTCATATGAGTACATAATTTCTTGGAAGAAATTTGGAAGAGCTGAAGTAAAGTGGAATGTACATAAGACCTATATATTTACCCACCAAAATATACTTCCTGGTACAGTCACTCAATTTTTATTTTTAGGAGGGAAATCAGTTAAAGACAATGTGTTAGAAATCTTTCTTGGCTTCAGGAATGTTAGTAGTTTGCATATTTTTTTAGGTGCTGTTAGCAGGGTTACTCATTTCCTGGCATGATGTGGTGCAAGTATGTCTTCATGAAGATTAAAATGAGAAGGAAAAGAGATCTAAGGATTGGGCTTCTTGGAAATTATCTCCCAAGGCACGGGAGACAAAGAAGTTCTCTATGTTGCTTCAATGGAGCTGTAAAAATAAGACTTGCTGTGGGCATGAGTAGGATCAGAACCCAAAGAGAGTCAGTTAGATGTAATAAAGACAAGAAAGAATTTGTTACATTGTCATTTCACATACTTTATTTTTATTTTTGTCTTTCCTGATTAGATGTTGGGAGAAAGCATCTGATGTATGTCATTACATCTTTGTGTGTATGTCATTGAATCTTTGTCATTTAATCTTTGGTTAGTAGGAATATGATTTAGCTTTTCCAGTCTGATCAACATTTTTTGTCACTGATAGAATTGAGCTCGTAAGAATCATACCCTGGATTGTGGTGAAATTCACTGAGTTTTAAAGTATGCCCTTTGGGTGGGTAGCCAGCCTCTCCTTTTCAACACTCCATACTCTCCCAATAACTTCCAGAGAAAGGGTATGCACTGTGGGGGCCTGAAGAGGAGGGGAAAAAAAAGCCTACATTTTGACTGTCATTTCTTGATAGGTGGTGGTTTCTAGGGTGTGGGTAAGGGCCATAGTAGTTTTCAGAGATACTTGACTCTTGTAGGATTTGTCAGAGTTTTCAGGAGGCAAGCAGAGGTGAAGCAGGAAGGCATGTGTGGGGTACTAAAATTGTGTTGGGAGTGCTAAATTGTTGGAGCCTAGAGCACATGGTTGGAAAGGACAATAGTTGAAGTCTCCAAGGGCAGACAGGGACCACACAATGCAGGGTCTCACCTGCTGTGCTAAGGATTTAGGGTCTGTAGCATAGGAGAGAGAGTGATAGGTCTGCATTTCATAAAGATAAATTTGGGAGATGAATCCAAAGAGGGCTGAGGTTTGGGAGTAGGGGCTTAGTAATGACATAAGGAGATGGGGGTCTAAGTTAAGGTCATAGCAGTGGAAATGGAGAGGGAGGGAATGGCTACTGAGAAATTTGGGTGCTGTGATTCTAAAGACTTCGTGATGTATTAGAAAGGGGGAGTGAAAGATTGTGGTGTGAATTAAATGAGATAATATATATTTTTCATGTATTTAACACAGTACCTGGCACATGGGAAGCACACAGGAAATGAGAACTTGCAATTCTGTTATCAACACAGACAATAAGAAACCTGTTGGAGGTTCCTGTTACTAGTAACAATAATAGTCCCGTCTCCAAATATGCACGCTAGCAGATTTCATACTCTTATTTTTTGCTTGTTAGCGAGACTGTGGCCACATTGTATTCACTTTACCTGATGACCTGGCAGTAATACCGGTGCATGCTTGAAATCCAGCTCGACTGTGGAGCACATATGTTTACCTTTATGCTGTCTTTAAGGGAGAAAGGCCCAATCCCCCAGTCCTATTTCATTAGTTGTCTGAGGTTTTATCCTGAAAGTACTTTCTTTCCCTTCATGTCTTCAGAGTTATATTTTCATTCTTATTTCAGATAGGTTTCTTCCAGTTTAGTAAGTTAGGAGATGAGGTTATTCATAACTGTGTTGGTAGTTATGGCGAACAGTTCTTTGATAGGATGTTTTTCGTGTAAAACTAGTGAATTAGTGTAATTGGGCTGCCATAACAAAATACCATAGACTGGCTTATACAACAAAAACTTCTTTTGTACAGTTCTGGAGGTAGGAAGTCCCAGTGAAGTCCAAGATCAAGGTATCCAGGGATTCTGTTCCTGGTGACGACTCTCTTCCTTGCTTGCAGACAGCTGCCTTTTCCCTGTGTCCTCACATGGAGGAGGGTGCTCTCTCTTTTCTTCTTATTATCCCTTCATGAGGGCCCCACCGTCACGACTTCATCTAACCTTAATTAGGCCTTCCAAAAGTCCTATTTACAAATACCATTATGTTGTGGGGGGTAGGTCTTCAATGTACAGATATTGGGGGGGGGACACAGTTCGGTTCATAGCAACTGGGATTCAGAAATGTGAGCTAGGGTGTTTGGAACTCTTATGCCTTATTTCTACCTTTTACAGATTTGCCTTGATGATTGTCTTAAAGCTGGTTGTGTTGGCTGTTTAAGATGTCTTAAAGAGTCATTCATTAGCCATTCATCAGATAGTTATAGAGCTAGGATTCAGAAGTCAGTAAGATAATTTTTCCCTTAAAAGCTTTTAAAGCACAGCTGTAGTTTCTTAACTGGAAGGAAACAAACAAATGTGCCGATTGTTATGGGAGTAATTGTCTCTTAGGGGGTGGGAATCAGAGAAGGTACAACATCAGGATCTTGGCAAGAAAGTTATTCTCTGGAGATCGTTTTCAAGGCCAATATGGTACTTTATGTGCTGCTAAAAATGATATTGTGTCATGCTATAGTTGTGTCCTGTGATTCAAGTAATGATGGAGTTAATCTTCACTACAGGAATGGATAATTTCCCTTCAGGTGTGGCCCTAAATTTAAAGGAAGCTGTTAATTTAAGTACTTTGTTAGTATAATTTTTCTTTAATGCCAAAACACATTTTCCCACATTTTAAGATCTCTGAAATCAAGATGTATATTACACTCAATGATGCATCTTAATTGGCACTTTTTTCTTTCCTGTTAGAGTATTTTATTTCTTTTATATTGTTTCCTCTTTTCTTATAATATTATAGTACATTTTATGGTTGACACCGAATATTCATTGAAATACAATTGTAAAAGCTAGACTAATATGTACCTGAATAAGCTGTTTTCTTACTATCTCATTTAATGTTTACAATGACCTTATGAATTGTGTTTAATTTATAGAGGATTTGGTGATATTAAGTTACTTGTTGAAGGTCATTTTTTTCTTTAGTGGTTTACATTATTTTCTTCATGAAATATATACAGTTTTTTTCTTAGCAAGATCACAAATCTTCTAGTAATTCTCCAAGACTGCATACTTTAAAGGAAAATATTGATGAGTTTTGCTCTGAATTTCATATGAATTTAAACGATGTAGTTTTCCGGGGGGAAATTCTATCTCCTTGTTTGTATTTGCAGATGTTCCACACACAATACAATATAGTAGTCTTGTCCTTCAACTCTATTAGAAGATGAAGAGTTCTTTCAGGACAGCTGGATTGACAGCCCTGGACCCTGGCTTCCTCCAATTCCAATCTTAATTCCATAGCTGGAGTTGGGGGGTGGTGAATGGCTCAGTCGATTAAGCTTTTGATTAACAGCTGTTGATTAATCGACTGTTGATTTTTGATTCAGGTCATGATCCCAGAGTCCTGGGATCTAGCCCCATGTCAGGCTCCATGCTGTTTAAGATTCTCAGTCTCACTCCCTCTACCCCTCTTCCCCGATTGCCCGTGTGTACATGCTCTCTCAATCTCTCTTGCTCTCTCTCTCTCAAAAAAAAAAAAAAAAAAAAAAAAAAAAAAAAAAATTCCATAGCTGGGACTCCTCAGCTCTTGTATGTAAGATATTTTCTTCCCAGTCTCTGAGGGGATTCTCTTTCTTAGAGGGAATTTCAGAAACCTAGGCAATTATCTTGTTTGGCTTAGCATAAAATTAATCATGATTCTGGTCTTGCTGTTTACAGTGGCTGTGTTCTGTTCACTGGGTTCTCTTGTGAACAGACTTTAAACCTAGTATAAGTAGCTTGAGTCTACATTTTCTCATTATGCTGGAGCCTCTGTAATGGTTCTTTGCCTGAATCTTCCAGGATCCAGGGCCTGCCTGCCTTGATCCTCCCTGACTAAGGGCTGTGTCTCCTGTATCTAGACCTGCTGTCTAATGTTGAATACTTGGATCCGTATTCTGCTTTTCTTTGGGAAATTGCCTAGGGAGCCCCTCTGGGATTACCTGGCCCTGTTTCTGGTGGATGGGGTCTGGGTCTCTGTTCTCTCTATTACCTACCGTGGGCTCTGATTCAGATATCCGAGACCATGCCTTGAATACTACATAGATCCGTCTTAGTTATTCAAGGTTTTCCAAAATCTGTCTCTCCCTTTTCTTTCCAACAGTTTGCACTACCCAGCACTATCAAACTTCTTTACAGTAATTTGTTTTTACTGTATTATGATTTTTGTGTTTGTACATTTGTCTAAATTTGTCTAGTATACTCTGAGCCCCTTGAACACAGGACCATGTCTTTTATATATAAAAGATAAAAAAGATCCCCCCATAGTACCTTGCATGTAGTAGTAAGCAGAATGAGTAAAGGGTAGAGTTAATGACTGTTGGGCACCCAATGTTTACCTGATGACTAAAAGCTTGTAATAAACAGAAAAGCATTCATAGCAAGTGGTCCTTGATCACATGATCTGTGCTTTTATGGGGCCATATGTCTGGATTTTGGAATGGTGCTCTTTAGCTTTTAAGTATTTGCTTATTTTTGATCCATCTAGTGTATAATTTATTAACTTTCAATAGAGTTTGGCTGTTTTTTTTCAACTTTTGAGGTCATATTTTACCTATGATTTACACATGAAGTATATATGTTATATAGCCTTTCTATATAAATGCATGTTTAAAATGATTTAAGCTTTTCAGAGTTTAAGTACTTTAAGAACCTTTTATTTTTTTTATTAAAATTTTTTTAATGTTTATTTTTGAGAGAGAGAGAGGGAGAGAGACAGAGTGCAAGTGGGGGAGGGACAGAGAGAGAGGGAGACACAGAATCCCAAGCAGGTTCCAGGCTCTGAGCTGTCAGCACAGAGCCCGACATGGGGCTGGAACCCATCAACCGTTAGATCATGATCTGAGCCGAAGTCAGACGCTCAACTGACTGAGCCACCCAAGCGTCCCTTTAAGTACCTTTTAAATGTGTCACTAGAGTATAAGCTTATGAGGGCAGTGGCTTTTTTAGTTTATTTCTACATGCTCAGTTCCTGGAATAATACCTAGGTACTCAACTATTGACTAGTAGGTGGCCCATAAATTGTGAATAAATAATTATAATAATCTCTGCTTTCCTGAGAGGAAAAAATTAGTGTTCGAAAATTCTTCAGATTTCATATATTGCTTACAATTTGATTCAGCTTTAATTTCCAGGTTGTATGAGTTTATAGACTCTTAGGTTTGGAAGGGAACTTAAAGCTATATATAGTCCAGCTTCTCTACTGTGGATCAGCTAACAAGTGAGTATCATACATGTCAGTAAGTAGAATATTTAGTTCAGAAATTGTTACTGGAAACCTAGGACTGTGACACTAGTGAGGAAAGACCAATTCCTCAAGCACTTTGCCCCTGTGCCCCCCACTTAAAGGATTGTTTATATGGGGACTACAGAAAATTACATTATATTAAAGTGATTTGTGATGTCCGCTAAAGGTGCACAAAAGTGGCTTGTTGCTGATTTGAGAGTTCAGAAGCTGTTCTTCTGTTGTGTTTATTCTGTTTCTGTTCCATCTTTTCTGCCAGTGGAAAATGGCCTCAGGATTAGGAGAAGGAAAGGGATATGAAACATTTGAGCTGTGTTTGGTGCCATATTGAATATTTGGAGCATTTATTTGCTTTGTTCGTTTGCTTAGCCCTATTTTGATTAAAACCATATTTCTAGAAAAAAGGAAATAAATACTAATAACTTTTGTAGTTGACCAGTTGGCATTGGCACCAAGTAACAGGGTAGCTAATTAGTCCTTAGAGTGTTTGAGAGTAGAGTATATCATTTTTCTATTCTTGGTTAATGACATTTCCAGTGATGAAATACAGTCTCTCTGGTCCAGAAACACCTGCAGTGTTATGGAGTCATTTCTCTTAAGCTTGAATTTTCTCTATAACCTTCTTCTCAGGTGTTCTTTCGAGATGATCCTTCTACACTAACTTGCAAAGCTTTCTCTGTCTTTAAATAATGCTAATTTTTCAAAATAAAAATTTCCCTTATTTTCATTGTCATTTGTTTGCATAAATCTCTTACCCATTGTTACTAGTCTGATGTCTGGTGCTATCAAGAGCTTGTCTAATTCCCCTCACATATAGCTCCTTCCTTGAGTTTCTTGGTTTCTGGAGAAGCCAACTACAGAGCTTCAGCTACTTCTCACATTCATTCGCTGGACCCCCTTAATTTCTTAGTATCTTTAGATTAGGTATATCACTTCTGTTATAGGTATATCTCTTCTGTTATTTATTTTTGAGAGATTAAAAAAAAAGGACGACATGAGCACAGAGTCATTATGTTCTTGGATATAATCATAAGGCTTTTTCTTGAAATAAGTGAAATTTTGTGTGTCATGAAGTAAAAATTTTCTCTTAACAAATGAGGCAAACATCCCTTTTCTTCAATTTGTAGTGTGTTTGAAAATGGTCTCTAGGCCTCTGTCTGTATCTACTCTTATGATCTTTACAACAATTCCGTGATCATGGGTTTTCCCTCAAATATAAACATTTACAAACAGAAGGGACATAAACCTGAAATTGCATAGCTGAGACTTAGTGCTAGAAAGATTGTTTAATAATGTATTTAGCATACATAAATGAGATTAAAAATGAGAAGCTGTATCCTTTGCGTTTGCTCCAGCCCAATTCTTGTTTGTTAAAATGAAAAATGGTTCAGTCTATTTTGGAGCATTGCCATTATAAAAATAAATGTCAATATGTTGCGTACTTGCAGAGTTTTAGCACTTGTCTACAAAATGCCAAAGGATGACTACACCAGTACTTCTGGGTGTGGGCAGTGTATTCACAGAGGAATGACCTCGATTACAAAAATGTAAGCTTGTGCTTGGCCTTAAAGGAGTTTCCCCGATGGGAAGTTTATTTGATGATAGCAAATGCATTCTTGGTTAGTGAATTCTTAGAAGAAAGATAGGAACAGTTTAGGTGGGGAAGTATTTGGTGGTTTTCTCTCTACCACTTGCTGGCATCTAGTTCCCAGTCTTCTTTCATTTTCCCTCTGGCTTTTCTAACTTTCTCTTCAATCCTTTTTTTCCCCCTGCCTTGCACTGAGCAGTGTGGGTATTACTTTGTCCCAGTGGTGGCATAGGGATTTAATAAGATTGCTGACCTCTGGGCCACAATGACTCTTGCCTGGATGACAGTTGTTAACTCCTAGTGGGCTATGTAGGTAAGAAAAGCGAAGTGATAGAATTCACAGGAGCTGCTGAAACAGAAGGTGTTGAAGACGGGGGACCTCTGTCAACACTTTTTTTTTTTTTTTCTTTTTTAGCACTGGGTCTGGGTGGGTGGTGATGTAATTCGTTCAGAATTAAATAACAGGAAGGGATCGGTAGATGTGCCTTCCATCTTGCTTTTAATCACGTCTTCACTACACTCAAGGCCTTACATGTGGCAAAAAGGAACGAGAACAGGATAAAGAGGTGCTGAAAAACCATTTGTGTTTTTCTTGTTCTGTCTTTGGAGAAAGGTTTCTGGTTTTGGGTGTGGAGGTGGAGCTGCTATATTAGTGATGAGAATTGGGACCTGGAGGGTGGGTTTGGATGACCTGGTTCTGGGAGTGTTGGGGCTGAGGCCATAACTTCAAGGACATGAGCAGAGTGGAGACCTTTAAGAAAATACGAGTTCACTGTTTGCACGAGTAAAGTTAAGCCAGCTTTGCAAATTATGTATTTCTCTAACTTAGTCCCGTTGACAGTAGAACCTGCTATGAGGCATACCAAAATTTCTCTCTAACTTTGGGAATTCTTACTACCAAATATATGGATACAGTTTTTTTTAAATTAAAGATTCCATTCTAGAGGCTGATATCTTGTGACTTCTTAATGCCTTATAATATGAATTCTCTCTCTTGTGTACCTGGTTCAAAATAAAAAGCTACTACAAGCTGTCTTACAAGGTACCTGTGAATTCCTAGTTGTGGCAACAGGCAGACCAGAATCAGTTAAATACTGCTTACTGGTAGGTAACCATTTTCTTTTTTTTTTTTTTAATGTTTTTATTTATTTTTGAGAGAGAGGGAGAGAGAGAGAGAGGGAGGGAGAGAGGGGCAAAGAGGGAGGGAGGGAGGGGCAAAGAGGGAGGGAGGGAGGGAGGGGCAGAGAGAGGGAGACAAAGAATCTGAAGCAGGCTCCAGGCTCTGAGCTGTCAGCACAGAGCCTGATGTGGGGCCTGAACTCGTGAACTGCGAGGTCATGACCCGAGCCAAAGTCAGATACTTAACAGACTGAGCCACCCAGGTGCCCCAATAGGTAACCATTTTCTATAAAGAACTGGGAGCATAGTGGGTAAGTAGGTAGTTTTCCGTAATCAATGAGTTTTTTATCCAGCAAAAAATCAAATAAGTGATCAATTTCTGTCCCTCTGCCCCTTCCCCCTCCAAATACTTGATTAGGATATATGATTTGAAATTTGAAAATACTTCCTGAAACTATTCTGGAAATATTTCTATTCCAGTTATTAAAAATGAAAAGTCTTTTGGTTTATTTGATCTTCCTCTCTGTCCCATTCACCAATAAAAAAATGAAACTTAATATCAAGTAAGCATTTGATTAAGTTAGCAGTGATTTATGGGGAGCTCATTAACGTACTGCACAGACAGGAATTATACAGATTTGATGAATCAACAAAGCAGAAAATGGAAAATACATTCCACTCCTGAATTTTTAAGTGAGGAAGAATATATCCTTGGCCATGGTCATGCTTTAATATCAGTCCTACAAAAAAGAAACAGATTTTCACTTGCGCTGATCTATTATGCTGTGAAAATACTGTGTGCATTTTCATCCTTAGAAAAGATTTCTGCAAACAGAGTTCTAAGAACTGAACATAAGTGATTGTGGAGATTGTTTTATTTATCCCTAAAAGCAATATTCTTCCTGTTAGAGCAAGGGATTTAGGCGGCAGAATCAATAACTTGGCTGCCATATGGGACTTGCTTATACACAAATTAATGTATGATGCTCATGAACTTGATAAGCTTGAAAGGCCATATTCTCTTGGTCCTTTATTGCCATGCAGTCAAATGAAACATTAGATAGAAACAATGTAAGGGAATGAAACGATATGTATCATAATCTTTGAGGGATGTTAATTCACATGTGTAGTGACGACAGCTGATATCTTTGTACTAGCTAGTTGCATGGCAAACTCTTGAGACAAATCACTGGTATAACGTGTGATGTGTTTTCCTAAAGCAAAAATCAGATAAAACCTGGTAGTTTTTTTTTTTTTATAAGAACTCCTCATTCTTTGGCATGTATAATTGGAAAGCATTGGCAAATAGACACTGACTATGAGATTCATTTCCTGAAATGCTCTTTTCAGAGTTCCATGTGAAAGCGTTAGCTGTGTCAATTAGTTGAGATGAAATGACATAATTTATTGACCTGTGGTGATAACTTCCTAAATACATTGAACATTTGGCGCCATATAACTGAATGCCTTGCTAATTGCTCAGATGCATGCCTGCTTTTGTAATCAATGTGCTACTTGGGCTAACCTCAGCAGATTTATTGCCTCATTTTCTGTTTCAGACTGCTTAACTATTCACTGGGTGGTATCCGTGAAAATGACAGTCCCTAAGGATCAGAATCTGCGTGTCAGAGGGCAGAGGTCTCTCTGTTTCATGGCTTTGGAATCACTCTTTCATATTCTAAGGGGAAGGCAGAACTGGCAATTTGCATTTAAAGCACTGCTCTCCAAGGTTGCATTCTGTTGAGTATATATTTCAGATAGTGGACATTTATCATAGTGTAGCTCTCAAATCTGAAATTGCTGCTGAAGGTATAGCCGAAGAGCCATCACAGTCTTGGAGAACAAGGTAATAAATCAGAGGCTGCCACATGATCACTATGGTAACCGTCAGGCCCTGTCACACTGCAGGCATTATTGAAGGGTAGGTTCAATGTTCAGCTCATCAAGTGTTTGTGATCATAAACCTATTGACACTATAGATTTGATATGACCATATTATTGTCTTTGTGAATTGAAAGGGACTGCTATCATATTTAAGGTAACATTTTATGACTGTAGATTTGAATCTGGTTGTCAATGCCAATTGGTTTAATACAATAGTATGTAGTTTTTAAAGGTAAAATCTAGTTTTTCAACATTGTGAAACTAAACGTTTTTTTTCTAATGAGACCATTCATGCTGAGCTGAACCTGTAGACCTATGTAATTATGTATCCACATTGATTCAAATCACTTAATTCGAACATTTTAAACAATATTCAACACTGTTATTTGACACAATTTCTTTATCATAATTTTCGGAATTTATAAACATGAGATCTTGCAATAATGATTTATGCTTTATTTTTAAATTCATGCACATAATTGTGTTTTAAAATTTTATAACATGACATTTAGATATAGGTAGCATCTTGATGAACTTGTTGGGAACCATTAGAATACAAGGCCAACATCCTGAAAGGTAATTATTTTTGTTTATAAGAACTGTGCATTCCTGAAATCATGACAGCTTTAAGTAAATACATACATTCTCTAAGAGCAGAGTTCATGTATCCAATATATTTTATATGAATTTAGTGAGTAGTAGTATTTTTCAATTACATTTACTTATAATAGAAGGTGATTCCTCAAAATAGTTTTACCATAAAATTTTTTAGCATTTTATTTAAGAACATAGATTTAGAACTAATCAGAGTTGCCGGGGGGGGGTCTCACATGCATTATTATAATAAAGTTGTTAGTATTTTCATAATTATTACTGCATTTGAACATCTTTCTTCAAATTGAACCAAAAGGGCATTACTAAATGTTAAAGGCAGTAACTATGGTAATTCCCTTGTGAGAAAGACAAAAACTCATTAAGATCATAATAAGGTAGTCACTTCTACACATTCCTCAGAAGGTTTTGAATTTTCTTCCTTCTCCTTTGTTTTAAAAGAGTGATCGAACATGAAGTTGGTAGGCACATATCCATCATGACATGTTGAAAGCCTCCTATCCAACTTCCCTATCCAAGGATACACATTGTAAAGTTTGTTCTGAGGATAGTACTTAGCTCTCTGTGTTGGAAGGCAGGAGGAAATGAAGGACAGAGGGAAGGGACATTTGAACATTTCCTGTCTCCTTTGCTGCACAGTGCAGGAGTTTGGAATCACTATATTTAGTGACTAGTAGAGGACGAGGCACTGCAGATATTTAGCAGTTTTCAAAAAAAAAAAGATTTTTTTCCTGCCGTCCTTCTTTTTATATGAACGGCAGCCTACGGCAGGGGCCTGTTGCTGCTGAAATGTAGTGCAACTCGGTGATATGGCCTGTGCAGTAGAGTGTGAACTAGATCATGAGTGCTGTTGTTTCATGTGGGATGCTGAGCAGCTGGCAGATAGGAACTACTTTGCACCATTTATGGGCTGGAGTTAAAGTAGTAGGCTGGAGAGGAAAGACTTAGGGCCAGTTGGCTAGCTTCTGAAGCTCTGTCTGAAAGTGTTTATAAAGGCAGCAGTTATGTCCTATTTGTTATCTTCACTGAGTTCGCTTTTCCTGGTCTCCGTGTCCATTATTCTTATTACATTATTACATTAGGTGCTCAGAAGCACTTGCTCTAGCATTTTTATACATTTTGAAGAAGTCCAGGAAAATTACACACTGTAAAGGAAGAAGACTAACACTTCTCCCTTGCCGTGTGCTAGGTACCATGGTAGGTATTTGCATCCACACTTTAATCCTGAGAGCAACCTTAAGAAGTGTTACAGTTCCCGGTTTTAGTGATAAGAGGGTTGGGCCTAAGAAAGGTTAAATGTGTGGGAAGTGGCGGAGCTGGATTTTCAACACGATATTCTTTGGTGCCAGAGTCTATGTTCCTTCTATTTTCCTGTCCTGTTTGCATGAATGTTCAAGAAGGCATAACTTCTTCCAATTGCTTTTTTATATTCTTTTGGTTATTGTGGCAAGAGCACTTAATATGAAATCTACCATTTTAACAGTTTTTTAAGTATGCATTACAGTATTGTTACCTACAGGTACCATATTGTATGCCAGATCTCTAGAAGTTCATTATTTTGTACACCTGGAAATTTATAACCGTTGAATAGCAACTCCCCGTTCCAATCTTCCCCTAGTCCCTGGCAACCACCGTTCTACTCTCTGCTTCTAGGAGTTTGACTACTTCAGATACCTCAAATAAGTGGAATTGTAGTGCTGTGACTGGCTTATTTCATTCAGCATAATGTCTTCAGGGTCATTAATGTTGTTCTCTGTGGAAAACTTTCCTTTTTTTTTTTTTTAAAGGCTGAATATTATTCCATTGTATGTACGTATCACATTTTCTTGATCCATTCATCTCTCAACAGAAACTCAAGTTGCTTGCAAGTCTTGGCTATTGTGAATGGTACTGCAGTGAATGTGGGACTGCAGTTATTTTTTTTTCAAGATCCTGATTTAAATTCCTTTAGAGGTATACCAAGAAATGAGATTGCTGATCATAGGGTAGTTCTGTTTTTTAATTTTTTGAGCAACCTCCATATGGTTTCCCATATGGCTACACCATTTGCATTCCCATCAACAGCACACGAAGGTTCCAGTATCTCCATGCCCTTGCCAAAAAAATCTTATTTATTGGTTTGATAATAGCCATCCTAACAGATGTGAGAGATGATATCTCATTGTGGTTGTGATTTGCATTTCCCTGAAAATTAGTGATGTTGAGCATGTTTTCATGTGTCTGTTGGCCATTTGTATGTCATCTTTAGGGAAATGTCTGTTCAAGTGTTTGGCCATTTTTAATTGGGTCATTGATTGATTGATTGCTATTTGGTTGTTGGCATTCTTTATCTATTTTGGATATTAACCTCTTACCCAATATGTGGTTTGCAAATATTTTCTCTTCTCCCATAGGTTGTCTTTTCACTATGTTGATTGTTTCTTTTGCTATGCAGCAGCTTTTTATTTATTTATTTTAAAAGATTTTTTTTAATGCTTATTTATTTTTGGCAGAGAAACAGAGACAGAATATGAGTGGGGGAGGGACAGAGAGAGGGAGACCCAGAATCCAAAGCAGGATCCAGGCTCCAAGCTGTCAGCACAGAGCCTAACGTGGGGCTTGAACCGTGAGATCATGACATAAGCTGAAGTCAGACCCGTAACTGACTGAGCCACCCAGGCACCCCTGAAGCAGCTGTTTAATTTGATGTAGTCCCACTGTGTGTTTTAGCTTTCATTGCTTGTTTTTGGTCCTATCCAAGAAATTACTACCTAGACCAATGTCATAAAGTTTTTGCCATATATTTTCTTCTAAGAATTTTACAGTTTCAGTTTGTTTAAATCCTTATAATCTATTTTAAGTAAATTGCGTGTGTGTGTGTGTGTGTGTGTGTGTGTGTGTGTGTATGGTGTAAGATAAGGATCCACTTTTATCCCTTTGCTTGAAGATGTCCAGTTTTGCCAGCACTGTTTGTTGAGGAAACTGTCCTCTCCCCATTGTGTATTCTTAGTACTCTAGTTGAAGATCAGTTGATAAGTATGCCTGAGTTTATTTCTAGGTTCTGTCTCCTCTTCAATTGGTCTATGTGTTTGTTTTTGTGCCAGTGTCATACTGTTTTGATTACTATGGCCTTGTAATATATTTTGAAATCAGAAAGTATGATGTTTTCATACTTTCATACTTTCAAAGTATGATGTTTTCATACTTCATAGCCAAGATTGTTTTGGCTATTCAGAATCACTTGTGGTTCCATATGAATTTTAGAATTGTTTTTTCTATTTCTGTAAAGAAAAAAAAGTCATTGGGATTTTGATAAGGATTGTAGATCACTTTGTGTAGTATAGACACTTCAACAATATGAAGTCTTCTAATTCAAGAACATGAGAAAAATAAAAGGCATCCAAAGCCAAAGGAAGTAATAAAATTATCTCTACTTACAAATCACATGATCTTATATGTATGTTGAAATCCCCAAAGATTCTACAAAAAAGTGTTAAATTAATTCAATAAAGGTGCAGGATACTAAATCAGTATATAAAAATCAGTTGGGTTTCTATACACTAAAAATGAACTATCCAAAAAGGAAATTGAGAAAACAATCTAAGGTAGCGCCATAAAGAATGAAATACTTAGGAGTAAACTTAAGGAGATTAAAGGCTTATACACTGAAACTGCATAACTGAAAGATATTGAAGAAGACAAGAATAAATGGAAAAACTTCTTTTAGCTTTGTTAGTGTGTATTTGGATGTTTCTGCTGTTCATCTGTTCTTAGAATTACATCCAGACATTGTGTCTGGTGCTAGAAAAATCTGTCCAAATTGAGTCCTCTGTACTTTAATGGACTCAGACTAGGGTAAGAAGATCATGACCTGAGCCAAAGTCAGGCACTCAACTGACTGAGCCACCCAGGTGCCTCGTAAGCCAAAAAATTTTAGATGAAGGTTAGTATTCATTTTCATGCACCTTCATGTATATAATATATTCAGTAATAGTGTAGGTGACACTCATACTAATGATATTTCTATCTTCTTTCCTATTAGAGATTAATTGCTGTCTTCATTTATGCATTTAAAACTGAGCTATTACTTTGACCATTGGATGCAAATATGGAAAAGAAAATGAGAATGCAGTATTCTCCCCAAATCTAAATCTGTGCTAGAGCCCTGAGGGTCTTTCACTATCGATCCTGGTGTCTGTGCCGAAGAGAATCCTGCCGATCAGAGTCAGGAAGACAGAGGCTAACACGCTAATCTCTAGTATTTCTCCAGGAATTGGTCATGCCTCTGTGTCTGCTTTCGTTGATTTGCTTGCCTTTGTTTTTCTGTCACTCTCACTCTGCAGAGCAACATCCTAAGATTTGTACTTTGTACCTTCTGTCACAATAATGCAGTATAAACCTTGCTATCCAGGGAGGGGCACTTGTGTCATTTCATCTGGTTTGGTACTGTTACGTTGGCCTTTTAAATGGCAGCCTCCTGATTTGTCCAGCCCAGCTCCTGGTGCAATTCGGGAAGCCTGTAGATACGGGCTCAGCTCTCCCCTGGTGTGGACAGACGCAGCCAGCATACTCCTGAGGGCCGCTACATGGAGGTGTTACGGTTACAATCATGTCATTGCCAGACTGTTCAGTGTTCTTTCGCAATAATGGCAATCATTTGATTAACTGAAAGATCATTCTCGTAATAAAGGATTAGTTTTTTTTTCCAAAAAGCATATTAAAATGTTTCAATCTTGTATTAACTTTTATTTGTTCAATACTGTCAATAGTGGCTTCTTTTTTTTACAACAATATTTAAAAGGTTTCAATTTTGCAATAACTCTTATTTGTTCAGTGCTGTCAGTTGACTGTTTTGGTTTTTTGTGTGTGTGCTTTTTATTTCAAAGGCTTCTGGATGTGTGTAGAAAGCAGATAAAATTCTGTAGGTTTTGTTATCTCAGGTAATGCTTAAAACAGAATTGCCATGGTAAGTCATGTTTGGGTAGAAATTCTGATGACATTGACTTTTCCTCTGTCATCCCTATTCGACTCTCAACAACAGGCAGTAGCTTGAAATTCTTGTTCTCTGTTAGATGAGAACTCGCCCTTTTTCTGAAATGTTTGATTTACCTTGGCTTTGCCTTTCCAGTGGTAAACAAATAAGCATTACTGTTTGCAGAGCCAGACTAAGATTAAAACAGGCCTTTTACATTTAGGCATCTTGATGCTTGTTATACTAATACATACATTTTGCTTCCCTGCTTTCTAAGAAGTTGAAACAGAAATATACATAGTTGATGACCTAGGGAATTGTGATTAAGTGCTTGATGTGTGTGTGCTTGCCTATTGGCTTCCTTGTTTCAAATGTAATTACTACATTTCCTTATAAGATTTGGGAGAACTGTAGCTTAAATGAAAGGCAACAGGAGGCTTAGGATATAAAAGCTACTTAGTTTTGAAACTTCTATATATTAAAAGTCACTTTTTTAATGTGTTGATCTATGAATTATGACAAATAGCATCAGCACAGTCAAGGTTCAGAACAGCTCCTGGCTTCGCCAAACTCCCTTATGCTGTCACCAAATTCTCTTTGTAGTTAAACCCTTCTCCTGCTCCTAATCCCTGGTAACTAACTATAGATTTGTTCTTCCCTATAGTTTTTTACCTTTCTCAGAATGTGATACATAAATGGGCTAATATGTAGTCTTTCAAGTTAGAGCTTTTTTTCATTCGGCATGATGCATTTGAGATTCATCTAAGCTGTTGTATCAATGGTTCCTTTTTTATTGTTGAGTAATATTCCATTGTATAGGTGTACTATAGTTTGTTCACTCATTTATCAGTAGAGACTTCTAGGATGTTTCCAGTTTTGGGCAGTTATGAATAAGGCAGCTGTAAACATTTGCATATAAATTTGTATGTAAATGTAAGTGGTATCTCTCTTGAATAAATACCTAGGAGTGTGATCGTTGGATCATATGGTAAGTGTATGTTTACCTTTGTAAGAAATTGACACTTTTTTTTTTTCAAAGTGGCTGTAACATTTTGAACTACTCCAACCAGCAAAGTAATGAACTTCTCAGTTTCTCTGCCTCCTTGTCAGCACTTGGTCCTCCTTCCCTTCTTCCCTCCTTTCCTTTCTCCCGCCCTCCCTTCCCTTCCTTTCTTCTCTTCCAGTTTCGCTATTCCACTGGGAATATAGTGTCTCATTGTAGTTTTAATCTACATTTGTGCTTTATTTGTGCTTCTTATCTGTATATCCTCAGTGAATTGTTTGTGCAAACCTTCTGCACATTTGAAAACAACAAAGTTATTTTCTTAACAAGTGCTGCTCCTATATACCCTGGATATAAGTCCTCTGTCAGTTATGTGACTTGAAAATACTTTTTTCTCGGTCTTGGCTTGTCTTTTAATTCTTTTAACAGAGGCTTTTGCAGAGATAAGTTTTAAATTTGAAGTCCATTTTAACCATATTTTCTCTTTTAAATTGTACTTTTGATGGTGTATCTAAGGACGGTTTGCCTAACCTGGGGTCAAAAAAAAAACCAAACAAACAAACTCCTCCCATGTTTTCTTCTAAAAGTGTTTTATAGTTTTATAAATTACATTTAGGTCTGATCATCCATTATGAGTTAAGTTTTGTATAAGGTGTCAAGTTTTTGGGAAGGCTTTTTAAATTTATTTTTGTTTTTGTTTTGGATGTAGATGTTCACTTGTTCCAGCACCAATTGTCAAAAAGGCTCTTCTTTCTTCGAATTGCCTTTGCATCCTGATCAACATTGATTGTATTTGTGTGGTTTTACTTCTGGTGTCTTTACATTGTTCCACCTAAATGTGTCTGTTTTTGCAGTATGATATTCTCTTTATTACTATAGCTTTAGAGAAAGCCTATGAATCCGGTGCTATGAGTCCTCCAACTTTATTTTTCAAAATTGTGCTTGTTATTTTGGTTCCTTTGTCTTCTCATAGAAATTTTAGAATCACCTTCTAGACAGTTATAAAAAAATTCTTCCTGGGGCTCCTGGGTGGCTCAGTCAGTTAAGCGTCCGACTCGGCTCAAGTCATGATCTCGCAGTTTGTGAGCTCGAGCCCTGTGTCGGGCTCTGTGCTGAGAGCTCAGAGCCTGGAGCCTGCTTAGGATTCTGTGTCTCTCTCTCTGTCCCTCCCCCACTTGCACTCTGTCTCTGTCTCTCTTTCAAAAATAAATGAACATTAAAAATTAAAAAAAAAAAATTCCTCCTGACATTTTTATAGGAATTACATTGACTCTATAATGCAATTTCTATAGATAAATTTGGGATAGTCTACATGTAAATAACATTGAATCTTTTTAATTTTTATTTATTTATTTATTTATTTATTTATTTGAGAGAGACAGAGCATGAGCAGGGGAGGGACAGAGAGAGAGAGGGAGACACAGAATCTGAAGCACGCTCCAGGCTCCGAGCTGTCAGTGCAGAGCCCGATGTGGGGCTCAAACCCACGAACTGTGACATCATGACCTGAGCTGAAGTCGGACACTTAACTGACTAAGCCACCCCGGCGCCCCAACATTGAATCTTTCAATCCACGAACATGTTGTATCTCATTAAAAATGTTTTATTTTTCTTTCATCAGTGTTCTATAATTTTCTGCACATAGATACTCCATATTTTGTTAAACTTTCATTAGTCTAAATATTGTGGAGGGTGCTGTTATATATGGTACTTAAAATTTTTTTGATTCTAGTTACTCATTGTCACTTAGGCTATCAGTAATACCAATATTATTGAAATTTGCATTTTTACGTTGTTTCAGGTGACCTTATGAAAACTCACTAATTATAGAAGCTTCTTAATGAGGATTTTTTTGAGATTTTTCTACATAGACAATCATGTTGTTTACAGATAGGAATAGTTTTACCTCTTCCTTTCCAATCTGTATGCCTTTTCTTTTATTTCCATCTTATTGCACTTATTAGGACTCTGAATGAGATGTTGAGCACAAATGGTGAGAGCCAGTATCTCTATATTTTTCTCAGTTTTAGAGGAAAGCATCCAGTCTCTTAGAAAGATTGATGCTAGCTGTATATTTATTTTGTGGATGCTCTTTGTTAGATTAAGAGAATTCCCTTTTTTCATATTCTGCTAATATGATTTTTTTTTCTTAATTGTGAGTGGGTGTTAAATTTCGTCAATTTTTTTTTCTGTATCTGCTGATGTAATAATGGTTTTTCTTTACTAGTCTGCTAATAAGGTAAATTACTTATTTTTAGAATGTTGAAGTAGGCTTGTATTGTTGGAAGAAGCCCTAATTAATTATGAAGTAATTATGAAGTAATGTATATACATACATACATACATACATACATACACACACGCATATGGGGTATGTGTGTGTGCAGATACACACACATATAATCTAATATTTGCTTGAGAATTTTTGCATCTGAAGAATATCTGTACTTTTTTTCCATGTCTTTGTCTGGTTTCAGTCTCTGTGTAATGTCAGATTCCTGTAATGAGATGGGAGGTGTTCTTTCCTCTTTCATTTTCTAAAAGAAATTTGTGGAGTTGTTAGGACTTCTTCCTGGAATATTTGGTAGAATTTTCCAGTAAAACCATCTGGGCCTGGAGTTTTCTTTGTTGGAAGGATTATGATTATGAATCGAATTTTAAAAATAGTTTCAGATCTCTTCAGGTTATCATTTTCAGTTTGATAGTTTGTCTTTCAAGGAATTATCCATCTCATTTTTGTTTTTATTAGAATTTGTCTTATTTGAGGCTCACTGGGCATAGTGAATCTGCAAATCAATGCATTTTACCAAATTTGGGATGCTTTTTGCCATTATTTCTTCCAATATTTTTTTCTGCATCATTATCATTCTCCTCTCCCTCCAGGAGTCCAGTGACACAAATGTTTGCCCTTTTGGTGTTGTCCCACATGTCTTTGAGATCTGTTCATTAAAAAAAAAAAATCCAGTCTGAAGAACAGAGAAGATAATTTCTATTGCTTTGTCTTCAAGTTCACTGACCATTTCCTTTTTCATCTTGATTCTACTCTTGATAAAATCCACTGAATTTTTGAATTTCAGAATTTTACATTTCAGGGTTTTTGTGTGTGGATGTTTAAAAAATTTTTTTGCTCTTGGGTCAACATAAGGAGATAAAGAAGGAAAAACAAAACTAGTAAATATGCTCTCTTTTTTATGGTTTCTTTCAATTTCATTTCAAGAGTATGTTCATAGATACCACAGTTGTAATTGCCTCTTTAAAATCTTCATTAATTTTAAGATCAGGATCATCTTGGGCTGACCCCTGTTGTTCATTCATTTCCTTGTTAATTGGTCAGAGTTTCCTGGTTTTTTATATGTTGAATATGTTTGGATTAAATCTTGGATTTCGGAATATTTGATGAGACTCAGCATCTTGTTAAAATCCTCCTGAGATTGATGACTTCTTTTGTTTCTTTGTTTTAGCAGGAAGTCAATCCTGCTAAAGTTGTACCACTTCATTGGGTGATTTGCTCTATGTTTCATTTTCTAAGCCTTTTCTGTACTGTTTTGGATCCATTTTGTGCATTTCCCATTCTTTTGGGATGTGGGTGGTAATTTTAATCTTAGCTTAATTCTCAAAACCTTTGTTAGGTTTCTTTGTGTCTGTGTCACGAAAGCACTGGTTGGGGTGGACCTGGAACTCGTATTTACATACCGCATTAGGGGATCTCCTCTCCAGTTCTTTCTTCATTGGACTTCTCCAGTACTTTCGGACTCCTAGGATCTCTGTTTCTTTGGCTAAAAAAGGCTAGTGTTTCTCTCAGTTTACCACCCTTTGCTGTTGTACAGTTCTGACTATCTGGGCTGCCTTTGGGATTGAGCAATGGGGGTGTGGTGGGAAGTTTGGGGGAAGACAGGGACCAGAAGAGAGATGCTGACATTCTCACATTCTTAAGATCACTTGGTTGGGTTCATTAGCTCCATTCCTTAGAATCAAGAGATAGGCATTTAGAATCTGGAAAGAAAACGTGTGTCAAAGGTGTGGCAGTAGTGCAACATCGTGGCTGCAAGTGGTCTCTAAGCAGGACTGGGGGAGGGAAAAGGAAGGATTCCCTCTACATTCTTCTGTTCCCAGGGGTCCCTTTTCCAGTCCTCTGGAGAGAAAAAGGCTTTCTCTTGAAGTTCTCTGCCATCTGTATCCACTGTATATTTCAGGGACTCAGGCCCAGCCTTGGGTCAAAGCCAGAACATAGAAGATCTAGAAACCATCATTGTACTGGTCGTTATCTTAAGTTTTTACTTCGCTCCTTAAATCATTTGCTCTTGTTAATTTTTTAGAGTTGTCAAGTAGCATTTTGTGTATCGTCCAGAGTTTTTAGTTATAATCAATGGCGGGGAGAGAGAGAGTATAGTGGACTTACTCTATCTTAGCTCCTTAGGTATCAGGAGCCCAAAAGAATGTTTTTAATATTAAATGTTATTTTATTTGCCAATCATCAAATAACAAATTACAGTAACAATATGGGAAATCTGGGAAATACAAAATTAAACTACCCATAATCTCACAACTTAAAATTAAGTACTCCTAGCATTTTTATGTATACCCTGTCTGCTGACTTTTAATGTATAGGTAGCTGTTTTTCAGAAGCGACTATATTCTATACACTTGTGTATCTTTTTTCACTTATTACAAAGGAAGATTTTAAATGTTATGAAAATTACAGTGAGTTTACAATGAGTTCATTGAATAAATCCCTTATAGTTTATTCAATTTTTTCCCTATTGTTAGACATTTGTTTTTGAAGTATTTGCTACCGTAAAATTGCTGTGATTAACATCTTTGTGTATAAATATTTCCCTAAATTGAGATCATTCTTTAGGTTGGCTTTTTGGATGTATAATTAAAAACTCATAGGATATGAATGTCTTTGAGGGATTTGTTACCTAATTGTAAATTGTACAATACTAACTATCCCGCTGGCAGTATTTAAGAGTGCCTAATTCCTGGCAATTGAGGTAGCCCCACATATCTTCTACAAGTCTTTATTGGGGCTCTGTCCATTTCCTTGAACCTTATGGACTTAATCAAGACCCCATTCACTATCTGGAACACTCCTATTCCATCTTTTTTTTTTTTTTTTTTTAACATTTATTCATTTTTTGATAGAGACAGAGTGTGAGCAGGGGAGGGGCAGAGAGAGAGGCAGACACAGAATCCTAAGCAGGCTCCAGGCTCTGAGCTGTCAGCACAGAGCCCGTCATGGGGCTCGAACTCACGGACTGTGAGATCATGACCTGAGCCGACATCAGGCACCCAACCGACTGAGCCACCCAGGCGCCCCTGAACACTCCTATTCTGAACACTGTCTTACTGCTGTGCCTTAAAACTTTATCACATGTTGCCCTGGTGCCATAATGACTTATGCAAGACTTGTGCTATTTGAGACAGTCACTTGAGAAGCTCAACTGTAATCACCTCACTTTCTTTTTTAAAACCTATTAGTCCTCTGTTGCCGATGGGAAAAAGTCCAAGTTTCTTAACATGACACAGAAAGCATTTCACTATCAGCCTTGTTTATTTGTGATGCTCCATTTCTTACCATTCTTGCATCACAAGTTTGGTTTGAGGTGTACTCAACTGTTTGTTCGTATGTTCTTTCTTGCCTTTGTATCTTTATTCATGGTCTTCGTTCCCATGTCCTGCCACCTTCTTCCTTCCCCTACCCCTGCCACATGATTCTGATCCCACACAAATAGAAGCAGACACACACACATTTGCAAGTTCCTTTGTCTTGTATAACTTAGTTGGGGTGTCACTTCTTTCTTCAGAGTGTTTTTTTTTCCTGAACAAACCTCTGTTCCACTCCACTCACTACAGTCGTATATATGTTTGTTTAAGCTGTATTCAAATTATTTGCCTATAGATTTTTTTCCTCTTCAGTATATCATGAACCCTGTAAACTAGAGACTTTTTTTTTTTTTTTAATACTATCAAAACCCAGCACAATACCTGATGGATGCTAGGACTTTAAGAAACACTGATTAGTTGAATGAATGCATATATGCATGCATGAATGAATGAATAGCTCTGAAATATCCTTACTTTTGTTCATTTTTCACATTTATTTAGTGCTTTAGAAGAACATCTTGTTGTTGTTTTGGTTCTCAGGTGTGAATATTTGTTACTGGTGATGATGGTCAGTGACATGAGGACAGCCCTCTCAGCATTGCCCCATTGTGAACATAGTTCTTGATTCACAAGTTCAAATGGAGACTGATTCTTGAGCACTTATGGCTCTGGAATATGGCAGCAGTACACAAATCTTTGTATATTTTGTGTTAACTGATGTTGTGTGCCATGGAGTAAATGCTTTTTGTTTTTCTCTTTTTTTCTCCACACTCCCCCTCCTTCAAGTTCTATATTTTGTGTCTGTGAAAACTTCAGGATGTATGGTTAAAATTATTTTAGAACTAGTCTGTTAAAGAGCTATGAGAACCATTTGGTTTCACTCTTGCAAAGTAAAAACAGATTAAAAATTATAAAATGTGTAAGTGGTTATTTAGGGAAGGGCGTTTGAGACTGTAAAATTATTTACGTGTAAAAATATTACTTAGGCTTTCTGATTTTTTTCTCTCTCCTTAGTTCACTAGGACCCACCCAAACTCCATTCAATACAGATTTTCATACTTTCAAATAGGTATTCAGTTTAAGGTAAACATCCCATAAAATGAAATGTAGGCAATTAGATAAAGCAAAATATAAAGCAGGAATAAAGTTAGAACAAATCTCACCTGACTGTCCCAGTACGTGCATTTTCTTTGGATCTTAACCCCTTAATATGGACTGTAGGGTAAAAGTCGGAATTGTCATTTTCACTATTCCTTTTTTTCTGGTATTGTTTGTCATTTTCCCCTATTGATAATTATCCTTCCACATCCTTCCAGAAACACCAACATGGGACAGACATGTACTGTTTTCTTTGCCCACTTCCTAAAATATATTATGTGAGCTTGGAATTGGTGTTAGGTGGTCCTGAGTTCTTTAGGTGTGGGCTCCAGCTCCTGTTATCTTTGGACCCCAAGGTGAGGTTAGATTTAGCATCCACCAGCTGGTTTGGTCTGTATTATTCATTCATTCACACACACACAAAAAAAGTGTCCATTACTGTTTTACATGGTAAAAAGGCACAGGGTCTGCTCTTAGGGAGCTCACATGGGAAGCAGCCCAGTGATGAAGTGACCAAATCAACGGGCAATTGTAGATGACACTGTAATGTACAATGTACTGGCAGAAGAGTGAATGGAAGGTTCTTTGAGTGCATCTAGAGTAACTTTGGTGGATCAGGAATAATTTCTTGGAGGCAGTGAGAACTAAATGTTGATGTTACTGAGTTATAATTTGGGATATAAAAAAAAAATCCTTCTGTGCTTTTGGATATGGGTGTTTAGCTCTTAGCACTGGGTTTCCAAGTATGTCCTTATTAGTCTGTACCTTACTACTCTACCAATCTGTCCTCTCTCTCTTCCTGGCATTGTATCTTTAACACGATGGAGCATCCGAAGAACTCTTCTTGGAACAAGTAACGAAATCCATAAGGCGCATTTATGCAGGGCACCTAGCTTTATCCCTCCCTCGCTGTATTTTTAGGCCTAGTGGGAACAGTATTGCCATCAGTGTTTGCCAAGTGCAATTGCCAGGAGGAATATTGCAGGGGGCTTGTTGTTAAGGTGAGGTTATGTGAGGCCCAGCTAACTCTTTGGCTATTGACAAGTTGTAGTTTAAATTACTCAGGGGGAAAAGAGGGAACTTTTGTCAGCAGTTTTGAATACAGGAGGAAGTGTTGTCTCTAGAGAAATTACAATTTAAAGCATGCTGTTTTTCATTTTGGAGCTGGTCCTAGTAGCTGTGTATATTTTTCCTTCCTCGCTGGCTGAATGACACTCTGTAGCACTCCAGCAAATTGGGGTGAGGCTTTTAGATCCATTCCCATGGTTCTAGCTGGCTAGCTGCAAGTGCCATGTTGACCACACATTCTCCCCTTGAACCGTACAAGTACGATAGGAATTGACATCACTAAACAAGCTAGGGTATGTTGGCCGTGTAGATCGCTTCTAAAAAGGATTCTTAAGTATAATTTTTTTGGGGGGTACATTTAGACAGTTGTAATCTGTTCATAATTTGGTATAGTCAGTGGTAGTGTAGACTGTAGATCTACATTATCTGGGTTCACATTCTGGCTCTGTGTATCCTTGATAAGTCCATTATTTTACTCACGTGTAAGGTGGGAACAGTAATAATGACTTCTTGTAAGAATTAAATACATGAATATATAAAGCACTTAAAATATTACCTGGCCTGGAAAAGTGCTCAAGTGCCATTAGAAATCATTAAAAATTAACGAACACTGAATTATATGGCATCAGGGAATGAAGAGCAGTGGGAATGCTTAGGGTTTTGTGATAAAGATCTGCAGAGCCATTCAGGGTTGCTTTGTGGGAGGCATTGTATACATGTGCTGAAAAAATACCAGAGTCTGAGAGCAGTTTCTTTATCCTCCGCTATCATTCTGGTTTTTCACGTAAGCCTCCTTTGCTCCATATCCAAGGAAGCATTTTTGTCCCTTGGAAGTAGCTCATTCCTTTATCACCGTTAGTAATCATATAAATTAATTGGAATCACCTTTGAGGTGTTTGTCCAGCGGTAGCCTGTGGCAGCCTTTCTGGAAGAGTCTCCTCTTAAAACAGGCTTTATAAAATAAAGCTTGTTGCAGAGTGTTTGTTTGCCCTCTCCTGCATGTTATTTATGTACTTACTCTGTAATTTCTTTGGAGTGCCTTCTTCTTTTTGCTTGAAGTATGTTTTGTGAATTGAAGTTCTCCCTTTGTTTATAACCTTGCATTGTGATGCATTTTGTCCTTGAGTTTTTCCTGTCTCATTCCTTTACCAATTGGAGGAACATTTTTTCTCTCAGTAATAAAATGAGTCTTGAAGTGAACGTAATTTGGTTTTTACATTGTCTTGTTCTTGTGTTCGCATGTGAGCAGTGAGTGAAGTTCAGGTTCAAGGACAATTGTTGCATTGCATGTGGTGTGCAGCTTTGAAAGCAGTATAAAGCATAATTGCCATTTGGTGAAATTTGACTGTAGTCCTCATCACTACAAAAGTTCTTTAAAATCACCAGGTTAGGTTCTTTACTGAGTGCTTTGTTCTATATATGGGTTCTGAATGTATGATAAATGTTTTTGTAATTTGTCATTTTTTAATGTTTATTTATTTTTGAAAGAGAGAGACAGACCGTGAGTGGAGGAGGGGTAGAGAGAGGGAGACAAAGAATCTGAAGAAGGATCCAGGCTCCATGCTGTCAGCACAGAGCCTGACAATGGGGCTTGAACTCATGAACTGCATGATCATGACCTGAGCTGAAGTCAGATGTTTAACTGACTGAGCCACCCAGGCGCCCCTATGGTAAAATTTTTAATGTCCATGTCTCATTATATATATTGCCTAAACTAAAAGGAACTTTTTATTATGTGTCATTTTGGTCTCTATTCAGGGGAGACCAAGAAATATGCCCTTATGGTTGGCTTAAACACACCTCAGATCAAAGTTATTAAGCTTTCCCTATGATGTCCTTCCCATGGCATATATGGAAAATCTTACTTAAAAGGATTCTTAGTAAGGGACAACATTCTGTAGCAGCTAGTAAGAAAATTTTGGTAAGGGTTCATTATGTAGGTACAATACAGTCTCATTTTTTCTGTATATAATGGAACTCACAGTTTATTTATAAACTCATTTCTCCAATGTTTTCAGATACTGGCCCCTTCCACATAAGTATATTCTTATGTGCGTCCCTTGGTATGGACTTTTTCTGTTGAGTTCCCCTTAATTTTATACCTTTTTTATTGATCTGGCAGCTTTGAACACACTCAGCTTATTTTGAATGATCCTTGGTTCTTCTAGTATTTTTTTTCCTTCCTGAGATTCTGTAGAGTATAGATATTGTTGCTGAGTTGTGAGATATCAAATGGGTTGTTAAACATGGAAGTGCTTTGTTTTGCTGTTTCATTTACCTCAGCAAACATTTATTAAGTGCCTATGCTGTGCCAGGTTACCTAAATACAAAAGACAGGTCCCTGCTTTTGAGGTTCAAAACTGTGGTGGAGATCTCTGTAAAGGTAGAATTTCTGTACACAATGGTAATTATAACGATGGAAACATGTGACAAGTGCTCTATGAGCTCAGAGGGAGGTCGCGCATGTAGCCAGCTTGGTCAGTCAGGAAAGGCTTGTCTGGATAAGCTAAGTCTTAAGGAGGACTAGGATTTAACTAGAGAGAAGCAATGAGCCTGAGCCTAAGATGTAGGACAGAACTCTAGTCAATAGAAATGATTTTACATAGTTGTGTAAAACATGAGAGTATATATGTGGTCACTACAGGATGCAGTTATTTCTGCTATAATGGGACCTATGCATTCTTAAAAATCACTGTTGCAAAATTACACAGTGAAAAGCCCCAAGGTCTTATGAGGAAAAAAGGGGTCAGGGACAAAGCACTAAAAAACCTTGTGTCACGGGAAGAAAAAAAGCTAGAACCTAATAAACCTGAGCACAGTTTTACACATTAAATGGTTCAGAATTGTATGAATACTTCAACAAACCTGGTGCAGTGCCTTGCAGAAGATCTGAAAGATCTGAAATTTGCCTTTTGAAGCTGGCCTGAGAAGAGCCGCAGCTTGGGAATGATGGCGAGGCCGCGGCAAGAGGGCTTCTGCCTGGGAGTGAGAATTGTAATACCAGACAAGTGGCTCGTGAGACGGCAGCTAAGGGGTGGTGGGTGTCGAAGTGTGCGTGTGTATGGGGGGGGGGGGTTGGTTTTTTATTTATTGTATTCCTGCGTGGCTTGGTTTAATTGGGTACCCTTCTCTTTGTTCACCCAGTCTTTCCCAAAGATGAAATTGCACGGAAGCAAATGCAAAATTTGGTTATGCTAAATTATTTCCTAATATAATCTGTCATGTTGGGACAAATTCGTGTTTTCAAAGCCAGTGCTGTTGCAGAAGTGACTGGCTTGTACTGGGGGAGGGTAACAACAGATGTCTGCAGTGGCCAGAAAGGTAGGGTGTGGCTCTGGCATAGGGCTCCCATCTCTGTGTGCGGCATCTTTTTAATATTTGCCGTTGAAGATTGTTGTGGTTTCTTTAAATCTCTAGCAAATTCATCATATGATCTTTCGTGATGTTACTGGCTTTCCTGTCCATTCTTTTCTCTTCAGTATCTTCCTTGCACCCCACTGGGAATTTTTACTGTGATCATATTATCTGTTTCTGACCCTTGTCGCTCCTGAGAGTGGCCCACTTTGTTGTCAGTGGCTGGGCTTTTTCCTTGGCCTTCCATCATCTCATGTCAGGCCTTTTTTACATTAGTGCAAGGGCTGCTGGGAATTTAGTTCTGTCCTACAACCACCACCCAGACCCTGCTTTCCCCTGAGTGACCACTTTGCTGTGGTTTGGTTTCTGTGCAGATTGGTTACTTGTACTTAATACGTCGCTGCTGGTATGTTTCGTGCTTTTTGAAAATTTACCCTCATGTGCTCACCGCTTGAAGCTGTGCTTAGCAATTACAGTGGACCTGAGGGGAATTAGGAGTTCTTTTAGATCATATACCTATGTAGAAAAAGTGAAACCTTGCATCTCTGTCAGCTGATGATCATTTAATTTTCAATAAGTAGTTGCAAACCTTTCCTGAATGTATAGTGTAAAGACAGGCACAGCGTCACATAGTTTACCTGGATGCTTTTCTTTCATCCTCACAGTGGTCTTAGGACGTAGGTCCTATTATCTTCTTTTTTACACATAAAGCTACTGAGACGCAGAAAGTTAAGTGAATTATCCAAGGTCACACAGATACTTGTTCAAGGTCACATGGTAGAGTGCCTATACGAACCTGGATAGTTTGATCTAGACCCTACGCTTTAAACCATCATTGCGTAATTGACTTAGTTTCTGTCAAACAGTACTGTAGGCACCTTGAGCTTGTACTGGGAAGAAGGCCTACCTCAATGTAAAGGACCATGATACTTGGATAGTTTACAAATCAGATCTACTAGCAGCTAAGTCTCTGCCCTCAGTTACATAGATGGATCGTTCATCACTTTATATGTTGGGCATTCATTAGAATATTTTAATAGTACTTCAATAGTTATTGGCTAAATTTTTCACCTGCATTTTTTATAGCATTTTTGTTGTTGTTGTTAACTAAACTCGGTTTGTAGTGGTAACATAGATGGTGAGGGGAGAAACATGACCTCTTTCCTATTATGGGTTATAGAGCCCTTTCATGTATCAAAGCGTAAAGCCCTAATGTACATGCTGAGGTGGGGTTGGGGGCATGTGTGCAAAATAATCATAAGAAATGTGCTCAGATATGAAATAGGGGAGTTCATAACTAGAACTAAATCAACTACTTGGTTCTGTGTTGATAAGCAAAATAATAAAGATGGAAACTGAAAACAAGGAAGTTCTAGCGCCATCTTGTGGACAGATCACTGCAGTCAGGTTCTGCCCCTTTGCCTGTGCTTCTGCTGGTGGAGTGTGGTGATGGGGTGCTGTTACCACGTGGATGGGGATGTCGTGGCATGCCTGTGCTGAGCACCTATGTTTCTAACCAAATGTTGGGCTTCTAAGAGTTAGAGATGATGAAATTAGATATCAAGCGTACTGGGTAACCTTGACAGTTTATAGTGCCCTTCTATATGTATTATTTTATTTATTGCATATCTGTAAGGTAGGCAGGGAAGCTATCATTCTTACTTAATAGGTGAGGAAATGGGTTAATTGACTTGCCCAGGGTCACAACCAGTAAGTGATAAAGCTGTGACTTGATATACAATCTTTTGTGTCCTAATCCAGGGGATTTTCCTGTTGTACTGTGTTTTTCATAATGCGTGAGACTGTTGTATGTGCAGGCAGTGGCTGCTTCAGACAATTGCTTTTGAAGCTTCTTTTCCTTATTATTTTGTAGTATTTTGATTTCTTCATTATTTTCTGTATTACTGGAGGTCTGGGATCTGAGGGCTTCAAATTCTTGTCAAGAAGGTCCTAAATCTGTTTTTAGAGTTAGATGCATAGAAAGTGACAAGTCCTTAAATATACAGAATCTTTGTTTAGAATTTGCCGGGCAATGATTTTTAGCAGGGAGAGGGAAGCCCTTTCTATCTGAAAGGGAGAGAGAGGTTTCATCTTGATTTTTGACAGAGCAGAGGACTCAGCACGTGATGAAACCATGCTTTGCACTGGGCTTTTGTTTCTGTTTCAGCCTTGTGGACTTCAGGCGTTGGTTGGAGTCTTAGGAAAGTCTCATACTGCAGATTCTGTATCCCCACTAGTTTCTTAGTTGACTGAGATCAGGGCATCTATGGGTCCTGTTGGTTGCTGTGTTCTCAGCATTTAGGAGGCACTCAAATAATTGAGTGACACATGAAGGAACTTTGGTTGTTTTCTTTCTCTTGGATCAGTGCTCTGATTCATTAGGAAGTTAGTGGGGCACAAGAGTTGAAGCTAGACTCTGGAGTCAGACATACTTAGATTTGATTTGATTCCTAACTGTGGTCCTTCTGATTAGTACCTATCTTTCTCAGGTTTTTCGAATGAAGTACAGTTGACATACAATGCTACATTAGCTTCAGTTGTGTAACATGGTGATTTGACAACTGTATACATAATGCTCTGCTCACCACAGCGTAACTATCCTCTATTTCCATACAATGCCATTATAATATTATTGACAATAGTGTCTGTGCTGCACCTTTCATCCTCGTGACTTATTTATTTCATAACTGGAAGACTGTATCTCCCACTCCCCTTCACCCATGTTGCTTCTTTGCCCATCTTGATTCTCCCCTCCAGCAACCATCACTTTGTTCTCTGTGTGTATGGGTTTGTTTTTGCTTTCTGTTTGTTTGTTCATTTGTTTTGTTGTGTAGATTCCACATATAAGTGAAAACATTGGGTAATTGACATTCTCTGACTTATTTCACTTGGCATCATACCCTTGAGGTTCACCTGTGTTGTCACAAATTTGAGCCTTGGGTTTCTTAATTGTAGAATGGATAGTTTATAATGACCACATAGTACTGTGCATGTAAAGAATTTGGCACATACTTGGTACACAGTAAGTTTTAAATCAAGGCTAGTTGATATTGTCATAATCATCTGAATTCATTTGGACTTCCATACTTCTCATAGAACGGGCTAAATATTCCAAGGTTATAATGTTCGCTTTTATTACATCTCTAAATATGGTTCTTAAGATTTTAGTATCAGTCCAACCCGTAATTATTCATTGTGTCAAATCGCTTTGCATGTTGGAGTGCCACTGTACTGACTCATGCTTATTTTCTTTGGTCAGTTGAGGATGAAGCCTTGGATATCAACTAGAGCCTTTCACACTAGTATCTCCATTTTTGTACTGACAAAATTTTGGGGAAAACATAGGCCCGATTCTGGGCTGTGCAGATGAGCAGAAGCAAAGTGAAATCTCTGGTAAACCTTTTTGTACCTGGTAAGAGAACCTTGTTTGATTGTTCCTGCAATCATTTTCCGTATCTTACAGAAAGTCTAGACCAGAGTCACTCAACCTCAGTATTGCTGGCGTTCTGAGCTGGATAATTCTTTATTGTGGGTGGCTGTTCTGTGTGCTGTAGGATGATTAGCAGCGTCTCTAGCCCCATCTGCTAGGTGCCAGAAGCATTCCTCCCCTCCCTGTTGTGACAACCAAAAACATCTTCACATTGTCCAAATATCTCCCAGGGAACAAAAATCAGCCTGGTTTGAGAACCCCATATGTAAACCTTTCTGTGTTAGTGTCTTGCCAGATACTGTCTCCTTTCAACTAATGACTGACTTTTCTCCTTTAATTTTTTCCTTCTTCCTGTCATTCATTCTCAGCTCACTTCTTTTCCCTCTGAGAGTACCGATTTGCTTAGGTTCAGGGAATTACTAAAGTACTCTCTGTGAGTGCAAAGGTTTTAAATTCACAAATGCTCAGTGATTATAAGTCTCAAGGGCCATGTTTCCCAGAAAGTAAAAGTAGTAAGTATTTCTGCTTCTCTTTAGCAAAGGATATTGTCCTTTTGAAGGAAGGATAACATTTTGTCAACATGGAGGCAAGTGATGTTTGTCTTGCTTTCTGCTCTTTCTTTTATTTCCCAGTGCTCCCTTTCCAAAACTTCAAACTTAATCCTACTTACTTCTTGTAGTGTACAACCTTTTACTGTCCATCTTCAGTATGTAAGGAGTTCCATATGTATTGGAAATCAGTTAATGATTAGGAGAGCCAGATTATCAGTCAAATTTGTTTGAAATTGGAAATAATTCATAGGAGTCACTGTATTGGGCCTCTTAACATTTGCATTTTCTGCAAAGTATAGCTTGCTAACTTAAGTCTCATGGGCTTTGCTATAATAAAACGAAGAATTGTCAGCGGACGATATTTTCAGATATGAGTCTTCCCTGCACTTAGTAAGTCGTCTCCTCAACCACAGTTTTTTTTCTATATACAGACAACCAACATACGTTTCAAGAGTTTTCAGATAGAAGTTGTCCCACTTTCTGGCTATCCCTGTAACTTCTTGGGAGTATTTTTTTTTGCTCTTGGTGGTGGAATGCTCTTCCATGTTCATGGTCTGTGAGTAGATAAGGATGTTGAGCGGAGGGACACATTGTATATCCATGCAAGCTGCTGGAAGATAGAAAACCAAATTTTAAAATTGTATGTAAATGACGTGGCAGGCTTTGTAGAGGGTAGGGGTACAGTTCTGGTTCTGGGAATGCGTGAATTTATTCTGAAGATATAAATAACTCTAGAGGAGAAAAGACAGCTGGAAAAATATATGTGGCCGAGTGGAGGGCATTATAAGGAAGAAGTTTGGGGTAGACAGACTAGACAAACATTTGCTGCCTTGCGTATAAGAAGAGGGCTATGAAGATTTATGTATTATCTGTAGAAGGAGAGTATTGGCCTGCTTCCCTCTGAGTCTAGCACTCTGTTATTACTAGATGACATTCTTGAAGAGCTGGGAAAGGGGCAGTGTTTGCCATTTAATACCCAAAATGCAGTAGGAGCTCTCTCCTCTCTGTACCTCATTACAACAATCATGTAGCAGAGAGAACTGCAGAATGAGAGTTGCCTTAGACAAAAACCTGGGCCTACTTCCTCCTCTCCTTGGGTATGGTCTATGCTTGAGTATATTCTGTGCTCATAGACTTGAGACTTGCACATATCCGAGTTAAATTCAAAAGTGAATCTGTCACTTACAGTGTTTTCATGGGTTAATGAGGTTTCTTAGGTCTTGCTTTATTTCTGGATGTCCTAAAGTATCCTATAATAATATAGCCACATTTAGGATCAATATTGCCTTTCATTATTTCTGAAATTTGTATAGGACTATCTTCAGGAACATGGCAACAGAGTGGGTACAGAGACAGTCAGAATGGCCTACAATCACAAATGGAACATTACATTAAAAAAATAATTCTTCAAAAAAAATTAAAAAAATAATTCTTCAAAAACCCTCTGTTAAGTGCATACAACATGCGATGCATTTTGCTATGTACTGGGGCTATAAAAGAGGAAACAAACAATCAAACAAACACAACAGCAACCATTTCCAAATTATAGTTTGCTTTTCTCAGTTTGCAAAAGCATGGTGATTAGAATAGAACCAACGCACAATACTAGAAACCCTGAGGCTTGGAATACAAATGCTCGTGAGGGCCCTTTGCTCTGGACATCTCTCCACATTGGGTCAGCTGCAGAGGAAGTTACTGAGGGCAGGAGAAGCGGAAACTGCTATGTCCATGTGGCCTCGAATGCCTCTGGATTCATTTTATGTTGTTCTGGATAGATTCTTGGAACCCTGCCCCATTTAAGTTTTTCGGAAAGCTTGATTTGGGGTTCAAGTGCCATATGCGAGGGGTGTGGTTTTTGGATCTTCTCTGGAATGTGGGAATCGACAAAAACAGATGAAAATTCTGGGGCAGGCTTTGCTGTCCTAGAGTGTCCTCCTACCGACTAGTGGTTCACCTGCATGCTTTTGCTCTTATGAGTTTTTCAGGCCGAAGTCCACCCTTCTCAATCTTCAAGGAAGTTCTGGCAATCCCAAATGGGCCAAGGTTGGGAGAGGGGCTCAGGACAGGAGGGTTAGATGCAGTTGTTAATGATGGTTTAATATAGTCAATCTTTAACCTGGTAGCAAAATGTCTAAATGGCAAAGGGATTGATTTCTTTCTCTGTCTTGCAGCCTCTCTGTGACCTTGGGCAAGTCACACTTCCTCTCCAGGACTGTTTTCACATCTATAAAATAAGGGAGCTAGAGTAGGAAAATTTCTAAAGTTGATCAAAGGAGAAGTACCTCTAATTCTATGTCTTGTTGGTAGTTCTCTTTTGAAAGGATAGGAATGGATCTAAAGCTGTCTCCTAGGACCCTATACTGAATCTTGCTTGTAAAAGTTTTACTTGTTTGCACTAAAGAGGGTAGCCTTTCAGGATGAGAACGAGCACCCGTAAGGTACATCAATCAGTTTCTACTGCAAAGAGCAAGATTCTTCTTGATTCTTCTTGACTCTTCACTGATTCTTCTTATCACTGGCATCCAGAATAGTGGCAATGAAATGGGAAAGAATGAATTGGGTAATTATTATTGCTGCTTGAGCAGACAGAGGAGTATGGCTTCAGAGTTCCTGGATACCATTTATTACTGTCTTGTCATTGTTGCCAGAACTGTGAAGAAAATGCAGCTAGGATAAGAGGTGTTAGAGATAAATTTTTTTTCAGGCACAAGTTTATTATTTTTTTCTTTTTTTGTTGTTTTAAATCTGTAAAAGAAAGTGGGTTCTAGAAGCTGCAGTGATTTAAGCAGCAGCAAGTTTGTGCATTCGTCTTTTTTTGGTTTTCTTTAAATTCGGTTAAATTTCCACACTGCTGGCACACCTCACTTGCACGCAGTTCTGGACCCTACATACTAAGTGTAGTAAAAAGTTACCTGCTCCCCATCTGGGGTAATTACTCTGGAATAATAATTTTCACTGAAATCTAACTTAACTTCGTTAAGGGGACTGTGACAAGATTATAAATGATATGATAAATGATATCAACAAGTTATTCTTTCTGTGTGGAAATAAAGGGGTAAAAATGGGGAATGGTATCCAACTTGAGAAAATGCAGGACTGGTTCGAGATGAAAACACCAGGATGCCCAGAGAAATGATTATGTATAAGTGGTAAGTTCTGACTGAAGTTGTCATCAGCCAGTGTTTGATGCATACCTTTTCTTTTACAGGAAAAATAAAAGATAAGTACACATTGCTGTTGGCATCAAAGAAGCAATCTGAATTTAAAGAGCTGGAATCTTTTTTTCTTGCATTATCTCCAAAGCTGTCAGTGATGTAAATTATGATTGCAGAACTTCTATTATTGTGGCAGTATTATAAGCAGGAAGAATATAGCAGTATTTTCAGATCCCAGGTGGAATACGTCTGACTGGCACTTACATCCCAGATTTTGATTTATAAAAGCAAGAACAAAATCATGAAGGGAGTGTACGTGTTGCTCCACCTAATCTGTCATTTTTTGAGTTACATCCAATTTTATAACTTCAGTAAAGTTTTTTCTATTTCCCTCTTATTTAGAAAAAAATAAATGCAATGCTATCATTTTTAGAAAGAAAATTCCAGAGTTGAGGATCATGAATGACTTATTTACTTTAAGAATGAGTTTCCAGAACAGTGATTAGAAAGGTTTCTAATTCTACATTAGAAATGTGGGAATTTTCTTTTGTGCTAAGCATACTTGAAAAAGTTATAATTGTACAGTTCATAGGAACCAATTAAAATTGGGTCATCTGAGTTTTATTCTCTTCATGGCAGTAGAAACCTTACATGTTGTGATATTTTGATTCTTTTTTTTTTTTACTTGCAATCAGAATGCCAACCATTATCGGTTTTTTAAAATAGTAGTGTTCCCAGACTTAGTGTAGTTGAAACCATTCCCAAGAGATACATCTCTTAGCCCTTGATTAAGCTCAGTTTTACTTCTACCTTGTTCAGATGACTGAAATGGAAATAGGGATGTTTAAACAGGAATGTAGCATCCAGTAATCACGAGTAATCCTTCTCCAGTAGTTTTTGCTGGAAACATCTGGAATATGACTAATGGTTTGGGAAATAGGACCTATGAGTAAAAGTTAACAGGAATTGAAAATTATTTCACATGTGGATAAATAAATGGTGATTTAAATACAAATTGTCAGTTTATGAGGAACAGTTGGAAGAAGGACAGTAAATGTCATCTATTCTTCTAAATAATAAAGAACATACATAACATCAGGAGAAATTTGTATTAGGACTAAAGACAAAGATTTGTAGCAATGGCCCAGAGAGATGTTAACTACTGTAGTGCATTAGAAAAAAGACCAATAGTTAACTATTAATAAAGTATCAGGATTTTATCTTGGACAAAATTATTTCCAAGATCAGTTGGAAAAGTTTTTTCATTTATCAGTGAAGTGGTAAACATGTTCCCATAACCCATTTCCTTAACGTTTGTATCACTTTTTTTTTTTAATGTTTATTTGTTTTTGAGTCAGAGAGCATGAGTTGGGGATGGGCAGTTGAGGGAGACACAAGATCTGAAGCAGGCTCCAGGCTCTGAGCTGTCAGCCCAGAGCCCTATGCGGGGCTTGAACCCATGAACTGTGAGACCATGACCTGAGCTGAAATCGGATGCTTACCCTACTGAGCCACCCAGGTGCCCCAACATTTGTATCACTTGTATCCATTATTTTGCCCAGGTGTGATAAAGATCAGGTATTCTTGGAAGTACATCTGAGGTACATAGAATGGTTGTTTTAGCATACAAATTTCAGGGGTCAGATATTCTCTTGGGTCCTGAGCTGAGTATGCTGGAGGTGTTCTGGCAAGAAGTAAACCACAGTAAGCTGTTTGTAACTAGAAGCAGTCACTAATGTCATGAGGTATGAAAATATGCAACTAAGGGAGGCATAATTTGATGTAGAGGAGTTGTGGGCAAAGAGAATTCATTGGTTTGAAAAGTATCATTGGAAATGTATTTTTTTTTTTTTTTTTGGTAATCAGACTTCCACTGCTTACAAATATGGTACACGTTAGGAGCTCAAATTAAAGTGTATCAAGAGCAGTGTGTTGGACACAATGTTCGTATATTCTTGAGAAAATGTTAAACTCCTTGAAGATATTTCTTGGTTTAATGGCATTCTTTTTATTTCCTAGGATGATATTTCATGATGCACTTTTTTTATTCCATAAGCACCTCTTTTCTTCCTCTATGCTTTTGTGTGGGATTGAAATAAAATAAAAAAATTTAGAGCTATACAATGCTGTCAGGCCCATAATGAAATCTAGCTTTATTTATGTGTGCTTCAAGGGTAGCAGTTTGAGCTGCTAACTGTGGTGTTAAACATTGTCTGATACTCCTCTCCCTTAAATCCTTTGAAAAGAGCAGATTTTTTATGTTCATGCAAAAGAGCCCTTAAAGGATAGTGAAGGAGGCATGTGGTTTGCTCATATATGGGATTATTTTATTATTATGTAACCTTTGCAATTGTTAAAGGAAGAAGCAGCCATGGAGTAAAGTAATACTGAGATGTTTCCCATAAACTCCAAGGGCTGTACCATTTAGGAAATTTGCAAGAAACCTTAATCATGCCTATAAATATGTGACCGATGTATTATGGCATAAATGAGATCATAGTATGAGAATGGAACCCAGATTATATCTCTCAGTGTATATACCTAACATAAATTACTTTAATTGAAATGACTGGGCAATTTAAGGTTTTCTAATAGCCCAGCTATAGATGATGAGTAGAGTGAAGATTTTTTAATGGGGCTTCATGACCTAAAGTATCTGAACTTTTCCCATAGAGAATAGCTGCCTTGATCTTACATAATCACAGCCTTACATTTGTATTGGGATGTTGTTGGTAACATGTGGGAAGGGACAAGGGCACCTCACATTTAGTCGGAAGAGTAGACACTAGAAGAGCAAGTGAGGCCTAACAATTAGAGGACTGTTAAGGTCCAGGAAACTAAAGGATGTATAGGAAAATGCTCTTCAAATGAGCAAGACCTGTAGCCTGGGCATCACCTGGGAGCTTGTTAGAAATGCAGAATCTGAGGAACAACCCAGACGTAGTGATTCAAAATCTGCATACACACACACACATATGCATGCAGATTTATATATATATGTGTATGTGTGTGTGTATATATATATATACATATATATATGTATATATATATATATACACACACACATACACATATATATATAAATATAAATACTTAAAAAGTTTTTTAATGTTTATTTTTGAGAGAGGGAGGGAGGGGAAGAGAGAGACAGAGGCACAGAATCCAAAGCAGTCTCCAGGCTCTGAGCTGTCAGCACAGAGCCTGACGCAAGGCTCGAACCCATAGGCGGTGAGATCATGACCTGAGCCAAAGTCTAATGCTTAACCGACTGAGCAATCCAGGTGCCCTGCAAAATCTGCATATTTAGCTCCTCAGGTTGTTGGTGTGTGCTGTGTAGACTGAATGATGCCCCCCCCCGCCACCTGCCCCCCACACACCAAATTCATATGATGAAACCTAACCCCCCTTGTCATGGTGTTTGGAAGGGGAGCCTTTGGAAGTAATTAGGTTATGAGGGTGGGTCCTTCATGGTTGGGATTAATGCCTTTGTAACAGAGGCCCCAGTTGGCTCTCTTGCCCCTGCTGCTGTGTGAAGTTATGGTGAGAAGATGCTGGTCTATGAATCAGGAAGCAGATCCTCATTAAACCCTAAATCTGCTGCCTTGATCCTGGACTTCCCAGCCTCCAGAATTGTGAGAAATAAATTTGTTATTTATAAGCCTTCCAGTCTATGGTATTTGGTTATAGCAGCCTGGACTAAGGTAATATGTACATTCAACTTTGAGGAACAGTGATCTACAGAATCCCTCAGATGGAATGGGCCTTAAATTGAAACTGAAGTGAGTGTATACAGAGTGGGGCATCTTGAACCTAGGATCAGGATCAAAGGGAGGGTATGTGTGTTTGGATTTGTTTGTTTTAGTGGTGGGGAGGGTGGGTTAAGGGAAAAGATGGTATCTTGAGTGATTGCCATGGTTAAAACCTCCATTATTGCTTGGCATTTGGTTTTATGGAGTGTGCATGAGGGACCTTGTTTACAGATAGGGGTGAAACACACACTGGATGACCATGGAGTCTGGCAGTTATTAAATGTCAGAATAGATCAGAGACTTGGAAGTCTAGTGAGAGCAGAAGACCCCAGCTGAGTCAAGTTTGGGGAAATGAATGCTGTTGGCTGAAGGTGAGGCAGCCTCTTGGGGGCAGAAAACCAATCAAATCTTACTCCCAAGAGAAAAGGCATTTTACTGGTGGGATATTTCCTGAGTCTGGCTTAGCTGTGTCCATCTCTCAGGTCAGCTGAGGCACTATTGCATGCATGTGTTCCCACCAGATGCCAGTAAGCCTGGGACTTTGAGGCTAGGTCCAAAGATGGAAACGCTAGTAATGCACGAATTAGGTTTTGCTAAGTTGATACATAAGAAACAAGAAGACATACATTTTCTGTCGGAAATAATAGGAAGCCATCCATCTCCTCGTTGGAGAAATGTCAATAATTATTTTTTTTAATTTTATAGTTTTAAATTTTAATTAAAATAAAGGTGTAATTTTTATGTTGGTTTTAATTTTGCTTAAAAATGCATACATGTTAATAAAGAAATTAAAAGAATAGTGAGTACAGTAAAAATTTAAATCAGTCTGTACTATAGTGTGAAAATATTTAGTGGGTTGTTACCTCTTTATCTACATTCCTTTAAATTTCATTTACTTTTCCTCTCCATTGGTGACCATACCTGAGGCTTTGTATGTAGCTTCCCATATTTGGGGAGGAAAAAGAATCTTATTCATGATAGCATTTGAAATTTTCAAAAGAGAACACAAGAATCTTTTAGTAACAACAAATATTTTGAATAAAACATGTACAGGACTTCTTAAAACTGTAATAAGGACCAGAAGTCAAGATCTTTCTATGAACTTCTAGCAGTGTCGGCAGGAAATGAGGAGCTGGGTTGCAGTATATTTTGGTCGTGCCAATTATGTCAATGAGATCAGAGGTATATATAAAAAATATTTTTAGTGGTTGCACAGCACTTAAGCTGTGGCAGTCCTTATCCTACACTCTTGTGGTTTAGCTTGGCAGATCTGAGATGGGATGTAAGCCACAAAGGGCTATGGTTCTTAAGACAAAATGAAGTCATACATTACAATCAAGGATAGGGAGGTGGAAAATCAACATTTCCCAATAGCCAAGCCCTTCACATAGAAATTTCAGATATATTTCACTCTTTGTGCCTTTATAGCCTATTATAACTCTGTAAAGATTGCCTTAATTTCTCTACCTGTGGATTTATGGGACTAAGTGTCTTGCCTTTGTTCATGTTCAGGGGGCTACCCGGTGCTGTATGGAGTCCTCCGAGGCAGTGACCTCTCACTCTTCTAGGTATATAGTGGGTGTTACATGAGTAATTCTTTTGTTGGGTGCCCATGGTGCAACTTGTTGACAGTGTAGCTAGGGAGCAACTACTGAGGTCATTCAATTGACCGGAGTAGGGAGTCTGGTTTGAGAGAGAAATGTGGAGAAGTGAGGAGACTGTGGGTAAGACTCCAGACAAACATGGAGGTTGACTCTTACATCATTAGTGACCAGGCAGATGATGGCTCCACCTCTCTGGTGCTCACTGCTTGGGATGCCACAGTAGAATATGGCCATAGGAGATCTTGGACTATGACTATGTAGGATGACTGGGAGGCTGCCTTAGGTAAGCTAATGTTTCAAATTGGAAAACTGGAAAATTGGAAAATTTATCACCGGAGTGTAACCATCCCTGGTAAAGGATGCTTTGTTGAGATAAGTGAATCTTGTTTGTGTTCTAATTACCTGTAAGTGTTAGAATGAGAAAATACATGTGGTGATATAAAAACGAATGGAGATGTTCATCTTACGGTTGATTTTATTGTGCTTTCCATTCAGAATCATAATTATGCCTTGTTTCTGGGACCTGATTATATCAGAAAAGGTCATAATATGAATCCCTTGTAGAAAATGGCTATTTTTTTTTTTAATGTGAAAACATATCGGTCTTTTTCTTTTTAAAAACAAATTTAACTTTAGAGAGCAAGAATGTGCAAGTGGGGGAGAGGGGCAGAAGGAGAGAGAAACCATCTAAGCAGGCTCCATGCGAAGCGTGGAGCCTGATGCAGGACTTGATCCCATGACCTTGGGATCATGACCTGAGCCAAAATCAAGAGTCAGCCATTCAACTGACTGAGCTACCCAGGCACCCTGATATTGATCTTTTTTAAGGGATAGATTGGTTGATAAAAGAAAAAAATACCCAGGGGCGCTTGGTGGCTCAGTTAAGCATCCGACTTCGGCTTAGGTCACGATCTCACGTTTCCTGAGTTTGAGCCCCGTGTCATGTTCTGTGCTGACGCTCAGAGACTGGAGCCTGCTTTGGATTCTGTGTCTCCCTCTTTCTGTGCCCCTCCCCGACTCACGCTCTCTCTCAAAAATAAATAAATGTTAAAACAATTAAAAAAAAATGCCCATCCATTGAAGACATTTTCTTCTTGCATGTTTCTTGTTTTAGCTTCATCTGAGCCAGTGTTCTGTGCCCTGTGCATTTGTCTATTATTCCCTCTGATCTGGAGGTACAGTCCCAGGTTTAAATCTATCTCAACTGTACGCATTTATTATAGGTTCAGGAAGGGGAGCTGGAAACTATCCTCTGAATAATCCTGAGAGGTTTTTTTTAATTGTTTTTTTCTTTTTAAAAGACACTAAAACATATCCTAAATTATCTCCACTAAGATTGGCTTTTGTTTCTGGTCATAGATAGTTGAAAAGTAATCCAATTGTTATTTAAAGATGGGTTTGTTAAGATTTACCTGGTGGTGTTTTCTAAGAGAAAAAAAAAAACATGTCAGCATTAAATTTGCTGTTTAAGTATCCTAAGAATATACTGCACATTACATACTAAACATATGTTTGTATGTTAAAAATGTCTAGACTAAATTTGTTTAAATGCATATAAATATACAATTGTTTTATATTAATACCTCTGATTATTTTTGGTGTTCATGCTTTGAGCCACTGTTTTTGAATCAGTTAGTTACATGTATATTTGTTTTTTAGAGACAGATGATTGTTCATGGGAAAGAGGCATACAGCCTTTTGTCTTTTGTAAGTGAATTCATGGTATGCATTTTAGAAATGGATTTTCTGTGGCAAGACTTTATCCGACACATTGTTGAAACTTTTATTAGTCAAGCCTTACCAAATTTCCATTTAGCACATTTATCCCTCCATTTAAACGTTAGGACATGAAGAGAATTTAAATAGCCTAGAAAATTTACATATATCTATTCAAGGAATCAGGATACTTCCTTAAAAATTTCTTACTTGACCTTGTAATGAAAATTAGGTGGCAAAAGGTGATAATTTGTTAACGGGATAGTGTGGAGTAATGGAACTCTAGGGCACCAGTGACCGGTACAAAGAGTAACGATTTTAATGTGGATTTATTTTTTTGGAGAGAGAATATTTAAGGTCCCCTCTTTAAAAACTGCCTTGACACTAGCTCTTAATTCAATTATATTTCTGCCTAAAAGCCCTTCATGTAATAATCAATTAGCAGGCCAAGCTGGAGGAAACCTCGCTGTGTGTAAATACAAAGAGCTCGTGTCTCTGTGTGTGCTCTACATGCCTGTGTATCAGTGGAACGGTGGAGTGTGTATATGTGTGTATGTATGTCCTTGACTGTGTGTGTGGTGTGTGTATCTCTTGGGGGGAGGGGAGGGTCTTTGCTCCTGAAGATGCTTTGTAAATTTCTTTTGTTTTCATGTATTTCTCTTTCCCTTTGTGTGCAGTCCCTTGGATTCTCCTCTGCACCAGTGCCCTAAGTGACAGCCACTGGCAGTAATGAGGCTGCACGCTCCACTATAATTGAACCCTGTCAGCGCTGCCCATTAAGGCCGTGGTGTGCATGCCAGCTCTTTAATCCCAGACCCATTTCTTCTCTCCGTCATTTCCCTTTTACTCATGGCACCGGTTCAATTTCCTGATCCCCTCATTGTGCACGTGGAGGTTCAGGAATGGAGAGTAATTGGTGTTGTTGCACCCGTCTTAAGAAGCAACCCTTTTAATAAAGACATGTTCACATCTGCAAACTAAGATCATTGTGTCATGATTGAGCATTGTTTGGGCTTCCTAGATAGTCTATTTGCAGTTAGATTTCTTTATTTTTGGTGGATTCAGATGCAGCATCTCAGACTCTCACAGTGGCGTGATAAAAAGACAGGTCTTTATGATGGAAAATATGCACATTTAATTTGCTTTTATATTAAAAACTAATTAGGTATTGTGAAATCCCAGTATAACATAAAACTTAAAGGGATTGTTAGTTTTCTTCCACATGCCAGCATAAAAATAACAGGCTTCTTGATTAATACACTCCTGGTTAGTCACAATTTCTGAGAAAAACTTCTTTCTTCAGATAGTTTTGTTAAGTGTTACAATCTTAACATCAAAATAGTAACAGAGGAATACCAGCATGCTTTTATCTTTACTTTTCTTATACAACATGTTCAAATTTTGTCATTGTTTTCGTGTTTGTGCTTTGCGTATATGATCCTTTTACGTGTTCAAACTCTCTGGTACGAGCAGAGATGACTTAGTTGTCCCACGGTAACATGTGTAACTCTGTTTAGAGTCCAACTTTCATCTCCTTATGCTAAATACACCCTTATTTACACTCAAAATGTAATTAAATGAAATCCCTTTTTGCATAATTTTGAATCTAATCTAATTGGGGCTTATCTTTTAATGTGGTTTCTAAGTAGGAATCAAAGAAAATCCACTTTGGGCCTTGGTAAGGGAGGCAGTTCAACTCAAGTATCACCTAATCGAAATCCAGAAACGTTGACAATGATCCAGCCTCTATAGAGATAGTGAGTGAGGGAAAGGGTGTAGGAAGGTAAATGGGAAGAGGTATTGACAAAAATAGTTTAAAAATTCAGGTGACTATTTCATGTAGAAATTAATAGAGTCAGATTTATCAACATTATCACTTGCTTCTAGATAACTTTGAAGTTTTGCTTAATGAAGTGGGAACACGTTTTTAAACAAATGGAAATTGTTGATATTTAGTACATGTTATCTGTTAAGTTATTTTGTTAGGCTAGCTCAGGTCTGAATAGTCTAGGACTCACTTTGTATAAAAGTAAAAAAAAAAAAACAAACAGAAATAGTTATCAGGAACAACAACAACAAAAGAAGTCAGTTGCAACTTGAGGATGAGATTTGTTTAATGTTCTGAATTTAATGTTCTATATTTGCTATAGTTGAGTGTTTGAACACGGTAAGACTTTTAATCACAATTTCGTCTAAACAATGAAAATTCTGTGTGGGTAGAGATTTTTGCCTCTGTTGTGCTTCTAGTTCTCAAAATGGCAGAAACAGTGCTCCGTAAATTTTATTGAATTTATTAATTGATTCATTTTATAATACAGACAAAAAGATTACCGTTACGACAAAGGTTTTCAACCTAGCTTCTTCATGGTAGAAAGCAAAGAGGAAGTTGTAGCAGAATAACCAGAGAAGATACCCTTTTATTATCAAGAAAAAAATATATGTCCAGGATGAAACACAATCTCTAAAGTAAACTTTTAAGCTTTCCACAACCAGCAGACTTTGGAGTTGTTTCTGTCCTCAAAATCACATGTCAACATTGTTTTGAACTCTATACATTTTTCTGATAATTTTTATTTGTTTCACTAAATGTTGTCAGGAAATATTTTTTTAAGTTTATTTTTTGAGGATGAGAGAGAGAACGCGCATGTGAGTGCATGGGGAAGGGACAGAGCGAGACAGAGGGAGGGAGAGTCCCAAGCAGGCTCTGCACCCTCAGCACGGAGCAGGATACTGGGCTAGACCTTGCAGAACCATGAGATCATGACCTGAGCCAAAATCAAGAGTTGGATGCTTAACCGACTGAGCCACCCAGACACCCCTCAGGTAAGATATTTTTTAAAGGTAACAGTAATAAAAATCAAAATTTAGTTATGTAATCTCTGTTAGAGGCAACATAACATGTACTTGATTTTTTTTTTCTTAAGAAAACACAGTTCAGAAAAGTCTCTTTAAGATGATGCAGTTAGTTTGAGCGATGTGAAATTGGCACATTTTTACATGAAACCTACCAATTTATATCTTATTTCTAGATGATGAGGTCACAGATATTTTTCTCCTGCTCCTTTCTCCTTCCCCCCACTTCCTCCTCTGTGTGTTTGTGTGTGAGTTTGTGAGTGAATGTGTGTGTGTGTGTGTGTGTGTGTGTGTGTGTGTGTAACGGGTGGTGGTGAAAAATTTGAACATGGAATAGGGAACCCAGCCCCGGTCACATGGTTCTAAATAAATCAACAAAAAAACAAGAGTGCTTCAAGTCTCTTTTTATCCTAAAAGAGGAGTTAAGGTGGCTGTGGGAGTCTAGTGGACTCCACCCTCTAATTTCAGGGCTCTCATTGATTTTGGTGTCATTAGCAATTTGACCCTTGATTATAACCATATGACTGGGAACTTTGACCAAGATAGAGAAGTGATCCAATGTTTTTTTTTTCTTTTCTTTTTTTTAAATAAAGGCCCAATTATAGTGAAAGGAAAATAAACATATGTTATATGTCTTGAGAAATGCTTGAAGAGTTTGTTATTGTGGGAGTTACAGATACTGTTTAAACGAAAACTCTGTATTGAAATTTGTTGCATTTTGAATACTTATGTGAAAGAAGTCATCAGCAGATGATTTTCCTGACATTCCTTCTCCTCCACATTTTTTATCCCAAATTTTTGAAACCAGCCACTATTATATCTGTTGCAGATGTCACAGTTATGCAAGGGTCCTCACACAAATGGGTGTTTCAGAGCCTGAACCTCTTGGAGCCTTAGACCATGTTGTCATAGGAGTGGATGTATTCTCTCAAGGCAGAGGCCATGACTTTTGCAGAAAAGATAATTAGACTAAAAAAACCCCAACAAAAACAGACAAATGTGCCTATCTTCCCCCTTTTCCTGCCTTTCATTTAGGCTCAAGCAGACTAATACCACCAAGGTCTCATTGAAATCCAGTTTCTTTTTTTTTTTTTTTTTAATATATGAAATTTATTGCCAACTTGGTTTCCATACAACCCCCAGTGCTCATCCCAAAAGATGCCCTCTTCAATACCCATCACCCACCCCCACCTCCCTCCCACCTCCCATCCAAAAAGCTCATCACATTGGGGCGCCTGGGTGGCGTAGTTGGTTGGGCGTCCGACTTCAGCCAGGTCACGATCTCGCACTCCGTGAGTTCGAGCCCCGCGTCGGGCTCTGGGCTGATGGCTCGGAGCCTGGAGCCTGTTTCCGATTCTGTGTCTCCCTCTCTCTCTGCCCCTCCCCCGTTCATGCTCTGTCTCTCTCTGTCCCAAAAATAAATAAATGTTGAAAAAAAAATTAAAAAAAAACAAAAAAAAACAAAAAGCTCATCACATTCCTCTGAGACTCTCCCTTAAGACCTTGCTGGACTCCTGATTTGCAAATGGTTATATTTTTAGCAAGAGCGTGACCTAGACTAGGGTCTGTTGGAAATATCTTATAAATCAGAATGTAACTGACTGTCAGTAACTTAGTTGGGTGGACAAGTTGTTTGGGGGAATCTAAGGTCATGTCTGTTAGATGATGACTGACATTAGGTACAGTGGCCACAAATACACAGATTCTCTGTTGACAATTTGTTTATCATATCTTACTTAAAGAGCTGTCATTTCCACTGACATGAATGAGCTCACCATCCATTGTATACATTTATGCATTAAAAACTGATGATCTTATGAATCTTAACCTTGTTTGCTGTGCTGGGATTGTTGCCCATTAAATTAATATGATATGACTGTTTTTGATTTGCCTATGTTTTTATTTATAATAATATTCTTGAAATATTCTCTAGTAATCTTTGCTAAGAATATTACCCATTGTATGGTCCTTCCACCTCAGAAAAGAAGGAACATATTGCCTTTTTCCTCAAGCACCTCACCTTTACCCCTTCAAACATTGCTTAGAACCTGACTTCTGAGTAAGATAAATGAGTAACTTTTCAGTGCATTATCATATTAATACTGTCGTTAGTACAGTATTAATTACAAGACCAAAATTTTACCTGATGAGACTCATTCTTCTTAGTTTTTTCACACATTGTGTTTTTTCTTTAGTATTGAGCTCTGGAATTCTTTTTTTTTTTTTTTTTTTTTTTACCTTACTGGGTACTTGAGAACAAATCCTTGTTGTATGTTATTTTTTTATATGGTTGGTTTTGTGAAGGAAAGGTTAAATTTTGAAAATCGCTCTCAGTAGCCATCGCACCAGGTTGTTATTTAATGGATGGTATTTGTTGATGTTGAGGTATAAGGTAAAAATATGAGAATCTTGAGTACTAACTTCAGATTTGTAGTTAAAAGTCTGTAGATTAGTCTTCTACACTACTTTTGGGGTAGGAGAGGTTGTAGCTTTTCTCAAGGATAGTTTGGAAAGGCTTTAAAATATCCAGGTTTTTTCAGAAATATTTCCTAAACTTTTAAGAATATGCACAAAGATTTGACCAGAAGAATGTCTCTCCAGACAGAGAAGAAAATGAGAGGGAAGGAAGAGTAATTTAACTCTTTAATAGTAGAGCCATTTCTTAATTTTTCCGTATTTATAAAATGAATGCCCACATAGCCATTCATTATGAAGCTGTGTATTCTTATTTATACCAATAACATTAGGGAAAATGTAGCCTAGAGTATAATTCTATGTTTATTGAAAAAACAAGCATCTTGAAGTACATGCACCAAGGTACAAATGGACATTACATGTGAACCATGAGGCTTATGAGCATTTTTTGCATTTGTCTTTAGTGCCCTATCTTTTCTAATCTTTTTACAGTAAGTGCATACTCAGTTGGTATTAAAATGTTGTTTTTCATTTAAGAGCCCTTCACATTATTTAAAAACATATTTATTGAATGCTTCATATCTGCCAATTCTGTTCTAGGTGCTAAGGGCATGTGAAATAACAGCTGATTTTCCTGTCGACATTATATAACTCTAGTGAACTTGCTGCACCGATTAGCAGCCATTCCCTAATGAACACGCAAAAAGGCTATTACTTTTATTGTCTTCACAAAATGAACATGGGTATTTTCTACAGACTTGTGATTTTTATGGCCAAAGGTATTCCTATTGTTAGTGGTGGTTAAAAGATGTGGAGAACCATCTTTTATTTTCAGTGTTTTATTTGTAGAGTTCAGCCTTGTTCCTTTCTGAAATTTTAGGCCTGGAGGTTAACCTTGTCAAGACCTTGAGTATACAGATCCTACCCTCTAACTTAGGCATAGTGTACACTTAAAAATCTCTGATTGCTTTTAAGCAAGGAAGTATGATTTTGTAAAAAGAGAACCGAGCCTAATTAGTAATTTCGTATACCAAGTAGACTGGTGATGTATTTCATCATGGATTTCATTAGTGGTGAGAAGGAGAGCTTCGCCAATCACAAAACTTATCTAAATTAAATCCTAAATTAGCTTTATAATAAAATTGTAAATGGTATTGCTGTAAGACTCTAAAATACTGTGGTGTCCTGTCAATGTTTTCTTTTTTTAAATTTAAATTATGTCTTATACTGATGTGTTTGAATGGCAAAACAACCATTCCGCTGTTAATAGACTGAGTCTCATCTTAGAGAAACATAAATAACTTCTTGCAAATGAAAATTACTTGAACTATTCAGTAATAGTTGTAATAAATGTACTGCAGGTTAATTTTACTTAGTACTTAACGGTATTTTTCAAATGGCTGAAAAAGCAAGATCTCTTGATTAAATGCTTTAAGAGAGTGATTTCGTACACTGGTATTCCACAAAGCACTATTTCTTGAGATGTGGTAATGGTGGTGATGTACAGTGAGGGGTTTTGATACCAAAAATAATTGGGAAATACTATATGCTATGTTCTCTTGGAGATATAAAAGCATACAAGCCTTGAAGGCTCTGGGAAGTCATGCAGTAAAGAGGCCAATTTCAATTTTGTTTAATGTTTCTTAAACTTATTTATCTAGGAAGTTTTTACATTTCCTAATATGCCGCACTCTGGTATTCTATGAACCCTCTTTGGCCGGGATGATTTAAGTTCTAGAGTAGTGCTTCTGAAACTACTATGTTTAAGTGTCAACTTTTAACATTCTAATCTGTCATTGTAGACAACTGGTGATGACTAGTATATATATATATATATATATATATATATATATATATATATATATATATAGTTTCTACCACGTGGGTCTGACAGTATTTGAACTGGCTTATATGCTGTTCAATATGATGAGTCCAGTGATCCTGCAGTTGGATGTTACAACAATGTCAAGTCACAGTAATATTTTCTAAATGCTCATTGTTACTTTCCTCAATTCTGTACCTCCCTCATTTTAGACTGGTAACGCACACTTGCAGACCAGCACCGGTCATCATAGTACACTTAGAGTAGTGTGTGTCCAGAGCCTCACTTAAGGTTAGGTCTGCAGACCAGCCATATTGGGATCACCTAGAGTTTGTTGGATTGCCATACCTCAGGCCTTCACCCATACGTGTTGACTCCGGAATCTGCATTTTAAGGTCCCAGGTGAGTCCATGCACATTAAAATTTGGGAAACGTGAGTTTAGAACTGTGCTCTAATAGAAGTAGAATGCAGACCACATATGTAATTTTAAATTTTCTAGTAGACTGGTTAATTTTATAGTTTTTACTTTTTTAACTTTCATATATCTCATTTAACTCACAGATAACCAATAATTTTAAGTTGAGCATGTCTGTATGTAACAATAAGATATTCTATATTTTTACAAAACATGCCTTTGAAATTTGGGTATTTGCACTTACAGCACATCTCAATTCCTGCTGGCCACATTTCAGGTGTTCAGTGGCTACATGTGGCCCGTGGCTATCTGTATTGGACAGCTCAGGACCTGGCATGATATCTGCTTAGGAGTTGGGAGAGAATGTTGACTGAAGGCCAGCTATGTACCAGCTGCATTGCTGCCTCATAATGTGTAGTAGGATAGGTAGTTTTGACAGAACAGCACTTAGAACCAGGTCTCTGACTCCTTGGTTTACCACTTTCTCTTTAGCTCTTGAATGCTTTTATATTTTTATTTTCTTTTATTTTTTTGTGCGTCTCTTTACGTGCTTTCAGTAGAATTAAAAATTTTTTTTTTTTTTTTTTTTTTTTTTTTTTTTTTTTTTGGGAGAGAGTGAGAGAGCAAGCATCTGTTCATGAGCAGGGTAGGGACAGGGAGAGAGGGAGAGAGAGAATCCCAAGCAGGCTCCACGTTCTCAGCACAGGGCCTGACCTGGTGCTCAATCTCAGATCTCACAAACCATGAGATCATGTCCTGAGCTGAAATCATGAGTCAGATGCTTAACTGACTGAGCCATGCAGGTGTCCCTTTCCCAAATGTTCATAAGTCTGTTTTAAATCCTTCTTGGAAAAAGTTCAACTTTAAATAGATAAATAATCAAGACTGAGTTTATATTATTTCTTTGCCCCTCTGATAATTCCCTGACTATATATTTTTTGTTGTTACAATTTGTAATTTAAATCTACCTTGGGAAAATTGGTCAGATAGTTTTCCATTCTAGAAATTCTTTCTCCAAGTTTGGTGGAGAGAAGGATTTGGAAATTGAAAGCAGCTTGTCAAACGAACTATAAATCACAGCACTTTTCTATACCACGTGGGCCAGTGTGATTAAAAATATGGTTGATTCCTGGTGTCCAGGAGATGGAAAACCTGAGTGTCCTTGGACAACAGAACAGAACAACCACAGGATGCTGAGGTTGATGCTCTATCTACAGAATTCATTACCACAGGTTGTGTGAGAGTGGTAATTACAAGGTCTCAAAGCACGAGAGCATGAAGGACAAGTACTTAGTTATTTTCTCCTTATGTGTGCTGATTGGGTTTCTGAAAGAATCAAGACAAAATATAAATTATTTCTTGTACTATCCCCTAACTTCTATTTATGAGGCTCATAAAATCAGAATATCGACTCTCTGCACCTCTTTTTTTTAAGTTTATTTATTTATTTTGAGAGGGGGGTGGCCCATGAGTGAGGGAGGGGTAAGAGAGAATCACAAGAAGGCTCTGCGCCATGAGCTCATGACCTGAGCTGAAATCAGGAGTCAGATGCTTAACTGACTGAGCTGCCGAGGCTCCCCTCTGTGTGCCTTCTAAATAGGAATTCTACAGCTACTATTGCATCTGTTACCTACTGCTTGCTTTATTCAGTGAAATCTCCCAAGACAGGTGGTGGGATTTTAATTAAGCACCCATACTATGGGGGCACCTGGGTGGCTCAATTAGTTATGTGTCCAACTCTTGATTTCAGCTCAGGTGCTCATCTCCTGGTTTGTGATTATTGACCCCTTTGTCGGGCTCTATGCTGACAGCATGGAGCCTGCTTGGGTTTCTTTCTCTCCCCCTAACCCTGTGCGTGCGCACGCTCTCTCTCTCTCTCTCTCTCTCTCAAAATAAATAAATAGACCTAAAAAAAAAACATACTATGCTGTAGACTCACATGGAAATGTAGCAGATTGGAAAAAGATTGAATCTAGGAACTCTGGGCATCTCAGGTTTTAATCTTGGTGTTCCATCAAACCAACTTTTTAAAATCTCAGTTTCCTGATCTGTTAAAAGGAGGATAATACAAAACTTCCAGGATTAAACTGAGAGGAGTAAATGAAACAATATGTTTTAAGATACTTGGGCCAACAGAAATTAGTTATCCATGCTTTTTCCTGAGGAAGGGAGAGGGAAATGGGAATTTTCACATACCAAGGATTGGTAGAAGGTTAACCAGAACATGCTTTTTCGAAGGCAGTTTGACAGTCTTTTGACACAGCAGTATTGCCATTCATGTACTTGTGTAGCAGAAGAGTACATTCTTGGGATCTATGAACAAGGACGCTCATGATAGGATTGTTTTAGATAGCAAGTCTAAAACTGTAGACAACCAAACTGCCAGTACATTAGGAACTGATTAAATTATGGCAGATCCCTACAGTGAGATGTACAGACATTACAACAAATGACAGAGACCCTTGGGAAGATGTCCAAAACCTATTAAGTGAAAAGAAATTGCAGGATGCTCTTTTTTTGCACAGAAAATATATAAAAAATATGCAATTAAGTGGGTCACCCCTGAGAAATAGAAATGGGGTCTAGAAGAGAGGAGGACTTGATTTTATCCCTTCTGTATGGTCTGAGAGTTTTGTTATGAGCGGCATTACTTTTCCAAAGTATTTATATCAATATTTGTAATAGGGAATGTATTGCCTTCTAGCTAAGTACTCTGATTGTTGGATGAAAAGGCAATTTGGGGGAGGGAGCTCAATATTACAGTGGAGTAATTTTGAAATTTTGCCGTGCAAGAACTAAAAAACCAATTCAAAAGCCTGTGTACTCTGTCGAAGTTGATTCAGTGTGTCAAGTTTGGTCTAGGGGTGATTGTTCTGGAGCTTTTATATTAAACAACCCGGTGTTCTACATTGTGATTCAAGCGTTTTTGTAATGACTTAATTTGGTATTTTGCAAGGATTCACATGATTAAAGTGGATGCGAAAAATGCAGCCTTAAAAAAAGTCCTATCAATTCAGTTTCTCCTCACCCATCAATGTAATATATACTAACGAGGCCTGACTTCATTTTTCCAGAGGTCAGTTTCTAACTCATTTTATTTGCACTGCATAAAGAAAAAGGAAATTCAAAATAAATTCAAATTGATTTATTATAGGAGGGGCATACTCTGAATGAGTTTAGCTAAGTAGATGCTAAAACAAATGTGGCTTACAAAAAAATACAATAATGTAAGGATTTTTCCTAATCCTGATTAGATTTTAAATTGCCCTTTCAGTAGTTTGCATAATTATAAGGCACTGCCATACAGTGAGTAACAATAGAAAATAACTCATTAATGCCTGTTTCTCTTTGGCATTGTTCCAGGCCATGCAGCTTGATGTTTACCGAGCAGACAGTCTGTAGCATTTCCCTGTCTGATATGGAACATCAAAGATTGCTTGGATTTCTCTGTACTCAGACATTCCTGATTTTGTCTGAAGTGGTAATATCCCGAGAAGCCAATAGCAGCATGAAATTTAAAGTATTTTGGCACTTCCTAGTTCTTGTATTATTTTCAAACGCAGTGATATTGGAGAAGTAGATTGGGATTTCTTGGCTTTTAAACAAAGTGAACTGTTACAAATGTAGTTTCTGAGCCCAAGGTCATAAGGTCATTACAATGCTGGTGACAGAACTGAATCACTTTCCAGAGCTAGGTTTTTAAATATCCACCACTGACAAGCCACAGTGTTTGTTTCATTAGCATTAGTGCATTTTCAGTGGTGCTGAGACATTAGATATGCATCTCTAATAAATAATGAGATGTAGAATCTAGAGTATTGGAATTTTATTCTTCACTGTGCAGTATTTTTCAATACAGGTTGTGCTTCACCTTAGTGCATCAGGAAATAGCTGTAAATATGGCTGATGCCTTGCAAATACTTACCAAATAAGCAGTTCCTGTCTTAATAGTCTTAAACCGTTGCCAGCCTCTATGGGGTTTAGACTGATCAGCCCACTTAAAAGGAGTAGAACCAAGGGTGCGTGGCTGGCTCAGAAGACCATGTGACTCTTGACGTTAAGGTTGTGAGTTTGAGCCCCACATTGTTTTTAGAAGCTACTTAAATGAACAAATAAAGACTTAAAGAGTAGGACCCATTGATATATGGACCTGATCCAAATGTGGGCCCTAAAATGTATATTCTTCATGGGACAGACTATATGGAACCAGTAAAGATGCTCTTCTTCTAAATAGTTCAGTACTAAGATAGGGAGTAAATAGTAAGACAGTCTTAACCAATCAGCCATTTAACATATAAATCTTTCCACTGTTCTTTACTGGTAAATGTTTCATTTATCTATTTGAACCACTCAGGAATAATTATTCCTTAGATCTCTGCATTTTTTTTTTTTTTAGAGTTAGCAAGCATGTGAGCAGGGGAAGGGCAGAGAGAGAGTGAGAGAGAGAGAATCTTAAGCACACTCCGTGCCCAGCACAGAGCCCAATGCAGGGCTTGATTTCATGACCTGAGCTGAAATAAAGTCCAATGCTTAACCTACTAAGCCACCCAGGTGCCCCAATCTCTGCAGTTTTTAAAAGTTCTTTGGTTGGTTATGTCTGCTTAAAAAAATACATTCATGTTGTCACTATCACCCAATGATGGTTGGGCATTCAACAAGAATTACATAGTTGTTAGATTTTAAGTTTTTTTCTCTTATTCTGAGAAAGAGAACATGCACATGCGAGTGAGGGGGGGGCGTAGAGAGAGAGGGAGAGATGAAGAATTCTAAGCAGGCAGTGCAGAGCCCGACATGGAGCTCGAACACATGAACTGTGAGATCATGATCTGAGCCGAAATTAAGAGTCAGGCACTTAACTGACCAAGCCACCCAGACGCCCCATAGTTTTTATATTTTTGTGAGCGAGTAGGATATATATCATAATGAGATAATATGTGTATGTATATACACTCATAGACACTGCCTTTGTACAATAATTTTATCAATATGAAATTGTATTAGTAGTAATAACTTCAATGTGTTGGGTATAGATAATTAGTTTAAACTTTGTTTTATTGAACTGGAAGAAAAAAGTTCATCCTTTCTCTAACTTTTGACCGTGACCACCAGGCCTAGACATTTGTACAACATCTTCTTGGGAAAATTACCCTCTATGTTCCTCAACCAGATGTGTGCTTCCCCACTGGCATCTGCGTACTTTCTGGCCCTAGTGGGTATGGGCCCTGGATAGCCATGATGACCAGGCCCCTGGTTAACTTATGTCTCCCTAAGGGTGGAAGTCACCACTTCTGAGGTAGGACTGGTAAGAGGAATACTGCCCTTTTGATGATATCTGATTACATGGAAAGGTAACCAAATTCAAAAAGCAGTTTTTCTTCTGGGCCTCTTTATTTCTGAATTGTAGAATCAACTTTTCTGTCCACATACATGGATCCATGGATCCATCAGCCACTATGTACCTTTCTGACTTCTTAATAACTCATGCCCTTAGTTCACCCTGTGAGGAATTGCATTTTGTGCATTAAGAAAGTGAAAAGAAAAACCTCAATCAACACAGAGTAGTATCTCTTTAAAAAACATATGCACACTTGTGGTTCAATATATAATTGTTTTACTCTTGTGACTGTATTTGTTGGCTTTAAAACAAGCCGACCATGACCTAGGATTTCAGAAAAGGATAATTCTATCAGCATTCTACAGTAGCTACTGTGAAATATGGAAAGACTAATTCTTGTACGTAAGTTTTCCAGATGTGTAGAGTATCAAGCATAGTAAATCCAATGAGAATGTTGTGAGATCCTCTCTGTAGAGTTCTTCCATTTCAGAGTAATGCTCATCAGACATTGATAAACATATTTTCATTATTATTTCCCTTGATTTTTATATATTCCTCAAAAGATATGGATTTGCTAAATGAAATCTAAAATTCAACTTGTTAGGGGTGCTGGGTGTTTAAGCTTCTGACCCTTGATTTTGGTTTAGGTCATGATCTCATGGTCGTGAGATTGAGCCCCGTGTTTGGCTCTGTGCTGGGCATGGAGACTGCTTAAGATTTTCTCTCTCCCTGTCCCTGTGCCCCTCCCCTGCTCATGCGTGTGTGCACATACCTTCTCTCTCTCTCTGAAACAAAACAAAACAAAACAAAACTCCACTTGTAAAAACAATATATAAATGATCCTGTTATGAAAGATGCTGTTAAAGAAAGTAATTTATTACTGGCATAGTTCATTATATCAAACAACATATAAGAAAAGATATAAACCCTGTGTAGATGTACCATCTGTGTTAGTTTCCTAGGACTGCAGTAACAAGTATCAAAAACAAAGTACCAAAACCAGAAATTTATTGTCTAGCAATTCTGGAGGGTAGAAATCTGAAATGAGGGTTTTAGCAGGCCCATGCTATCTCTGAGTGCTACCAGGAACGATCCTTTATTGACTCTTCCAGCTTACGGTATTTGCCACCATCCTTGGTGTTTTTGGCTTCTAGATGCATCGTTCTAGTCATGTGGCCATCTTTTCTCTTTGTGATTTTTAAAAAAAAAAAATTTTAATATTTTTCAGAGAGAGAGAGACAGAGTATGAATGGGGGAGGGGCAGAGAGAGAGGGAGACACAGAATCGGAAGCAGGCTGTAGGCTCTGGGCTGTCAGCACAGAGCCTGATGCAGGGCTTGAACTCACAATCCACGAGATCATGACCTGAGCCAAAGACAGATGCTTAACCGACTGAGCCACCCAGGCACCCTTTCTGTGTGTTTTTACTTTATCTTTCTGTGCATGTCTTTTTCTTTGTCCAAACTTTTTATTTTGTTAGCACACCAGTCATACTGGCATACCCTAGTGACCTCATTTTAATCCTATTTCCAAATAAGGTCAGGTTCTGAGGTATAGTGGAAGGTTAAGACTTCAGCATACCTTTTTTTTGGGGGGGGGGCAGAAATGATTCAACCATCTGCTGCTAGAAACGTGGATGGTGTTTATTCATGTAGAAACTGTTTACTGAAATTACATTATAGGATACAGACGATAAGCCAGGTAGTTGTAAACAAACCTGTGAATAATCTCTATTACTATTCATTATTTATTCAATTATTTAAATAAGATAGAGAAATCACATAAATTAAAGCAGGAGCAGAGTTAGCAGAAGTGTGTGTGTTACGAATACCGGTGCCATGAACTAATCAAACGAAAAATGGTATCAAATGAGAAAAGGTTTCAGTGCCTAATAAATCTATAGAATGCTGGGTTAAATAGGTGACGAAGTGTTCTTTTCTGAAAGACTGTTCCAAGCCTCGACTATGCTATTGTGCTTTGAGAATATCCAGCAGGAGGGTACAGTGTTTCTCAAACTTACTTGACCACATAACTCTATATTATCAATCATCTCAAGGAATTAAATTCCTAGGAAAACACTGGAAACTAATTTAGTGTCAAACCAAAATTTAGTTTAGAGAGCAGATCACTTGCTTTTAACTGGATTTTGGAATACATCAAATTTTCTGGATCAAAGACAGAATTCTGTTCACTAGTAAGTATTTTCTTGAATCTGTCATGAAAGAATTTGCACTCTCTTCACAAAAATTGAGTAGATTTACATGAGAATTTTGTAGATTTCTGTGAAAATCTTTGGTCTGGTTTCAAGGGCTCTGAATTATATTTGTAACTATTAGATTACTACACTTCTTTAATGATGTTTTAAATATTATTCCGAGCCTTGAAAACCTGTATGTCTTGTATACTTTTGAGACAATACCACATTACTGTTTATATCAATGTGAGGAAACGTGAAGCTGTGTACCAAATTATATTAGGAAAATCTTACAGCAAATACACTTCTATTAGCAACTTAGAGCAGGAACAATATCTGAACTCCTATTCACTAGGATAATTTTGGAAAATGAGTTGGCTAAGTGGTAATCTTAACAGCATTAGAACCACAGATAGGCTGAGAGATGCTTAAGTGAGCAGCCTGGCCCTATGCAATTTGGATGGGATAGGAGTTATGGATGGGATAGGATTGGGATGTTTCTAGCTCTTAGAGACAATTGTTTTATTAAATTTTCCCCCTACCTTTTGGAAACCCATTTGGAGTCATGAAGTTATGGCCAATCTGAGGAATAGTGGAGACTCTGAGACCTAATTACTCTCCCAGAATATGGGATTGATGGTGAAAATTTTGTATGGCTTCCCAGGGACTGAATCCCCCAAGAATCACTAAATTGCTCTGCGCATGGTTTCTTAATCATATTTCCTGTCCCCTAATCCTTACCTTCAGTGTTCCATACCTATGCATAGAGCTTAGTGAGGCCACCCCACCTCAGTGGTTCCACAAAAGAGGAGATAACATACCTTCTCTTTAACCACGGGTCAAATAACTGCAGGATTAAACATGAATTCTTTTGACGTCTAAGCCCCAGAGTAATGATCTTCCAAACTTCCAGACTCCAATATCTCATTAAATGTGTCTGTTTTGAATTTTGTGAACGTCATTGCTATTAAATAAAAAAATCCTCCTCATTGATGTTTGTTTTGTAGTCAACAGCATAATGGTCAAAACATTCTATGTGCTGGCACAGTGTTGGTTGAAGTGAGTGAAAAAGTTCCTGGAGAGAGAGAGAGAGGGAGAGAGAGAGGGAGTGAGAGGAGGAAGTGTGTGTGTGTGTGCGTGTGTGTGTGTGTGTGTGTGTGTGTATTCCGCGCCCCCCCCCCCCCCCCCCCCGGAAAGCTATGTGAGTGCTCTGTGGAGTCAGACAGCAGTTTCAAAGGTTACAATGTTCCAGAAATTGAAAGCCACTGTAGTAGACAATGGTTCTTGGTGGCTTTCTTGGGGCTTCTATTGAGTCATCCAGCCTTTGGTGTTCTTTGGTTGCTGAGTAATTCTGGAGGGCTTGATGGGTTCTTCTGTTCCACCTTAATAATGTCTCAGTTTCAAAAATGAATGTAGAGACTTCTGAATTTTCTAAAGAGTTTTATTTTATTTATTTTGAGAGAGAAAGTGTGAGTGAGAAATGGAAGAGACACAGAATCCTATGCAGGCTCTGTGCCGTTAGCGCACACCCCCAGGTGGGGCTCAATCTCGTGAATCGCCAGAGCCTGACCTGAGCTAAGACTCCTGTATTTTTTTTTTTTTAAGTCTGTCTCTTTGGATTAACAGCATAGAAATGTAAAACATTTATTATTATTGATGATCATATTACTCAAAGCTACCCCCTGTAAAGGGAGAAAACCAAGAACTTTCTATTCATTAAAAAGCTTCTTAGGGAAAAGCAGAGGACATGGATGCAAACTGCCCTCCGCTGTGACAAACCAGTATTTCCTCTCTACTGAGCTCCAGTAGCAGATTGTTCTTAATATCTGGCTGATAAATGGAAATGCAGCTCATTTCAACAACGCACAACATTGACTAGTGTTCAAACAGTAGTGACTGGGTGGAACACTTATGGATTACAGGCATTTTCTGACATTTTGGAAAAGAAGGTAGATCTGGGGGTTTATTGAAGAATACCATTGTAGTGTGCATTCAGCTTCTGGGAGGAATGACCATGTAGTTGATTCATTCCCGAGCATGAATCCACAAGAGACTGTTGTTTTTATTGAGATCATATGCATAAGTTTTTGTTTACTTAAGTTATCCTCATTTAATTGGAACAGCTGTGGAAATGTATTTTGTTCACTCAGCTAAGCTTAGAGCAAACTTTTCATTAGGAATCCCATTGAAGACTGGAATTGCTCCTTTTCCCTTAAATCAAGACTTGTAATTTTGAACACAAATCATTAAATGGTGATGTCCAAAGCTTTAGGTCTTCCATTTTGTATGTAACTCATCGTTACCCAAGGCAGTTGTCATTTTGGGCAACGAGTTAAGATGCTTAGCGTGGGCGACTTGATGTGTCTTCTGCCCAATCCAGAATGTCTTGAAGCATTCCAAAGTGACTTCTGTGGAGAGGTAGTACTCTAAGTCATACCAAATTGTGAGATAGCACTTTTGTTTGGCAGGACTAAAACCATTTACACATACAGAAATTTTTACCAGAAAAAAATATATTCTGACGTGGCCTATAAATATTAAGGGGATAGAAAAAAAAGAGCTGACCATAGAACGTCTGAATGATTTGTTGTCACATCAGGCCATGAGTTCCTTGAGGACAGGGATGTCAGAGACTGCTCATGTTGCTGACTCAAGTAGTTCAGGTTGAACAACATCTTCAGTAATTTTGAGGGGCTTTCTCAATAACTAGTGAAGTTTTACATCTGATTCATTACAACTTTAAAACCTTAGTTACAGACTGAAGGGGTATGAATATAATTTGACTGCGATGGCAGTCACAACCCTGTGAAAGGAGAAGGACAAAGTTTCCTCTCCGTGTTTCATAAGAAAAAAGCAACAGGAACAAAGAGGGTGCGTGATATTTTCAAAGCTGCAGCTAGGATTTACCTCTAAGAATCTACCACTCTGATTGACCTCATACACTTTATGAAAAGAATAAACTTTCCAACAGTCGTTAATTCTTTGCAGTTACCTGTGAACTATAAGAAATGAATTCTATGTGGCTTACCGGTTTTAAATGTATTAAAACTTGGAAAAGTAGAAAGACACCAAATAGGAATTTTATTAAAAATGTTTCAGTTTTGATAAGTCTAATTACGTATTGATTTAGTTAATTCTCTGGATATTTTTGCCTGCTTGTACTTATGAAGTATTTGGGTGACAGTTCTACTTCCTTTACAGAATTGAAGTAAGTGAGGTATAATGTGTATGAAAACAACTGGAAAAATATAAGGCATGTCAACATGGTTTATTTCTAGGTGATTGGAACACTGATACTAGCTTTTGTGCTTCTCTAGATTTTTCTATTTTTTTTTCCAATTAGAAAATAAAAAAATACAGCCATGTAAGCCATTATTATTTTAAAAACTGAGTTAGGTAAACTGTCTAGACCCTAATGCATTCATCCATTGCAGTGTACAATTCAGTGCTTTTTAATAAGTCTATAGAATTGGGCCACTATCACCACAACTCAGTTTTAGAAAATTGCCATCAACCTCCAAATCCCTATGGGCATTCTTGTAGTCCATCTCAGTTTAGCCAATTACTGATAGACTTTCTGTCTTTATAAATTTGCATTTTCTGGATATCTCATATAAACGTTATCATGGAATGTGTGTATCTTTTGTGCCAGGCCTCTTTCACTTAGTGCTACCTCAAACATAATGCTATCAGTAATTCATTCCTATTTTATTATTATTTAAAAAAAATTGTTTATTTTTAAAAGAAAGAGACAGAGTGTGATGGGGGAGGGGCAGAGAGAGAGAGGGAGGTACAGAATCCGAAGCAGGCTTCAGGCTCTGAGCTGTCAGCACAGAGCCCAACACGGGGCTCGAATTCACAGACCGTGAGATCATGGCCTGAGCTGAAGTTGGACGCTTAACTGACTGAGCCACCCAGGCGCCCCTATTCCTATTTTATTATTAAGTATTGCTCCATTTTATGGATATGTCACATTCACTTACATATGGACATTTGGATTATTTCCATTTTGGGGGCTATTACGAGTAATGCTGCTATGGGCATTTGTGTACAAGTCTTTGTGTGAACACGGGTTTTCATCCTTCTTGGATTCCTAGGAGTAGAATTGTTGGATCATATGTCTGTTGCACTTTTAAGGAACTGCCAGTCTATTTTCCAAAGTATTTAGATCAGTTTCCACCAGAAACATACAAGTGATTCCAGTACATCCACATCCTCATCAACATTTGGTATTGTCCGTCTTTGATTTTAGCTATTTCAGTTGATGTATGGTGGTGTTTCATTATGGATTTAATTTGCATTTCCCAATGAATATTGATGTTGATCACCTTTTCATATGCTTATTAGCCATTCTTTTTTGGTCAACTATCCATTGAATTATTTTGTCAATTTTTAAATTGTTTGTCTATTTACTGAGTTTTTTTTTTTTTTTTTTGGGACAGAGAGAGACAGAGCATGAACAGGGGAGGGGCAGAGAGAGAGGGAGACACAGAATCGGAAACAGGCTCCAGGCTCTGAGCCATCAGCCCAGAGCCTGACGCGGGGCTCGAACTCACGGACCGCGAGATCGTGACCTGGCTGAAGTCGGACGCTTAACCGACTGCGCCACCCAGGCGCCCCTCTATTTACTGAGTTTTAAGAGTTCTTTGTCTACTCCAGATACAAGTTGTTAATCAGATATGATTTACAAATAATTTCTCATAGTGCCTGGTTTGTCTTTTCATTTTCTTACTGGTGTCTTTTGAAGTGAAAAAGTTTTTAGCTTTAAGTCCATTTTATGAATTTTTTAATTTTAGGGTTTGTGATTTTGGAGTCAAGTTATTATTAATTGGTATTATTATGTAGTTCAGCATCCCTAGTAACTTCTGTTTAGGTAATTAAAAGATAAAAAATGAAACTTAATAAACTAGGGCATGAAAGATGTCCTGTGAGAAATTTTCTTTATAAGAAATATTAAGGGAAAGAAATCTGAACTGATACTTAAACATGATTGTGAACTCTGTGTTGGCATCTGGGAATACTGGGTACCTGTGGATAGCGCTGGTGCCCAGGGACCGTCCTGGCTTCATTAATGACCAAGTCCTTGTACTGACATTGGTTTGCATGAGAAAAATGATAAAAACTCTGTGGGAGAAATACCCACTATATGCAGTCACTCATAGCATGAACACTCTTATGTTCTAGTTCTAACACATATAAGCTTACTTTTTTGTTTTTTTTGAGAGAGAGAGAGAGAGAGCATTTGCATACGTACACATGTGGGAGTGTGGTGGAGGAGCAGAGTGAAGTGAGGAGAGAGAATCCCAACTAGGCTCCAGACTGTCAGGGCAGAGCCCCACACTGGGCTTGATCTTATGAAGTGGGAGATCATGAACGGAGCCAAAATCAAGAGTTGGACACTTAACCGGGTGAGCCACCCAGGCGCCCCACACTTACTTTTATAAAGAGCAAAATATGGGGTTTAACACCTTGCATAGATTATTCTGGTAAGAATGTGTCTCCAAGAAGTGTGTTTTAAAAGTCCTTAGGGTTTGTATTGTTTTCTTAGTTATTAAAATAAAAGAAAAGGTAAAAGATATTAATGATTCTCGAAGCTCCTTTTCAAAAGCGGAGTCTCATATAATTTAATTTCTTGCATTTCTTACACGCAGTGACACTACACTGTAGATTTTATTTTTCTCTCACTCTTAACCAGCATGCTGGTATTAATTAATACCAGGATTGAGTGATGCCTGTGGCAGTCGTGGCAGAGAAGTGTGCTGTTAGGGCCTGTTGTAGACGATGCTGCTGCTGAAGAGATATTAGCATCAGGACAGAGGTAGTGCAGGGAAGAGAAGATCTGTCTTCTTGTTGCTTTTTCTGCCTTCTTCTATTAGGCCCACATCAAAACTTGTCTAACCCCTTGGTCTTTGGGTGAGGGCTTTAAACTAACTTTGATTTGATTTCTAGCTCTTGTAGTTACTAGCTGAATGGCCTTGGACAGGCTATTCAACCTAGTAAGCCTGCGATTTCATTGCTTGTAAAACGGGATTGCCAGAGCTACTTGCATTGAGTTTTTTTAAGCAGAGAAAATACACACAGATCACCTAACATCGTGATTAGCATATGGTAGATACTTTATTGGAAATTGTTATTATTGTTAATGTGTTATTTTCTAGATTCTTGATGATCCAGAGAACTCTTACGTACAGAAATATGAAGGAAAAATGATCATATTGAAGGTAGAACAAATAGACTGATCCCTATAATAAAACTTCAGTTTGTTTTTTTTTTTAAAGAGGTGTTGCTAATCTTTCTGTTTTTCCAGACATGAATTCATGCAATTCTTTTCTCAGGATACATATTTTTCTTTATATCCTTATAAATAGAATCTCTAAAAAGTTTAATTGGTTGGCAGAAAGACTCTGGCATGAACGTAGCCTATACTGATATTAGTCATTTGTAAAAGCTGTGGAGTCTTATGATGTCTATGGGATTCCTGTATTTGAGTTATTTATTTTTTCTACACAAGGACCCTCAAAAATTACAAGGTCAGAGGAGCCAAGACTCCTGTATTTGCTTTTTCTGAAATAGCACTTCATTTGATACTGGGTGCGCAACATTCTTAAGCATGAACATGAAATTCTCTCTTCCAGTCAATTATTAAAAAGGTGCTAAGATCTTGCAACTTTAACATAAAGTTAAAATTCTATTATATTGCACTAGGCAAAGTTCAAACATCATTAGATAACTTAGACATGAAGTGAATAATTTCTCTCTTGATATGTGTGTATCATTCATTATTAAAGTGAGTAATTTATTTAATTAACAGCTGCTCAGAGATTGGTTTTTCTGTCTTTTAATTTTATCGAAAGTGTAGGAAAACTATAAGATAAAATGACTGTGTGTTCTCATGCTTAAAATTCCTAATTTCTCTCCAACATATATTTCCCCTCATAATTACACATCTAAATTTCTGAGCTAAAGGACAGATTTATCCATACTAATAGAAGTAAATCTTTCCTTTTGAATTATTGCCTCTTGTTGAATATTGTAAGATATTTAATTAGTTCTCCTATCTACCATTAAAAATACTGCTGAGATATCTTGACAACTAAGCCACATTATGTATTAAAAAACACTCCCAATTTACATGAATTTAATGTGTGTGCAAGTATTAAGTATTAAAATTAGTTATTGCGACATGTAATCCATATAAGCAGGAGCAGACCTTGTATAGGCACTACTCCATAAATGCGGTGTAGACCTTACTATGGCTCCTTCAGGAGAACAAGTCTGTCCCATTAGCCAGAGGATCAAATCTTTGCTTATCCTCACTGGCCCAAGTCAGACTGTCCTTCCATTGAAGGACTTTTGTTTTTTGAAGGATACTTTTGATATTTGATCTTTTTGTTAATGTTTTTAGTATTCACTACTCCAGACAAAAGAACTGGGGAGTCATGTCATATATTGCTGCTTGTAATTGAGATGAGACAAAGACAGGAGAGATGTTGGCTGTTATAAGTGGAGTGATGGACAGTGTTCTTTCTTAATGCCTCATCAGCAGCAATTATAACAAATTACTTAATGCACTCATTAATATACTCAAAACATGAATAGTATTGCATGTCTGTTTAAACACCACCTGGTGGATATCAATAGACCACCAATGATCTTTTGACCATATTTTGATAATCACTGGTTTAGAACTTCAAATGCTTTGGAAGTGACACAAATAATTTAATTTTGATTTAAAAATATTCTAATGAGCTATATAACTGCCTGCTATATTTGCAAGTAGAATTACTTTCTGGGATGTTTACAGAAATAGGAAGCCATTCATATTTCACCGTTGGTACAGAATTTTACCTTTATGATATATTTATTCTTGGAGTCTGAGCCAAACATTTTTCTAGTTTCTTTTGAATGATCCCATATACTTAGTTTCTTCCATTTGATCAGTATTGTGTTGGTTAAATTTCTTAGGTTGACTCCTGAGAAAATTGCAATGAGCTGAGCATTTTAATGTGAAAAGGCAACTGAGAAAACTATGCAGTAAATAACATTTAGGATATAATAAAATGGCTCCAAGAATGGTTGTAAATGCTTTCTATTTATTTGCCCCTATGTAGCTGAGATTGAAATACATCAAGCTTAAGCTGGAATCACTGCTACTTTAGTCATTAAACTACAACATGTGGATGCCACTTTATTAAATGTCCTTTCAGAGAAGACATCCAAACAATTTTTGCACTATCAAGCAATTTTCAGACACATAGAAGCATCAGATAACTTGAAAATATTTTTAAGATTAGGAATTTTATTAAAAATGGCCCAATGGAGCAAATCAAAACTCCACAAATTTGGATCCGCAAAAAGATGAGAAAGGTGAGTAAGATAATGTTCTATGTTGAAAAATGTCTTTGGCCAGGCAGTTCACAATGTAGATAGGTAAGTACAACCTTTGGGGTCCTGAAGAAGAGAGTATTAGGGAACTAAAAGGATCGTGTCTAAAATGAGATTTATGGTTTAATGAGCAGTTAGTATTTGTTTTGCTTTTAAAAGCAGAGCCATATGCTAGAATTTATGTATTATGTTAAAATAAATTTTCTGGAAATGCTCGCTAAGTTTCTTCAAGCCATTTTGGGGGAAAAGGTCAATGTTTTTCTGTAAAGAAAACACTGTTTGCATGAGGATGGTACTTCGTAAACACCACATTTGCAGCGTTAAGTAGGTAATCAGAATGAGTTGATCCAGTAATCATTGTTCTCTAGGCTACATATAGGAAAAGAGAATAAAACTCCTCCAGGCACTTAAAAGACAAGCTTAAACCCCATGTACTCCTCTCTTTTCCCCAAGGGTGGATTCCTAGCAGTTTTAGATTTTTGCTCTAAACAGTTTGAGGAAACTTACAGCACATTATACTTTTCCAAAGAAACAATGCTTTCAAAGTGTGTTGAGTTTCTAAACAAGGACTAGATAAGGTGTAGCAAACAAGGATGTAATAACATTGAGTTTAAACTAAAACACTATGGTCTAAAATACTAAAATTACACTTTTCAGCATGTGTTTTGGATTTTAAAATAACCATATTTCTATTGTGTAGGGAGTTTTAATACATTATAAATTAAATACATGCATGAAGTTTGATATACTTAAGGTAAATATTAGCAGGTATAGTTGTTAAATAATGGATTGTCTGTGATTTCCTTGCCTGAGCATTTAGAAGAGTGATCAGTGATATGACTTGATTCCTTGAAATTTCTTTAAAATTGGTCACTCTCATTTGGTTGCACGTATTCACATTATTTAAATCTCACAACCACGTGAGGATGTTTTAATCCCTTTGACCGTTCAGGAGACCCAGGCTCAGAGAGTAATTCATTTACAGCACATATGTTTTAATTAAGGTATTTTTGATTCCACGTTAATTAAAAAAAAAAAGCCCTCTCAATCTATCATAAGAGATGTTTGTGGTGATGAAACCTCATGTACACTGAAGGCTTAGGAATGAAGTCCATTTGGACGATCCTGTGCCTGGCTTTGCAGACTGGTAGCTGATTGTCTCAAGTTATTTGAATAAAGGTAAACCATTCACTTGTCACAAACATGGCTGTAGGGGCAGTAAGATGAGGTCAATTCCAAATAAGGGAGTGTGGATAGGATTGGCATGTCACAATAGAGCTGCTTGGAGCAGGACCAAAATCCACCTGCAGACCTTCTCATCCCAAGTCAAGGCCTCCCTCCCATGTACTTGGGGTAAAAGTGAAGTGATGAATGATTCATTTGAAGTACTTTGAATAATTTCATGGATCCTAGAATTTTAAATTTTGATCATCCTTTTAAATAAAATATAGGACCTAAATATTTGAAAGCTTTCAAGATTTTAGGTGTGAAAGTTTGAATAGGATTTATTTTTTCTTTGATTTTTCCCTCTCCTCATAAATAACATGAATAAAACTTAGGAAAGTTAAATAAAAACATCATAAGAGCAGAGAAATGGAGTCAGACTGCTTTGCTACAATATTCTGGCTGTAGAGCATGTGTGTATGTTGTGAAGAGGGTGACAGAACCATAGGATGCTTGTATATTTATTAACCTTCAAAATTTAAGCTCTGATGGAAGCATCCTGTATCAGCATAGGCTACCGTATGCTGCACTAACAACCCTCAAATCTTAGTTTTTTTTAAAAATAGAAGTTTATTTCTTAGGGAAAATTTCTGTTGTGATTCAGCTGCCACATGATTCCACATTGTCTTCAGTTGATTCCCTGCCTGAAAGGCAGGAGAATATTGGTGGTCTTGGGGCAAGAGAAAGGGTTAATGCGCAGTGCGCGCTGGTTCGTAAGGCCAGAGATGGTGTCTGTCACTTCTGCCTAGATTTCATTGGCCAAATCAGATCATGTAACTGTGGATGAGTTAAACTGGTAAACCTTTTTGCAGGAAGGGGCATCACGGAGGGTGCCATAGAGCAAACATGTAGATGAACAGAAATCCCATCTGCCACAACCCCCTTCTAACATCTTCCCTCATACCCCAGAATCACCAGAGGCAAGGGGGCCTTCACTGACCTTTTTTTTTTTTGGTAAAGTTAGTCAAAAAGAACATATAAAAGCTTATATACTTTTATAGCATGTATAGTACGCGTATATGTGTATATACACATTTGAAAGCTACATTTGTAGTCTTGAGATTTATATTTTTACCCTTATCAAGACTTCCTGCCTCTAGAGCACCTGGGTGGCTCAGTTGGTTGGGTGGCTGACTTCAGCTCAGGTCATGATCTCAGGTTTGGTAGGTTTCGGCTCTGACACAGGCTCTGTGCTGACAGCTCAGAGCTTGGAGCCTGCTTCGGATTATGTGTCTCCCTCTCTCTCTGCCCCGCCCCTGCTTGTGCTCTGTCTCTCAAAAATAAATAAATGTTAAAAAAAATTTGTTTAAAGACTTACTGCCTCTCATCATCAATATTTATTAAGCATTTGCAGTGTACTAGGCACAATAGAACAGACAGACAATATTACCCTTGCTGTTGAGGAGCTGACGTTCTAAAAGAAATACACACACACACACACACACACACACACACACACACACACACCTCTTCATTTTAAAAGCAGTCTTTACTTTTTGGAGAAGGTTTAGGTGAACAGCAAAATTAGAGGAAGGTGTAGAGATTGCCCATATATCTCCTGCATCCATAAATGTATAGCCACCACCCCCCCCGCCATCATCAGCATCCCCCATCAGAGTGATAGATTTATTGCAGTTGAGGAACCTACACTGACACATCATTATCACAAAAAAATCCACAGTTTACATTAGGATTCACTCTTGGAATAGCACATTTTGTGGTTTTGAACAAATATATAATGACCTATACCCATGTTGTAATATTATAAAGAATAGTTTCTCTGCCCTGAAAATCTCTGTGCTCTACTTTGTTCCCATCCCCCCCAACCCCCCCGCCATACCTGGCAACCAGTGATCTTTTTACAGTCTTCATAGTTTTCCCTTTTCCAAAATATCATATAGTTGGAATTGTATAATTTATAGCCTTTTTAGATTGTTTTTTTCACTTACTAATATGATTTTTGTTTCCTCCGTGTCTTATTCATGGCTTTATAGCTCAGTTCTTTCCAGCACTTACAAGCCTTGACCATTCGCTTATTGAAAGACATCTTAGTTGCTTCTGATTTTTGGCAGTTAAGACTAAAGCTTGTATAAGCATCCGTGTTCAGGTTTTTGCGTGGATGTGAATTTTTCAACTGCTTTTGGTAAATACTAAGGAAGGTGATGGCTGGATCGTATGGTTAGGGCATGCGTAGTTTTGTAACAGACCACCCAGTGGTCTTCCCAAGTGGCTGTACCATTTTGCATTCGCACCGGAAGTCGATGACAGCTCCTGTTGCATCACATCCTTGCTAGCATTTGGTGTTGTCAGTTCTGGACTTTGGCCACTCCAACAGGTGTGTACTGGCATCTCATTGCTTCAGTTTGCATTTACCTGATGGCGTGTGATGGGGAACATTTTCTTAGGCTCATTTGTGATCCTTATATCTTCTTCAGTGAGGTGTCCGTTAGGATCTTTGACCCATTTTTTAATTGGGTTGTTTTCTTATTTTTGACTTTTAACAGTTCCAGTCCTTTAGCAGATACATCTTTTGCAGGTGTTTTCGCCCTGTTTTTGGTTTGGTTTTTTATTCTCTGGACAGTGACTTTTGCAAAAAAAAAAAAAAAAAAAAAAAATGTGATTTTATTGAAGTCCAGCTTTATCAATTCTTTTTTTTCCCCATGGATTATGCCTGTGGTGGTACATTCTAAAAAGTCACTGCTAAACCCTAGATCATCTAGATTGTTTTTATATTATCTTCTAGGAGTTTTATAGTTTTGTATTTTACATTTAGGTCTGTGATCCACTTTAATTTTAGTGATGGGTATAATGTAATACCTAGATTATTATTATTATTTTTTGCATGTGGATATCCAGTTATTTCAGCACTATATTTTTTGAAAAAACAAACTTTTAACTCGGCATTTTTGTTAGATGTTTTCTGCAAAGTTCTGAGGAAATATTCTGGAGGGTGAGCTTTGGGTATACCCTAGCCCCATCGTTATTTAGAGAGTAGAGGAAAAAGAGGATTATTGAATGCCAATTCTGTATTAGTCATTATACTATATAGTCCATACATGTTATTTAGACTTTGTAACAACCTGAGTTGGGTATCGATCTACTCATACACTATAATTTGAGATGCAGAGCTTAAATACTGTTTCTAGCCGGGTTCTCTTAGTACACACATGGCAAGAGCACAGGCTCTGGGAACAAGCCCGGATCTGAATCTGAGGCTTGCCATTTTCTGACCATATGACCTGTCAGGTTATGGAACTCCCTGTTTTCAGTTTCTTAGTAGAATGTGGGTAGCAATCATGTCTATCCTATAGGAGTTTTGTAAGCATTAATGCATGGGGAGTGTTTACTGCCAGGCCTGGTACACAGTGATTGTTCAATAAACTAGACGTTAGCTGTCACTCACTCCCAAACATGCCCATTCTGTCCATCTGGTTATACTGGTCCTGAGAAGTGAAATAGCAGTGGTGTCCTAGGCCTGGTTCTGTGGCTCGGGGAGAAACTGTCCAGGTTACATCTCGGGAGCTGGGACCTGGGCTCTTCCACGTGGAGACATAAAGTAATAAAAGTGGTATAAAATGCAGTAGAACACTTTTAAAACATATGTTGCCATAATGAAATAGTAAAGAAGATACCATGGTAACTGCAAATGGAGGACTAAAGCTCAATGTCAATATAAGGCAACATCTGTCAAGATTATAGCAAACTCTGATTAGCCTATTTTTCATAAATGAAAATGAACCCATATCTGCAAAGGATTGCCAACTGTTAATACACCATTTCACGGAAGCACTTTGTTTCATAATAGACTTGTGGAAGGATGTCTTAATCTGATGTTTTGTTTGGGATTTTTTTTTTTTTTTTTTTTTTTTTAAGGAAGACCTCAATGTAGTGGTTTCATCCGTAGCCAGTCTACAGACCTCTAGGAGTCTGTTGTGTTCAGATAGTTTTAGTAGCTCATCTTTGTGGAGGAGTCACCAGGGGCTGGGTTTATCAAGTATTTGCTCATTTAATCCCTCCCAACAGTCCAACGAGGTAAGTGCTGCTGTCACACCCATTTTACAGATTAAGAAACAGAGATACAGAGAGGTCGAGAAACAGGTCCAAGATCATATGCCTGATTGGTATGTGATTGTGGCTGAACTGAGATTCATATCCAGGTGGTTCTGCTCCCAGAGCCTGCTTTTAAGCGCTCTCTAAATCGTGTGTAAATCGTTTTTATTCTCGAAACTCTAAGAGGAACTATGTATTTATCAAAGTTACTGCTGCATACACTATTTAAACATCCTTTACTTCGGGCTGAAATTACTGCAAATTCTTTTGAAATACAGGATCTAAGGGGGAAAGGAACAAATGGGAAGACCTTGCTGAGGAACTAGGAGATAAGACTAGTTGCAGGAGGAGGTAGGAATTGACGGGCACATGAACTGAACTCAGTCTGTGTAGGTGTTCGTTTACATCAAACGTGTTGTTTAAAAAAACTTCAAGTTTGGATACATGTAGTCAAGATGTGTGTGCATTTAGCATCCTACCTCATTTCCTATCCTACCCGCGTCCTCTTCATTGAGGGTGTGGTCCCTGTAAAGAGAAGGTCTAAGTCAGTTTTCCAAAGTCTTTGTTGCTGTTAGTTTTTCATTGAAAATAGTTCAGCATTTCTTTTGTCCTAGTTTTTCATTTACTGAACTTTTTGAGACAAGGTAGCTTTAAGTACTATAGTGTTTGGTCCTTGAGGTTAGGAAGTTGTGTTCACTGTACCTCTTTTGCCTATAATGTGATGAGCCAATTAATATCTTGATTAGTTAATCCATTCAGTAATAGTGGCTTGTAGGTTCTATAAAGAAAGACACCTTACAAAAGGGGGCTAGAATTCTAGCAGCTGAAGTTGGACAATTAACTCTTACATTCTAGCAGGAAATTCTCCGCTAGACCTTGTTCATCACCGAAGTAGTTTAGTAGAATGTAAATATAGCACTAAAATTTAAAAAGACAAAAAATGATGTTTACCATTGCATTTTTAAAAAATCCTTGCATGTACTTTGACTTCTATGTGAAGATCAAGAGACCTGGGCAGCGCTTACTGCTTTCATCAAGCATTTTGAACCTTGTTGCCCATAGATATCGTCACATCCTGTGGGGGGAGGTAAGACCATAGGTATTTATATGAAATGTGTGTTTCATTGCCATAAGTTCAGTACATAAAGAAGTTGCTGAAAAGCTCCTAATTTTTTAAAGTTTATCTCATTATTTTGAGGTGGGGTGGGGGAGGGGCATAGAGAGAGGGAGAGAGACAGATCCCAATCTTTATCAGCACAGAGCATGACTTGGGGCTCGAACTTCCGAACTGTGAGATCATGACTTGAGCTGAAATCAAGAGTTGGATGCTTAACTGACTGAGAAGGAGAAATGAATGTAAAGGTTTTCATACCCCACGTATTCTGGAGCACTGATACGTTAATTGTTCCACACTGGCACAAAGTGCTGGTGTCATCAGTAAGAGCTGAGAGTAGGTCCAAAAAAAGAATGAAGCCAGTATAAATTTTGCAAGTGCTTACTTCTTAAAAAAATTTTTAATGTTTATATATTTTAGAGATAGAGAGAGAGAGAGAGACAGAGAGAGACAGAGACAGCACGACCAGAAGGGCAGAGAGAGAGGGAGACACAGAATCTGAAGCAGCTCCAGGCTCTGAGCTGTCAGCACAGAGCCCGACATGGGGGCATGAGCCCAGGAACCATGAGATCATGACCTGAGCCGAGGTCGGACGCTTAACCGACTGAGCCTCCCAGGCGCCCCTGCAAGTGTTCACTTTTGAATGGTAATCATTGCCTAAAGTTCACAGCAGAACTGTTAGCTTCACTCAGCATATCTGGAGTTCGTGATTGAGTTTCAAACAAAAGTCCAGTTTTTGGATGTTGACACACTGAGAAGAGTATGCAGTGAGCTAAGGATTGACAGTTGTACCTGAGGATTGACAATAGTCATTACACAGTTATGCAAACTCTGTAGCTTCCTGTATCACCATAATTGCTTTGGGGCCACAACATTGCACTATAAATTGCTCTGGTGAAGAACTGTAAATTTGGCATTTACTTTGGGCAGGAGAAATCCATGAGTCTGTGTTTTTCTCTGGGCCCAAGAGACAATGGATAGGGTTAAGTAAGATAGAAATAGAGAATAAGTGGGAGTTTTCTGGCTTGTGGACTCAATGGGGAAAGTGAAACAGTTCAGGCAGGAGTTAATTTTTCTATGGTTCTTCTATAGCAAAACTGTAAGTGGTCTGCGTAATAGGGGAAAGAAAAAAAAAGTAGCTCTATTTTCACCACCTCCTCCAGCAGCTTGTAGACTCCTTATAGAAACAAGGTACTCACTAAATTCTACTTACTATCCTTTGCACTCACTCCCTACTTGTCCCGTTTGGGTGGAAGAGGTGTGGAAAGCCATGAAAATAACCATTATTAAGTTATCTTGCATTAATAAACATTTAAAATAAACTTAGAATGTTCTTTTCCTGTGGATTCGTATGATTGGAATTCTCTGTGATGGACTGTTAACATTGGTTTCAAGGAGATATTTTGATATCTTCATGCAGCTTGTGTGAGATCTTGTCAATGTAAACTTTGACAACGTTTCATGCTCTTCCAAAGTAGAAGCTAGATTTTTTTTTTTTTTTAGAGTAGTTGCTGCTTGTGCTGCAATTATTTGCAGTTCCTTACCTATGAGCTTATTTCTTGATTATTTCTGGCTTTGTTTCCTCTTGCATCTAGCAAGATATTTGGAATAAACCTTATTACTGTCCTGTGGGGTACATAACATGTGTTTGATTTCTATTTCATTACCCACAATACCTGGCAGTATTGGGCACTTAGTAGGTGTTCAGGAAGTATTTAATTCATCATTTATACTTTCCGACTATTCTAAGAGGAATTAGGGATACCTGTTACTTAGATTTAATCCCAAGAGAACTTTTTTCTTAAGGTATCTGTGGTAAATAGGGTTCCCATCTGCCTCCATTGTTGGGGTGTAAACCTTTTGCTTGTGATTACTAGCCTTTTCTAATTTCGAAAGGATTGGACTCTGTTCCTTATGGTTAGTCAGTTGCTTGTTTTAGCAGAGGCAGTATACAGTAGTGGCTGAGAACATAGGCTAATCCTGCTTCTGTTACTTAGCTGTATGACCTTGGAGGTCTTAATAGCACTTAACTTGTTGTTGGGAGAACTAAATAGATGTAAATAACTTAGAAAAGAGCCTGGTACACAATTATGACTTTATTTGTGTTAGCTTTAAGCTTTTTTCTTTAAATTTTATTTATTTTAGAGAGTGCCTGAGCAGGGGAGAGGGGCAGAGGGAGGAAGGGAGAGAGAGAGAATCTCAATCAGGTTCCATGCTAAGCCTGGAGCCCTCTGCAGTGCTCGATCCCACAACCCTGGGATCATGACCTGAGCCAAAAGATTTGGACACTCAACTGACTGAGCCACTCAGGTGCCCCTGTGTTAGCTTTTATTAGTAGCTTTTAAAAGCTGAGTTTGTGACCATCATATACTTTTATAAGCTATTGGAAAAATTGTCTGGAAATGCAAGTGCCTTTTTATTTAGACTAGTTAGAGTCTTTTGCAGTGTGTTTAATTTCCTTGACCTTGGGTTCCTTTCTTTATCAGAAGCCTTTTTCTCTAAAGATTTAACTCCCAGGAAGGATAATAATATTTATGTTTAGAGGAGACAGGCTAAATTCAGAACATTCCTGATGTTCACCAGGTTTTTCCAGCACTTCATTGAATATAAGTTGATATGACCCTTGATAATACTAGTATGTAACCAGTTTAGACTTGAAGATTAGGAGTTGTTGTTGCTTTCATGAAAAAGGAGTTTGGGGTTTTTCTTTTTAGCTAAAACAGTTTATTTCTACAAGAAGAGCACTGCAGCCTGCTCTTTTCTTTTTTAAGCACTTTTAGACTATTTGATCTTTCTTAATTCTTAATATTGAGGTATCATAAAGGAATTCATCTGGCTTTAGTGAGTATGATAACATTTAGCCAAGCACTATAGAAAGCCATTAAACATGACCTTCTAAGGGTCTGTGTTCAACCATTAGTTGAATATTTTAGAAATAGATTTTATAGGTTAAAAAAGTACCTTTTTCCCCCCATTGGGTCCACACACATTTTAAATGACTTAGTTTTCATATCCTGATATTTTTGAAGTGAATTGATTCAGATCCATTATGAGGACTAGGGTTTGTATGGCCTTTCTCTTTAACTCCAGGGAAATCTGCCTAACTTTACAACTCATCTATGATGCCAAGTTATCAATTAACTGTCAAGTTTGCTGCTTTAGAAATCAAACAGCCTCTAAAATCCAACTCTAAATCTCAATAGATTTCTTTCTAACCACATCTGAATCATGGTCCACTGTTCTGAAGTGCTGAATTAAATCAACCACTGACTCTACTCCTCACTGTCAAAATGAAACTTCTAGTGGATCAATTAGGAAATGTATTGATTTTTTTAAAAAGGCTCTTATCCAGGTTAGAACTTATAAACCACAAGAGTATCTCTATATATTTATGTACAGACTTGATCTGTAGCTCAGATGGTTTCCCAGCCTTTGCCAATATGATTCTGGAGTACAATTTGCAGTGAACCATGGTCTGTTTTTTCAATGGGCCACCCATGAGTATTCATTGCTTAATGCAAGCAGGAAATAGAGGCACCATATTTATAGTGGGCATTTATTTTTGAATGCTACATTTCAAGGTTAGAGATAGTAAAGATTTTAAAATAAATCCACTTTGCTTATTTACAATCTCTATTGGTTCTTGTCTGAATAAATTAATTCAACAGGTATTTTAGGTTACTCATAGTCCAAATTAGAAAAAAAAATCTATGTTCTGTGATAGTATTTACTAAAAGTTTTTTCAAAAGCATTAATGACTCAATCATATTTGTGTTTTACTTAAAATATACCTTATTCTGAAATAAACGTATACATAAAATGCATAACACAGTTGGATTGATTCCATATCATTTTATTTATATTTCAGAAGTGATGCTTATGACTTGTTGCCTTTTCCCCTGTGAACTCTGGCTTTATATAATACAACTACTTTTATAATGGACTGTCAAAAACCAAACAAATGAATATGGTTTTAAAATAATCATCACGTGGAAGGCCACACACTTTTTCAACAAATGTTGCTATCTCAAATGTTTTTGTCAGTGTTTTGGAATTGCCTAGAGTTTGAGTATACCAGTTAACTTCATAGAACTGATTAACTTTTTACTAAGCTGTGGTACCAATCTCATTCATGAACTTTTGTTTGAATGACTTGGCTGTAACCAAATGTTAAGTCCATTTTGAAACATGCAACAGTGATATATGGATTCTACAGATAGTTCAGCTTTGGAGCCATAATTATTGATGACTCTGGAGACTTTTATAAATATAAACAGCTTTGCCAGTGTTCAAGGAGGCCGAAATTTGGAAAGGGTGCAAGTTGGCTTTTTGCTGGATAGGATAGGAGAGGGGGATATTGACTGAGCACTTGTTACTTTACCCCTGTTCTGATTATTTTCACTTTCTTTCCTTCTTTTGAATTTCTTAATGGTGTTGCCTAAATTCTCAGAATTGGTCTCAGGTCTCCTAATGAAATACCAGATTGGCTTTATTTCGGGGGGAGAAGTGGGAGTGATGGAGTAGCCAAACAGTCTTTCATACCAAATTCATCATCTGGACAAATGCTCATTTGCAGGAGAATGTAAATTTATTTTTAGGTAGTTGACTCTACCCAGACTTTAAGGGAAAAGAACATTTTTCTGTGTAATTAATGGCTGTAGGAAGATATTGAATCTAAAGCTGAATTAACCTCTCATGCAATGGTTGTGATTTAAGAAGTAAAGTAATTAAACAAGTAAAAAAATATTTATTAAATGTGAAATTGTCCTGGTCATTGTTGAAAACTCAAAATCTGGGCATTCTCTTTGTCTTCATATAATGAAGATGTGATGGGGATGTAAACATGTAAATCACAACATAAGAGCTAAATAACAGGAACTATGAAAAATAGCAGAAGGTGTTTTACAATTTATTGATAACACCTTACATCTCTTTTGTGTTTTGTAATTGTCGGACTACTTCCGCGTACGTCATCTTGTTTGCTTTTCACAGTTACCAGGTACACAGGCTAGATGTTATCTTCATTAGATAATAAGTAGGCCTGAGAAATAGCCAAATTATGGAAAGAGCCTAAATGTCCATCAGCTGATGAATGGATAAAGAAATTGTGGTTTATATACACAATGGAGTACTACATGGCAATGAGAAAGAATGAAATATGGCCTTTTGTAGCAACATGGATGGAACTGGAGAGTGTGATGCTAAGTGAAATAAGCCATACAGAGAAAGACAGATACCATATGTTTTCACCCTTATGTGGATCCTGAGAAACTTAACAGAAACCCATGGGGGAGGGGAAGGAAAAAAAAAAAGAGGTTAGAGTGGAAGAGAGTCAAAGCGTAAGAGACTCTTAAAAATTGAGAAGAAACTGAGGGTTGATGGAGGGTGGGAGGGAGGGGAGGGTGGGTGATGGGTATTGAGGAGGGCACCTTTTGGGATGAGCACTGGGTGTTGTATGGAAACCAATTTGACAATGAACTTCATATATTGAAATAAAATAAAATAAAATAAGTAGGCCTGAGATTAAGGAGATGTACATGAAGTCATAATTACTAAATGTAGTACCAGGGGTCAATTCAAGATCTTTAAAAAATGAACTTCAGTGTTCAGACTGACATGTGCAGAAAAAAACTTTTAGAAATGGGAATATAAGGTGGATCTTGAAGAAGATACAAGTAGGATATTCTGCCAAAATATGAAAATGAGAAACTCTGAGTAATATTCTAGAATACAGCTGCGAGTCGAGGTAGATCAGAAGCTTTACTTTGGGGCCTGTTGAGAGAAGATTTCCAGAAAGGTGATTTGGGCCGAGAGCAGTGATTTTCAACTGTGGGTGAAAGTTAGCAGTGTCTGGAGAGGTTTTTGCTGTTGTAACTGGAGGGGAGAGGTGGGGCTGCTGGCATCTAGTTAGTGCAGATGAAGATGCCCCTAAATATTGTGCAGTCCACAGAACAGAACCACATCACAAATGATCTTTTGGCTCAGAATGTCAATAGTGAGGTCGAGAAATGCCGAACTAGATTGCAGAGGACCAAAATGTCCATTCAACGACTTAGAAGTTACCCCATATGTATTAGGGGGCCATTGAATTTTTTGTAGTTTTAACTAGGGAGTGCTGTACCTAGTGGAAGTCGGTCAGAAATGGTAATCTATGAAATAGATTGGATTTTCTAAGTTTTTCGACAAGAATAAAACTCTACACTTCCTTATGCACACAGGTCTACAGAGGAGACAACAAAATCATTTTATGATGTTTTGCAGGGAAGAGATGGGTCTTGAAAGGTACTGAAACCTTACAGACAAATCCTTTCGAGGTGTGTGAGATAATGAGAATTCAGCTCACAGAAAGATGGGATTGAATAGCCAATGTAGGTTTCTTTCACTGAAACGACGAGGGAGGCTGCTGTCGCGCCCAGCAGAGCTGAAAGGGCACCATCAGGCTGCCGATGCCTATAAATCACAGAGATGGTTTATAGCAAGGGCAGACTGTGCTGACGTGATCGATGCTCTCCAAACCATCAACGGGTCATTCCTCGTTGTGATGAGATGTGAATGCTGCCAGGGGTCATGAGAATCTTGGATTTATCCAACCATCCTGGATTCTGAATAGCTTCATCAAGTGAGACTTCTCACAGTCCCAGCCCCCATTTTTAACCTTCTGCTGCATGAAATTTCACATCTATGAGCTACAACATGATGAAATGTAGAGGCAAGCGTCTGCTACTTCTGTAATCATCTTCCAGTTTCTTTTCCAGCATTTACTTTTTATTTGCAAAATGCTAGATTTCATTGTCATTCAGCTTCATGCCAAAACTTGTTCCTTTCTTCTTTGCTGTTACACGCATTTCTCTATAAGACATTGTCATGGGAAAAAATTATATACTAACAATGTAAAGGTGTCTGTTGCTTTAATGGTATAGCGAGAAATGAAAGATAAATGCCAGGTTATCATTTGATGCTGTGCTCGATACCAGGATTAATGAATGTGTTGCTATACCTAAGCAACTCCCCTTTGGGCCTCCTCTCCGGGAAGACTGTGATTTATGTGATACAAACTTCTCCCAATTTAAAACCAGTGGGTTTTCCATTATCTAGGATAGGCTACCATTTGCTTTAAGCAAAAGTACACATTTACTACAGCTGTAAACCACCTTGAGGGCCCAGAAAATCCCAAACTTTATAGATTGCTTTAAACTAATTTAATCCTAGAGAAAGGTCAGTCTGCAAAAATTTAATTTTTATGTTTCCAAATCAGAAGGCAGAGAATGTCTGTGTCCTGAGGCATATGCATTAGCTCTAGGGCTGGTGGGAGTCGGGGGGAGGTGCGGTCATCATCTTTTATTAATGTTCTCGGTTTTCTGTGGCTTTCTTTCAAGTCTGGCCAGATTCATCTCTGGACCAATGCTCATTTGCAGGGGAATGTACATTTACTTTTAGGTGGTTGACTTTACCCAGTCTTTAAGGGAAAAGAATATGACCATTACTCAGGAAGATACTTTAAACCTTTTAGGTTTACTCAAGAAAATCACAAATGCAGGTGGCCAAAGGACTTAGGAAAACATGGAGTGAAGTAGGTGACCCTTTTTTTAGGTGCATCAACTTAGAAGAAATCTATTGTAAATGCCAAACATACACCATGTGATAATGTGAGGTTAACACAAATTTAGCTATTAGAATAAAATGGCTTGCTGAATTTTATCAATTACACTCTTATTGAATACACACCTATAGTTATTAAATATCCTTGGAATGTCAATACATATTGCCAATTGAATGTTTTCCTTAATATTATGACTATGACAGTTCTCTCCTATTCTGAATAAATATTAAAACATTTTAATACACTCAGCCTGTATGGTTTATGGTTAGGTTTAAATTTTCTATTTTTATTTTCTCACCTTCTACTTCAACAAAAGTTAAAGGGTTAGATAAAAAAGAAATGTAACTAAAAATTCACAGTCACATTACTACTTGGCAAACTTCAGGAGTTCTGTACATTGCATAGTCAGTTTTGGGAAGACCATTCCTACTTTGAATATGCTTGAAAAAAGACGATAATTTGATTTGGAGAGTGTAGGTTTGCTCTATGGGAATTTATAACTTAGAAGAAAGTAAAACATGCCCAGGAAAAGTCTTAAACTTCTTAAGAGGCCTGACATTGTTTTGATATACTTTTCAAAATATTGCTGAAGAGTCCTGTATGAATTTTACGGCACTAGACTTGATGAGAAATAGAACTGCAGTTAAACAGCACCCAGGTAATATTAAATGATATGTAATGGGATTGGGTACTACAGTTTTTACTTGTGTGAAATTTTTTATGCTCTATATTACTGAAAATGGTTAAATATAGTATTGTCATTTCTATAAAAAGGCATTTGAACCTTGAACATAAGTGCAGTCTCCAATTACAGAGTAATACTCATCTTGCTTAAATGATGCTTATAGACTCTTCTTTTTTTTTCAATATATGAAATTTATTGTCAAATTGGTTTCCATACAACACCCAGTGCTCATCCAAAAGGTGCCCTCCTCAATACCCGTCGCCCACCCTCCCTCCCCTCCCACCCCCCATCAACCCTCAGTTTGTTCTCAGTTTTTAAGAGTCTTTTATGCTTTGGCTCTCTCCCACTCTAACCTCTTTTTTTTTTTTTTTTTTTTTCCTTCCCATATAGACTCTTCTTTAGAAAAACAATTAGCCAAAGGAGTATAAAAAAATGTATTTTTCCTTTTTCTTTTGGTTTTGGGTTCTAAAATCTAGAATCAAAGGAGAGATCAATATTCTTAAACTGTGTGGGTTTGTATAATTTAAATTATAGTAATATGATCTGGGGCTATTACATAATGAGGTAATTATCAACACCATCTTCTATGTGTCTTTTAAAATTCAGTAAATGAGGGGCACTTGGGTGGCTCAGTCAGTTGAGTGTCCCGCTTCAGCTCAGGTCATGATCTTGAGGTTTGCGGGTTCAAACCCCACGTTTGTGGGTTCAAACCCTGGTGATAGCAGAGAGCCTGCTTTGGATCGTCTGTCTCCCTCTCTCTCTTCCCCTCCCCTGCTCATGTTATCTCTCTCAAAAATGAATGAACATTGAAAAAAATTCATTAAATGAAAACAAAGTTTTAGGCAATTCATGCTTGTTGAGACATAACTTAGTTATGCATTGAAGTCCAAATTATTGTCAACATCTCATTTAGATAATCTTAGTCTTCATAAATAATACACTTAAATATCTAATCATTTGCTAAATGATATTTAAATGTTTGCTAAAATGTAAGTCAGTTTGAATGACCCCCTTTGCCTTTATACTGCATTGGTTTATCTTTGATATATGCTTTGATACATACTTAAACACATGCTTTTCACTGAGACATTTTCTCCCCATTTATTTAATTTTAAAAATCAGTTTGTGTAAAAGAATCATGATGTTTTAATGCCTACTGACGGTAATACCATAGATATTAGAAGAATGGAGCTTTGACCTCGAATAATAGAAATAATCATTTATATAAATTTTAGTGTACTCTCTGCCAGCATGTAATAGATAAGAAAAAATATTTTGGTATATTCAAATTGCACTTTACTATAGCCAAATTTAGTCATCCCTGTTGCTTTCTTGTGTTTACTTCACTGTGAGTATGCCTGTACTCATGATGGCTCTATGGCCAGCCACCCATTGGAGATGGTCAATGTTGCTTTTCACAGAGATGGTTGTGCTAGTTTTCTATTAATGCCATACCCCATTACCACAGATTTAGTGACTGAAAACAATATCCATTTATTATGTCACAGTGTACGGGATAGAAATCTGGTTACAGTATGGCTCAGCTGGGTTCTTTGCTTACGATCTCACAAGGCCTTGTGTGTCAGGTGGGCTCTGTTCCTTTCTGGGGATGGGTCCACTTACAGACCACTCACTCTGGCTCTCCTTAGAATTGTAGGATGGAGGTTACTCTTTCCTTGCTGGCCATCATCCAGGGGCCAGTCTTTTCTGCTGGAGTCTGTCAGCATTCTTTCATGTGCTTTCTGGGTTCCAGGTATCTTTTCTTAGCAACAGTGGGTCCGGTCTGTCTCATACTTCAAATCTCTCTGACTCTAGCCAGAAAAAGTTCTCTGTTTTTTAAGAGCTTGTATCATTAGATTTGGCTCACCTGGGTGTTACAGTTTAATGTCTCTCTTTTAAAGTATGCGACCTTAACCACATCTGCACAATCTCCTTTGCCATGTAACATATTCACAGGTTCCAGGGATTAGGGTGTGGGCATTCTTTGAGTGTCATTCTGCCTAGTGGGATGACCATACTAACAAACCAAAGAACTACCTTAGGTTCTCTTCAGTCTCCTTCACTAGCCAGTTGTATGAACTTGATCTTTCAGTTTGCTTATGGGTATGTTATGCCATGAACTCTTAAAAGTCCCTTCTAGTTGTTTACACCATGAAAGTGTGGACCTATCTCTCCACTTGCCTTCTTTCATTCTTTATTCTTCTTTTCTCCTTCATATCATTAAATTTTTGCTCAAACCATTTTATTTTCTCTATTATATTGGTTTTCACATTCCTTTGCCTTTTTTTTTTTTTCCTTTAGTGTTTGTATGCAATTCAAGGGACTCTTGGCTGGTAAAAGATTTTTTTTTCTTCATATATCATTTAATTGTAATATCTAACCTGAATCAGATGTGACACTCTTTATAGCCTTTATTCCAGTTGATGTATGTTGTAAGTGTTGCTATAGGATATTAATGTGTTTGGCTGTAGCATGATACTCTAACCTTGCCAAGACTTGTGTAATAGATAGGATATTACCATATTACCTTCCTAAGATCTGAAAACTTTTGAGTTCTACAACAATCTGACCTCCCATCATTTTGGATAATGACAGCTTATTGGGTGCAGTAGTCTTGTGTTGCCACAGAATGCCATGTGGTGTTAGGACCTTCTTTCCCTCTTTAGTATGCCAGGTGTCAGATACTTGTGTTAAATTAAAATCAATCAGATTTGTGTTTTGTTTAACATACTTCTGAAAATTGCCCACCCCTTGTGCTAATAACACATGTTGCTTTTGAGAAGTAATGCCACAGAGCCAGGCCAGAGAAATACTCCAAGAGTCTGTTGCCAGAAACTATTGAGGCACACAATGTGCAATAAACCATGGAGGGGAGGGGGTCTTTATCTTTCAGGGATACGCGTGATTTTCAGTTAACAAAAAATTCGGGCATTGTTCCAGAATTTAAATTTACAGTGTTGATAGCCACACATGAATCTGAAAGTTGGAAGATTGTGCTAATCATGGTAGATTCCCGTAAGATGCACTGGACCTCTCCTATGCTAGATAAAAATTGTGATGGGAAAATTTACTGTGTATATATAGCAGTCTTGCTAATTTACTAATTGTTTCATTTAGGATGTTGAAAATAATGCTTTTCTTTAGCTTATTCTTTTGTATTAGCTACTGCTAACCCTTCATCTACTTAATTTCTTCACTTGATTTTTATTATATATTTTTTTATTTTTTTAAAGTTTATCTATTTTGAGAGTGAGAGAAAGTGCACAGACACACTTGGAGGAGGGGCAGAGAGAGAGAGAGAGAGAGAGAGAATCTCAAGCAGGTGGGGCTAGATCCCATGACCGTGAGATCATGACCTGAGCCAAAATCAAGAGTTGGACGCTTAAACCAACGGAGCTACCCAGGCTTCCCTCTTTACTGGATTTTTGAAAGCCTAAGAAAAGCTCATTCAAAAATAAATCTGGCTGACTTTTAGATTGTTAATTTGCAGATAAGTAATTGCATTTATTTTCTGGCAGTGTTACACAATTAATATTTAAGCCTAGAATCTTGTATGTTGGAGCTGTTGACACAGAGTTAAATATCTCCCAGAGTAAAGGCCACTGATATGTAAAAATTCCCTGCCCCCACCCTTATCCTTACTGGAATTTTATCTGATAAGCTCTGGGTTAGTTTTGTTATCTATAAGCCTCGGGCTCTTGTATTTCTATCAGGATTTATTAGGATCTGGTCCTGAGAATGCTGCTTGCATACTATGAGGTACACTACAGGATGAGAATGGACTATGAACTTGTAGTTTGTTATTTATGATTCTCCATGATTGCTGCGTTTTAGTTATGGTTCTCCCTGTCCTCCCCTCAGAGTACTAAGGGAAGGGGATAGTGGCATGGTTGCTATTGTTACTATTTTTCTTTTCTTTTTTTTTTTTAATGTTTATTTCTGAGACAGAAACAGCATGAGTGGGGGAGGGGCAGAGAGAGAGGGAGACAGAATCTGAAGCTGGCTCCCCCGGCTCTGAGCTGTCAGCACAGAGCCCGATGCAGGGCTCAAACCTACAAACCTTGAGATCATGACCTGAGCTGAAGTCGGTCGCTCAACCGATTGAGCTACCCAGGCGCCCTGTTACTATTTTTCAAATAACCTGTTGACTGATTTCTAGACTGAAATAACCTTACTTGGATATACAAATACTCCTTTAAACGATACCTTCTGTGGCAAATGATTATTGTCTAAAATATGACTATGAAGTTTTGTAACAGCATTGTAAATCATTTGATATTTTGACTTTCCTTTTCTTGGATGACTTCTTTTCCATAGAAAGCAAATAGTAGGTACAATGAAGAAATATTTTTTGCTACTTGTCCAGAACATTTTCACTTCTTTTGGGTACAGAATATTTATGGGGATTGAAATGTTGCTGTGTTCTCTTAGCCATCATGAATGTATCACCTATTAGTATTTCAAAATGTCGTTTGAATCAAAATTACCTAATTCCTTTAAAAATGTTTATTTTTTTCACCTTCTGTGTATTCAAGCTTAAGTTTGTCATCTAATGATAAAAGTAGCACTTTCTTGTTTTTGTCCAAAAACCTTTATCTTTTAAGCTTCAAGATGCATGTGTAGTACGGGTGGAAATTAGAGTTCTGGTGTTCTATGATTTGAGTGGTCTTCAGGTTACCAGATAATTCATTACACTTTTGATCAGATGTTTCTTCAGTTTTTGAGCATAAAGAACCACTCCTCTTTACCCCAGTGGTTCTCATAGTTTGGCCTGAGGATGGCTGGAGGCCCCTCCCCCCCCCCCCCCAAATTTTTCTGGAAATTTTTGTGGAAAGCTTTTCCACAAAAGCTTTCCTTTTTGCAACTACATATCTCTGTGAGGTTAGATTATCTTCATATACTTCAATGAAAACAATATATCTTGTTTTTTTTTTTAAATTTTTTTAACGTTTATTTATTTTTGAGACAGAGAGAGACAGAGCATGAACGGGGGAGGGTCAGAGAGAGGGAGACACAGAATCTGAAACGGGCTCCAGGCTCTGAGCTGTCAGCACAGAGCCCGACGTGGGGCTTGAACTCACTGACCGCGAGATCATGACCTGAGCCGAAGTCGGCCGCTTAACCGACTGAGCCACCCAGGCGCCCCGAAAACAATATATCTTAATAGAATCCAGCTGGCTTTTATGAAGCCAGACAGTAAAAAGATTTACAAAAATGTAGAACAAAACAGCTCTTTTCACTAATTATTTTTGTTTTAGAAAATGTACTTTTCCCTAAAAGATATGTATCTACATTTTAACATGCAGTGGGCATAATATTGTTATTTAAAGGGCATTAACAAATATTTAAATGCTTCTCACTTTTCATATTTATAGCAAATGTTGATAGATAACAACCCATATAAATAAAAGATTGCTGTGGTCCTTAACAATTTTTAAGGGTTTACAAGGCTTCTGAGACCAAAAATTTGAGAAGGACCTGCCTTATACACTTTCATAAGGCCTCCTAAACCTGCATTTCCTTGAATTATTTCGAGTTCTAGCACTTCGATATAGGAGGCTTTATAAATATTTTCTCTTTAGTGTCTGATACTTTTATGTAGTTTTCTGATCTAAAAAAAAGATCAGAAAGGCAATGCTCTGTTTTCTGATAGATCCCCAGGAATATCTGACTGGTTTCAGGAGTTGTAATGGGGAGGGGAGTTAGCACAATGTTGGATCTGCAACTCTTCAAGTCAACAACGAGCAAAGGAAAGAGAATGTTGCATACTCACCTCTCAACTTTACAAATCTCAACATTTTGCTATATTTGCTGTTTGACTCTGACTGTTTTACTTCTTTCTTCTTGTAAGGACCCTTGTAATTACATCAGGCCATCTGGATTATCTCCCCATCTCCAATCCTTAATCATATCTGGAAAATCTTTTTTGCCATGTAATGTAATATATTCACAGTTTTCAGGAATTAGGAGGTAGATATCATTGGGAGGCCATTATTCTGCCTTGATATCAAGGGAATACATGTCTTTAACTTTACTAGGTGTTACACATTGCTCTCGAAAATTGTTCAGCTAAGTTTTTCTCCCACTAGCAGTTTAAGAATTGGTCACATTCCTTGTCAACAACTAGCTTATCAGAATTTAATATTTTTATTACTTTTTGGTATAAAAGACTTTATATTTTCTTTATTGTTAGTGATATATTGTGTAATCTTTCTCTTATAAATCACTATCTTACAAGTATAGTTTGAATTATTTTGGCTAAGATTTTTTTTGTTTTTGTTTTTGTTTTCTTGAGAGAGAGAGAGAGAGAGAGAGAGCGAGCAGTCATGATCAGGGAAGGAGCAGAGAGAGAGGGAGATAGAGAATCCCAGGCAGGCTTCATGCCGTCAGCACTGAGCCCAGCGTGGGGCTTGAACTCACGAACCGTGAGATCACAAGTTGAGAATCAAGAATCAGATGCTTAAGTGACTGGGCCACCAAGGTGCCCCATATTTTGGCTAAGAATGTTGGCTCACATTTCTTTGCACTCACATAGCCTTGTGCAATCTTTTTGCAGGTTATTTCTGTGATTGACAGTTTACTAGCCAGAAATACTTAGCATAATCTGCGAACAGTAAGACATTCATCAAGATGAAAAATAAAACCAATCTCAGTTTTAATGAAAATTGAAATTAATCCAGAGATTTACCAGAAAACTACTTCTTATAGAATGCTGTTGTTTGTGTCTCCTTGGTGATTTGAAATATATACATTCGTAGACCTATTACGGTTATATACATGATTATAGTAAGGACATTGTTGCTTATTGGTCTTATTCAGCAGGAACTCTTCCTGTGCTGCCTGACTTACATGAAGTCTGTATCTTTTGTAGCCTGGCATTTCCCATAGTCTCTTATCTGATTTCCCTTCCTTTAGTGTCATGCACTGTCTGCCCAATCTATACATAGTCCTGGTGCCAGAGTCATGTCTCCAAAGCATACCTTGAAGAAATTCCTCCTGCAGATATCCCCAACAGATTTCATAACATTTTTTAATTCATGGACCCTTTTAGAATTTAAAAACAGTTGTAGATCTGGGGCACTTGGGTTGTTCAGTTGGTTGAGTGTGTGACTTCAGCTCAGGTTATGATCTCACGGGTCGTGAGTTCAAGCCTCGCATTGGGCTCTGTGCTGACAGCTCAGAACGTGGAGCCTGCTTCGGATTCTGTGTCTCCCTCCCTCTCTGCCCCTCCCCTGCTCACACTCTGTCTGTCTCTCTCTCACTCAAAAATAAACATAAAAAATTTAAAAACAGTTGTAGATCCTTTCCCAGTGTGTATATATGTGGGTGTGTACCCACACCCACACCCACACCCACACCCACACCCACACACACACACACACACACACACACACAATGTAATGATAGTCTCAGAGTGTTCAGAGACTACATGTAGGGTCTGTGTGTCCCAAATTAAAACATCTGACTTGAAGGAGAAAAACGGAACTGGCTAGCCCACGATCCTGTCAGGATGCCATTTATGATCTGATCCCTAGATTCCTGCCTCTCCAGATCAATTTCCTACCACTATATCCTGCATTAACATTTTACTACTTGAAATTCCTCAAACATTCTGTTCTTATCTGTTGAAGCTAGCTCTGGACTAGTTTATAGGATCCTGATAGCTATTTCTAGATGTCTGATGGCCATATTAATAGGTAGAAAACTTTGTGCCTTTGCCAAATGCTTTACGTAGCTTTCAGTGATTTTGTTTCCTCACTTTTTACTCTTAGTAGCTATTTATCAGTATGTTAGATTTGAATAGTTTTCACGTCAGCAGCTTTGGGCAATGGAAGACTGTTTCTTTCATAACAAGTAAAAGACTCTTTGGGATAATTATTTATTGCTCATTGTCTTCCTTCCTCCCTCCCTCCCTTTCTTCTTTTCTTCTCATTTCTTGATTTCTTGCAGTGCTTCACAAATCATAACTTTTGTGTGCTGGACAATGGGAAAAGTGAGAGCCAGTATAGTTAGTGGTTATGAAGATGTGTTCTAGGGGCGCCTGGGTGGTTCAGTTGGTTGAGTGTCTGACTCTTGATTTCGGTCAGATCATGATCCCAAGCTTGTGGGATTGAGACCCGTGTCGGGCTCCACGCTGAGTTTGGGGCCTGCTTAAGATTCTCTCTCTCTCTCTCTCTCTCTCTCTCTCTCTCTCTCTCTCTCTCTCTCTTTCTTTCTCTCCTCTCTCTCTTTCTTTCTCTCTTTCTTTCTCTCTCTCTCCATTTCTCTCCCTGTCTCCCTCTGCACCCCTCCCCACCTTGTACACACCCAGTGTCTCTCTCAAAAAAAAAAAAAAATAAAGATGTGTTCTAAAGCCAGATGGACTATATGAATCCGCATCCTGACAGTTGCAAGTTTCAGAAAATGCATTGCAGATTGGTTTAATTAAGGGCACTTGTTTTTACTCACGTAACTAAAAGTCTGGTAACATGTTCTCCTTGGGTATGGTTTGATCTCAGCTATAGCACCATTTATCTGTGATTGTCTTATCTGTATCCTTATTTTTGAAGTGTCTTCTTTGAAATACTTTCTTGTATAGGAAAATGGCTGACCTAGTTCTGGGCCTTACACCCTATACCATGCAGTCTGAAAAAGTACAAAATGTTCTTTCTCAACCCTGGAATGGAAGTCTTAGAATTTATTTTATTTGGAACGACTTAGGCTATGTGCCAACCCCTGTGGTTAAGGAAATCTCATGTACTAGTTGGCTTATAAAGGGATTAGTGCTCATCAATAAAACAATTGTCTTTGAATAAATAAGTAAAATTAGCATATTTAACAATGAATGTCTGGCCAAGAATATTTGAAATCAAATTAAATGAATAGTTTAAGACCCTACACTTTACTTGGTAGACTCTCATCAGAAAAATGTCTACCTCAGATGGTTATGAGTGTTAAGAAATGTGAACAATCTGAGATTCTACCCTACTTGGCCAGCTGATAAGTTAGCCTGCTACAATTCATGTTTGCTAGAAAAAGGCACAAGACTCCTGAATCAGGTACAAAGGGTTTTATTACAACGATAGCAGTGGAGGAGTTTTAGGATTTGCACGAGTTACCTCAGACCCTGTTCCCACAGGGCAGTGCAAAGAGGGCCAGATGATACCTGCATATGCATTGGGTTGCATTATATAAAAGGGACACCCCAGCCAAAATTAGGGAAACTGAATCTTTTATTATGTTCTCTAAGCAAACTGCCTGACCTTTGCCTTGGACAGAGTCATTATCCTTATTATACTGGACAGTAAACAAACCTGCCTTTTGCTCCACAGAGAGATAATGTTTCTGTCTTCTAAGGCTGTTTTCTATACAAGCATCCTTGAAAAGATGCTGTGAAAAAGTGCTGTGAAATGTATCTCTGACTTGAGCCGAAATGATCAATGATACCAACTAGGCCCTGGAAAACATTCAGGTCAGCTGCAGCTCACTGACCAAGGCTGTTAGGGACGACAGAGCTACCCTAGACTTACTCATTTTGGGCTAGGCATAGTATATACAACAAAGGCTGCTAGAACAGTCTAGAACAAAAGCTGTTAGTGCCTCTGCTCGCAAGACATGCGTAAATGTAAGGGACCTGTGGGAAATTGTTTCCCAATAATATCTATCCTGCTTTTCTGCTCTCTCTCAGGTTCTGGAGACTTGACCCGTGAGAATGCTGCACCATGGGCTATTCTAATCTGGCCAACAGAAGTTGCCGCAAATCTGTTTAATTCATCTTATGTGGTATTTAATTAAGTCTGCTCTGAACAGGATTCCAAGTAGGGCAACCTCACCGTCCAGGGGTCCAACCATACCCTACAGGGTCTGAAACCTAGCTAGCTGAACAAATCCCATAAAATATCAGGGTAAATGAAAACCTTGTGCTTTCTCCTTAAATTTCTGTATTGACCTTTCCACTTGATTTAGCATTGATTCAGGCATGGCAGGATGTATTAGTGATTGTATATACTGTGCCTTAGCCCAAAATGAGTAAGTCTAGGGTAGCTCTGTCACCCATAACAACCTTGGCCAGTGAGCTGAAACTGACCTGAATGCTTTCCGGGGCCTAGTTGTTATCATTGATCACCTCAGCTCAAGTTAAAGATACATTTCACAGCACTTTTTCTAATTAGATGGCTCCTGGGAAAACTGCCCCCAGAGTGTGCATAAATAACATGTCAGTTATGCCTCTCGGCCACTCCCCCAGGTAATATGGATTTCAGCAGTTTCCTGAAGGTTTTTTTTTTTTTATTTTTTATAATTTGTTTTTGAGAGAGAGAATGAGCAGGGGAGGGGCAGAGAGAGGGACACACAGAATCTGAAGCAGGCTCCAGGCTCTGAGCTGTCAGCAAAGAGCCCAACATGGGGTTCGAACTCATGGGCCATGAGATCATGTCTTGAGCTGAAGTCGGACGCTTAATCGACTGAGCCACCCAGGCACCCCCTAATGGTATGCTTCTAGAGGCAGTTGTAGGGTTGCTTAGAATCTTCTGTGGCTTCCCATATTTAATAGATTCTTTGAATCCTATGTGATCTGGCCTTTGTCCAACTTACCAGCTTTATCTTGTCCTAGCTTCTCCCTCACTCTCTGTATTCTCTAATTCTCTTGTATTTGCCATGCTCTCCCTTAATACATAGCCCCTGCACCAGCCGGGCCTTACATATAAAATGCTGTGAGTTTCCACTTAACTCTATCCTCTCCCATCCCCATTATCCTATTGTACTAGATCTTGTACTTTTGAGGTGTTATGTATGTACTTCTTCATAGTACTTATCACAGTCCTCAGTTTGCATCTATTAGAATTCTGTTAGTGTCAAGTCATTGCTAAACTATATGCTCTGTGATGGCTGGGAATGCATTTATTGTTGCTTATCTTTATATTCCTGTAGCTTCCTAGAACAATGTCTGGGAAGTGGCTAGTATTCAGTAAATATCTATTAAGTTAATTAGTGCTTTTTTTTCAATTCACAATTAAATATTTGGAAAGGATATTGGTGTCAAGCTGTTGGGCAATAATTGCTCATGCATCAGACGTGGCTCACCATAGTTGGCTGTAGCTTGATTGGTCAGGAAAGGAGATCCAGTCATAAGACACCCAGTAAAATACAGGATGGCATGATTAACAAAGAAACAATGAAGGTGGGCCAAAGAGACTTTTGCATCACTTAGGGAAACAGGGCTTAAGCTTGAAGAGTATAGAATTTGCTTCCTTGAACTCCACAGCAGTTCCCCAAATGTGCAGACAACAGTTAATGAAGAGGTGACCTAATACGTAACTAAATCCCAGGCTACTGGAAGTGTTAATAGAGAAGTCCTTTAAAGACCTGTCCTGCCAGGTACAGGAAATGGATGTTGGATGATTCTGTTCCTAAGCTGGTTCCTCAAGGGGTTCTGGGTAGGGAAGGCCTCCTGGTGATGCCTAGGAGTTGGATCTCTTCTGTTAAATGAACGATAGTGATAGTGTTCACTCAAAGCTGCCATTCCAAATTTATCTGGAAGTTCTTTTCATTTTACTTGCATTTCTAGTTTTTTTATTAAGGTAGTTTAGGGAATTGATTAGATAGTGAAACAAAATGTTTACTTTCAATTGTTTGTCCATGTCTCTGCAAGCTGTTCCAAGTCAGGCACTCTTATTCTCTGTGTCTCATTTACCTGGGATAGTGCCTAGGACATACAGAGTAGTGACTCCATGGACTTGTGTTCTGGGAGGCTCCAGAGAGAGACTGTCTAGTTTCATCCAAGCTCTGCTGCTTCTTGCTGTGTAGCCATGGAAGTTGACTGAATCTCTCGTAGCTTCAGCTTCCTCATGGAGATAATAAAGCTTAGAGGGTTCTTGGGAGAACTGAATGACATAATGTATAAGAAGCACTTAGAAGGTGCCTGGCATATATTTAATGGTCGATGAATACTAGCTTTCATTTTTAGGAACATAGCATCACACATCTATATTTTGATCAGAGTTTGGGCATCTTAAATCAGTTGGAATATTAATACCTACGTTAGGACAGGCAGTGGTAATTGGAAGGTGAGAGGCTTACCTGGGCTGTTCTTCTTCAAGTGATGACTCAGGGAACCAGAATCTTCTCTCATGGTTCTGTCTACTCTCTAGAACCTCCTTGGAATTCTAGCTGCATCCCCCTATGCAGCTGGCTGATGAGTGAAGAGAGAGACTAAGCAGGCCGATGTAGGGGCCAAGTGTAGCAGTGACAGAATTCTCTTCTACCCATGTTCTCTTGGCTAGAGTTCAGTTACAGAGCCCCCTGGAGATGCAAGAGTACTGGAGATTGGAGTCTTGGGTACCTAGGAAATGCTCCGAGGAACTCCCTGTACTTCTACTACAAGCTTTTAATAATAATCATCAAATATCCATAATTAGCTTGAAGTAATATCATTTTTACTGAATGTCATCTAGTTTTGTTGATGTTCCTCTTGTTGTTTTTATTCCATTTGTTTTCACAGACTGCCTGGTATGGCCATGTCCTGGCCATGGGCAGATTCAGTTTGACAGCTGGAAAAACAGTAGGAAAGCTAGAAAAAAGAGGGGACCTGCCTCCAAACAGGCACCATGAAATTGTTGAAGCCATTTTGTGTCTTGGAAATCATAAGAGCTGCAGAGAAATATCTTTATGATGTCTATTGATTTGTCATTCAATTCTCCTTTGATTATAGTTTTACATAGATCCCATTTTATACATTAATAAGCTCTAGCAGCTTCATATTTGACTTTGAGATTCTAGTTAATCTAAAGCTTTATCTGGTAGGGATATATATATATGCATATGTACATATATATATGTGTGTGTATATATATATTTATTTATGGTATGTCTTATTTATTAGCTATAGTATATGCTTTTAGCAGTTACTTTTCAATAACTGTTGCTCCACAGGTCAGATACTATCTCCACTCCACCAAGTAGAGGTACTTAATTCTTACACTAAGGCCTTTAACCATGTTAGTTTGACATCCACAGGCTCGTTGGCATTATTTTTAGTCGTTCTGTATTCTCTCTGTATTCTTACTGCATTTGATGAAGAGGGTTTTGGATTCCCCAAGCTAAGAAACAAAAGTGGCTGAGTGTCCTCCTTATTGCTTTTAAACCTGAGGGATTATCAGATGCATTTCAACTCCGTAAAGCTCAAGGCAATTTAATAACTTGCACACTCCAAATCATAAGAACATATAAAACAACTAGGACAGTGACAGCTTAAGTAGGACATTTCCTTTCTAAACACTGAGAAGCAGCAGCATTAGACTGAGTCATAATGGAACTGAAACTCTGCTTCTACATCTTGAACGTTTGCAATCACTGAAACTATTTGTAGCAACTGCCTAGTGTACCTTTGAGTCTGACTAAGTGCTTTTCTTATATATCATCAAAAGTATATGTGATATATTGATAGTTAGAGTGATATGTGGGAAAACTTAGATCTGGGTCATAAGGTGATGTTAATATTTCTGCCTCTTAGGGACACATGCTTTTATGAATGTAATCCCCTGCTGTGGGACCTCTGCTCTGGGAGCAAGAAGCACACCAGAGTTGGGTGCAAGCCTAAAAATTTCTCCTCCTTGCTTTTAGAGAGCTCTAAATTGAGATCATAAAACTGCAGTGTGCCTGGTGAATATTTTTGTGTTAGGATTCATCATATTAGGATTAAAGGCTCTTATGATTGAATATATTTCCCTCTAAGCCATATTCTTTCATATTCTGGGTCCCAAGAACTCCTAAAAAATGGGCTGAAGTTGAAGTTAAAGTATTGTAGCTTTTATATCCATGGTATCCAGGTAGCTCTTTATTCAGCTGTATTTAGTGACCACATCCAGGAGCTGTTTCAACCAACTATGTGTAACTAAGATCATCTTAAAGGGGTTTGTTTATCAGCAGGAAACTTTCACTATTCACTAAGATGTCAAGGGCATGTTTTTGTTGGTGGGACCTTTCTAAACCTTGTCTAGAACCTGAGGATTCAGAAAGAATGGCAGTGTTGTTTTTCTTTGATTTATTTTTTTCTCGACTGTTGTATTTTTGTGTTTTATGTGTGCTTAGCAGCTCTGTGCACAGTTTTATTGACTTCTAAACTAAGCAAATAGAACAAACTCTGGTGGTATGAAGTGCTAAGTGAGTGAGCCACAGGGAGCACATTATAAAGGCTCTTCACTCACTCGGCTCTGGCTGCCAATTTGCTTTCAAGTGCAATTCAGGAAGCCAGTTATGCTCTATCAAGCCCTAAATAATCTAGGCCTTGTTCACCCCAGAAATTGGCTGCTTTTTATACCATCACCACAATTAATCATGGGCCATCATCCTCATATCCTATGTGGGGAGGTTCTGTCTATACTTTATTTGATGAACTCTTCCTACACCCTGTCCCCTTGTTTATAATGAGCGGTAGTGTAGAGGAGAGTTTAGGAGTTGGTCTATTTGAGACTGGGGTTCAAGATTCAGTTTTACTACGTAATAGCTGTGGGATGTTGATCAGCATACTATGACCAATGTTACCAGTAATTTTAAGAGCAAACACATACCACTGTGTGTCAGATACTGTTGTAAGTTTTAACATATATTCTTTCAATTGTCGCTCCCAACCCTATCCTGTAGGCGTTATTATTTTCCCCATTTTGTAGATGAGGAAACCAAACATACTGAAACTCTGATTCTCTGATTCCTCAACTGGTAAATGAGAATAATAGTATTCATGTAATAGTAATATGGTAAGGATTAAATGAGATTTTGTTTATAGTAGTGTCTTTCAGTAAATATGTACTCAGTAAGTATAAGCTGTTAATATTATGGTCACAGTTGTAGTAGGTTCTCCAGAGTAACAGAACCAATAGGATATATATCTCTATATTATATATTATAACTGATTAATATAATTAAGATGTATATATGAATGTATTGTGAAGGAAATAAATACATGTATGTGTGCATAAATTTATTGTAAGGAATTGGCTCATGTGATTATGGAGGCTGGGAAGTCCCATTTCTTCAGAGGTGGGCTGGTGGTACGGGACACTCAGGGAGAGGCAGTGCTCCAGTTCAAAGGCTGTCAGGCAGTAAGAGTCAATGTTGCAGATGAAGTTTGAAGGCAATTAGCTGGAGAAATCTCTCTTACCTGGAGGAGGCTCAGCCTACAGTCTATTCAGACCTTCGACTGATTGGATGAGGCCCACTCATGTTATAGAAGGCCATCTGCTTTACTCTGATTAAAATGTTAATATTAAGGTGTTTCCATTTAAATGTTAATCTCACCCAAGAACACCCTCATAGAAACATCCAGGATAGCATTTGATCAAATATATGGGCACTTCATGGCCTAATCAAGTTGAAACTGAAATTAACCACCATCACAATAGTTTATCTAATTTAATAATCAATATGAATATATTTTTCCATTACATATAATCTTCTCAGGAGACTGACCATGTCTAATGTATTGTTGATATTTTAGAGCTCAGCTTTATACCTGAGATAATGTCAGGGGTGTGTGTGTGTATTTTGTTTTGAATCTAAAATCCTCCATTTCATCCATGCGGACAAGGAGTATCCTTCTTAACTCCTGGATTCCTGGGAATGTGGGTATCCATGAGGGAATTTGAGCAATGACTCTATTTTGCTCCAGACGTGACTATTGTCAGGAGAGGATGTACCTGTCATCAGTATGAGTTTTCTAAGGCTGAGACCCAATAGAGCACTCTTGGATCAAAAATATACTTGACCAGGAGGTGGTTTTATTCATTTACCTTAATATTTGGAAGAACTCAGTTGAAGTCCACACTTTTCAAACTGTAGTTTGATGCCTCTATTTTAGTTTTTTATTTTTTATTTTTTATATTTATTTATTTATTTATTTATTTATTTAATGTTTATTTTTGACAGAGAGAGAGACAGAGCATGAGCGGGGGAGGGGCAGAGAGAGAGGGAGACACAGGATCTGAAGCAGACTCCAGGTTCTGAGCTGTCAGCACAGAGCCCGATGTGGGGCTCGATCTCACGAACTGCAAGATCATGACCTAAGCCAAGTCAGATGCTTAACCGACTGAGCCACCCAGGCGCCCCTAGTTATTTTTTAAAAAGGAGAGGAAATGGTCCTATTTGTCAAGCTGTCCATGTTTTATGATCTCTCGTCACTGGAACAGCATCTAGTTATTTCAAGGCCTTGAAATGGACCCTGGAAGATGTAATTTAACTAACATTGTGTACAAACATGCAGCAACCATAACGAAACATATTTTGTCTGGTTCTCTATAATCACACAGTAACATGTATCTTTGTATGCAATTGGAATAATTTAAAACAAAACACCATTTAATCAGAAGACAGCTGATAATAATCACTTCTTATAGCTACATTCCCCCCCACCCCAGACTTGTTTACAAAACCCGGGCTTCTAAACATTCACTTTTATTCCATTCGGTTCATTGTTTTTTAGTACCTTTTCAATGCTCAAGCCGGTCTTGAATTTAATCTTTCATATAATAATAGTTACATTATTATCAATTATAATATAATTATTAATATTAATATTAATTATATATTAATATTATATATAATAATAACAATAATAATGTTTACCGAAGCTGTTTTTGGACCTTCAGAATCATGCTAATACTGAGATTGTGGATTGTAAAAAAAGTCAGAAGCAGGGATGAAATATTGAAAATTTGACTCCATTTAGCAGGTTGGATCTCTCTATTTAAATATAGCAATAAGATATAGTGACTGGAGATGTCACTATCTTACATGGAGGAAGCCAGGGTAGAAAAATTATAAAGAGAAACACTAAAAACAAAAACCAAACAAACACCCACAAAATCTTAAACAAAAGGCTAATAATAATCCTGCTCTTCTGTCAGTCTCTATTTTAGGCAAAATAGGTCTGCCTAATCTTCCTTAAAAATTCTTTCAGTAAACAGCTATAGGAAGGGAAAAGGAAAAAAAGAAGACCCTGCTACTAAAGAAAGTTTCCTTCTAGCAAATATAATGCCCAATCTCTCTCTCTTCGAAGCAATATGGTGCCCTATTGTGACTTTCTCTGTGTTATGGATTTGTGTGTAAGGATTCCCAGTTGATTCCATTTTGTCAGTAGTCAGCAAGATGCCCAGTTCATTCTGCTTTGTCTTTGGCCAAAAAGAATGTTGCTTCTTACTCAGAGACTGGCATGATGCAGATTTAGATACAGTGCCTGCTGACTCTTGAAAGGATGAATCTAATAGTTCTACATCCAGGCAGTCATTCTCTACAGAATGTGTTTAGAGTTTATCAGTGGCTCATTATGACTCCTTAATGATGGGACCCTCTGGTTTTGGGGTCCATAGTCTTGAATAAGGACTAATTTACCTGGTTAAAAATAAGCAGGCAAGCGGGGAGAAGATCAAAGGGTAGATAGAGTAGAATCTATTTCTGTTAATCTGGCTGGCCGGCTGGCTGGCTTGCTTGTTTGCTTGCTTTTCTTTTTTTTTCTCTCTCTCTCTCTCTCTCTCTCTCTCTCTCTCTCTCTCTCTCTCTCTTTTTCTCTCTCCCTTTCTATTTTTTACAACAATGTCCAGATATAGTGACCCTGCAAATAATTTCACAGGTTGGCTTTTGCTGTTGACCTCAGAAGTCTTCTTGACAACTGTCTCTAACAATGAACTTGGGGAAAAACTTAGTGGTTTCCACCCCATTATTTGCTTGGATAAAGTCCCAGAACGATGATTTTCTAAACTTAAATGTGATAGCTACATACCATGATGAGAAAAAACCCAAATATTAACTGTCAGCTAGGTGAGATTGTTGCGGAGGTTTGAGAGAATAAACAAATATGGCAGTGCATTTTTCTATACTCCACCACAATAAAGAATGCCTGTGCTAAGTGATGGATGTTCTTGACTGAGCCTTACAGCTTCGGTACAGCCATGAGAAGCAGAAACCTCTCCCTGAAGATTCATGTCGCATATTAACAACATAGTTTCTATTGGTACCTACTCTTCTGTTATGATAATTCTGGGGGAGGAGCTATTCCGAAGGCCCCCGGGGCTCCTTTCTGCCTTAGGGCCTCTGAACTTAATCTTCTCTTCCCCAGAAGCTGCTGACCCAGATCTTCTCTAGGCAGGTAGCTTTCTGGTGTTTGGAAATCAAATATTTACTTTTCAGACTCCTGGCCCCAGACAAAAGCAGCTCTCCATGTCACTCTGTCACTTCAGCTCTGTTTTATATAGCTTTATGTTAAAATGTAACAAAACATGTTTTAGCAGAACACTGTCACTGTTTGTGTGTCTATTGTCTATCATTCTCCATGTCACCACTAGAATGAAAGATCCAGAAGGAGGGAGCTTGCCTTTCTAGTTGGTACTGCGTTCCCTATATATTTGTATAGTAGGTGCTTTAAAAATATTTGTTGAATGCGTTGTTGACACAAGGAAAACAGAGCCACCTCAGGGTTTTCATTTGTAGCTTTTCTTTAAAGATTTTGTTTTCAAGTAATCTCTACATCCAGCATGGGGCTCGAACCCATGATCCTGAGATCAAGAGTTGTGTGCTCCACTGACTGAGCCAGCCAGGTGCCCCTCGTTTGCAGCTTTTTATGAGTAACATGAATAGCACTAGCAACAACACTCTCTAATGTATTATGAGGGCAGCGTGCCAGGCGTTATGACTCAGCACAGTGCCTTACCTATATTTTCTTATGTCAACCTCAAAATAATCTGAAAATTTAGACACCGTCATTATTCCTGTTTTATGGAAGCAGAAACGGAAAGGTTCCTACCACTTGGCAAAGCTCCTGTAGCTGGTAAGCAGCAAAGCTAGGATCTGGTTAAGTCTTTGCAGCTAACTGCATATTTCAGGTCCAGAGGCATTTTTCTCTGGAACATGACACAGTTTATGAGCTTTGCTTTTATATGAATAATTAAGAATACTTGATGCTTGGCAGCATGATGTGCTATAATAGTTTCAGAATTTCATTCTGAGTTATACTGAATGACAGGGTCTCTGACAGTGGCTCTTTGTTCCCATATAGACACTGCAGTCCATGTTCTTAACCTTTTGTAGACTGTGCGAATGGTGATTTTTATTGTTTGGGGCATATTTTGAAGCAAATGTTTTCTGTCTTCTGTCTGCTGGCAAAATTTTTCTGCTAGCATGTATCCATGATTTGCATAACAAGATGCTCCTGTACTTTTTGAGGCTTGTAGTGGTCTTACTGGTTAGAAGCAGCTTTTTAGTTGTTCCCACATTTAGTCAAATGGGGTTCAGCCAAGAGCTTTAGGAAGAGTTTACCGGTGATCTTCATATATAACCCAAACACAGGTAATATATTCTGTTAAAAATCCCTCAGATCTCACTGTTGAGACATTTGCCAGGTTTGTGTCAGGTATACGTCGCAGCACCCTGCTGTCTATAACAATGATACTGTGGAATGGAAAATGTACCTTCATTTGACCCGTAAAATCACTGCCCTGATATTCTGTGATTAGGGTGGTAAGGGGGCTTAACATGGCGGGTATGGGATGGACTCTCAGAAAAACATCAAAGTAGGCAGCTCCTCTGTCTCCCTTCGTAAATGTAAAGATGGTGAAAATACTGCATTTCTGTATATTCTGTAATGAACAGAATTCCCATTTGTGGAATACAGTGGTGGGGTGGGAAGTTCAAGCTCATTTAAAAATTCCATGTGCTTTCCTTTCTCCACAGTTGTGCAGAGCTCCCAAGGTTATGTACTCCAGTAAGATAATGATGTAGGCCCTCTTGACACTGGCTATGAGTATAGTGGCAGTAATTAGAGGGATACCCGCATTTCTAGGCACATGTTTCCTTGGGATCCTCACTCTATGAATTCCATACTGTAATTTGGGGTTTAGGAATCTTAAGCAAAGTTGAGAATCCAGGAGCCGTGTTACGCAGGACCTCTTCTCTTCTTATGTCCCGCACAGCAGTTCCCCTACTGAACCCTGCCACGTCCCTAACGGAGAACATGCTGCCAGTCACCAGACCTCTGTCCCCATCTCGGTCTCAGGAAATCTTCCTTCCCCACTTCAGGTCTTCTCACATTTACTTTCAATGGGCCAATCCATATTTCCAGAATAAGGAATTACAAAGAACACACCTAATTTAGTATTTCAGTGGATTATTTTGTCACAGTAAACTGAACACCTTCTAGGAAGTGAATCCCAGGAAGCAGTGTGTCTTATGTCCATCTACTTTATATAACAAAAGAGCCATTTTGAAGAGAAAGCTGAGGTCTACATGATAGCTAGGATGGAGATTTTAGTAGGTTTTTTTATCCCCAATTGTTCAGAACAGAGTTCAAGATACTGCCTTGAAAAATGCTCTTGACATAGGAGCCCTGTTTTCATCATGAGGGAAGTTATATTGGGTAGCACGAAAACACCAATGAACAAACCAAGGAAAGCATGTTTCTTTAACCGGGAAGGCCTTTGTGGCTCCCGTATTCCTTTGGTTGATCCTCCTTTCCATGAGTGAACAGACAACTAAAGAATTCAAAACGGCAAACATTCTGTAGTAACACTGAACCACAGAAGTCAGTGACGTGTGTCATAGAGCAGGTGGGTGGTAAGATGGAAGGAGAGCACCACTATACCCTTTCTGGTCTCCTCAGAAATTCCATTCCTTGGAGGAGCAATTTCTCCCATTTAGAGGATTGAAAAGGCAAGGCTGGCAGATATTTGACCATTATAATAGCATAAGCACCAGGTGGCTATAGACTCATATAAAACATACCTAGAAAGACGGCTTTTTATTGGTATTCATGTACAATTGATGAGAAAATATCTCCTCCCCCCCCCCTTTTTTTTTATTAACAGCATTCTAAATATTGTCAGATGTGTTTGGCATTTGGATAAGAATTAGTATCAGTCACATTGTTTACTTGTGACTATTCTCTTGCCTTGCTTCCACTGTTATTTAAGCCTTATTTCTAATTTCACTTTGAAAAGCACATGAGAATGGAATTAATTTTGCTTTGATCTGGGGCCTTCTCTGATGACTGAATACTATAATTTACCCAACGCAGTGACTTTGATATGTTTTTCTTGGTTAAGCTTACATAGGTATTACATGTCACAACTGGTAGGGCTATAATAATTTTACTGTTCATTGAATGTCAAATTAAAAATGTATATGAGATAGCTAAGGATCCTATCCCATTAATTATTCTCTTAGGATTTCTGAAATTCTGTGTTAATGAGCTGTAACAGTCTGAAGACCAAATGCCTGAATGTATTAAAAGGAAGAGTGAGAAAACCTGCAACCTGAAAATTGCTCATGAAGAAGAATAAGCTAAAAATAAATGTGGTGCGATCATTTGACTTTTTTTTTTAATGAGGAAGTTGGTCACTTTTGGAAATGAAGATCACTCTTGTATTCTTAAGTACCAATCTGTGTTGGTGGCTGTAAAATCCTGTGCATTGTAAAAACAAATCTATTCTCTTCATTGAAATTCAGGACCAATGAATGAATGAGTGAACGAACGAACGAGCCAGTAGGTTTTTTATTCTGTTGTTCTCCTCATTCTAAAACTGGGGCAAGTTGTTTGTTTCCCTGAACCACTATTTCCTCATTTATAAAATAAAGAAAATGGCTCCTACCTCTTAGTGGCTGAGACCTGAATAAATTGATTTACATATAATTGTTATATGTTTTCTAAAGTGTTTCTTGCAATATAGTTTTTTTACCCTCCCATTTGTGTTTGAATACTATTAAAATTTCCCGGAAGTCTATAGCCATTCTGATTCAACTGGAGGAACTTTGTAGAGTATGTTTATTCTCTGTGTTGGTACTCTTCTAGTTCATCGAAGGACAATCTGATAATTGCTTTTTCTATTTTTGGATAGGACTAGTTTATTGTGAAGTGTAGCTTTAACAGTTTATTTTGGGGGATGTCATAAGAATCCCAAAGACATTATGGAGAGTTTGAGCTCAGTAGTCATGGTGACATGATTTTGCTGTAAGCAGCCAGGTGGTCCCATATGGCAAAGGACCACTCTAAATGAAAGCTTTATCTTTGAAACTGTAAAGAATCTTCATTTTTAATCTCTCATTCATTTTCTCATGTGAGTCCCCAGAAGCTTTACTCAGAAATTTGTAGATGGTTATGCTTGCCTGGATTTCTCAATTATACGGAATTAGGATATGTGGCTTTATTCTGAGAATGAATTATTGCAGAGGAGTTACATGATGTAAGCCTGTATTTACTGTTGGAGGAGCAGTGAACATTTTGTTTTTTTCATCTTATTTTTGTGAACTCTGAAAAACTAAGAGCAAAAGGATGGCAGGAAAGTTACATGGGCTAGAAATGATGAGGAGCCCGGGGTCAAGGCTGACGGATTCTTAGATATCTGCATTTTCTTTAATGAATCTTTAAATGAGACATTAAAGAATTTGACATTAAAGAAATTTAAACTTGAGGACACTTCTAAGCACAATCCAAATTACTTGGAAAGAAGAGCTAGCACTCAGACTTCTTTTACGTTTTGAATAACCAAGAGGGAGTACATTCTGCAGGTGCACTAGCATGGACTGCCTTTCAGTGACATTGTTATATTTTTAGCTCTGTTCTTGCCTCTGTGGCATCCCTACTCCCTTACCTTTTGGCTCACGTTAAATTTTTTGCTGAATGGTACTCTATCTGATCTTACATCTTAACCAGAATATACCTGTGGTTACCATGCAGTTTCTTTTCTTTCGTTTGTTTAAAATGTGTTAAAAGAAGTTTCCATATTCTTTTTTTAAATTTTTTTAAACATTTATTTATTTTTGAGAGAGAGAGTGTGAGTGGGAGAGGAGCAGAGAGAGAAGGAGACGCAGAATCTGAAGCAGGTTCCAGGCTCTGAGCTGTCAGCACAGAGCCCGATGTGGGGCTCGAACTCATGAACCTCGAGATCGTGACCTGAGCTGAAGTTGGACGCTTAACCAATAGAGCCACCCAGGCACCCCCAAAGTTTCCATATTCTTAAATTTCACTGAAACTGTGCATCCATTTGAAGGCAGATTTTCCGTGAAACTACCAAAGCTTAAACATCAGGGCCTCCTGTTTGTATGAGCCTTTACCTAGGCCTTCATAAGGGCCTACACAATAGTGTATTCACAATTTATTTTTATTTTTGTAAGTTTATTTATTTACTTTGAGAGAGACAGAGACAACATGAGCGGGGGAGGTGTAGAGAGTGAGAGGGAGAGACAGAGAATCCCAAGCAGGCTCTGCACTGCCAGTGCAGACCCCACAAGGGGCCCCAAACTCATGAAACCATGAGATCATGACCTGAGCCGAAACCAAGAGTCAGACGCTTAACTGAGCCACACAGGTGCCCCATATTTTCTTCTTTTAAGAATTAAAAAAAAAAAATTAACGTTTATTTTTGAGAGACAGAGAGAGACAGACCATGAGCAGGCGAGGCAGAGAGAGCAGGAGACACAGAATCTGAAGCAGGGTCCAGGCTGTGAGCTGTCAGCACTGCGAGATCATGACCTGAGCCGAAGTCGGACGCTTAACTGGCTGAGCCACCCAGGCGCTTCCATAATTTTCTTCATTTAAAGGAGACTCTAAAATTGCTTAATATTTGTGCCCCACAAGATCTGAATATGCCCCAAGTTCTATTGCCAATACTACTGAAACGTGGTTGCTAACATTATCAGTAACTACAGGATTTAAGGTTTTACCTAACTGGGCTTCCTTGTATTTTATACTATTTATTAATCTCTTTTTCATGAAAAGCTTTTGCTTTGGTTTGTATTTTTCCCAGTTAGTGTGGTTTGTTGAAAGTTCCTCCCCATCTGAGATACAGGCTGTTTTCTTATCATCTCTATTGGCATTATCCACTTCTAGTTCTCCCTTCTTATTCAGTTTATACTTTCCATGTAACACACACTTTCTCACGTCTTCAACCACCCCCAATTCTGTAGTGTACAAGACAGTAGCCACTAGTCACATATGGCTACTTAGCGGTTGAAATATAACTAGTGCCATATGCTGAAAAAATATTTTGGATACATTGGTAAAATAAAATATAACTTTATTTGTTATAAATATGTTATAACTTTAAAAAAATGTAGCTACTAGAAAATTTGAAATTTCATATGTGAGATGCATTATATTTCTATCTGAGAGCACAAGAAGATGCTGATGGCTGCCAAATCTCTGTCTCCAGTCCAGACCCCTCGATGGAGTTTCAAGCATGAAAACCCTGCTGGTATCCTTCTGGCCAACTGAAGAGGCCTCAGACTGAACCTGTCACCTTCGTAGTCAGATGCTCCAGTGTTCTTTATGTCCGCTGGAGGAATGCACTGTCTTAATTCACCCAAACTAGAGACCTGATGTCATACTGGATTCCACCTTCTTGCTCATGCCCGTAACAAGTCCGTCAGAAGTAGTCAGATCTTAAAATTCCATTTCAACTGTATCTTTGTAATCCTCACCGTATGTATCCTAGTTTGAGCACTCATAATTTTTTTTTTACCTGAACTATTGTAACAACATTCCAAGTGTGTTTCCCATTTGGTACCTCTCATATATCCTCCAGTGACTGATGCTTTGTATAGGAGAGGCAATAGAGGCAGACTGTTGAAAAAACCAAAAGCCATGAGGCTTATGAGAGATGGCCATAGCTGTGTGAGCGGAGAAGCACATGCTTCTATTATAAGGCAGGTGCTTTATGTGGAATGGATTGCTGTATCAAATCATAAATCGCTAGCCTCGAATTGCCAATCCAATCAGAAGATAGGCAGGTTTCTCCAGTCTCATGACCCAGTAAAGTGACTCTGAGTGCATTTTTTCCCCTTACAACAAAACTTACAAACATTTTTACGTAGGCTTTGCTCTTCTCTTTGCCATGCTCACTGGCAGCTGGTTATGCATACCACTAACCATTGTGTTAATACCTTTCTGTTGCTCCTCTTCTACGATGTCTGCTTTGGTGACTATTTAAGTTAAAAGTGCCTAGAATATTGAAAGTGAATTGTTTAAACAACATGGGGTGTGTTGGAAATTGAAAACATTATTATGATGATGTCATATTAACCTTAAGGCAAACACTCTGAAAAGCGAACGTTAATTTTCAAATAGTGGAAGGTACTTGGTGAGAAACATTGAGTAACAAATTAACCAAGTATCTTCTTTTTTTTCTTTTTAATATTTATGTTGAGAGGGTGCATGCGTGCATGAGTTGGGGGAGGGGCAGAGAGCGAGAGAGAGAGAGAGAGAGAGAGAGAGAGAGAGAGAGAAAATTCCATGCAAGCTTCTCAACATCACCTCAGAGCCCGGCACAGGGCTCCATCCCACGAACTGTGAGATCATGACCTGAGCTGAAATCAAGAGTCAGAAGCTTGACTGACTGAGCCACCCAAGTGCCCTTAACCAAGTATCTTTTAATTTAAGTGTTACATTGAAGTTCTCCTCTTTTTGGGCAATGCATGAATTCATCAGTACCTTCACTGATTTTTTCCTCTTCTGGATCTTTACATTTTACTGACTAAAATTGTTACCTGGCATGTAGTGATCCAAAGTGAGGTAGAAATACTAGAGACTCTACACTGTCTTTACCTGACTTGGAGAAGGAAGGTTGCTTTATGCATAGAAAATGCTCAGCCTAGTAAAAACATAAAAGGAGCCTTTATCTTTCAATATAAAAATAAATGATCTTTGCTATAAATCATGAATGCAGTGGTACATGGTTGTAATCATGCTTTGTCTTTCAAAGGTATAAAGGATCTCTGTTCTCTAATGATGACCCTCTACTCTGGTGCTCTCCACTTCAATTTAAAATTTGTATCAAATATGCATTCAATTATTTAGATTTCAATACAACTTAATAAGTATTCTTATTAACGTTCTCTCTTGCAAACCCTTCAATTTTACTTCTGTGCTAAACCAGGCTTGCTGGGATGATTACATTAATAATACATCTCTATCCAAAACTGAAGTGCCGAGTAGAGAACATGCTAATGGGTTTCATTGATTTCAACTTGGAAATGGGTGCAGGCAATCAGAAAGCAGGTGCAAAACCTGACTAGCACTGAACGACTGGGAGAATATTGAGCCAGGATCCGTGGCAAGATTCATGGCTGTGATTTGAGTTGGAAAAATGTTAAACATAATGAAGTTAAAGCGATTAACGCCTTCTGGGAGAAATGTGAATGCTTCATTATGCTTTTCAGATGGTGGCTTTGAGGGATAAGAGTTCTAAATTCTGTCTTAGTAATTTTATTAGTTTTCCTCTATTTTTCCTTCAAGTTAGCTGCATATAGACTCACTCTTCGTTTTCTAAAAACTTGGAAGATGAAGTTAAGGACACAGCTTAAAACATTCAAACAATCATACTACCCATGCACTTTTCTTTAAAATGATCTGGAGTTAATTTCACTGTTGGTAAAACTGTGTCATTAAAGCTAATTCTGTACTTGAGTGTATACTCCTTTGTATTTATTCCTTTATTTCTGGCCCTAAGAATGAAAGAATAGATGATACTGTGCATAAAAAGTGATTTTAGGGTAAGTTGGAGAGAAGGGCTTCTTAAAATGCAAGGCAGAAACAGTAGTAATACTCCTAATTTCTCTTGTGTTTTCCTCAGTCCTGGATTCTCTTCTTTTTGAAGTGTGCCCCTTCTGCTTCATATACACACTTTCAGACACTGTACTTCTCTATAGTTTTTGCATGGGTAATAATTCAAGTGATTATCATCAGAAACCTTCAGTAACACATAAAAATGGACTCATTCACTGGAAATTTAATAGGTTCATTTGGTTTCTTCAGACAGCTTATGAGAGGTGCTTGGAGGAATAGACTAATAAGGCTCAGGCCTCTGTGTTCTCTACCTGGAAATATCCCATACAATTTAGGGACTGCTATATGGGCATGGTCGTTGTAATTTGGAGCACATGCAGAGAATCTGCCTTACCTGGGTATTAATCCCCGCTCCAACGACTTGCCAGCTCAGTGACTTTGTGTCTTAAGAAATGGGGCTAATATTAATACCTATTTATAGAGTTGTTGTGAGAAGGACGTGAGTCAATTCACTTAGATCTGTTGGAGCAATGCCTGGCACATGGTAGGCACCCTGTGACTGTGAACATGTGTGGTAGTAGTTGTTGCTGCTGTTACTGCTGCTGCTACTATAAGATCCTCGTTTCTCCTTTACCAAAAGTGGCCTTACATCCTGACCCAGTTCCCACTGTCATTCATTCTAGCTAAGTCTCTTTGTTTTGCACGCCTGCTAAAATACCATACTACATCTGCATCACTTTTCATTCCTGAGAAATTTGAATTTGACCTTTTGACGCTATCTACTAAGTCCTTATGAGGGGGTATTGATAATGCCAGGTAATGCATTGTATTCGCTTTATTGAATGAGAGGGCTGTCTGGCTTGAGCAAGGACCCAATCTACCTCAATGCTTGATTCTTACACTGGGAATGTTGGAAGTATATAAAAAAATAATTTGGGGGAGTGCCTGGGTGGCTCAGTTGGTTAAGCGTCTGACTTCAGCTCAGGTCATGTTCTCGTGGTCCTGGGAGTTCGAGCCCCACAGCGGGCTCGCTGCTGTCAGCTGGAGCTGAGCCCTCTTTGGATCCTGTCTCCCTCTCTCTACTCTTCGCCTGCTCACGCACACTCTCTCTTTCTCTCAAAAATAAATAAACATTAAAAACAAGAATAATTTGTTCACAGACGGGATTATCACCCCTGAGGCTGCCTTCCTGAATCTTCTCAGCTATTATTTTACTGGTATAATTTTAACTTTTGATGGTCGTGTATGTGTTGAAAGAAAGAAGGTCTTTTTGGTTGTTCGTGCCACTTACAGTTTGTGTGGTTTTAATCAGGTACCTTAACCTCTCTATGACTGTTTTCTAATCTGTAAAATAAGAAAACAAATAGTATCTACTTCATAGGATTGTAGCTAGGTTTTACGGATTCAGTGTAATATTATGTCCCTGATACATGACGTGATCCTAATAAATTGTCACTAGTTACATCAACCCAGAAAGAAACATATTTCATAGTTCTGTTCTTGCCAAGATTTGCCAAGTCCTTCAGGCTACTTCTCACTGTAGCACTTGGTGAAGGAGCATTAGAGCCACAAATGGGAAATCTATGTAGACGTACCCCAGACTGCAGTGGGTGCACAGCCTGTTTGGTGGACCACACCTTCTTCTTTTCTGCCACCTATCCATGGCTGAGAATGATCCAGATCCCTTCCACTTTTTCACACTTGATTATGAATATTAATTTGTTTATGTGTTCAACTGTAAGCATTAGTCTTGGTGAGCCAGTGTTCAATTGTGGCCTTCTTCAGAAAAGGGTAGTGGGGTGCCTGGGTGGGTCAGTTGGTTAAGCGTCTGACTCTGGCTCAGGTCATGATCTCATGGATCGTGGGTTCAGGCCCCGTGTCCGGCTCTGTGCTGACAGCTCGGAGCCGGGAGCCTGCTTCCGATTCTGTGTCTCTCTCTCTCTCTGCCCCTCCCCCACTCATGCTCTCTCAAAAATAAAATAAACATTAAACATTTTTAAAAAAAGGATAGTATTTTAATATGTAATAACTAGAGCAAGAAAAATGTGAAGAGTAATAGTAGATGAAGAGGTAAAAGGCAAGCATGATACATGGTTGCCAGTATCTTTATTCTACCAGAGGAAGAAGCAAAGCAGATTCTCACAGATCCACATTCTTGATTAATGACCAGTTAAAGCCTAAAGCCATCCTGGTAAAACCTTTCATGTGGTTCTCCTCCTGCTGATAACTAAATAAAAATGAAGAAACTTAGGCCTATTTCCCTGTGTAAAACTTTGACTGTAACAAGGGCAAACCCAGAAGTTCAGCCATTAGGTCATCGTACTCAAATCATTCCCTTGTGAATTTGTCTTCCATACTGGAAAGTTCTTAGTGTCATTATTAAGCATCTTATGAAACTCTGTATCATTGTTCCTTAATTCACTTTATCATAATGTTCATCAGAGAGTTGGTGAGGTGTAAATGAAAGGTGAAATTATCTGTGGTTAAGCTGCCAATACACATGCTACAATTTTCAATTATATAATAACTTCTCCAATTAGTCATTTTAATTTCTAAAGGCAAGGGTCACAAGAACCCATTTTCCTTGAATGAATAAGCACTAGGAATATCATTTGAGGCCACTGCATTAAACAGTAGTAGTCCATTTTTCTACCAGTGCGGAGAATCCAAGAAGCTTTGGGAAATAACGGTTTCGTTTTGTTATGGCTGTCTGAAGAAGAAAAAGCTCGCGAAGCGTTGCCACATATTTCTTTAGCTACATTTGGGAAGGAAATTCAACTTGGTCAATTATGGATATGTATACTCTTCACAAATATTGTTCCTCTTTTATTAGATAGTTGTAGACATGTTCTTAATTTTGTAATACTATAGTAGATTAAATGAAATGGCGGAGAATACCTTAGTAATACCACTATTAGAAAAAAGATTTACTACATGATTATATACATACTTATTTCTAATTTTTCTCTTGCTACCATGAGTGTGGGTATGTGGACACGTGTATGTATTTGTGTTGACTCAAACACTTTGTCTTGGATTCCCCTCAACCATATTTCAGTTGAGGGACAATCTGTTTCTTATTGATACTTGACTATAGTTTTCTATTTTTGTGACCTCACTGGTGTTTGTAGTGTCTCTAGAAAGTATCATATGCTAAATTTGTTTTCCGTCCAAATCATTAAATTAAAAAAATGAAACAACAGACCCACGGCTGATTTGCCCAGTGAGCTGATTGTTGCTACAGGAAACAGATATTATCAAGCCGACTTGATGAATTTTCCACCCTCCCAGTCTCTTCTCCCTTTTCTCACCCATTGATCTTCAATTGAATATATTTTGGGAAATTTTCACATCTCATTGTTTGGGGACAAAGAGGCCAGTGAGAATCTATAGCACAAATAATTCATAGTTTTAATAAACACTATTTAAAGAAAAATCCAGAGTCCTGTACTTTGGCATTTGTTTATCATTCATTCATTCAACAAGGAATTACTGAATACGTGTGTTCAGATAGGTATAGCATAGATAAAATCCTGTTTATGGAATGTAACTACTTGAAACTCTTTTCAGTGTGTCCATTCTAGATTTGTGTACAATACAGGAAACATACTTTCAGGTATATTCTATATGTGAAAAAATACAGAAATTAGAATACAGCAACACAGAATATAGAAAAGAATTCATGTGTATAGTAACAAGTACAATGGTACTGTCACATTTTCCTGTCCAGCAATTTTCATATATATATATATATATATATATGTGTGTGTGTGTGTGTGTATACATATATATATATACGTATATATATACGTATATATATATATATATACGTATATATATATATGATATTGTTATTGCTCTACACATTTCACATAGGCTTCAAAAACTGGAAATAATTTATTATGTGCTTTTACTTATCTTGCAGGGTCTAGAGTTTTTGTTGTTGTTGCCTTCATTTCAGTTGCTTTAGTGTATGTCTCTTGACAACTACTGTTTCATTTCTGAGTACACAGATATAGATCCTGTGCAGACTCTTGCAGGTACTTCCAAATGAATATAGTGAAAACAGGAGGTGATGTGTGAAATGCTGCAGCAGTATCGATTGTCCTGCCACACGAACAGGAATAAACCAAATTACTGCTGTTATGCAGGCCTTTTATAATTATGGGCAAAGGCCAAGGTTAAGCTGGAAAGTGAATTGCTTTCAGAATACTGTATGACATATGGATTTTTCAGAAAGGATGGAGATTGAAGACTTGGAGAGATTGTGAACTTTGCCCTGTTACGTGGAACACATTTGTTTGACCAAGATTAAAAATCGGTGGTAACAGGCAGACATACCTTCTTATTAAATGCTATCCTTTGAATTGTAAACAAGGTGGTTAAAAAATCATTACCAAAAAAAACCAATCACATAGTTGGTGATCAATACATATTACTGACAAAAGTTTGTGAACTGACATAAGTTGACCAATTTTAAGATACACCAAACAAAATACTGGGAAAATATTCCAACCATTCAGGTTGATAACAGTTTGAACTCTGGCTTGTATCCTTCTAAATATCAAATAAAAAGTTTCCAGTTTCCTGCTTTGAAGTTTCCTCAGGATTCTTTTAAGTTCTCAGGAATCTAAATTCTTCATATGTAAACATTGCATTTGCTTGCAAGCAATAAAAAAAAATCATGAATTTGTATTTGATTATATGATACCCGAGATATTCAAGGCATTGCTTCTACTCATCAAAATGTTAAGTCAAATATTTTTCTTTTGTTTTTCTGTAAACTGTTACTTTCCCATTTTTTTTTTCACATTTTAGTCAAATGTATTAGAACAATATAGAGATAACCTTGTTGACTCTGGTTCTAGCAGTGACATTTGGGATGGAAAACTTGATAGGCAATAATTTTTACTATGTTTTTAAAGGAAATCTTTATGGTTTGTGGTTATGGCCCATCCCACAAATGTCATCATTTGATTGTATTCTTCCTTTACATTTGGTCTTATGTTTTATATTTAAATGTCTTATACATGATGGTAAACTTCTTCAGGGCAGGGATCATAGAAAATCCCAATAATTGTCAGCTTTTCTGAGGCCAGTGCTCAATAATACAAATTGTGTCTTGCTGAGAGAGAATAAGAAAGGAAAAGAGAGAACAAATACCAAGTCCAACACTGTTTCAAAAGGCCACATGGTCCAGAATGAAGGGGCTCTGGGGTAGGAATATTCTAGTCTCCAGTGCTGGACATTAGTGACAGGGGCAGTGATGGAAGAAAAGGTCACATAGGAAAGCAGAAGAGGCAGCATTAGTGGCATAAATGGAGGAGGAAGGAAACAAGGCAGTGAGTAATAGTTTTTCACATCCATAGATCGGAAATGCACTCTAAGTCAGGTACGTATTGCCTGTAGGTGAAAGATTATGACAATACAATACTACTGTAGGATTAGCTATATAATGAATAGCTATTGATTTACATTATCTAGACCAGCACTGTCTAGGAGAAATATAATACAAGCTACATATCTAATTTAAAATCTTCTAGTAGCTGTGTCTTAAAAGCAAAAGGGAACAGAGGAAACTATTTTAGTCATATAATTTACTTTACCCAATATTTCCAAAGCATCATTTCATCATATAATCAAATGAAAATTAGTCAACTACTTTATATATTTTTTGTACCAAGTTTTAGAAATCTGGTCAATTAACAGTGTGCATCTCCATTTAGACTAGTCGCATTCCTAGTGCTCAGTATCTCTACACGGCTAGTAGTGACTATACTAGACAGTGAAGGTACATGTATGTGTGTTTTAAATAAAATGTGCTCTTTCTTATATTCTAAAAATGGAAGTATACAGTTTCTGGGCATTTTTCACATTTGTATGTTTCCATTTAAAATCTGAGGATACTTTCATATATAGGATGGAAGTTTATAAATTTTAACAGAATAGCTCCAGTGTTATTGAGGTCACACTGTGTCCTTGGGGTCTTACCCTGGCCATGAATAATTAGGAGCTCTGGGTAATCCCTGAAATTATAGCTGAAATTCTTCATGTGGATGTATGATATGTACATGCAAAGGTTCCCATCCGCTTCTCCTGGTGAAGGGGGTCTATACCTTTTATTCGTCTCTCAAAGGGATCGTTATACTCCCGTCACCCCACCAAAAAGAGTTAAGAACTTTTGCGTGTTTATTTGCTTCAGGTAAAGAGACCAAATAGTAAATTGAAGTTGGTGAAATTAAAATCAGGACTGTGGTTGATACTGGCTAGAAAGCCTGCCATGATGACTCTTATACACATTATAACAAATACATAATTAGGTGTCTATGGGTCTGATGCACAGAATGAACGAATTAAATTATGACATTCTACAATATTGTAGTCATCATTAAAATTTGACAAGTAATTGTTTAATCCTTTACAGTTTTTAATGAGGTATTTACATAACTTGTAAATGACACATTAATTAACATAACTTATCTGAGGGATCCACAGTTTTGTTCTTTAATGACACATTTCTGGCAAGGCTACCTATTCAAAGAGCGTGATGAAAGTAACTTCAGTTTGTCCAGGATGCTTCATTTCTGATTTAGCGTATGCTATATGCTTTCAATCTAACTTTCCTGTGGGAGAAAAATTGTAATTCTCTAGTTCTATCATCTGTGTTCCAAAATCTCTTATTTTGACTTAAATAAATCAGAATTATAGTCCCACCTTGATGGAATTTGGGGTGAGGCAAGGTCTGTATTCCATTTTCCTGCAAGAGGTGTCAGGTGCTAAAGTCTTTATCCCTTTATTTCCCTTTTCCTTTTCTGAATAATTCCCCATTTGTAAGTGCATTTGAATTGCAGAGACTGGAAAAAGGTTTTTTAGCAATCTGTAATTATTAATTGATTACCTTTATATTATACAAGCTCCCTGGTGACTTGGCTGGAGAGAACTGTAATAAATCCCAGCATTAACATAAATTAATCATGAAAGAAAATGTGAGATACGTGAAGAGCTGGAAATGAGATTAGAGGTAACAATTTTTTTTTTTCTAGAAAATACAAAACAAGAGCAAAGGTTTTATCTCCCATGCAAGGAGACACAAGAAGCAAAGCCCAAGGATTGGGTAGTGTGAATGTGAGGAATGGGTAGAGAGACAAGGGTCCAGGTTGTATGGACAGACTGCCAGGGAGGTGGAGGACAGTGACAAGCCAGTTAGATCAAAAGATGAGAAGTGAAATCTAGTACAAAGCCATTTGGGAAGAATTAGAATGTAGTAGAGATCATTGTAGTAGAGAAGAAAGGAGGAAATTATACAGGATAAAAAAGGGAAAATTCAAGAGTGGAGCTAAGCCCCACAACCTGACAAAGCTGGCTGTCCCGAAGCAGAGCTCTGTCAGGAGGTTTTGATGGGCTCTCTTCAGGTGGCATCTGTCTCCAAACCTCCAAGGGATAGAGGCTGAAGTCATGATCGTAATTACGAGAAACGGATTTGGAACAGTAATTGTATCTTGGTCTGTTTGGGCTGCTATAACAAAATGCCATAGGATAGGTGCCTTATAAAACAAATGTATTAGTCCTGAAGGCTGGGAAGTAAAAGACCAAGGTGCCTGCAAATATCATGTCTATTGAGGGTCTACTTCCTGGTTCACAGATGGCTGTCTTATCATTGTGTCTTCATGTGGTGCAAGAGATGGGAGTGTAATCTGGGGTCTTTTATAAGGGCACTAATCCCATGCATGAGGGCTCTCCCTTGTGATCTCATCACCTCCAAAAGGCCCTACCTCCTTTTTTTTTAAAAAAAAATTTTTTTTAACGTATATTTATTTTTGAGACAGAGAGAAACAGAGCATAAATGGGGGAGGGTTAGAGAGAGGGAGACACAGAATCCGAAACAGGCTCCAGGCTCTGAGCTGTCAGCACAGAGCCCGATGCGGGGCTCGAACTCACGGACCGCGAGATCATGACCTAAGCTGAAGTCGGCCGCTTAACCGACTGAGCCACCCAGGCACCTCTAGGCCCTGCCTCCTAATGTGACATTGGAGATTAGGTTTCAACATAGGAATGGGGTGGGGGGCACTGTTGGTCTATAGCAATTTCCTTCTTTCTTGTGATTCTACTGCAGGGGTTAAGTTTGGAAGTCATATTGAATAGGTGGGTGCACACTCACATGCACAAGACTAAAATCTTCAGGGGTTGAATGTCTTGGAGGTGTGCATCACCTTGGTAGTGCTGCCATGCCTGAATCTGACAGATTTCAAAGGAGTCCAGAAGCTGATGTGTCAGGGCCTTTCCTGTAACTCAAGCAGATAGGTTTATGGAATGGGGGCTCTGGGTAGGAATTTAACTGTAAGGTGGTCAGAATCATTAACAAGGAGATGGGGTTGGTTGATAGTTTAAACATCTTTAACACCATCACTGTCTTTCTTCTGCTGACCATTCCTTGCACGCGCGCATGTGTATGGTGTATGTAGAATAAATAATGGCTCAGAAAGGAGAATGTGTTGCTACATTTGAACTAAGCCAACATTTAGATATATGGACAGTCTGCTTGAGAGTTGATTTGTTAGAAGGCGTTTAACAGGTCTGATGCTCATATTTTTATAGCAAATATTGATGTATTAGAAGTAGAGCCAGAAAAGTCTGAATCCAGACAGTTCCTGCAAGAGCAGTCAGAAATTGCTTTGTGCTCCAGAGTAGACAGAAAGGAAGGCTGCTGTCTGTCAAAAGCTCGGTAGTATTGGCCTTTCCTTTACATTGCAAAGACTGGTTTGCTTCCTTTTGATAAAGGAATTCATCTGGGATCTCAATAAATTGTTCTGAAGCTCTGCACTGAAAGTTCTCAACAAAACTTTGATCAACTTGTTCCCCCCTGCTACAAGCATGAGAATCTTCTCTAGCCTGTAGTACTTCTAAGACCACTGCAGTAAGATTCTAAGAGACAAGATAAGTAGATAACTTGTTACAGCTCCTTTTTAGCATTAATCGACCTGGCTTCTTACATCCACAACTTCCTAGAGACATTTGTAACCGATAAGTTTTAGAGTAAGTACATCATTACATTTTGAGTTCTTTTTTTTTTTTCTTTCCAGTTTTATTGAGGTACAGTTGATACAGAACAATGTATAAATTTAAGGTGTACAACAAGATGACTTGATTTGGGGCTCTTTCTTTGGTCATTTATTTATATATTTTTTCTAACTGCATATCTTTTTTTGAAATATAGACTCCACATATTCTGGAAGTTGGAGCAATGTCGAATTGCTTACTATAACATGGATATGTCAGTCATTCCACCCACCGTTTATATATTTGACTGAATGTCCCAGGGGAATAATAAAGCTGTGTCTTATTTTTAGCTACTATCTGGCCTTTGAAGAAGGAAAATGTGTGCTGATGAAGTCTATGGTTTTTAAGAACATTATAACAAAGTAGGTATACAAGTTCACATTTCCTGGCACACAGGAATAACTGACCTCTGACATAGCAGAAACTGTTTTTTCCCCTGGTCCCAAAGTCTGATGTCACCAGGTAATGTGCATCAACTTAAATGGTGATCTAAGCCATAAAATGCAAAACCTGTCTATGTCATCTTTACTTCAAGATACTAAGTAAATGCCGTGGGGATTTGTTTGTTTCTTGTTACTTGGAAAATGGAATCTTAGTAGAATATAAAGAATCTTAATAAATAAGATTAATGAAAGTTGGTAATCAGTGTATCTTATTCTGGGTAATAAAGTTTACCAACAGAAAAAATTTCTCTCCAGTAACCTTGTCAACAGTAAAATATTTATTAGTCTTCCTCATACACATGGTTGTATTCATTGGGAAAGGATTTTCTTCTGCTCAATATTTCAGTAGGTTACATATTTTCTCCTCTGCATGTGGTATATTTTAAGAGAATATTGGCTTTGTTGTCTTAAAATATTGTGTGTCTAGAAACAATATGATGCTTCAACTTCAGCCAAAATATTTGCATTTGAGAAACAGCCCATTTGTTTTATTAATTGTCTTCTATTTCTTCCTGTGTTTGGTTACTTACAAGCTCAGTCAAAAAATATATTAATGGTGCTAAGGTCTTGGATGTGGTATCTCAAACCAGTTGGATTTGTGTGCATTTTGCAGTGCTTTAGACCTACTGTTTTTGCATGTCCAATTGTAGATAAAGGGCTGAAAGGAATTTTAAGGATGGCATTCTCCTTCTAATTGAGACAGAAAACTGTGTGATCACTTATCCAATCTTCTTTTCACTGAATAAGGGAATAACATATTGATTGTACTCAAGGTCTGAACAATTGCTCATCAGAAAAAAAGTAAAAGTACCTTTTCCTCTGTGTTTCCAGATATTTTATGTGGCGTAGTGTATTAACAATCGTACCTGCCGATGTAAATTTAGAGACACTTACCCAAAATGTATTCTAGGAGTTGAAATGTATTGAGTGTACTATATTTTAAAAAGTAACTAACAATTTAGAAGTAACTTTTTCCTGTGTTCCCAACTCTTCATTTACATATATACAACTATGTTGTGTGTGTGTGTGTGTGTATATATATGTATGTATGTATATATATACATGTATATGTATATACATATATGTATGCATATATATGTATGTATATATGTATGTATGTATATATATGTATGTATATATACATATATACATGTATATGTATGTGTATATATATGTATTAGCGTACATATATACAGCTATATATATGTACGTTTATACAACTTGTACATATATGCAACATATATCTTATACATAAATACAACTATGTTTCTTGGTACTGCAAAGTTGGAAGATACAACTGAATGCTACTGATTTAGATAGTGTGTGAATGATAAATAGAAACTTAAAAACTTAGGTCCAAAGAGGTTGTGGATTGGCAGACAGAGTGGTTTCAAGAGAATTCAGGTTTAGACTGAACCTAAGTTAAATAAAGTTGGGGTAGCATCTAAAGGAGTATTTCTTCTGTATCCAATCGCTCATATACTTGCATCCATATTTCCTGCGTGTTCTACTCAAAACCATTTAACTCCCTACAGTGCGATGCTTCCACATCCCCATGGCTGTGCTTACTGTTATGCCCAGAATTCGTGATCCCCAAATACTGCCAGGGAGCCGAGTCCGATGCAAAAGCAAAAGAGCCTTTATTCGAGCTAGCTCGAGCTCAATCCCCTACCTGCACCGATGCATGGGTGAGATACCAGGGAGAGAGAGAGAGTTTCAAAAGCACAAAGGTTTTATAGGGGTCTAGGGGCAGTTGGTGAGGTAATGGCTGTGGCCTCAGCTGATTGGCTGGGGAAGGGTCAGAGTCCTGTTACGCAGGTCGCTGGGCGTGTTTTGATCAGGAAGTTTGAACGGGTGAGCGGGAAGTTACTCAAGGGGAGGAGGCATGGTCTAGGTGAAGGACAGAGAACAAGATGGAGTCGGCCAGCGTAGGCCCGCCCTTCACTTACTAGTGAAGTTCCACTGGTCTATAAATGTACATAGAACATCTGACAGCAAGACATCCAGCAAAGTAGCTTTTATGGAGCCAGAGATAATTCAGAAAAAGAATATAGTCAGAAATTAAAGGAGCATCCTGCTCTCTGGGCATGAATATAAATTCTAGGGAGAGGGCCACTTTTTTGTGCCTCTTTTGATATACCCAAAGGAAATGAAATGAGTACCTTGAAGAGATACCTGCACTCCTGCGTTTATTGTTCCATTATTCACAAGAGCCAATGTATGAAATCAATCTAATGAATGGATAAAGAAATTGTGATACATCTATTGTGTCTTGTATCTATAATGTTTATATATGTCTATATAAATATAAGTATATAGATATGAATAGACATATATAGATATGTATATAAATCTAGAATGTTATTAGATATAGAAATGTATATAAATGTCTATATTGGTGTGTATGTAAATAAAGATATTATGAAATATTATTTAGTCTTAAAAAAGAAATCCTGTCTCCATTCCATCAGTTGCCTTTTATTTTGGTGATTGTTTCTTTAGCTGTTCAGAAGCTTTTTATCTTGATGATATCCCAATAATTCATTTTTGCTTTTATTTCCCTTGCCTCTGGAGCCATGTCAAGTAAGAAGTCACTGTAGCCTAGGTCAAAGAGGTTGCTGCCTGTTTCCTCCTGCAGGATTTTGATGGCTTCCCATCACACATTTAGGTTTTTCATCCATTTTGAATTTATTTTTATGTATGGTATAAGAAAATAGTTCAATTTCATTTTTCTTCATGTTACTGTTCGGTTCTCCCAGCACCATTTGCTAAAGAGACTGTCTTTTTTTCCATTGGATACTTTTTCTTGGTTTATTGAAGGTTAGTTAGCCATGTATCTGTGGGCCAATTTCTGGGTTCTCTATTCCATTGTTCTGTATGTCTGTTTTTGTGCCAGTACCATATTGTCTTAGTGATTACAGCTTTGTAATACAGCTTGAAGTCCAGCATTGTGATGCCTCCAGCTTTGGTTTTCTTTTTCAACATTACTTTGGCTATTCAGGGTCTTTTGTGGTTCCATACAGATTTTAGGGTTGTTTGTTCTAGCTCTGTGAAGAATGCTGGTGTTATAAAGAAGATGTGGTATATATAAGAACAATGGAATACTACTCAGTGATGAAAAAGAATCAAATCTTGCCATTTGCAACAAAGTGGATGGAACTATAGGGTATTATGCTAAGTGAAATAAGTCTGTCAGAAAAGGATGTCATATGATTTCACTCCTATGTGGAATTTGAGAAACTGAACAGATGATCACAGGGGAAGGGAAGGAAACATAAGATAAAAAACAGGGAAGCAAACCATAAGAGACTCTAAAATATAAAGAACAAACTCAGGGTTGTTGCAGGGGCAGTGGGTGGGGGGATGGGCCAAATGGGTGAGGAGCATTAAGGAGGGCACTTTTGGGATGAGCACTGAGTGTTATATGTAAGTAACGAATCACTGAGTTCTACTCCTGAAGCCAAGACTATGCTGTATGTTAACTAACTTGAATTTAATCATAAAAAAAGAGGTTCTATCATTTGCAATAACAGATAAATCTAGAGGACATTATGCTAAGCGAAGTAAGCCAGACACAGAAAGAAAAATGCTGCACATTGTCGTTTGTATATGGAATCCAAAAAAGTTGAATTTATAGAAGCAGAGAGTAGAAGGATAGTTGCCAATGGGGAGATACTGGTCAAAGGGTACAAAATTGCAGTTAGGTAGGATGAAAAAATCTAGAGACATAATGTGCAGTATGAGTATAGTTAATACTGTACTCACCACTGGACATTAGCTGAGAGTAGATTCAGGTGCTCTCACCACATACATAAAAGGTAAGAATGATTGAAGCAGGTAGATAAGTTAATTAGCTTGCCTATAGTAATCTTTTCACTATGTCTATCAAAACATCATGTTGTACACCTTAAATGTATACAGTTTAATTTTTTTTAAAGAGTGAAATCTTTGATTCTTGCCAAATTAAAGGAAGAAACAAACTTCAAGTTCACCAGGAGTCTATGAAGCTAAGTTGCAAACCATAGTAAGCTACACAAATCGCAGCTCCAGCCACGAGGCAAGGGACCACCCGCCTGGGCCTGTCTTTAAATGTGTGTGGATCATATAAGAGATTCTGGGACTTCATTATGTTCTTTTAACAAATGGCATAATTTCCAATAGAATATAACTTGGAATTGGGAAACAAGATTTTCCCCCAGTATTTTCCATCTACTATCATTTTTAGATAATAAAGATATTTCCTTAAAAAGAATAAATATTTTCATGTCTTGCCAATTACCCTACAGGCAGCTTATGCAGGTAAATGCTAATGTTAAAATCAGCAGCAGTGGGGGGTGCGCCTGGGTGGCTCAGTCCATTAAGTGTCTGACTTTGGCTCAGGTCATGCTCTCACCGTTTGTGGGTTGGAGCCCCGCGTCGGGTTCTGTGCTGACAGCTTGGAGTCTGGATCCTGTTTCAGATTCTGTCTCCCTCTCTGTCTGCCCCTCCCCCACTCACACTCTGTCTCTCTCTCTCTCTCTCTCTCTCTCTCTCTCTCTCTCTCTCTCTCTCAAAAAAAATAAATAAATGTTAAAAAAAATTAAAAGAAGAAAAAATCAGCCAGCAAGTCAACTGCAGCTTTGTAAAGAAATATGAATAGAGTTGGCCCAACAAAGAAATTTGGAAGAGGAACTGTAAGACATCAGACCATCACCCTCCTATTAGGTTGGTGCACCAGATCTGAGAGCCAGGTAAATACCAAATGCTGCTGCTAAGTTAAAGGGATATGTCATGTAGGATGAGTCCAAGAAGTATCTTTTGCTCCTTTTCCAGAAAAAGAAAATTCTAACCAAATCTTTCTTACTGATGTTTAGTTGAAGATGTGTAGGATGGCACCCTTTGGGATCATACTTGTTTTAAACCAGAATTTGCAAACTTGAAGCCAAGAGATCCAGCTTGTCTTACAGAGATGCTTAGGGAAAAAAAGTAAGCTGACAGTTGAAAATGAGAGGTTTTAATTTAAATACTTGGGTTTTTGACTTCCTAGAAGACTTGGAAGATGAACCATGCAGAGCCTGCATTCCTACATGGCAATATTTTCCTGAAACTCAGTATTACTGCCATTTTTATTCATTTAAAAAAATTTTTTTAAAGTTTATTTTTGAGAGAATGAGAAAGTGTGAGCAGGGGAGGGGCAGAGAGAGGGAGACACAGACTCTGAAGCAGGTTCCAGGCTCTGAGCTGTCAGCACAGAGCCCGACGCGGGGCTGGAACTCACGAACTGCGCTACCATGACCGGAGCTGAAGTTGGATGCTTAACAGACTGAGCCACCCAGGCGCCCCAATATTACTGCCATTTTTAAAGGGAACATGCCCCATAACTTTCTGTAGTTTCTCTAAAACTGAGACCGTGTGTAGTGGTGTGCTTGCTGATGTGTCCTACTTGGCTCTTCACAAATAAAAAAAACCCGATTTATAACATTTTATGATTTTCCAACATGGCGGATTTTAGGTTACCAATGCTATGTCATTTAACAAGGAATAGGGAAGACAGCCATACAGTTTGGTATGAGCTGGTTCTAGAATACCATGGGTAGTTTTCACGTATCACGCTTAGATGATTTTTTCTTAAAGTAAAGAAATACTTCTTTATTCTTTGTTCCATCAAAATTGGAAACATAAAAGACAATTCAAAAGACTACATGTTTCCAAAAATAAAAAGATGTGTCATTGTGATTTACTATCCAGATAGCTGGCACAATTTATTAATTTGTGGTTCCTGTATGGGCCCTCTGGGCATTTGCTACCTACGTCTAAGGGACCCTGAGGACATTTTGTGGATTCTAGGGAGTTTTAGGGAGGCTGTGCTGTAGTGGAAAGAACACCAGATAAGCTCTCAGGGGTTCATATTTTGATCTTCTACTAACTTGGTTGTTTGATCTTCAGTAGGTTATTAACCCCCCTGGGATGTTTTGTATCAGAGGCCATTAGAATTGGAGGGAGCATAAGAATCCTTGTCTAACCAGCCGTATTGGACGCAGCTCTGTGCCTCCCTAGGCCTTGTTAACTTGCCTAATGGAAGGTCTCAGCACATTGTCACCACTTTATCTCATAATAGTCTGCTGGGATAAGGCCTGGCCACAGTAGTCCTGACACTCAGGTCAGACTTCGGGGTCCAGGCTAACAAGACTCATGGAGGGTTCTCATAAAACTTCCAGGCTTAGAAGAGGTGCTATGTAAACAATTCCTAGGTTTTGGCTTCTGCTCCAGCAGTTATGCAGAGGGCAGGATAAATGAAACAGGAAATATTAGAGGGTTTTGACTTGGGGCTGACTCAGACCAGTGAGGGAAAAATGACTGGAAGAAATATGTTGACAAAATGCTCTCCTATCTGATTGACCTAAGGGGCTGTGTTTCCACACAGTATCCATATCTGAGGGCATCTCTCTACCATGCTGGAGTCATGGCTGTGTTTTCTTGAGAAACTTTATATAATACCTTCTCTTCCACCTTGTATTTTCTTTCTCCTCTTCCCTACTTTTTCCTTTGCCTTGGAATCCTACTTTTCATTTAAGCTTGATTCTGAAATATTTACCTCAGACATGGATTTTTAAAGAATTAAATATTTATTTTTAAATTTTAATTCCAGTGTAGTTATCATACAGCGTTACATCAGTTTCAGTGATGTGTGTACAATATAGTGATTCAACAATTCTATACATTACTCAGTGCTCATTGTGATAAGTGTTTTCTTAATTCTCTTCTATTTCACCTGTCCCTGCATTCACCTTCTCTCTGGTAACCATTGGCTTTTCTCTATAGTTACGAGTCTGTTTTTTGGCTTATCTCCTTCTTTCTTTGTGTGTTTTGTTTCTTAAATTCAACATATTAATGAAATCATCTAGTATTTACCTTTCTCTGACTTATTTCACTTAGCATAATATACTCTACTATTATCTATGCTGTTGCAAATGGCAAGATTTTGTTCTTTTTTATGGCTGAGTTACATTCTCTTGCCATCTTCTTTATCCATTAATCTTTTGATGGACATGTGGGTTGCTTTCATAGTTTGGCTATTGTAAATAGTGCTACAATAAATATGAGGGTACATATATCTTTTTCTAGTGTTTTTATATTCTTTGGGTAAATACCCAGTAGTGGAATTACTAGATCATATGATAGTTCTATTTTATCTTTTTGAGGACCCTCCGTATTGTTTTCCAGTGTCTATACCAGTTTGCATTCCCACCAACGGTGCACAAAGATTCCTTTTTCTCCACATCCTCGCCAATACTCATTGTTTCTTGTGGTTTTGATTTTAGCCATTCTGACAGGTGTGAGGTGACATCTCATTGTAGTTTTCATTTGCATTTCTCTGATGATGTGTGATGCTGAGCATCTTTTCATGTGTCTATTGGCCATATCTTCTTTGGAGAAATGTCTGTTCTTTGTCTTCTGCCCATTTTTAAGTTGGGTTGTTTTTTTGATGTTGAGTTGTTTTAGTTTTTTATATATTTTGGATACTAGCCCTTGTCAAGTATGTCATTTGCAAATATAAAGAATGAAATATTTAAAAGAGACTAGTATCTCTCAGGATTAAGATACTAGTCTCTGGGGCACCTGAGTGGCTCAGTCGGTTAAGCGGCTGACTTTGGCTCAGGTTGTGATCTCATGGTTTGTGAGTTCGAGACCCGCGTCGGGCTCGGTGCTGGCAGCTCAGAGCCTGGAGCCTGCTTCGGATTCTGTGTCTCTGTCTCTCTCTGCCCCTCCCCCACTTGTGCTCTCTCTATCAAAAATTAATAAAATGTAAAAAAAAAGATACTAGTCTCTTATCCAAACAAATTCTAACAGATGACTGAGTGACTTCTACTTGAGTAAATATTTACTATATTCTAAAAACTAATTTAATTGTTAAGTCAGAATTTCAAGAGATATAGAAAATAAATGTAATTCCTATTTCACATGTGTTTAAAGATAGAGGAAGTATTGCACAAAAGGTTAAGAGTAGGGACCTCTGGAATCAGAGAGACTTGGGATCAAATCCTCTTTCTTGTACTTGCAAGGTGTGTGATTTGGGCAAAGGTACAAATTCTCTCCCAGCTTCAGTGTTCTTAAAATACAGGTCTATGACAATTTGATTCTGTATCCCTGGGCCTTGTCTGAAACTGTCAAGGTATTGAGGGACTTGACCATTGAGTGGAAAGGAGGGGAGAGATTGGAGGTGGTTGGTGAATGTGTGGTCCCGCTTGCTGCTATGCACTTTGGTGTCAAATGGGTTCAGGTAAGATGATCAGACAGTAGAGTCTGTAGTGGAGACTGGAGTTAAAAAGATTACGGTCAAAACTGGAAACTGCAGCTGTGCTTTTCAGATTGTCAGCTGAAAACCAAATAAGAGGTTAGTAAAGGGCATCCAGGAATGTAAGATAAGATGAGATATGACAGCTTTGCCAGGAGGTCGTCTTGGGGCTGTGGGAAACGTAGAAGTGGAAAAACACATTTTGGTTTCTCTCCCCTCTTTTTAGGCGTAGCCTGGGGAAAGCCTGTAAGTTGGAAACATCACCTTAAATATTGTGTTCTGTTTCTTCCAGGCAATTTAGTAAGCCCTGTTTTTCATTTTGAATTACTGAATATTTCATTTACAATATCCAAAATTCTAAGAGGAGGAAAGAGATGAGAAGGAGGAAGAAAGGAGGGAGAGAAAACATCTCTAACAGAAATTCATTTTCTGGCTAGCTGATGTCCATTAAAAGGAATTTTTTGTTTGTGGAAAACTACCCATTATCATATTTTATCAGGTTATTGAGTATTATGAAGTTGGAGCTTTGTGACAAAAGACATTTGAGGTTAAAGTATGTTTTAGAAAATATTTATCTCTGTACTAAAACATGATAATCCATGCTATATAAAATTTTTTGAACTACTCTCCATTATGTAGTATTTTCATTTTACAGAGAAGCAAATTAGTATTAGCATACTTTTGCATAGCTCTATGTGATTCTTATTCATGTTTATATGACTTTAATTTATCAGGACTTTATAGAGTCATAACAACTTACTTTACGTGAAATATATCTAATGGACAGGTTTGTTAAGCTGAGCTCTTAAATGAAGATGGGGGAATGACAGAGACTTTTCACTTCATATATTGCCAGACTAAAAGTTTCCTCTCTTATTGCACCATAAAGGCGAAATCTCAATGTTGTATTTGGGAGTGGGAATAAGACTTGGAATGAAGCATTTGTGTGTATGTGCTTCGGTCTTTATGAGTTTAGAACTACTGGTATGCTCTAAATTCTTAACTATTTTTACAGTTGTGGGGAGAGGAGATGATAGAGCATATTGAAAAGCCCTTAATCATTCATGCATTCATTTATCCATCAACTGCTTATCAAGCAACCATTTTGGAATTTGGAAACCATTGTTCTAGTGACCATTTTTAGGCTTGAATTGAAAAACAAACAAAACAACAACAACACATTGCAGAACTGAAGTATTCACGTATCATATATGACTTAATGTTCAAAGGCAAAAATCAAGTAAAATATTTAACACAAAATAAATGGCTAAAAGCTTAGCCCAGCCTTATTTTGTGGAAAAGAAAAGAATGATATAATTTGAGGATCTATTTTGGGCCAAGTTCATTACTAGTAATTTTTTAGAAACGGTTTCATTTAATCTATAGACCATGAGAGGTAGGTGTGCTGTATGATGAGGACTGGTGGAACAAAGCTGATGAACAGGCCTCTGCCCTTGCCCTCAAGGATTTTATACTCTCGTGGGGACAGATAGGGATAATTTAAATGTAACATCTCAGCCCCACAAGAATATTAATCCATGCCTATTGATCTATATGAAGTGAAGGAGGAGGTCACATGCCAGACACATCTGACTCAGCCCAGGTCAAGTCAGGGACACCGTATTTCATCAGAATGTGTATGTGTGGGGCTAAGTAATTTGTCCATGGTTAGTGTCTTAAAGGGATATTCTGCAATTTGGGTGCTGCAGAATGGGAAAACTGAGATCAGCAGATATAGGTATGTTATTCAATATCTGAAGAAGGGTTAAGAATGAAGGATCAGAACTACCCAATGGCGTTCCCTATGGCCTTGGAATAATAATAGTATTGGGACATATACCCAGTACTGGGGAGCTAGTGAGAGTTGTGGGGTAGCTACCTGCCATGTTTTTTGGACTTAAAACTGATGAGTAGGCACCCTGAGACACAGAGATAAAGTAACAAGACAAAAGTAACACAATTATTAAGTTGTAGGGCCAGGATTACTCGAGTCCCTGCTCTTAGCCATAATATTAAACTGTCCTTTCAACAACTACAGGTATTCTATACCCATTTTATAGGAAGAGAAACCTGAGGTTTACGGAGATTAAGTATGACTTCTTGCTTGAGGTCATATAGCTCATAAGTGGAACCCACTGGGCTTAATTCCATATTGAATTTGCTCTGAAGCCATACCACACTTTGGTTAATTATTTTCAGGAAAAACATTTTTTACTTCAACGGTGCCAAGTGTAGGTTATTGTTTCTGGCGTATAAATTGTCCAAATTCACAAGAATAAGATTAAATAATTCTTTTCAACGGTGCAGCTGGGAAGACAACTTGAATATCATTTTGGGGGCTAATTCGTTCTGGCAGGCCTTTCAAGAGGTGGTATTGTGTGCTAGGGGGGTGATAATAAAGGATGTTAATGTTTTCCTGGCCCAATTCAAGATTTGTTTGAGTTCTCTGGTACAGAACTGTGTAGGCTCAGCTTTGTACTGGGCTCGTCACTTGAGTGATTCCTACTTTTATTCCTTTAGGAAAACTTGAGCCTTCTCTCCTAAGGCATCTTGACAGCTTGTTGAGAGGTGAAGTGACCTTTCATTTGGGTGGAATCAGATGCCACAGTTTTGGGTAAAGTGCCTGCTCGCCTCTTCCCTCTCTTGTTTCTGAAGGCTTTCACTCTCTTTCCAATGGATAGTATTATGTTTGTTCTTTGGGTACTCACTAGAAACTAAATCCTGAATGTACTGCTAGGTAGGTTACTTTGAAAATACAGGATACCCACAGTATTTTAGGCAGTATTTCTGAATGCAGGCTCTTATGAGATTGCACAGGCTACTTATCCATGAAGCTGGCCCTGATTTTAGAAAAATTATCTGAGGTAGTGATCCCAAATACCTGTGTTCTGGTGCTATTCTGTAGCGAAACTTTTACAAGTTATGGCAAATAGGAAAAACACATGTTAGAACAATTTGGTGATCAAACATTTGATAAAATTTACTAAAGGATTAACCTTTTGACTTAATATTCATACTTTTTTTCTTTTTGCATTTCAAATAGCCTTTCTTTTTAAAGTAATCATGATAGATATAAAAATATCCCTGTCAAAAGTAACACACAGAAACCCCTTCTACTTGTGTTCTTTTCTGAATTTACTCAGTAGAAATTCCTAGGGTCTTGAAATCACAAGTCAAAAGTAACTACAGACAATATTTCTTTGCGTTCAGTAAACTCTTAATCATATATCTTTAAAAAAATTTTTTTTAACATTTACTTATTTTTGAGAGAGAGACAGAGCATGAGCAAGGGAGGGGCAGAGAGAGAGGGAGACACAGAATCCAAAGCAGGCTCCAGGCTCCGGGCTGTCAGCACTAGAGTCTGACATGGGGCTTGAACTCACAGACCGCGAGATCATGACCTGAGCCAAAGCCTGACGCTTAACTGACTGAGCCACCCAGGCACCTCTTCATCAGGTTATATCCTAAGGAATATATTATTGAAACTTATGAAATTATTTACTGTATGTCTTTAGTCTTCATCAAACACTTTTATAAGAAATGGCCTTAAAAAGATAGTTTTCCCATCCCATATTCAAAAGATATTTTTTAATTTCATTTTCAACATCCCCCTTACATGTAAGGATTCACAAAATGCATTCTTCCTAGGACTCAATGCCAACAAAATCTGCCTCTCAAATGAACTTGCCTGCAAAGAGTACTATAAAATCCATCACAAAATTTTAGCCAAGTGCTACATTTGATCGTGAATGGCAGAACCGTTTTGTACCATTTTCCTAGTATCTTTATTCACTTCTTTTATTTATCTTTTTTATTTTTTTATTTAACTTTATTTTTTTTTTAATTTACATCCAAATTAGTATATAGCAAATCAATGATTTCAGTAGATTCCTTAGTGCTCCTTACCCATTTAGCCCATCCCCCTCCCACAACCCCTCCAGCAACCCTCAGTTTGTTCTCCGTATTTATGAGTCTCTTTTGTTTTGTCCCCCTCCCTGTTTTTATATTTTGTTTCCCTTCTCTTATGTTCATCTGTTTTGTCTCTTAAAGTCTTCATATGAGTGAAGTCATATGATTTTTGTCTTTCTCTAATTTCACTTAGCATAATACCCTCCAGTTCCATCCATGTGGTTGCAAATGGCAAGATTTCATTCTTTTTGATTGCGGAGTAATACTCCATTGTATGTGTGTGTGTGTGTGTGTGTGTGTATACCACATCATGTTTATCCATTCATCCATTGATGGAAATTTGGGCTCTTTCCATACTTTGGCTATTGTTGATAGTGCTGCTATAAACATGGGGATGCATGTGTCCCTTCGAAACAGCACACCTGTATCCCATGGATAAATGCCTAGTAGTGCGATTGCTGGGTCATAGGGTAGTTCTATTTTTAGTTTTTTGAGAACCTCCATACTGTTTTCCAGAGTGGCTGCAACAGTTTGCATTCCCACCAGCAGTGCAAAAGAGATCCTCTTTCTCTGCATCCTCACCAATATCTGTTGTTGCCTGAGTTGTTAATGTTAGCCATTCTGACATGTGTAAGGTGGTATCTCATTGTGGTTTTGATTTGTATTTCCCTGATGATGAGTGATGTGGAGCATGTTTTCATGTGTCAGTTGGCCATCGGGATGTCTTATTTGGAGAAGTGTCTATTCATGTCTTTTGCCCATTTCTTCACTGGATTATTTGTTTTTTGGGTGTTGAGTTTGATAAGATCTTTGTAGATTTTGGATACTAAGCCTTTATCTGATATGTCATTTGCAAATATCTTCTCCCATTCTGTCAGTTGCCTTTTAGTTTTGCTGATTGTTTCCTTCGCTGTGCAGAAAGAAGCTTTTTATTTTGATGAGGTCCCAGTAGTTCATTTTTGCTTTTGTTTCCCATGCCTCTGGAGACGTGTTGAGTAAGAAGTTGCTGTGGCCAAGATCAAAGAGGTTTTTGCCTGGTTTCTCCTCGAGGATTTTGATGGCTTCCTGTGTTACATTGAGGTCTTTCATCCATTTTGAGTTTATTTTTGTGTGTGGTGTAAGAAAGTGGTCCAGGTTCATTCCTCTGCATGTGGCTGTCCAGTTTTCCCAGCACTACTTGCTGAAGAGACTGTCTTTATTCCATTGGACATTTTTTCCTGCTTTGTCAAAGATTAGTTGCCCATACGTTTGTGGGTCCATTTCTGGGTTCTCTATTCTATTCCATTGATCTGAGTGTCTGTTTTTGTGCCAGTACCATACTGTCTTGATGATTACAGCTTTGTAGTATAGCTTGAGGTCTGGGATGTGATGCCTCCTGCTTTGGTTTTCTTTTTCAAGATTGCTTTGGCTATTCGGGGTCTTTTCTGGTTCCATATAAATTTCAGGATGATTTGTTCTAGCTCTGTGAAGAATGCTGGTGTTACTTTGATAGGGATTGCATTGAATATGTAGAGTGCTTTGGGTAGTGTTGACATTTTAACAATATTTGTTCTTCCTATCCAGGAGCATGGAATCTTATTCCATTTCTTTGTGTGTTCTTCAATTTCTTTCATCAGCTTTCTATAGTTTTCAGTGTATAGATTTTTCACCCCTTTGGTTAGATTTATTCCTAGGTATTTTATGGTTTTTGGTGCAACTGTAAATGGGATCGATTCCTTGAGTTCTCTTTCTGTTGCTTCATTGTTGGTGTATAGGAATGCAACTGATTTCTGTGCATTGATTTTATATGCTGCAACTTTGCTGAATTCATGAATCAGTTCTAGCAGTTTTTTGGTGGAATCTTTAGGGTTTTCCATGCAGAGTATCATGTCACCTGCGAAGAGTGAAAGTTTGACCTCCTCCTGGCCGATTTGGATGCCTTTTATTTCTTTGTGTTGTCTGATTGCACTTCTTTTAAATGGTTTCTTATCTCAGAAATGTGTATTTTAACTGTTCTTACTCCATTTTAAATGTCTGACATTTAAAATTTTTCAAATCTATCCTTTTCTTAAGCTTTAGGTTGACTTAGGTAAGTAGTCAAAAAATAGTAGATACTGCGTGACAAGGGCTGTGAGTGTAGAGAAACATTTTGATGAGCTTGTAGAGGTTGGGTAATACTCAAATCAAAGTTACGTGCGTTTCCTTCCTGGCACCTCCTGTATCTGCGTCATTAGCATTTTTCTCATATGGTTGTGCCAACTAGTAGAAGGAAGGAAGGAAGATGAGGATGACTTAGCTTCTTGGGGTATGTGTGAATTCCAGGTGCTGAGACATTGATGATGAGGCTGTCGTTCTTTTTCCTCCAGTTTGGAGTCAGTGTGAAGTGTGAAGTATTATTTCTTTCTTCTCTGGAATTTAAGCTGCTTCTCTAAATTGTGATTTCAAACGTGAAGAGTAATCCTGGGTTCAGCTTGAAAATGCATGGGCAAAAACTGATGTGTCTTGAGAATACTACCGAAGGGAGCCTCCAGCTAGCCTGGTGTTACCTCACCTACCTGCATCTTAAACATATGACCGTACGAGTGTTTCCTTTAGGTTTTTAATGGTGACCTATAGTAAAACAGATAAAAATTCAGTGAGAAGTTGTCTGTAATCTTAAGAGAGGCTGATGTACATTTTTCCTTGAATTTTCACGGTGGATTGCAGTGCGATATCCATTAGGAAACACTTAGAATAGTGGTTATGCTTTCCGAAAGAGAGGGAAATAACTTCATTCAGTACTGCATGTGCTGAATTGTCAGGAATTGTCCATCAAGAATTGTCCATAAATTATTTTATTTAGTTTTCATAACTTCATGAAAATATATTATCTCTAGTTTTTATGTGTTGGAAAAAGAGGCTTGGAGAAATAAATTGCCTGATCTGACAAGGCAGAACTAGGAATTTCTACAACTATAATGTGACTGTAGAGCTCTCGGATTTCCTCTGATTCCAGAGACTGCACACTTGTCCTTTAGAGTAAGGTGGTAGCTGAGTTGGACATCTGAGGCCTTTAGGCAGCTTGCAGGGAGGAAGTTGATGATGTTGGCTATTGTATTACAGATCTGTTGCACCAAGCCATACTTCACTGCATAAAGACTTACCTACCAGAGCCAGCCAGCCCTCATTAGAGCTGTCAAAGCTCTTTGGAAAGCATACTAGTCATCTTTGAGAGAAACAAAGTTAGGAAGGTTTGGATTTAAGAGAAGGCATCTTTCTCCCAATGACCTGTATCTGTGACCTCTCCTATCTTCATTTGGAAGAAAAAAAAAATCTTAACTATGTGCAGAGTACTGTGCCATATTACAGCATCCTGAAGATACTGTGATAAGAAGTGCATGGTCTCTTTTCTCAATGAATTCATTGTTTATTGGGATAAATTAGTAAGCTGATAATCACATAGATAATTCGTTAATTAGAAGTGTGATGAATGCTGTAGTGGAGAATGACAGGATGTTATGATCATGTAAGAAGTCTGACACTAAGTAGTGGTCAGCTGAATGAAGGGAGTGGGAGGAGCTGAGCATTCCAGCCAGAGGGTCCAGATAAGTTATAGAAGAGCCACATGGAAATAAGCAACACATCTGGTAGGTTGCAAGATGCCAGAATAAGAGGATCACGGTTACATGGGCTATCAGACACTTTTAGTTAATAGTTGTGGTAGCTCTGAATTCCATCCTTGCCCCAAGTAGTTTTGTAGCACATAGTATAAGCTAGCACAGTACCTGCATATTGTAGGGGTCACATGTGTTTTACCTGTTACCTATTGCTGTGTCATAAATCTTTCCCAACCGTATTAACAAATAATTAACCTTTTATTAATCAGCTCTCAGGGTTCTGTGAGTTGACTGGGCTCAGCTGGGTGGTTCCAAGAAGCCCAGGTAGAAGCTGCAGGACTTTTTATCTGGTCTTGTAAGTTCGAGAACTTCACTTCTGCCATATTCTGTTAGTCAGAAAAATCACTAAGGCCAGCTCAGATTGAAGGGAAGGGGAAGTAGACTTCACCTGTTGGTTTAAGAGTGAATAGGTCACATTGCAGGGAAAGCATGCTGGCGGGAAGATACTGTTACCACTATCTTTGAAAAACACAATCTGCCAAGCTGAAGAAAGGAATTGGATGCTAGTCAGGACTGAGATACGCCCAGGAGGCTGGTTTGTCTGCTCCTTATGGTCTCAAGTTTCTGATCTGATTCATATTTTAGGAACTGCCAAGATTAGATATGTCTCCCTTATTTAATCAGATCCTACTCTGATTCATTTAATCCCTATGAGATGGCATTACAGCATACATCCTTGCCAAGTATTTTTGATCAACTTATATTATTTCTCTAAGTTTTTAAAAAGATGCTAGTAAAATATAGACTATCAGAGTTCTTTATCTGCCACATTAGGTTGTGGTAAGGTTGCCACTGATGTACTCATTTTTCAGCAAACAACATGACAGCAAAGGCTTAGGGTGCTTGCTTTAGCCTGAAGCTGTTCCACTACTTTAAGGACTATATATTCAGTAGTCCTTTTTTTTAAAAAAAAATAATGTTTATTGAGAGACAGAGAGAGTGCGAGCAGGGGAGGGGCAGAGAGAGAGGGATACACAGAATCTGAAGCAGGATCCAGTCTCTGAGCTGTCAGCACAGAGCCCAATTCAGGGCTCGTACTCAGGATCTGTGAGATCATGACCTGAGCCAAAGTTGGATGCTTAACCTACTGAGCCACCCAGGCACTCCGATTCAGTTATCTTTGATAACAGGACTGAGGACCAGCTGTGTGCCAAGTAGCATATTCCGTGCTGAGGATGTAAAATATTAACAGAAAAATGTGCAGTGCTGCCCTTAGGAGTTTCTAGTTTCAAGACTGGTTAAACGTTCACACAAATGTGAACTTACATCTCAGATACAAAGGCATGTAATGAGAAATAACTTGATTTAAGAAAGATATAGAAGCACCTACTTTGTGCCAGGCCTAGGTTAATTTAAATTGGTAGATGATGGTTTCTACTGTGGTTAATGTGTAAAGGTCACTAACATGTTTCAAGGAGTTTGGGGGGTGACCTGAAAAATTGTAAGATTCTGACTAGGTAAACTTAAGAAAGAAGCTAAAATAGGGATTTTATAATGAAATATTTTTGAGTGCTTCTGAAGAGTTTGCTCCTCATATTAATTTTCATGGACAGCTGTGACTGAAGCATGATGAAATTGCTTAAAAATGGTGTTTCTTAGCAGATTCTGTCATTTTTATGACAAATCTGCCCACTTTTCCCCCTTAGAAAATAAAAGAAAATAAAGTTGTCTTTCTGGTCCCATAACTTAGAAGTGTTTCCATCCCATAAAATAAGTAAAGCTACTTCTTTGGCCTTTTGCTAAAAGAAAAAAAAAATGCTTAGGGATATTCTTCAAAAGGCACAGTGGCACTGTTTAGAAAACTAAAACTTTTCTATTTGGAGCCTTGAAAATCTGGCTTTGAATTTCCTCTCTACCTTTTCCTAACCAAACATCCTTAGATGAGTTACTTAGCACTCCTGAGCCTCTATTTCCACTGTCTGTAAAGTCATGTAATAAGATTTTATTTTTATATACACTGCACGACACTATGTAAAGCATTACAGTGTCACACAATTATCATTTAATACTACTTGGCACCAACTGGGACTGTAGAATGTTAGGTTTCTAGGTAAAACAAAAGCCTTTGTATCTCCTGTATGTTCTATTTTATTTTAAGGTCAATAATTGATTTCAAAATAATACTGGACCTCGAGGTCAATTGATGTTAGGGCTGGTGGCCATTTTGCATGTGAGATCATCTTTAATGTGGTCTTTGGAGTAACATTAATTTGGTCATCTTTGGATTCAGTGACTAATCAGCTTATTTTTCTTTATGATCCGAATACACAGAGAGTGCTTGATATCCATGTATAAAGTTGGGTCGAGAGCAAAAATTGGTATACTATTAAGCTCTTTACTGATTATTATCTTAAAAAGTAGTCTCCATTCAAACATCTCTTATGCTTAATGATGCCATCTTTCCCTACACCTGGTGTCAAATTCTATAGTGGGCAGTTACTTGCTGAAATCTAATGCAAATTCAGTGTGAATTCTTGGGAATGGAAATGATCGGTTTTTTTTGAGTGAATCAGAAATGAACAATGCTTTATAAATGTTTTCACGCATTTTTTTTCAGAAAAATAATGTCTCTGAAATTTATATCTGATTTATTTTTGGTCAATTAAAAATATAGGACTTATTTTCCTTATTCCACCCCCCCAATATTTTTAATCACTAATTAAAATATAAATTTATTTATATATTTTAATTGACTGCTTTTGGTAACATTATCCTATAATACAGAGCACCTATTCTATACTAAATTAGAAGCTGGCATTGGGGTGCCTGGGTGGCTCAGTTGGTTAAGCGTCCAAATCTTGATTTCGGCTCAGGTCATGATCTCACAGTTCATGCCCTACTTTGGTCTCTGTGCTGACAGCATGGAGCCTGCTTGGGATTCTGTCTCTCTCTCTCTCTCTCTCTCTCTCTCTCTCTCAATCTCCCTCCCTCCCTCCCTCCCTCCCTCCCTCCCTCCCTCACTCTCTCTCTGCTCCTCTCCCTTTTGCTTTCTGTGTCTCTATCTCAAAATCAATAAACTTAAAAAGATAATTTAGAACCTGGCATCCAGTTTACCAGTGTGGTAAAGGGATGATAGAGATCAAGAAAAGAGATTAAATTTTGAAGGATAAGGTTATTTTCAGGAAGTTTAAAAAAATGGATTTCCTTTTCTTATTTATGTTAATTATATTTATTTATTATAGTTTACTTATATTTAGATTATTTGTAACATATACCAAAAAATAAGGCAGCTTTTTAAAAATAGTTATTAGTTTACTCTGAATTTTTGTTACTGAATTTGGGTTGTTCAGTCATCAGTACTTTTAGGTCGAGACTCCAATTTGAAGAAGACTCAGGGAGGATTGGATAAAATTGAGTTTCTTATATCTTGCCCTTGTTGCAAACATTTCAGTTTAAATTATACCTTGATCAGTATTTATTCTGACCCATGGTTCACAAAAACTTCAGAATCAACTGGGGAACTTCATAAAAGTTCTAATCCCCAGACCTCACCCAGTCCTTTATTTATTTATTTATTTATTTATTTATTTATTTATTTATTTATTTATATTAATTTTTAAAATGTTTTTATTTATTTTTGAGAGAGGGAGAGCACAAGGCTCCAGGCTCTGAGCTGTCAGTACAGAGCCTGACATGGGGCTTGAACTCATGAACTGTGAGACTGTGACCTGAGATAAAAGTCAGATGCTCAACTGACTGAGCCACCCAGGTGCCCCTCACCCAGTCTATTTAAATCAGAATCTTTGAGGGGTTAGGCCTGGTTGCTTTTTTAAATTTTATTTTATTAAAAATTTTTTTTTCTGTTTTATTAATTTTTGAGAACAAGAGAGAGCATGAGCAGGGAAGGGAAAGGAGGAAGAGTGAGAGAGGGGCAGAGAGAAAGGGAGACACAGAATTGAAACAGGTTCCAGGCTCTGAGCTGTCAGCATAGAGCTCTGTGCAGGACTCAAACCCACGAACTGTGAGATCATGACCTGAACCGAAGTCAGATGCTCAACCAACTGAACCATCCATGTGCCCCTAGGCCTGGCTACTTTTTTTTTTTTTAACACTTATATATTTTTTAGAGACAGAGACAGGGCTTGAGTTGGGGAGGGGCAGACAGAGAGGGAGACACAGAACTCTAAGCAGGCTCCAGACTGAGCTGTCAGCACAGAGCCGGATGTGGGGCTCAAACCCACAACTGTGAGACGATAACTTGAGCTGAAGTTGGAAGCTGAACTGCTCGAGCCACCCAGGCGCCCCTATGCCTGACTACTTTTAACACTTGTCCAGGTGACTCTAATGTATGACAAGGTTGGGAAGTACTGACGTGGCAGATCCTGACAGTGGAATCACTCCCAAGGGGCTCTGGGATGGCAGCTAGTAACCGTCCATTTCATGGAACCCATTGTTCCCAAATGTCTGCACCATTATTCTGTTCTCTGCTCTCAACTGTTCTTCCCATTGCTCCCACTTAGAAGATGTAACTGTCATTATTTAGAGCACAACTGGCCCCAGGATGCAGTTTTAGCAAGATTCCAGCTTGGCTGCCATTATTGACTAGAATTACTTGTGATAGAGCCAAGCCATTTTTCTCTCAAACAACTCAAAACTTAGTGTCATTGCAGCATGGTGAGGATGAAACAGCTGTCTAATTTTCTTTCTACCCCCAGACCCTGATGTAGCTTTTTAGCTATTATATATTGCCCTTGAAATGGACCACTATGAGGTCATGCTGGGAACTTTGGTGATTTTACATCAAGGAGCCACCCAGACAGGCTGTGAAGTGAAAAGACCCAGCTGCTGAGGAGGATGAAGCTGCCAGTAACAGCTTTTGGTTCCGAAGCCTGGAACCTGGTCTGTCTTGTTCACTGTGGGGTCCCTGGCTTCTAGAACAGTATCAACCACAGAGTGGGCACATGATGAAAACTTGTTGAAGGAAGACCTGAAGCATGAAAAACCTAAGTGCTTAATGGCTTTGGGAAAGGCTTTTAGATACTATCTGTCAGCCTCCCCCCATACTACTCAATAATAATAATAATAATAATTATTATTATTATTATTGTTATTACCGAGACTTTACACATACTGGACAATGCACTAACTTATATGTACACCTACATACATAGGCACACATAGGGACCCAGAAATACAAGTATGTTACTTCCCCTTTACAACTCATAATAATCACCTTAAATAATTGTTTTTATGCATTATTGTCCTGCCTTGTTTGGGGACACTGAGACTTAGGCCAAATAACACAACCAATTAAAAGCAGAAGTGGTATCAAATTTCACATCTTCCAATTCCAAGGCTGCATGATAAAATCACCAAATGAGGCTAATAAACTAGGTCTCTAGCTTCCTTAAACATTTCCTTTCCAGTTTCCTTAAACATTTCCACAAGCTTCAGCCCTTCATAGCAGTTAGAAATCCACGCTCAGAAGTTACCTTATTCCTGCATCTGTTCACCTGCTGCCTCAGTTAGCTTCTAAGTTCAACAAGAGAAGGAAATTGGTTTTCTTGTTCACCACATAAGCATCTAGAGAGTGGTTAAGTGGGTATTGGATGAATGAGTAAATGAGCCCACTTTCCTCTATGGTCCGTGTTTGATTGATAAGCCTCACCGTCCAGTTGCTCAATCAAGACAGCTGGAGATTATCTTTGATCCGTTGCTCATCCTCATTGATTGCCCGTGATTGGCCAAGTTATGTTTACTTCTCAAATGTTACTCAAATCTGTCACTCCTCTCCTTCATTTCCCATGCTACTGCATTAATTCTGGCACTTAGTGCTTCCTCTTTTGTGGTAGCATTCTGATCTGTTGTCTGGACTTGAGTCAGCTTCTGATTCATGAAGCTTCTAGTGTGGTGCTTCTCAACTGGGGAAAATTTTGCCCACCAGGTGAGATTGAGCAATGTCACAAGACCTATTTTGTTGTCACACCTGGGGATTTGCTCCTGGCATCTAGTTGAGAGAGGCTATGGATGTTGCCGAACACCCCACAATGCACAAGACAGCGCCCCAAAATGAGGAATTACCTGGCCAAAATGTCAGCAGTGCAGATGCTGGAAAACAGTATTCTAGAGAAGGTTACTAAAACTTCTTTCTAATTTATGTATAGTCAAACCCTTTTGATGACTGGTCTCTGCCAGTAGGGTAAAATACAAAGTTCATAGCATAGAGTATAATTATGATTTGCTTCCATCTTAGGACTTCAGCAACACCTCTCATTCTTCTGCCATATGTGCGGTGAAACTCCAGTTACTTTAAGCAATTTGCACGTTCTTGAAAGCTTTCAAGTATTTCTTATTGTTGATTTGTTAAAACTCTCAGCAATCTTCTGAGGTGTCCTCTTACACTATCCTAGTTACAGTACTTGGGTTAACACTGAGTGCTCAGTGTGTGGACGCTATGGTAGGCATTGAGGATTACAGCAGTAAATACAATAAACGTGGTCCCTCACTCTTGGAGCTTCCCATCTGTATCTACTGGAGTTAGCTTAGAGTTGTGTAGCACTTAGAACTATCAGTTTACCATTATTAAGACCATTAAATACAATTGAGTTGTCACTTCAGATAAAATGAGCAAGACATAAAAGTCATGCTCTGTTCACAGCAAAATCACATTTATTTATCTTAAAAAATGTGTGTATTTTAAGCAGTTAATTTCTTCAAATCAGGTTTCAAACAAGATCCATTCTTCGTATTGGGTTATGTCCTTTGTCTGTTGTAAGTCTTTTGGGTTCTTTTAATCTAAAGACCAATTTCTTTCCATCATCCCTCATTTTCTCTCCTTCCTTCCATCGTTTCTTCCCTTCTTCCTCTTCATATCTCTCTTCATTTCATTCTTCTTCTCTTTCTCCCATTCTGTTGTTTTGTAGAAGCCATCGGTCATCCTGTAGAAAGTCCCATATTTTGGAGTTTAGATTTCTGACTGCTCCTTTGTCTAGGTACTTAACTTATTCCTCTATTCTTCATGTTCCCTTGTAACTAGATATTAGATAGAAAAGCTTAATTAGACTTATGTATCTTTTTTGCAATTATATTTATAACTAGTGCTGTGTATTTCACAGTTCATCATATAGGTGGTAAACAATGTGTGGTTGCTGCACCTTTAATGATGCTTAAATTGGGTTTGGATGGTGACAGGTGACAACCTGATATCTTCCTTATAAACTTTCCTATCAATTTTGCATCTAATGGTTTTACCATTCACTGAAGAGCATTGTGTGAATCAGTTAATTAGATATTTTAAAATGTTGGCAGTCTAATTCTTCTATTCTGTTTGCATTTCTTAGGTAAAATTCCTTTATATAGAATTTGCATCGTGGTTACTGTGAAATAGAATTTAAACAAGATCAGCAGCATAGATTTTAATTTTCCTCTTCAATCATTAATTCGATGAGAAATAATTTAGTAACTTAACATTCTCTGGTGGTATCTAATTAACTTTAATTTGTTTTTTTCTTTATCCTTCCTATTTATTTTCTTCCGTAAGTATTATTATGAACTAATAGCACCTTTATGCCTATATCTCTTTTTAAATGCATGGGGCTCTAATATTTAGTACAAAGCTTTGTACATAATCAATGGATATTTGTGGGTTTTTTCCCCCGAAAATTAAAGGAATAATCATTGTTTTAGAATTTGGGTACGAGTTTATTAGGGGATGAAATAAAATAGTTGTTACTTAAGACAGTAGATCTTGTGCCTGTTTTCTTGCATCCAGTAGACACACTCTGACACGTACTAGACAACAGGCTAGATACTATTTTTGTTGCTGATTTACTTTTGGTCATAATATCTGTGAATTATTTACAATCAAATGCCACTAGACTGTGCAACTTACTACATAATTTAGAGATGTCTCAGAAATTATACCCTTGGTGGGAGCTCTGGGGGATGATTGTGGGTCACTGTGGAATCTTTCTCACATTATATAATTCCCTTGTGTGAACAAGCATTAGAGGACCTTGGTCAGTGACATTTTCTAGATGAGCTTATTATAAAGGATCTAGCCAAGTTAAAACAGGACCATGAATTCAGAGTAGTTGTTTGAAGTTTTGGTTTTGCTGTTGATTTCCTAGACATGCTTGATCAAATCTTTTGATCTCCATTTCCCCCAATTTTCCCGCATTTAACAAATGGTGTTTATGACAGTCTACTTACCTTTCAAAGGTGTGGTATAGTTTAATCAGTGTTATAAAAATGCATAAGTTTTAATTGAGTTTCAGTATCCTAGTCCTGTATATGTTTTGCTGCCAAATAATTTTACCTGGCTGGTACACATTTGGGAGTTTTTCTGTGCTGTTAGTGGACTGTTACATAGTTGATCACAGCTTAAATTACCTTTAATTATTGGAAATTGGAGCACAAGGAATGATGTGGCTTCTTTTATTTGTCACCTCTCAATTTAAAAAATTATAATGAACATAGTTATGTGAACTGGCAGTAATAATGAACTTACTGAATGCTCCTGGTCCTTGTCTGACAGCTTACACCAGTGATATTTTCTTTTGTATCCAATTATTTTCTCTTGATTAAAGTTGACTATGTCTTTGGATTATCTGCTTTAAAATATTTTTAAGAGTGATACAATTATTTAAATAAAAGTAACTTCAATTTATTGATTACTTACTATGTTCTTGGTCCTATGATATTGTACCTTATTTGGTCCTATGATATTGTACCTAATTTTAAAAATATGCCTTATAATTAATTAATTTTAATTTTTATAACAGCCTAATGTGTTTCCAGAATAAATTTAAGTATTATAGAGATTTAAGAATTTTCCTAGTGTACCATGTATAGTTAGAAGTAAAGTTGAGATTAACTAAAGTCTGCTTGACTCTAAAGTTTATGCTCTTAACTATAAGCTACTGTCATCTTTGAAAAAGACCAATTCTTTTCCCACAGAGAGCTAGTAAGTCATGTTTTCCAACCATAATAAATGCTTGTTTATATAAGTGAGCATATTTTTATAATATGCACTTATTATGTGGCCCTTGATAACTTAGACACCCATTCCTTAGTATCCGAACAGCATGGCATAAAACAAAGTATATGGCCCAGGATCATTAACAATACATTCTACTCTTAACTTGCTTAACTTGCTCTGATCTTCAACAGACATTGAAAGAACCTAAAGATACAGCCCATAGAATTTATTCACTTTCCCTTTTCTCTTACAGCTCTTTTCTCCAAATCCCCCAAATTCCTTGTCACAACCTGCCTTTTAAAAATATTCCCTCTTTTCTGTTTTTGTTCTTTCAGTTTGGGAGAAAATTCCTTATATTTAGGAAAGAGGTAAGGGAAAATCAAATTTGTGATTTCAGCAGTGACTTGCAAACTTTGTTGACTGCATATAATAAGTGAAAAGTGTTGGAAAATAGTGCAGTGGCTTTAACACTTCTATGTTATTCCAGTCCATTCTGCTGCACCCTTACCCTGCTCTCTATCCCCTTCACCCTGCCTATTTAAAAATTTCGGTTATGACCCATCCACTTGATTTTATCATGGGTGGGTCATGGGCAGAAGTAAGAAACTCACTTAAGACAATTATCTTCTATTGGAGAAAGAGAGAAGTCTATGAACATGGCTCAATTACTAATTTTGCTCCTATTATCCATATACATGCATGTCACATTAGTTGCTTTGCTAAGAATTACTTCAGTGGGAATTTGTATTTTGAAAAGTCATATTAAAGTGATTATTAAGAAAAAAAGGATAATGATTAGGTCAGAGGGGAATGAAGTAAAACACTTAGAAAATAATAGGATTAAAGATGGATTATGGATTTAGTATATTTTGTTTCATTTAAAATGTGTTTGGTAGAGTTGTTTGACAACACAGGAAGGTCCATGGGAAGGAGGGTAAAACACAGTGAACAATTTTAATGGGGAGTAAAATGACCAAGAGAAATTATAAGTATTAATATGCATGTTTTATGACAGACAGTGAGAGAAGTGTTGGTGAGAAGGTTGAGAAATTGGAAACCTCATATATTGCTGATGGGAATGTAAAATAGTGTAGCCACTTTGGAAAACAGCTCAGCACTTCTTCCAAAGGTTCAATGTAGACTTAATATTTGGTGCAGTAAATCCACTTCCAGGTATACTATTGACAGCAGTGAAAGTATATGTCCACACAAAAACTTGTTCACAAATGCATGTTCACAGAAGCATTATTCGTAATAGCCCCAAATTGGAAATAACCCAAATGTCCATCAAGTGATAAATAAAATGTGGTATATTCACTCGATGGAGTATTATTCAGCAATAAAAAAAAGGAAGTGGTGATATATGCTGCAAGATGGATGACTTTTGAAAGAATTATGACAGCTGAAAGAAGCCAGTCACAAAGGGCCACATGTCGTATGATTTCCTTCTCAAGGAATGCCTAGAATAGGCAGATTTATAGACATAGAAAGTGGATTAATGGTTGCCAGGGCTGAGGGTAGGGTGGGGCATGAACAGTGGCAGCTAAGGGATATGAGGTTTCTGTTTTGGATGACAAAAATGATCTAAAATTAGATCATGGTAATGGTTGCACAACTCTGGTAATAGACCAAAACCCACTGAATTGTGCATTTTAAATGGGTGAATTTTATGGTATATGAATTATACTTCAATAAGGCTGTTGAAAAAGGAAATACATGTTTTAGAACTGAGTGGAAGTATTAAATGAATGGTATCATTTGATGAATCAAGTGATCGTTTTTATGTTTTTGAATATTGCCTACTTGTTTTTCATAGTAGAGCCCTTGTTCAAGGTGCCTTCACATTGTAAAGAGAAAATTCAGCATAGCAGTTTGGCTCAAGTTTGTATAAAATCTGCATGCATAAGAAGAGAGGCAGTTAATAAAAAATGATATTTTCAGAAGGATATTTAAAACTAATTCCAATAAAATGGCAAAAATAGCTCAAGAGCAGAAGGACAGAAACTGTAAACTGAATTGTTTTCACAATGTAGACAGTATATCTCATGTTGCTAATTTTGATCCAAGATTTTTATAACTTCAAAATTAACTTTTTATTTTGTTCTCATAATTTAACTGGGGACTGATTGCTTCTGTCTTGCCAGTAGTTTAACTGCGATCTGAGGTAATTTGGAAAAAGACATTGGGGTTTTTGTATCATTAAAAACAGGAAGTTTAATTTTAAATAAACTTCATTTTTTTTGGAGTAATTTTATATTTGTAGAAAAGTTGTGAAGAGAGTGGACAGTTTCCTTAAACCCTTACTGATGTCCCTTAAGGTTAGCCATGGTATAAGTGCTGGTCAAAACTAGGAAATTAGTATTAACTAGCACACTGATAGTAACTAAACTCCAGAATTTATTCGGAATTCAGTGTTTTTCCACTGAGTCCTTTTTTTTTTTTTTTTCCTGCCATTCCTTCAATCTAGGTTACCCCATTGCCTGCAATCATTATGTCTTCTTAGTCTCCTCTCATTTGTGACATTTTTTTTAGTCTCTCCTTGTCTTTTGCATGACCTTGACATCTTTTAGGGGTAGTGGTCAGTTATTTTTTAGAGTATTCCTTAACTTAGTTTGGTCTGATACATATTTTTTATCGTCATTAGCTCTGAGTGACGAGGGTTGGGGAAGAATATCAGAGAGGTGAAGTTTTTTCCTGGTCACCTCGTGTCTGGAGATACATGGCATCAATATGACTTACTCCTGGTGGTAGTAATCTTGATCCCTTGGCTAATGTAGTGTTTGTAGGGTTTCTTCACTGAACAGTTACTATTTTCCCTATCCGTATCCTATTCTTGGGAAGTGATGAACCTAGTTTTATATGATAAATGGACTGCTTCATTTTTATTTCCCTGTATTTTATTTAGGCCCCAATATGTCTTTTGAATCTGTGCAGTAGGGTGGTTCTTTTTTTTAAATCTCTACTTAAAACATCTTATCCTTTTTGTGACAAATTACAGTGCTTCTTAATCAAGTGAATTTTGATTTTCATAACACATGAAGATTCCACTCTAAGTTAGGTAGTTTTTTACAAGTGACAGTGAAGATATTAATATAAGATGAAAATTCCTATACCAAAAGGAATATATTTTTAGGGCAATCCAATACAAAAGCTTTTCTGTGAGCGCTGTTTCATACAAACACTAAGACAAAAACACTCCACCGTAAATGGCATTTTGCACTGTGTTTGAGTAGATAGGTAGCTCTAATTTTCATGTACATTTTTTCATTCCATTTATGGAATTCTGTTCTTCAAAATGGGAGTGTTTCAGTTTAATTTACTCCGTGCACTTTATAATATAAAGTCCTGCATAAAAAATTGTATTTTTTCTCTCAGAGACATGATGTGTTAAAAACCTGCAGGACTTCTCCTATACAAGGTTAATTCCTCTTAGTTTGCTTCCTTCCTTCCTTCTCCAAGAAGGCTCAGCTTTAAAATGAGCATGTGTGGGGGTGCCTGAGTGGCTCAGTTGGTTGAGCATCTGACTTCGGCTCAGGTCATGATCTCACAGTTTGTGGGTTCAAGCCCTGCATCGGGCTCTGTGCTGACAGCTTAGAGCCTGGAGACTGTTGCGGATTCTGTGTCTCCCTCTTTCTGCTCTCCCCCCACTCATGCTCTGTCTCTCTACTCAAAAATAAATAAACATTAAAAAAAATTAAAATGAACACGTGTGCCCGGGTGCCCATATATATGTGTGTGTGTGTGTGTGTGTGTGTGTGTGTGCACGCACGCATGCACGCACATGCATTCTTGCACTCTCGGGAACACACACACACACGTCTCTTGAGGCTTAACATCCCATGGTTTCTCTGTCTGTGTCTGTCTCTGATTGTATCTCTACTTTTTTCATTCTCCTGAATCTCTTCAGAGGTTACATTTATACTTCATGTCACTAAATTGTACATTTAGAAATTGGTTAAAAGGGTAAATTTTGCTGTATCACATTAAAACCTAAAATAACCAACAAGAGGTTCGTTTATCTCTTCTTTGTCTTTATTTGCCATCTCTAACCCACTTTCATTCCGAATTGTACTGTATTCTCTCTGCTGAAATTATTTTGTCTGTGCCACCAGACATCTCTAATTTCCAAATCAGATGGACTTTCTCCTGCTGGACTTTGACAGTTACTGACATATGGTGTGTATTCAATAAATATCAGTTGATTGGGTGTTAAAGGAACTTCTAACTCTCCATAAAATATTGGTATATATAGAAATACCTCTCACAAATGTGCTTTCCTCATTTGGTTAATTTGTAATGACTAGTTTCTCCCATATCTGTGTGGTACCTACTCATGTATGTGAATAAAACAGGAATATCTGGTATAGTCAGCGTCACAGCTTTTGCAATGTATATTTGATTATTGTGAACTTTTTTTTCTCCACTGATAATTTTAGTAACTGCTTTGGGGCCTGTTTGGTTAGTCCCCAACAACAATATCACTTTCCACTTTCCCCTTTGGGTCCCCAAAGGCAAATATGTGCTTGTTTTGGACCAGGAAGAGTATACCAGAATAGCTATATATTCTCTTCCCAGAATAGCTCCCTTGTTCTCTTTCCTAGGAAAGCTCAGTTAGTCACCTGAACTAAGACATCAATACTTAAAAATGAGGCAGTAGTTGTATCCTAGATCTTATAGTGGAGGTAAAGTAAGATAGGTCACAGAAGCATAAAGAGTAACCAGACCTAACAGGGTAGGGTTTTTAAGCAATGTTAGAGAGCCTTTCTCTGGTCAGCCCTTATGTTGATAAAAATTTCTCCAGGCCCAGATAAGGACTCATAATGGGAAACTTGTGCATCTTTAATATAAAGCCAAGGTGCTTTTCACAGTGAAGTTGTATCTATGTTTGTAGGGTCCTAGTGGGTCTGCTCAGTAGTTACCTCCCTTTCTTCTCTCATAATTATATCCCTCTTTAAACTTCTTTATTTCAAGACACATTGTAGAGAGAAATGGAATTATATATTCCTATTGGAGAGAGGTGCTTAGCTCTAAGCTCAGTATTGTCAGCATGTGGGTGGGCCAAGAATAATACTAATATATATCAAAAATAGTAGCAGCGTCAACAGCCATTTATTGAACCCAGACCATGTGCTTATGAAAGTCACCCAGACATTTTGCAAACACTCTAACGTCAGGGATCATGTCCACTATATCACCACTTTTGGCAGAGTCACTGGGACATAGAAGGCAAAACTTTTTCTCACCTTCAGAACCATCCTGAACAGGTCTATTATAGTTTCTCTTGTATAGAAGGAGAAACTGAAGCTTACAAGTAAATAACTTGCACAATGCCATTCACTTAGTAATTATAGTGTCAGATTTGAGCTCAACTATATACAGCTTCAAGGCCAGGTATGTTTGCACTATTTCATGGTGGCAAGTGAGCAGATGGTTAAAATAATAGAAGAGTGAGTGAATGAATACATTGCTCTAGCCCTATTTATTTGTATTTATTACTCAGCCATCCCTAGGCTACCTTTGCTTAGAATTAGAGAATTGTGCTTGCCACTGTGTAGAAGACGGCTTTGATTTCTGCTTCCTTGTTCTTAAGATCCAGAGCATCTGTGGAGGTCAAAGACAAAGACAAAAACAAAACGACAAAACAAAACCAAAAAAAACAGTGGGACCGTTGGACTCCAGGAATGTGCTCACACTGTGGAGGCCAGCCTTCTTAGGTAACTACAGATATGGGAGCTCTCTGTGTCTCAGATATGGGAGCATGTTCCGAAGGTGCTCAGAAATATTTTATCACCAAGGAACTGGGTAGGGATAGTAGTGGAGGCGGTGAATGAATGGTCATTCTGTCAGGTGCCCACATCATTCTTGGTGCTCTGTGAGTTCAGCTTCCAAAGAATAATTCTGCTCTTTGCTTTGTCTGGCCCAGAATCTGGCTAACTGTCCAAACCTGGGGAGCTCACAAACCAAAACATCAATTTCCAAGAAGAGTGGCCTATTTAAATTCAATTCCAGGAAGGTACCGGAATCAGGGGGTGTTTAATAGGGCAGGTCCGAAAAAAAGACTGAGATAGGCAAGGACAGGAAAAGGGCATTTCTGGCAGAGAATAATGTGTTTATTATCACACTTGGGTAACTTTAAATTTTGATCCTTCTATTTGTCTTTCTGCTATTTTACTAGAAATTGCTAAGGAAAATTGGCCAGAAAGTAGAAGAAAAGGCCATACATCATCTAGAAGTTTAATAATTCATATTTGAGTCTGAAAACTTGCCTAATTAAGATATTAGATATTTAGATGGAATCAAATATGGAAGCAAAACTAAAGTAGCCAACACTCTGAGAGTGCTTTTGAATGACTTGTTGAGTGAGAGAGGCTTTTGTCTCTTGGAGAATCTTTTGCAGATTTGCAGCCCAAGAGAGTTCTGGTGCTAACAAGGTTGGTCTAATATTACTTCCCATTTGTTAGAGAATTGTAGTTGGTTAGCTGGAAATACAGTATTTCAGTTGCTAGGCAAAATACGTCTGTTGTAAGCAGTAATGCTTTTACATATATTTATCTGAGATTTTGGAAGAAATTAAATTTACCCTCTCTTCATTTACATCTCTAATGCATGCCTTTTGACTGTGCTGATTCTAAAGCATTGGTTATGATGCTGTGTTATGTTGTTAATTTATACAGTAGCTCACTGTTTATAGACCATTGGCTTCTGGGATTTGAGGCAGTTTATGAATAGAGTATACTGCTATTGTTTCTATAACCTCTTGTTTAAATCAGTAAATATTTGAGATTGCTGAAGGAGGATTTTTTTTTTTTTTGAAGATCACTGAATGTACCTTATTTTATATTAAATCATTGACACTTTTCTTTGAGTCTTTCTTTATATGTAATAACAAACACTTTATGAAAAACGTGTTCTCACACATTTTCTTTTGTATCAGTTTTATGTCTATTCAACTTAATAACTTTATGAAAATGAAATAAGGCTATGTCTTTTAAAGGCATCAGGTCCTCATTAATAGTGTTTTAGAAGCGGTTAAAAGTATGTATGTTCTGAAGCTGAGCTTTCAGAATTCTTATACAACTTTAATCATTTACTGGCTGTGAGATTTTTAAGCAACTTAGACATCTTTGTGCCTTAGGTTCTTCAACTGTAACGAGATTATAATAGTATCTACTCACTAGTCTTGTTCTGAGGATTAAATGAGATCTTTTTGATAATGTGCTTATGTAGAACAATATCTGCCACATAGTAAACAATATTTATATAATCACATGTCTTTGAAGTTTAATAGTTTCTATTTGGTTTTGATTGGTAAGTATATTTCTGGTAATCAGAGTATTTGAATTAGACTATTGGATTATTGATTAGCAGGTTTTCATTTACTTACTTGAGATCTTATATCAACAATTTGTAAAGAATATTTTTTGAGAAATTCCAAAGGTATTGTGCATGAAGATCACATATCAAATAGAAATATACATATATACATGCATGAAATCATTTAGTCATATTGTATTAATTGGAAATGTTAAACTATTTCAGCCTATTTCATCTTTTTGCAAGGTTTTCAGGTTAAAGTGCTTCCCTTGGACATTCTTGTTAAAACTGTATGCTGTATTATTTTCTTATTTTCCTTGTTAATCTTAGCCATGTCCTTAATAGATGGGCACTTTACAATGATAAAATCACTGAACTAGAATCATTAATCTTTTATTTTGGCAATTTATGTTTTCATATTTGTGCCTGCTCTTTAGAGGAATATTAGGAAAGTAAGTTGCATGTTTGAAACCTATAGAGTCTATTTTTTTAAATGTTTATTTATTTTTGAAAGAGAGAGAGTGAAAAGGGAGGAGCAGAGAGAGAGGGAGACACAGAATCTGAAGCAGGCTCCAGGCTCCGAGCTGTCAGCACAGAGCCTGATGCGGAGTTTGAACCCATGAACCATGAGATCATGACCTGAGCTGAAGTTGGACGCTTAAGTGACTGAGCCACCCAGGCGCCCCTTATATAGTCTATTTTTAGGTATATGATATAAAGTTCTGAGAAATGGTAATACCTTGATTTTGTAACATGTTGTTAGAAATGATGTATTCTAGATACACATATTTTTAAGGTGATTTATTCCCCTTTAATGTATCCTGTTTTCCTTGTCTCCTGAAGCAGTGTATAGTGAATATAAATTTTTCCTTTAATACAGGGTCATCATTAGAAATTTTTATTATTATGCTGCCCAGTGACAAAACACTGTTCTCAGCATATATTAAAATATGTAGTTCTGCTTGACCATGTACTAAATCAGTCCAGACAGCTGTCTTTTTGTGAATTCTCATGTCTACTGTTTTTCCTTACCATTGGCGATAAGCTAACTTCTAGAAAGCCAGTCCTCTTTATTTGTTGGTTTTGACTATAAGCCATGCTATCTGGAATTGTGTCTAAAATAACATTAGAATAGAGCTCGAGTAAGGACTTGATGTTTTCTCCTCAAGTGCAGTTCATAGGATGAGGTGTTAGTGTAGGTAGAGGAGATATTAGCTCCCTTAGAGAGCTCTGCTGGAAAAACTGCTTTTGATGTCTGGCACGCTATCTAACATACAACCAGAGGACCTTTATTTATTGATTTAAATATTTCTTTATTTTTGAGAAATAAAAATATTTCTCAAATATTTTTGAGCGAGCGAGTGCGCGATGGGGAGGGGCAGAAAGAGGGGGGAACAGAGGATCCGAATAAGGCTCTGTGCTGACAGCACGGAGCCCATTGCGGGGCTGGAACATACAAACTGCAAGATCATGACCTGAGCTGAAGTTGGATGCTTAAGCAGCTGAGCTACCCAGGCACCCCCGATTTATATTTTAAATAGATGGCTAAGTGATGAACTTGAGTATAAATGTGAACATTACACATATATTGAGTAGATTTGCTAAGTCTGTAAATAAGAGAAACAGAATTCTGAGTTCATAAATTAAACATCTTAAATATAATTATGCTAAAACTAGGAACAGGTATAATACGTGTTCTGGAGGAGTCCCTCTCCCTGGAGATATTTCACGGCATAACTCAAGAATTACTGTCTGTTATTTTTAGTCAGCACTTTGGTGGTGGAGGCTTTATGGGTCAGATGACTATTTGAAAACTTTTTGGCTCTGCCTTTGTTCTGTATGTTGGATATGAACATTGACAGATTGATTCATTCAATGATTTTTCATGATTTTATCTACTCAATTAAAGGTAGTGTGGGAGGTACTGGAGAGGTAACTAAAACATATATGGCCCTTGCCCTTCTGAAAAGGGGAGCAAAATAATCACGTAAAAGAATCCATATTTATCAATTGTAATAAGTCTTATAAAAGTATTGGGTGCTGTGAGCTTAAATATTAGCAAGAAGAGGTAATTTAGATTGGCAGTTTAGAGATGAGTTGGTGATCAAGTTGATATCTGACAGGTGAAGAGAAACTAGAAAAAACAATGCTCCTAACAGAGGAAGCAGTGTGGGGAAACTCTTAGAGATGAGAAAGAGCTTGGCCCATTGTGAGATCTGAAAGAAGGCTCAGGAAACTGGAATGCAGTGAGCAAGGAAGAGTATCCTTTGTGAGATAGAGATGGACACGTGTGTCAGTGATGGGTTGTGAAGAACCTTGGAGGCCATTGGAAAGGTTTTGAATATTTCCCCAGTGTAAAGACATTGAAGAGTCTTAAGTAAGGGGATGGCATCATCAGAGTTTAAAAAAAACAGAAATTTTCTTCTCTGCTATTCATTGATTAATGGAAGTTGGAGAAGGTGTGAGGAAGTGTAGAGACTGGCAGAGAGGCTATGGAAGTAACAGAAGGGTGGCAAAAGTGATGATGGGCATAAGTGGACAGAGCCAAGATACACAGACCAAGTCCTCAGTTCCATTATCTGTAAGGTGGGGATAGTTGCCATGTCTGGTACAGGATTCCAGGTTCAGTAAATGGTAGCTTTGTTGTTATTTGTGTTATCCAGTGGAATTTTACTAGTTGATTAGTTAATTGAAAAAGCTGGCTAAGGAAGGAAAATAGTAAATAATACATAAACACATTCTGTATTTTAACTTAAAATATATAAATACTCATTGCTAATCTTTGAATGTAGTGTTGGGATCATTTACTGAATATAAATCTGTGAATTGCAGTTCTCAGTTGATTTCATTTGGTTTGGTTTTGTATGATGCAAACCCGTAGATATATCCTCTGATTTACTGGTGTTGTTCACTGATGGTCCAGCAAGAATTTAAAGACATCTGTAGATGTCTTTAGAAAGCAAGGATGAGAACAGAGAACTTTCTATTTTTTTTTCCAGTGTGTGATTTAAAAACAATTCATAAAATAATTTTTCTTGGAAGTTTTTCAAAATATTTTACATAGTTTTTGTGGAATTAAACATTTTAAAATTGAAATTTTACCAGTTTATATAGTATTTAATTAGAATATATGATTTCAGTAATAAGTACATACTGATATAAGCAGGTTTGGAAAAAAAGTATAGCTGACTTCTGGCATTGATATCATTTGACTGGAGGGAATAATAATGTAGGGTGATACTAGAAATTAACTTTGTACTGGTGCAAACATTCCATGTGCCATGGCCATTTGTCAGTGTCTTTTTATAGAAGTAATGGAGAATATCAGTAAATCTCACAAGTAACTGGAGAATAGTTAAGAGTGCTTTTACCGGGTTTTGGAAGTACTATTGATGGGACAGACCTTGATGAGGTGAGGGAAAGGAGAGTTCCAAGCATGTCTCCCATACTTCTGTGTAAGCAACCATTTTGAAGAAGGAATTATTTATCAAGATGGTTGGGAAGTTGGGGGATAGGCTCCAAATGTAGTTTCCAACTTAAGATGCCTGGAAGACATTCAAGTAGCATATTAAATAGGCCCTTGGCAGTTCAGCCCTAAATTTTAGAGTGATCTTGGCTGCCTTTGCTTTCGGAGCTGATGGGGAAGTGTAAGGAAGGCTTGAACCAAGACCGAGTGGCCCATGTGCCAGGCTGAATTATATAGCATGTGGAATCATGATGGCTGCAGGCCAAGTGGTGAGAAGGAGGGTCTGAATGGTCCTTGTGTAACGAGGCAGAGTGACGTAGCTGCAGAAGTGGATCTGACTGCCGGGTACAAGGGTCAAAGTGGAGCTTCAAATGCAGAAACTAAACAGAAAATCACAAGTCTGCAGAATTAGTAGAGAAGGAAGTGCGGCAAAAAACAAATTAAGGTAAACGCTTCAGTGGTAAGACATAAAACTGCTGGGGTATTAGAACACCATTTTTTTTGCATTGTGGTGATTGAACAGTGTGTAGGCCAATATGAGAGCACCTCATACACAGTCAACAGGCATAAACATTGATTTGATTTCCTAAAAGTGTCAGTGGACTTTTCATAGTGCAGCCTCGATGCAAGGCTGCTCTTATAATCAGTGGTATGCGTTTATGGACGTGTTAGCTTCTGCTAGGGGTGCTAGATAAAGAAAGCAATTCCTAATTCCCTAAAAAGGACCTATGCTCTTAACCTTGGTCTTATTAACATTATTCTGTAACAAAATAAACAAACTGATCCTACTGATTTATTACTCTGCATGTGCAACAATACAGACGTTTGTTATCACCAGTGCCTGAGAATCATACTGATGTCCAAATCATTCCATTGTGTCGGAATTCATATGGAAAACACAACATATTTAGAAACTGGTGGAAATTATAATTAGATCTGAAAGTATCTTGTCAATCAAAATAAATATTGTGTTGTTTTACCCAGCTGAGTTAAGTGGCAAATTGTGGTAAGGAAGGAAGCGATTATTTTTAGTCGATGAGCATAACTAATCTAGCCTCTCAGTATAGGGTGGTTGGGCTGTGAGATGAGAGATAATTTGGCTGACTGGCCACATGATGGCTTGTTAAATAATTTCAAACACACCAGATTGAAGATTTTCATTGATTTCCCATTTCCTGGAAGACTAGAGAGCTGAATCTGGGTATCTTCTTTTTGAAGAGGCAGTCTCTTAAAGGATGGTTTCTTCCTTCTGATGTGAATATTTATGTATTTAATGTTAAAACTGGAAATAGCCATGATTGATTTTTTTTGAAGAACTTGATATCTTACCTACATAGTGAATTTCTTAAATGTTTTAATCTTTACAGATACTTGATGTTTATTAAATTTTTTCTTTACCTATTTTAAAAACACCCCTGAAGAACTGTATTCTGTATGAAAAATCTGTCAATATCTCAGGTTTATAATACATTTTTTTTCCATTTTATATTTAGAAGGAGCCACACATCTCGTATGAATTACAGCTCTTCTTGATTCCCTTTCTTGGGATCAGGTGCCATCATTCAGTCCCTTGCCCAAAGTGGAAAACTGGGCTTCATCATTGACTCCTACTCTGCTTTCTTCTATACTTAACTCATTCTAGAGTCTGCTCAGATTCTCTGTCTTCATAGCTCCTACTTAATTCAGCCCTCTGCCTCTGCCCTACATTGTTTCAGCGGCTTTCTGGATTCTCTCTGCCACTACTTTTCAACTGATCCTTTCTCCGTTAGACAGCATGATGTATAATCATGCCATCTCCCTGCTAAAACATCAGTGGTGTTGCCTTTAGGGGAAGACACAAACTACTTAACATGTTGTATAAAGTGTTTTGAGGCCTGATCACCTCCTGTTTCTTCAGCTTCAGACTCCCTTTTTATTCCCTCACGTTCTAAGCTCCAGGCATACAGAAACTTAGTTTATGTTCTCAAATGTTACATGCCTATGTGGCAACTCCATCTTCACGCATGATCTTCCTTTGGTTTACTGTCTTCCTACCTTCTGGCCTTCAGTGTAGGTGTCACTGCACAGAGGAAATTTTCCTTGAGCAACACAGACAAGATTATGTATTCATGTTACGCATACCCAGTGCAACCATTTCATCCATATTGTGGCACTTTTTATTCTTCACTGCTGTTGCGTCTTTACTTGTCTGTACCTCCCAATAGACTGTAAGAGATGAGACCATATCTATTGTTCTGGTTATCTGTTGCCACATGTTTTAGTTTTGTTATGGTGGCATCCCACTTCTGGGAACCCAAATCTGTTCCAGTTACTATTACAACAAGTAAAAACCCTTAAAACTTAGTGGTATACAACATCCATCATTTCTATGTTCATGGCTTACATGGGTAAAAATTTGGACAGGGCATAGTCCAGCTATGGAGATGACAGGTCTCTGCTCCACAGTGTCTGAAGCATGAACTAGAAAGACTAGAAGGGCAGGGAGTACAGGATGGAATTGTCTGAAGGCTTCCTTCCTCATGTGTCTGGTACCCAGACTGAGAAGACTTGAAGATGTGGTTCAGTCAGGGTTGTCAACCAGAGTGCCTACCTGTGGCCTCTCAGTGTGTTCTTGGTATCTTCAGAGATTCAACTTCAGAATGCCAGATATGTTACATGCCCTCTCAGGGCCCCAGGATCAAGTCAGAAGAAAGTAGAAGCTGCATACCAATCTCAAAGCCGGCTGATTGTCAACCTTAATCCACCAACAACTTGAATTTCCCCTTGTCATATAACAACATATTTATAAGTTTTGGCAATTGGAATGTGCACGTCTTTGGGGACTATTGCAGTCAATCCCACTCAGATTCAAGGTGACTCTTACCAACAGGGACTAGGTTTTGAGACTTGGCACTGGTCAGAAAGTCCTCTCATGAATGGACCCAAAGTCCTTACTCACACAGACTGAATCATCGCTCTGAAGAGATCAGAGCCTGAGACTGTATTCTCCCCTCCATTGGTTAAGGCAAGAGGATATAGATTCACTCGTTGATAAAAAGAGGGTCAAGTAATTTGTAGCCATATTTTTAAGTTACCACATATGTTTTGTTCATCATCAGTCTGCTTCATTGTTTAACAGATAATAGGTACTTAATGAATGCAGGGCACTTAATGTTTGTATCATGATTGAATTGAATAATGTCAATTCTTATGAAGGAGTACCAGAAAAAAAATGAGCTATGAAGACTAGGAAACAAGTTTGTACATCTAAGGAAATGCAGAGATTTTCAGTGGTTATCTCTCTAAATAAACAGATATGTTCAGTGACTAGTAATGAGAAGCAATGATGTGTCAGAGTTATTATTGTGAACACCCCAGGGAGGCATGCTCATTTATGTGTTGTGATATCTCTGGTCTATAAAAAACTTAAATACATAAGACGTAGTGAGAATATATGATAAATATAACAAGTGTAAGTTTATGGAAAAGATGAAATGAGAGAGGAACCAAAATGGACATAAAACACTATGGAAATTTTAAAATTATGTTATGGGCTGAATTATCCCCCTGCCCCCAATTCGTATGTCAAAGCACTAGCCCCCATTGTGACTGTATTTGGAGACAGGGCCTTTGAGGAAGTTATTAAGGTTAAGTGAGGTGTAAGGGGTGACCCCAATCTGATAGAACTAGAGTTCTTATAAAAAGAGGAAGAAACATCAGAAAATAGCTATGTCTGTCTGTATGCACAGAGGAAAGAGCATAGAACGAAACAAGAAAGCGGCCACCTACAGGCCAGGAAGAGAAGGCTCACCAGAAGCCAAGACAGATGGCACCTCGATCTTGGACTTCTAAGTCTCCAGAACTGAGAAAATGAATTTCTGTTGTTTAAGCCACCCAGTTGTTGGTGTTTTGTGATGAAAACCCAAGTAGACTAGTACTTGTATTTAAAAACTAAATGAATAGATTGAAGCTAAACTTTCTAAAAGATTAAATCAACTTCGAGGACTTCATTAACTGGTGATCATAGAATATGTTTACTATATGGTGGTGATTGTTTCTTTTTCTTTTGTAGAAATGTGGCTCCAGGAAGTAAGGAATTTGAATCTTTAATAACTTTGGAACTTGTAATCTTATGGCACTAGGTCACTTCATCAGGTTAACGTGGTAGTTCCTGCATAGTGGGTCTCCATTCACAGTATTTGGGCGGGGAAAAAAAAACTTGTTAACTCATAATTTTTTCTTATCTTCAAATTGAAAACACATGCCAATATTCATTTGACCCCCTGGTTTTGTTATCCTCTATGATTAATGTTCCCTTGAAAAGGGCTAGAAAAGCAGTTTGGCTAACTTCAATCAGAAGTGTCTAAGTAATGTACACATGTACAGAGTTCTCTTAAAGTTAGTGGGGTGGTGTGTCCCAGATAAAGAGATAAGTCATGATATTAATGATATTAGAAACCACCTGCTTAAACTGGTTCACTAAATCAAGCAATTCTGTAATTTGTCTTAACCCAGCTATTAAACAGACTCTCAAAATGATCAGTTTTTATTCATGGAGAAATCATACTAGAAAACAAGATCAAAATCGCTGGTAATGCCTTTGGGATTAACTATATAAATGAGGGTTCGTTTTTTTTTTTTTTTTTTCCAAGCAGTGAATTACTGTGGTTAACTCGGTAAATAAATGCATTTATTTGAAGTTTAGGGTATAGTTCCCAATATCGAAAGTGGTAGTATAAACCAGACTTTAGATAGAACCAGGCATACTTATATGGCTCATGGGAACAGCAAAATTTCAATCCTCTTTCTCTGGCAGCTTTATGGTATAGGTGAACTTAAACTGCTTACCTGCCCTTGTACTCCCTTATGTGAATTTTTTTTTTTAAGATTTAAATTTTTTTGGGAGAGGGCAAGTGGGGGAGGGGCAGAGAGATGCTATGAAGCAGGCTCTGCCCTGACAGGCTGACAGAGGTGAGCCCAATGTGGGGCTTGAATTCATGAACTGCAAGATCATGACCTGAGCTGAAGTCGGAAGCTCAACCGACTAAGCCAGCTAGGTGGCCCTCCGTTACATGAATGTCTAAGAGACAGAATTTTAGTTTGCCTGACACCTTACCTGTATACAGATGGCAAGAAGAAAGAATCAATGATGAGACCTTGAGGCATACCTTGGGAGTCCATAGTGGAAGAATCACCTTGATTTATTGTTCCACTGAAATATCACATAGGGAAGGAAACTTGTTTCCTAAAATGAACTAGATACTATTAGCAAAGCAGATGCCTTTCAGACAGCTTCAAGGCAAGAGCTATTCACTATACTGTTTCATTTGTTTGTTTTGAATGTATTTATTTAAATTCAAGTTAGTTAACGTACAGCATATTAATTTCAGGAGTAGGAGCCAGTGATTCATCACTTACATATAACACCCAGTGCTAATCCCAATATGTGCCCTCCTTAATGCTCATCACCCATCTGGCCCATCCCCCACCCATCTCCCCTCCAGCAACCCTCAGTTTGTTCTATTAAGGAGCCTCTTATGGTTTGCCTCCCTCTCTGTATCTTATTTTTGCTTCTCTTCCCCTGTGTTCATCTGTTTTGTTTCTTAAATTCCACATCTGAGCAAAATCATATATTTGTATTTCTCTGACTTATTTCACTTAGCATAATACACTCTAGGTCCATCCATGTTGTTGCAAATGGCAAGATTTCATTCTTTTTGATCACTGAGTAATATTCTGTTGGTATATATGGCACATCTTCTTTATCCGTTCATCAGTCGATGGACATTTGGTCTCCTTCCATAGTATGGACCCACAAATGTATGGCCAACTAATCTTTGACAAAGCAGTAAAGAGTATCCAATGGAAAAAAGAGGGTCTCTTCAGCAAACGATGCTGGGAAAACTGGACAGTGACAGGCGGAAGAATGAAATGAGACCACTTTCCTATACCATACACAAAATTACATTCAAAAAGGATAAAAAACCTAAATGTGAGACCAGAAACCATCAAAATCCTAGAGGAGAAAACGGGCAGCAACCTCTGTGACCTCAGCTGCAGCAACTTCTTAATAGACATTTTTTGTTTGTTTGTTTTTAATTTGAGGGCTTAAAGGCAATCTGGCTTTGCATAAGCAGTCCTGCTTTTGCTCATGGATCCCCTTTAAAAGAGTCAACGCCATATTAGAACCTATAAGTAAATGAATACATGTGTTTTAGAACTTTCTAGTAGTGTTGTGAAGAGTCAATATATTATGGTTAGCACAATACCTAGCAAAAAAAATTAGACTTTAAAACAAGCCTTGCCTTTGAGATGAAAATTGTTTTAGGGTTCCTACCAGTTTAAATAGAAGATTTAGGGATAGAACCACAAAAAAATCTTATACAAATGAACTATAATTGTAAATATATTTAATAAAATAATTAGAAAACTCAGTTACAATGTCAGTTTGTTCTCTCTATTAAGGAGATACATTTGCCTCTAAGAAGATAGTGTTTAACAAGGGTGTCAAGATAATTCAGTGAGAAAAGAAGAGCCTTTTCAAGAAATGGCACAGTGACAACTGGATATCTACATATAAAAGAATGAATTTGAACATTATTTCATGCCATATACAAATATTAACTCAAAATGGATCATTAGACCTACATGTAAAAGTGAAAACTATACAATTTTTTTTTTCTATAAAACTCTTAAAACATAGGAGTAAATTTCCATGATCTTGGGTTAAGTGGTGGCTTCTTAGATAGGACATCAGAAGTATAAGTAACAAAGGGAAAAATAAATTTGACTTACCAAGATTAAAAATTGTGTTTTTTTTTAAAAAAAAACACCATCAAGAAAGTGAATCCACAACCTAAAGTGTGTTTTACTTACTGTATTTTCTCCCACAGAACTATTCCAACTCAATAAGACAAATATCCCAATTGAGAACAGGCAAAGTACTTGATATTTTTGTAAAGAAGGCATGCAGACATCCAGTAAACACCTGTATATGTTATGAGTCATCAGAGAAATGCAAATCAAAAGGAGATACCACTTCATGCCCAGTAGGATGGTTAAAATCAGAAAGATAGACAAAAACAAGTATTGTGAGGATGTGGAGATATTAGAACCTTCATATATTGTGGGTGGGATTGTAAAATGGTGCAGTCACTTTGGAAAACAGGTTAGCAGTTCCTCAAAATGTTAAGCAAAGGGTTACCATGTGACCTAGCCATTCCACTTCTAGGTATATACCCAAAAGGAATTTTCCACACAAAAAACTGTACATGAATATTCATGGGAGCATTATTCACAGTAACCAAGAAGTGGAAACAACTCAAATATCAATCAATTGATGAATGGATAACACAATATTATATGAACCATACAATGGAAGTTTATTTGGCATTAAGGAATGAATTAGTGATACGTACAACAATGCAGATTAGCTTTGAAAACATGCTAAATGAAAGAAGACAGTCATAACAGGCCACATACTATATGATTACTTATATGAAATGTTCACGTTAGGCAAATGCTCACAAACAAAAAGTAGATTGGTGAATGCCAGAGACTGGAGGGATGAGGACATGGGGAATGAATGACTGCTTATGGTTACAAGGTTTTTTTTGGTTTTGTTTTGTTTTGTTTTTGTCTTTTTGAAGTGATGAAAATGTTCCGAATTATGTAGTGGTGATGATTGTACAGTTCCATGAATATTCTAAAAACCACTGACTTTTGTATGCTTTAAAAGAGAAAATTTTATGGTATGTGAATTACACGTTAATAAAAGTGTATATGAAAGTGAGTTTAGCCAATAATAAAGGCTCCATGCTTGAGATTCTTTTCAAAGAGAGTTTGAATGCATATCTATTTGAATATTTTGAGAGGGATGTAAATGTCATTCTGTATTTTTAATTCATGTGTTGTATAATTTCTTGGATTCAAATCATGGCAATAAGGTATCACAAAATGTTAAAATGTAATGCTGTGTGTCAGCTATACTTGAATTTAAAAGTGTTACAGTGAGGAGTTAAGTAAAAATACTTAATATTTTTTCAACGTCATGGGTGCCTGGGTGGCTCTTCCAGTTAAGTGTCTGACTCTTGATTTTGGCTCAGGTCATGATCCCAAGGTTGTGGGATCAAGCCCTGCATTGGGCTCTGCACTGAGAGTGGAGCTTGCTTGAGATTCTCTCCCCCTGTCCCTGTGCCCCTCTTCCACTCTCTCCCTCTCTCAAAAATTAACATATTTTTCAACATCAGTGCACATGCATAGGAGTGAAAGGATGTAGAAGCAGAGACTGAAGGAAAAGGAGAAAGACGGATTTTGCTAATAAATCTTCATTTGGGTTTAATATATGTCTACTCTACATGTGGCTGTAAGAGAAACTTATTATAATTTTTGATGTTTGGTAGAAGCCAAAAAATTTATTCCAACCAGCTACGTTCAGCAATATTTATGTTCACTGACACTCAACATAAAAGTGAAAGAGGAGGTGAGTATAGTCCTACTTTTGTATTTGCTTTATCTAGAAATTGGAAAATAATTGGTAGGAAAAAGAAGGTATACTATGACTTATTTAAGTGCATAATGTAAAGAAAAATCTTATGCCACGATTACTGCATATCTTTGCCACAATTTGCATACTATTTTCAGGTAAAAACATGGATATTGTAAAATTTCTGATTACCAAACAATACATTACTAAATTCCCATTCATAATTTTTTTTTTTACTGTTTATATAATCAAGATTTATTGGAGATGCAAAAGAATTGGAAACAGAATTTTGAAGAGATATTTGTGCACTCATGTTCTTTGTAGCATTATTTAGAATGTCCAAGAAGTGTCCATCAATGGGTAAATGGATAAAGAAAATGTGGTGTGTGTGTGTGTGTGTGTGTGTGTGTACACACACACACACATACAATGGAATATTGGAAGGAAGCCTTTTTATATGCTGAAATGTGAATGAACCTGGAGGACTAAGTGGAATAAGTTAGTCATGGAAGGAAAAATACTGCACGATTCCACTTATATGAGATACCTAAAGTAGTCAAACTCGAATAAATAGAAAGTAGAATGTGGTTACCAGGGACTGGAGGAGAGGGAGAAATGGGGTGCTATTCAAAGGGCATAGTTTGTTTTGCAAGATGAAAAAGTTCTAGAAATCTGTTGTACAACAATATGCATATAGTTAACAGCATAGTTAACTACAGTTAAGTATTTTATACTTAAAAATAGTTAAGGTGGTAAATTTTATGTGTTTCTTTACCACAAAAAAAATTCCTAAAATAAATGTACATCTGGAGCACATAGAAAAGGTATGACATTGTATTTAGAGTCTTTCTTTCTAATGGTGGGTGGTAGGGATATTTTCTCCGGAAACTTGGATAAAATGAGATATTTTATAGGTAAACAATAAAAAGGGTATATGAGTAAAAACTTCATTATGAAAATTTAGAACTGCAAATTTTGAGCTGGAAAAATTTTACTTTATAGAGAAACGGCCAGAAAGTAAAAATTGCTATGCTTATTAATCCAGGAAATTTTTCTGTTATGAAAGTGTGATCAATAGGTAATATCTTTATGTTTAAAAACACTGGATATGGATGGACAGGGAGAATTCCAGACTGACTCTGTCTTAGGTAACACACCATCTAGTGTGGGGAAACAGATGCCTAAGCAATTAACGGTACTTGCAGCGAGGGCACAGAGAGCTCAGATAGAGATACAGTCCTGGAGCAAAGAGGATGCAGTGATGGACTCTGCTCAAGGCACAGGCAACGGAGTCATTATGGTAGAGCTGGGATTGAAAGAATGAGCAGTCTCTTCCATGGTAGGGAGGAAAAAATGCCCTTAGGTAAAGCCCTGGAGTCATGAAAGTAGATCATGCCTTGAGGATGATGAGAAGTGCAGTGTGTGTAGAGTTTGAGGTGCAGAAATGAGAACATTTGGAGCCAGAGTATAGTGCCCTCCAATGGGATATCCTGCACACTTCATAATTGGCTCTTTAGGTGTTGAGGAACTGTGCTATCAGTGACTATAATAGCTGCCATTTACTGAAGGCTAACCATGGACAAAGAATTACGTTATTTGCATATATTATCTTATTCCCATTTGGTAGACAAGGAAGCTAAGGTGCCCAGAAGTTAAGTAATTTAATATCACGTAACAGATGACTTGGAGAGCCGGGTTTGGAGCCACATCGTGTCAAATTCCAAAGATTCTGTTCTGAAATTATATAATGCTTGACAGCTTTCTGTGGCAGTATTTAAAGAGGGGAAATGTAGGTGAATGTGAGATGTGTTTTGGGAAGGTATTGCAGCAATAATGTGGAGAAAGCCCTGGAAGAAAGGAAGGTTACAGCAGTAATGCCCGTGGAAAATCGTGAGTTTGAATAAAAAGCATTGGTGGGAAGTTGTTGAATCTAAAAATGGTACAGTTCTGAGACGTCACTCTCCTTAGAAGCTAAGAGGTTTGCCTGTGAGGTAATGTGTGCATATATATATGCTAACAGAAACACGATACCTCTGAATGAGAGAGAAGACCATTTCCTCACAGAGCATTTTAGCAACACCACTCCTCATGCTGCAATTCTCCATAGGGCAGTGAAATGCAGACTAGATATATCTGTGCATGCAGGGACTGCACCAAAGGAAAGGAACCCCCCAAATTATGAAACTCAGAGTTTATGTAGGGCAGCAAGCATATCAGCCCTTAGTCCCCCACAGAGAGATAAGTCCTGTCTGGGGAGGGGAGGGAAAGGTCCCTAGATTTTTATTACCCTTTAAATGTACGCAAGTGGCTCTGAGGGAGATAAGCCCTTAAATCTCTCTAGAAAAATTTATCTCTAACTTCCAATGTGTGGTTACTGTTCAGGCATCCTTTAGCCTAGCTGCCAATAATTTTTACTCAAAAGGTTCTGAATGTGCAGAAACGTGAAAATACTCATGGAACATAGTTTCTCAACAGCAGTATGAACAACCTATTGACAGTGGATAGAAGTTTTATACCTTTTCTAAGATACTTCCACAAGCTTTAAAGAAATCCTCTTGATTATTCAAGTTATAGTTGTTGTATGTATATTCTTAATTTGAGTACCAATAAATTATGTTTGAGAAGAATCCTATTTCTTCTCTACTTTGAAAGTTGCTGAGGCCATACTGATTAGTGGTCCAGAGAAGGACCAAGGAACCCTGCTTTTATTGAGAAACCCAGGCAATTAACACAATTTGAGGAACACAGCAACATATCTCCAGAATAAATTGCATATAATAAAGCTACATTGGATGTGAAATTTTAAAAAGAGAGTTTCCCTATTTCGGCTGATAATGTATATCATAAACTCTTCTCTAGAAGACATAATGGCACTCAGTTCTGTTTTCCTTAAAAAATAAAAAGATGTGAAGATGAATTCTTGTTTCATAGAGATTGTCTAGGCAGGTACCAAAAAGAAGAAATTCAATAACAGCATTAAATCAAGAGCACATTGAACCAAGCTGAGTCTGACATTTGGAGAGTTAAAAAAAAAATCAGTTTCTAGTATAATACAATGATCTTTCATTTCCGACTTTGTATGTGTGTGTGTGGATGAGGGAGGTTGGTTAAGGAATAAGTATCAGGGAGGAAATAGGATGGAAGTTGGAAATAAGCAGGAAATAAAAATGAAACTTCCAAGGATTTTTAAATCTTGGTTTGACAGCAGGTAACTTTTCCAACATGTTACATGCAAAATAAAACTGTTAGGTTTTGTTTGTTTGTTTTCATGTTTCTCCCTCCTTTTCTCATTGCCAGAGATGATATTAGCCTTGATCCTATCACTTACATGTTAGAGAGGAGAAGGATATCAATACCCAAAACCAAGAAGTGCATGTTGGCCGAAGACCAGACTTCAATGTGTAGATCTTTTTTGCTTTTATACTTTTTAATTGGAATAATGATAAAATAGCAGTGTTTTTTTTTTTTAATAAAAAGTTATACTGTTCTGTCACCATCAATTTGCTTTTCTGTATTACCTTGCATTTTAGATATACACACACATCCACACACAGCAGAGTTTTGGTAGTTATTAAGTACTTAATACATCTTCCCCATTAGCATTGTATTTGTTTTTCAAGGAGGTACAAAAAGCTCAAAATTGAATACTGAAAATTTGATTCAGGTGTACTGAGTGTTTTTAAGTCTGCCGGAGTAACCCTAGGCTAACATTAGTCCTGCCAGTGACACGTTAAAGTATAACAGGCATAAAATGATCTCTTGCCACAGCTGTTAGGCAAGATGAAAGTGCCAGTTTTACATTTTTTTGTTGCTAACCTCATAACAGTAATTTTATAAGATGCATGTATAAGCTTGATTGTTGCTTCATCAGAATAATTTATAGTTTCTTTGAATTATCAATTATTTTTGCATGTGTATTCATACATGAATAACAATTGGAAGAGAAATGATTTTGATCTGTAAGTCAGAAGATCCTAGAACTGTTAAAAGCACTCAGACCTCTCCTGTATCTGGGCAAGTCTCCAATTTTGGTGCCGAGCCCGGGATGCTGCTTTAAAGTGGAGGTTCTTACCCATCTCGGAACAATCTGGTTTAGTAGGTCAAATGTGAGGCCTACTAAACTTACATTAAAAAAAAATTAATATTTATTTTTGAGACAGAGAGAGAGATAGAGTGTGAGCAGGGGAGGGGCAGAGAGAGAGGGAGACACAGAATCTGAAGCAGGCTGTAGGCTGTGAGCTGTCAGCACAGAGCCCGAGGCGGGGCTAGAACTCACAGACTGTGAGAGCATGACCTGAGCCAAAGTCAGATGCTCAACTGACTGAGTCACCCGGGTGCCCCCTAAATGTGCATTTGTTAATTTTTTTTAAATGTTTATTTATTTTTGAGAGAGAGAACATGAGCAGGGCAGGGGCAGAGAGAGAGGGAGACATAGAATCCGAAGCAGACTCCAGGCTCCGAGCTGTCAGCACAGAATCCTATGTGGAGCTTCAACTCAAGAACCGCGAGATCACGACCTGAGCCGAAGTTGGACGCTTAACCGACTGAGCCACCCAGACGCCTCAAAATGTGCAGTTTTTAAATGTGCCCAACTGATTTTGATGCATGTGGTTGTTGGACCACATTGAGAAAATACCAGCTTAGACCTCATCTTTTCAAGCACTTAAGAGAAAAAACTGTGGACTGGGGAGAGTAAGTGACTATCAGGAAGGCTGCAGGTGGCAAAATACATCTACCACTGGGTTAAACAATAAGAAATTTTGCTGTCTCATGTAAAGGGAAATTCAAAGGTACAGTGAGCTTGAGGTGCAGTTCAGTGAGGGCCCCAGCCCAGATTCTTTTTGGTCCCTGAGATTTTTCCTTCTCCCTGTGTGACATCTCACAATGCTTCTCGTAGGGGAGCGAGATGGTACATTTGCCATGTTTCCTCATTCGTATTCAGCAGTCACTTCCTTTGATACTTTTAACCTTTCTTGACACTTCCCATCTTATTGGCCAGAACTGGGTCCCAGGTCCATCTCTAAAATAATTATTGATAGAGGAAATAGAATTACCATGACTGATGTATACTAATTCTTTCTTAGACTTGGAGCTGAAGTCAGATCCATGATCTCCCTTACCTACTACTCAGTGGGCCAAGATGGAATAAATGTGGTAGCATTTCAAAGCTAATAATGCCTTGTTTAAGAAAAGAAAGAATTCTCTTGAACTTAATTTTTGATTGAAATTATACGAATAGTAGCGTATCTCTATTCTCGAAACCTTTAATGTTACCATTCTTGTTCGTTTTCCAAACATTATGCTTGGTAAATTTATTCCAGGATAACAATGTAAACTCCAAACTTTAAAGTGTTTTCAATATGTAAGAAAGCACCAGAGAGTTTTAACAGTATTTAACAAAGGTTCCATTAGGAAATTTAATTAATATATCACACCAGCTTGCTATTCCTATTAAATTTCATTATTGACTCTATTGATATGGCAGAGACCTTGTCAATGCTAAGACTATGGTGTTGAACCCAGATTTTCAAATCCTTGTGCCCATGGAGTGTGCTTTTCAGTTGTGGGTTCCCACATGTATGCAAGTAATTACAATGTTGTTTAAGTTCAGGCTGCTGTAACAATACAGACTTGGTGGCTTAAATAACAGATATTTCCATTCTAGAGTCTGGAAATCTGTGATCAGGTTGCCATGGTCAGGTTCTTAGTAAAAGTCCCCGTCTTGGTTATATCCTCACAAAGCTTTTCGTTGGGGAATGTACTGAGAGAGAAATCTTGTCTTTTAGTATTTCTATTAGGGCATTAATCCCACCATCGGGGCTTCATGACTTCGTCTAAACCTAATTACTTCCCAAAGGCTCCACCTCCAAAAGCCATTATGTTGGGAGTTGGGACTTCAATATATGGATTTGAGGGGTGGAGACACACACATTTAATACATATGAAGTATAATGTAGTAATTGCTATAATAGGAAGAAAGCAGCAGGTGCTGTCGAAGTTGCATTAGGAACACCACACCAAGAGTGAGAGGTCAGTGTCAGGAACCTGGAGGGAGTGAATTTAAACCAATGCCTGACCTTTGAGCAGAATTTGGGTAAGAAGGGATAGAATAGGGAGTTTCCAGGGGAAAAAAGGCAAAAACAACATGGTTTGGTTAAGGGAATTTGGCATCCAACATTTCACCATGTCAGTGTGTTTGGAGCAGAGATGGAATAGGTTAAGGTGTGGAGTAACCAGTGATGAGGGTGAAGAGATACTCAGTGCCAGATTCTTAAGAACCTTTGTAAGTTACACTGCAGAGTTGGGATTTCATCTGAAATAGTGGATTTCAGAAGGGTTAGGTAAATCATTTGGAACGTTCTTAGGGATTTCATCTTGGGGCAAATAGGGAGCCAATGAATGCCACTTAAAAAGGGAAGTGCTGTTATGGAATCTGTATTTACATTTTTTTTAATGTTTATTTTTGAGAGAGAGAGAAAGAAAGAAAGAAAGAAAAAGAAAGAAAGAAAGAAAGAAAGAAAGAAAGAAAGAAAGAAAGAAAGAGAATCCAAAGCAGGCTCCAGGCCCCAAGCTGTCAGCACAGAGCCTGACACAGGGCTTGAATTCCTGCACCACGAGATCATGACCTGAGCCCAAGTCAGCCAGTCAATCAACTGAGCCACCCAGGTGCCCCTGGAATCTGCTTTCAAAGGTGACTCTCTGTGAATAGTGGATTTCAGAAGGGTTAGGTAAACCATTTGGAAAGTTCTTAGGGATCCCTGTGAGGAGGAAGGGGGCTTAAGGTCAGTCTGAGGCAGCAGAGCCATAAAGAAGTTAGGCTAAAGAGGAATTTAAGAGACTGACTCAGCAAGCCTTTGTGATTAAGTGAATATAGTAATTTGGGAAGAGGAAGCCTTGCAGGATTAATGCACAGGTGTCTGATAGGGAAAACTGTGTAGCTGTTGGTGCCGGCCACTGTGATGGCCATAAATTGAGTGATGCCTATGAATCCTTTCCAGCCCAGTGGTATCTTTAGGACTTGAAGATAAACATGAATGGGCCAAGTGATATATTTTGCATTACGTATCTTTTTTGTTCTTAAGTTTCCAGTTTTATGTCAGTATTGCTAAAATATTACAAACATTAAAAAAATATTCATACATATCTTTTCAAACCTTCCTTGAAGACCTTCTGATTTCTGTCACTGAAAAAACAATTATTAACTTTCTCTTTGGCACTTGTGTATTGCCCCATAGCTATGTCAGTTTTGAATTGTGTTGGGGTTTTGCTTATATTTTCTTGTGTCTTTGTTTTTTGATTTGTCCTTATTGCCTTCATTATTAAGCGCTTGGGAATGCCTTATCTTGTATTCTTTCTGTGTCTTGTTAAGATACCTGATTGTTTTGATTTAGTAAAGGTTTTGACCAATTAAAATGTCTATAATATAGAATATGAATGTGGATTCTGGCAAGGATAAACATTACGTAAAGTTAGAACAAACTTATACTCCAAACCTGGGAGGTGAGATATGCTGGAAATTATTTCTGTTCCCATTAATGTGTAAAGAAGCTATCAGAAAATTATTGCATGTGTAATTATTTGTTACATACCAGTTATATACAGAGGACCTTGTTGGAAGTACTTGTTGAATGAAGTATTTGTTGATAAAGGCTTTTGCATAGTAATTATTTTCTCATTACTGCAATGGAGAGAACTTTCTGAAATAAAATCAGGTCTCTATCAATAAATCCAAGCCAATCAGACTCATCTCACTCAGGTGTTTCATGCTGCTGATGGCGATCTTGAAATTTCTTGTCAGCTGTGAAGAATTTTACTGTGGCATCAAAAAAACGTTATGAAGAAAATGTATGATAATTCTTTCAATTTTCTAAGTTGAGCATAAATGTTGTGTCCTACATACACAAGCTCTTCCATGCTCTGATTTAGTATTCAAACCCTTCGAATCTTACGTTCTCAAGTTTTGCAATCATTTTTCCTTCAAGGATCTCTTTTTTTGTTCAGGTTTTTATAAGGTACCTGGGATATCACTGTAGTTTATGGTCTTTAATGTTTTTGACAAAAAATACATAAAAAGAAAGCAATTAAACTCTTCCTTTCCTATAAATCCTATGAATATTTTCACTTTTAGAAAAACTTGTATTATGAATACCGTTTGGCTGAGTGTTTAAAGTTTTGAGCCACAAGGCCGTATTTGCTATCCTTCTTATTTATTTCTTATCTGTTGAATGTATTATCTCAGAGCCAGTGTCTGTGGCCAGATTGCTCTTGTTTTTTCTTTGCATGTACCTTTATTGGAATGATTCTTTTATCCAACTCAGCCCCATTGTTCTGTCTTTTATTATTGACGGGTATGTGCTGAGTCATTTCAGCTGACCCTGCAGGTCATTATTTAGCTTTTTTTAACAATGTGTTAGGTAATTATATTTGTTCTATTTGTCTTAGTCTCTTCATCAAGACCATAATGAGTCTCATCTATATGTTAAAAATCAATTATCTTTAATTTTATCATTAACTCTTTGTTGTAGTCAACTTTTGTAATTTTCCTTTACATTTTTGGAAAGCCTGTCAAATTTGATAGTTGTTGATTTGAATTTTACAGCATTTATTACTTACTTTCTCTAATGTTCATTTGACTTCCACTGTGGCTTTATAAATGACCCATCATTCTTTTATCTAGCCCTGTGAGTACATTATTTTTCCATGTTAGCATTTATACTAATTAGGATGGATTAGCCTATGCAGTAGGAATAAATAACCAAACCTGTAAGTCTGTAGCTCAATGAAAATAAAAAGTGTATTTTTTTTTCTCTTGCTGCACTTTATCTGAAGGTGGCAGTGTGCTGTGTTTCACACAGCCATTCCATGACCCAAGCTGATGGAGCCCTACTGCTAGTTACCCGCACCGTCTGGGATATGTTACATTTTCCGTCATAGCACTGTAATTGAGTTTTTCTGTCTCATTGGCTGGAAGCAGGCACTTAGCCCAGCAAACTATATGTACCTGGAAAGAGTGGAGAATTAGATGCGAGTAACACTAGACATCTCAACCAGAGCACTTAGGAAATTAATGGCTATTTTAAAGTTTGTTTGTTTGTTTGTTTAGAGAGCATGCACATGAGCAGGGAGGAGCAGATAGAGAGGGAGAGAGAATTCCAGGCAGGCTCTGTGCTATCAGTGCAGAGCCCGAAGTGGGGCTTGGACCCACAAACCGTGAGATCATGACCTGAGCCAAAACCAAGAGTTGGAGGCTTAACCGACTGAGCCACCCAGGTGCTCCAGTGATTATTTAAAAGAAATTGTTTTGGGTGTATAAAGCAGATAGTGTCTAAATCTTACCTGTGTTTGTGTTTCTGATGGTAAAACTTTTTTAGAGGTATGATTGTCTTCTTTGCTTTGGCAGAATCTAGAATACAGAATATGAGAATATCATGTTTTAATCAATGTATTTTAATATACTAAAATGACAGATATAAATATTTTTTTTTAATTTTAACGTTTATTTATTTTTGAGACAGAGAGAGAGCATGAACAGGGGAGGGGCAGAGAGAGAGGGAGACACAGAATCTGAAACAGGCTCCAGGCTCTGAGCTGTCAGCACAGAGCCCGACGCGGGGCTCAAACTCACGGACCGTGAGATCATGACCTGAGCTGAAGTCGGATGCTTAACCGACCGAGCCACCCAGGCGCCCCAGAAATGACAGATATAAATATTATAGACATCTTAAATTGTTTTCCCGGGTTGAGTACTAGCCAGTCACCCCTATACCATTTATCGGGTTGTTTCTTCTCACTTATTTGGATTGAATGATCATCTTTGTATACTAAATGCTCATGTATTTTAAGCACCTGGTAGGGAAAAGCATTACCTTTTTTGTCCTGAAGTTTTCTTACTATTTGTATATATTTAACCTTCAGGGGAATTTTAGAATCATTTTCTCAGTCTAAGCTTTCTGAAAAGATGCACGAAGTGGCTGCACCTCATCAATATTCATAATTAGTAGAAAGTCGTAGAATTATCTTCTGTGGAGTCAGATTCCTAGGTTCTAATCTCAGCTTTGCCACATAACAGCCATATGACCTTGGGAGAATACTAGACTCTATATCTCAATTTCCTCATCTGTGAAATAGGGATGATAATATCATCTATGTTATAGGGTTATTATAAAGGTAAAGGGTCAGTAAAGCTCTTAGTACAATGTCTGATATGTATTCTGTGTTAGTGGTTTTTTAAGTATAAATAAAGTAAAATTAAAAATGTTAATGCTGGAGCACAATAGAAATATGTGAGGTTTTTGAGAATACTATGCATGAAGAAATACATTTGTTCACCCTGGAGGAAAAAGACATCATGTGTGAATGTAGGCAGTATTGTTCTTTCTGGTGTTGGTTTTCAGGGCAGATGAATTGTCATTGTACCTGATGTGATATGTGAAGTCTAATCTGAGATTAGAACATTTGATATATCTGAAATACTAAAATTCTTGTCAGCAGACCCATACATTCTTGGGGAAAGGCTACCCAACTCTCAGCTTAAAAGCATTGTTCTTTATAGTAAAGTTTGCCTCTAGAGGTCTGTAAGTACTCATCTTTAGCAGAAATAAACTTGTAGGTTGTGAATTTTTCTGACCAAAGACAGCACTTTATTAAAAAAAAAAAATTACTATGTGCAGGCAACCTCTATATTATTTTGAATGTTTTACTTTTATGTCTGTTTGTTAAGCTATGCTAGAAGTTTTATGTGATTGTAAGATTGTTTAAATATAGGGTTTTTAAAAACCAGACTTTATCTTGAAGCATCATGAGATTTACAAAGGCATAGCAAGATCGGACTAATGCCCATTTTACATTAATATTAAAATACGGAGGCGTATGAACTGAAATGTGGCTATATTATTTGCATTGGCAACTGAGACGTCACATGAATCATTTTCATTTTTAAATGTTAAGAATCCTTTGCCTTCCACCGAAATAGCAAGAAGTATAGAGATAAACTATTTATTGCTGTGCTAGCACAAAGCAATATACCTTTTTTATTACAGAATCAGGCAACAATCCTCTGAGATTCTTATTGAAGTAGAATGGAGTGAATTTTTATTGATTTGTTATTTCATTTAAGACATCATTTTGCCCTCTTGCTTTCTTGTAGTATGAGTGTTCAATAAATAATACATTCTCTCTTGTACATGGTGCCACCTAAGAATTTGTTTGGCTTGAAATAAAACAGGTGTTTCTACAGCCCACTGTTCTGGCTTCTCTGTCGTTTTGCATACCAGCTGTAAGGACTGATCTTCTTAATTATTTTATGTGATGTGAATTCAGGTTTTGATAATAAAGGTGGTCTGGGGTCAGTAGCTGAATGCCCTTTACTCGACGGCCATGTTGTGGACATGTGCTGCTTGTATTGTCCCTGGCTGATGTGTGGTGATGGTAGCTGACCTCTGCCTGTTGTGCGTGCCTGGTAGCCGATCGATGGAATCACCTCAGAATGATGATCCGTAACCGGGCCTGACAGCAACCAGATGTAAAAGCAGCTTTGCAAGTGAGACCCACGTTTCATGGTTTGATTCAACAGGGAGCATGGCTGTGACACAGCTGTATTTTCATAATCCAGAAGACGAGTGACAAGACAGGTCTTTCCAGAGAGGGTTATTCATACATTTCATCAATGGTTCCTTTTGGTTTTAATTGGAAATCCTAGCAGTGTCACTTTTTGATAGTTTCAGTTGGATTGAAAAAGAAGGCAAGAGGATGCAATTCTAAATTCTTTTTTTTAATGTTTTATTTATTTTTGGGAGAGAGAGAGAGCGTGGGCACGCGCGGAGGAGAGCGGGGGAGGGGCAGAGAGAGAGGGGACAGAGAATCTGAAGTTGGCTATGCACTGAAAGCAGTGAGCCCAACGTGGGGCACGAACACACAAATTGTGAGGTCATGACCGGAGCCAGTCAGACGCTAAACCTACTGAGCCACCCAAGTGCCCGAAGAGGATACAATTCTAAAATGGCAGATAGTAGGATTTCAGTGAGTATTTAATTGAAGTCAGGATTAGATTAGAAAGCATCTTTGGTTATTTCATGAAGCTCATTCCTCTTTGAAACTGTGAACACTGGAACTACCTGATGAAAATGAATTTAAATGGGAGGTACCACACCCATGTCAGGTCTTCTAATGCCCCATCTCAAGCCTTTCTTCAGGTAAGGAGTGCTGCTTATGGAGAAGGGTATGTGGTTTGTATTACACTGATTGCATTAAACTAGGGGTCAGATTTTTGTTGTTAGCTCTCAAAGTTTTGGAGAAAATATGTGCATTTTTATTAATGTATCCCACTTGGTCCTTCACTTTTTAGTTTAATTTTATTTTTTAAGTTTATTTACTTTTGAGAGAGGGCACACGAACCAGCGAGTTGGGGAGGGGCAGAGAGACAGGGAGAAAGAGAATCCCAAGCAGGCTCTGCATTGTCAGCATGAAGCCTGATGTGGAGCTCGAACTCACAAACTGTGAGATCATGACCTGAGCCGAAACCAAGAGTCCGGACATTTAACTGACTGAGCCACCCAGGTGCCCCATGATCCTTCACTCTTAAAAGAACCTCAGTTTACTATATTCCATACTTGACCCTTAACACAGGTTGGCCCAAGCTGGAAGAATACCATTGAATACAGTGAAAACACATGTCTTCAAAGGTGCATTTGGAATGATGGGCCTCTCTGGGACCCTACTTACTACAAATCACCTTTCGTTTTCCAACAGGTGGCTGATAATGGATTTACGTAGTGGTTTTAAGTAAAAGCTCATTTTACTTTCTGCTTAAGACCTGAAATTAAAAAAAAATTAAGTTTATTTTGGGAGAGAGAGTGAGCATGCATGAGCGGGGGAGGAGTAGAGAGAGAGAGGCTGAGAGAATCCCAAGCAGGCTCCGTAATGTCAGCACAGACCCTGACATGGGGCTCAAACCTATGAATCATGACATAATGATCTGAGCTGAAATCAAGAGTTGGATGCTTAACTGACTGAACCACCCGGGCGCCCCTAAGATCACAAATTTAACATGATTATGAAAAGGGTCACGGCACTGGGGTGCTTGGGTGGCTCAGTCGGTCAAGCATCGAACTCTTGATTTTGGCTCAGGTCATGATCTCACAGTTTGTGAGATCAAACCCCGTGTCAGGCTCTGTGCTGGCAGTGCAGAGTCTGCTTGGGATTCTCTCTCTCCCTCTTTTTTGTCCCTCTTCCACTTGTTCTCTGTCTCTCTCAAATAAGCATTAAAAAAAGGGTCACGGCATTATAACCTTTAAAAAATAATGTATATTTCAATTAACAAAAAGCACTTTTTAACAAAATACATATTTTGAAGATACACTGTGAATTGCACATAATTTTCATTAGTCTTTAAATACGTAAATACCTTAGATCATAACTCCTTCAACATTTGAATTCTTTTTGGATTGCACAAGGACGTGCTAATGATGCTAATGGTGATACAAAACAGGGAAAACCGAGAAGACAGAAGGAAACTAAACAGCCAGGTATTGAGGAAGAAATCAGCATTTTAATCCTTATTTCATGTGTTGTTTACTGTCAGAGGAAGGCCTGTCCATTCTCCCAAGTTGAAAACAGAAAGATAATTGAAACAAGCAGTGTTAGTAAGAGATCTCTAATGCCAAGTCAGTAAGTATTACAATCATGCGCTATATTTCTTATTAATATTGGTTTACAATTTCTATTTAGTTGTTAATGGTCTCTTGGTACTGCCTTGGATTCCATATTTTTTTGATAGCATTTACTGGTTTTTTTTCCGCTAATATAAAAGAAATTGTTATGTTAAAAACTTTGGGAAATATTTACAAGAAAAAATTAATGAAAAGCATTTGTAGGAAAATGATAAATGATGAAGTTTGCTTCAAAATGATTTTAAATGAGAAAAGAAGTGGGATCTAGTTGAATCTGTATTGGCCATGATAAACTTTGGGTACAAAGAGATGCATTATACTGTTTGCTTTACTTCTTTATCCTTTGAAAGTTACTATAAATAAAAGCACTTCTAGTCCCATTTCTCAGACGTAAATGTTTCTTCTTCTGCAGATATACACATTCATAAAAGCACATTATACATATTCACAGTTTGCAATTTAAACAAAATTGGATTCCTGCTCCCCCAGCGGGTGGTATATTCAGGAGAGACTCCAGTAGAAACTCTGAGTCTGGTAGAGATCAGGTTGCTCTTTTTAAATGTTCTTGGCAGTCTTGTGTACAGAGCATTCATTTGAAGCTTGTGACTTGTCATTGGATGGTCAGGTTTGGCGAGTGACTTGTGTATTCAGTTCTGTGGGTTCAGCCCTAAAACACCATGAACGGCTACATACATTGACAGTGGACTGTTGGACTTAGAATTTGCTTGTGTTTGGTACTGCATTTAGACAGCTTGAGTATTTTCCATAGGATATGTGGGAAAAAATTAAAAAGCATGGAGGCTACCTCATTCTCATCATCTCTTCCTTTGTACTGTGTACTCCTTCTTCCTCTGAAAGAAATGGAGGGGAGACTGAGTAGAACCTTAGAATGGTTTAACTCTGAGAGCAAGGTATGAAAGAACTAGACTGCCACCTGCTTTGCCTTTCCCCAGCCCCTCCATATCCTCCACCCCAAGCCCCAGCATGTGTCAAGTTCATATGTACAAGTTCATTTACATAGCCCAGGCAATAAAAAAGTATTTTCTGAAACATAACATTTCCAGGACAGATCTAGGTAACATGACTCAAGGGATCCTCTAGGTCCTACTGATATTTCCAAAATGATAATCCCTATACAGACTCTGCACTGCCAGCACAGAGCCTGACACGGGGTTTGATCTTACAAACTGTGAGATCATGATCATGTATCTAAAGTATCTTAACTTAGCTCCTTGGAAGATATTCACATTCAGTTCATGCTTTGCATGAATGGTTTTATCTTCTGGAGGTATGTGAGAAGCATGAGAAGCATTCTCAGTATATTTGGCCCTCATCGATGCTAATTTTCAGAACACTGGAGGAAGGTTTAGGTCCAGGTGTGGAAAAGAATCACATTGATTATGGGAAATTCATTTTGATTCATGATGCAAATGGCTGCATAATTTTAAAAGCCTTTTCTCAGTGGAACTCCTGTTCCTAGGACTAGCCTTCCTTTGCATGGGTAGGCATGGGTAGTCTTTGTTTCTTTTTCTTTTTAATGTTTATTTTGAGAGAGAGACAGAGGATGAGTAGGAGAGGGAGAAGGAGAGGGAGAGGGAGAGGGAGAGGGAGAGGGAGGGAGAGAGAGAGAGAGAGAGAGAGAGAGAGAGAGAGAGAGAGAGAATCCCAAGCAGGCTCTACACTCAGAGCAGAGCCTGATATGGGGCTCAATCCCAGGACTGTGAGATCATGACCTGAGCTAAAATTAAAAGAGTCGAACACTTAACTGACTGAGCCACCCAGGCGCCCCTGCATGAGTACTCGTTCTTGAATACTTTTTTCAGTACATTAGGCAAATACAAAGTTCTCACCATGCTAAGTATACCATTCCAGATACCATGAATTCTCCTCATGCCTATTTATTTTAAACATTTGCCCTTACTAAATTTGTGTGTTTCTACACTGTGATGATAAGGTTTGATGTAGCGCTTGTGAAGCAGTTCTGGGCACTGAGTTCTGGTGGCAAGACACAAGAGAAATGGGGAATATGATGCTAAGGGAACAGTCTACACTGCAAAAGCATTGGTGAATTGCATTGTAGAATTTTGGAGCAAACAAGATTTGTGTGTCTTTAACAAAGTCAGTGACCCATGTTTGTTTATGGCATAGGGCAGAACTTAGGATATTTTAAGTAATAGCAGAATATTTTAAATCCTAACCTGGGTTTTAAAAGCCCTATATTTTTAGATTTGGATTTATTATGAATTATACTCACAGGTTAGTTTGGTTTGTGGCTTGGGACTATTAAATGACATCAGTGAACAACGAGAATTTATGATTAGTGATTTTTTTTGTTAATGCCTACTTTAAAAATCTGTGCTTGGTTGGCAAGTAAAAACCAAGTGTTTTTTAGTAGTGTTATATACTATCATAATTTATATTTTTTGCTGTAATTGCAGTAAGATATGTCAGCATTTAGTAAAAATCTTAATGTTTCCTCCAAATATCATTTAATGTTGTCATTGTTTTGTCTACTTGTATTTTAATTTTCCGACTGAAACCCTGTAAGAAATTAGTAAAATGATCATGTACTTTGAATTTTCAGTTGTTATACGATAACTAAATTTCTGTTGAAAATTTTTACTGATTCCTGGACCCAAGTAAAATGTAGCAAAATATTTTTTTAAATTATTGCCAGATTCTTTTGTCCAGATCCTGTGAGGCCAGCAGACCTGGACTAGTCCCAGCATTAAGCTGGTAGCTTACTAAAAGTAAACGCTTGATTGAATTACTTCTTGGAAATAAGGAATTTCCATTACTTCAAAAGGATTGGTTTTTTTCTTCTTTTTCTTCTTCAGGTTTTTATTTAAATTCCAGTTAGCTAACATATCATGTAATATTAGTTTCAGGTACAGAATTTAGTGATTCAACACTTGTATACAACACCCAGTGCTCATCCCAACTAGTGCCCTCCTTAATGCCCATCACGCATCTAGCCCATCTCCCGCCCACCTCACCTCCAGTAACCATCAGTGTTTTCTCTGTAGTTAAGAGTCTTGTATGTTCATCTGTTCTGTTTCATAAATTCCACTTATGAGTGAAACCATATAGTATTTGTCTTTCTCTGACTGATTTATTTCGCTTAGGATAATACTCTAGCTCCATCCATGTCATTGAAAATGGCAAGATTTCATCTTTTTTATGGCTGAGTAATACTCCATTGTATATGTGTATACACACACACACACACACACACACACACACACACACACATATCATGTCTTCTTATCCATTCATCAGCCACTGGACATTAGGGTTCTTTTCTGTAATTTGGCTATTGTTGGATAATGCTGCTATAAACATTGGGGTGCATGTATCCCTTTGAATCTTTATTTATTTATTTATTTATTTGTATCCTTTGGGTAAGTTTCTGGCAGTACACTTGCTGGATTATAGGGTAGTTCTATTTTAAAATTTTTGAGGAACATTCATACTGTTTACAGAGTGGCTGCACCAGTTTGCATTCCCACCAACAGTGTAAGAGGGTTCACCTATCTTGCATCCTCGCCAACATCTTTTGTTTCCTGTGTTGTCGATTTTAGCCATTCTGACAGGTGTGAGGTGATACCTGATTGTAGTTTTGATTTATATTTCCCTGATCATGAGTGATGATGAGCACCTTTTCATGTGTGTGTTACCCATCTAGATGTCTTTGGAAAAATGTCTGTTCATGTCTTCTGCCCAATTTTTAACTGGATTACTTGTTTTTTGGGTGTTGAATATATTAGTTCATTATAGATTATGGATACTAACCCTTTATCACATATGTCATTTGTAAATATCTTCTCCCATTCCATAGGTTGCCTTTTGGTTTCATTGATTCTTTTGCTGTGCAGAAGCTTTTTATTTTGATGAAATCCCAATAGTTTCTTTTTGCCTTTGTTTCCCTTGCCTTGGGAGATATATCTAGTAAGAAGTTGCTATGGGCAATGTCAGAGAGGTTGCTGCTTGTGTTCTCCTCTAGGATTTTGATGGTTTCCTGTTTCACATTTAGGTCTTTCATCCATTTTGAATTCATTTTTGTGTATGGTGTAAGAAAGTGGTCCAATTTCGTTCTTGTGCATGTCGCTGTCCAGTTTTCCCAAAACCAATTGTTTTTTCCAATTGATATTTTTTCTTGCTTGGTCGAAGATGAGTTTACCATATAGTTTTGGGTCCATTTCTGGGTTCTTCATTCTGTTGCATTGATCTATGTGTCTGTTTTTGCGCCAGTACCATACTGTCTTGATCACTATAGCTTTGTAATAAAACTTGGATTCTGGAATTGTGATGACTCCAGCTTTGCTTCTCTTTTTCAAGATTGCTTTAGTTATTTGAGGTCTTTTGTGGTTCCATACAAATTTTAGGGTTGTTTGTTCTAGCTCTGTGAAAAATGCTGGTAGTATTTTGATAGGTATTGCATTAAATGTGTAGATTGCTTTGGGAAGTACAGGCATTTAACAATATTTGTTATTTATGGGGCGCTTTGGTTGCTCAGTTGGTTGAGCGTCCAATTTCGACTCAAGTAATGATCTCACAATTCATGAGTTCGAACCCTGCATCGGGCTCTGTGTTGACAGCTCAGAACCTGGAGCCTGCTTTGCATTCTGTGTCTCCCTCTCTCTCTGCCTCTCCCCTGTTCACACTCTGTCTCTCTTTCAAAAATAAATAAACATTAAAAAATTAAAAGAAAAACAATATTCTTTCAATCCATGAGCATGGAATGTTTTTCTATTTCTTTTGTCCTCTTCAATTTCTTTCATCAGTATTTTATAGTTTTCAGAATACAGATCTTTTACCTTTGGATAGATTTATTCCTAGGTATCTTACTAAGGTTTTTGGTGCATTTGTCAATGTGATCTATTCCTTGATTTCTCTTTTTACTGCTTCATTATTGATGTATAAAAATGCAACAGATTTCTGTACATTGATTTTTATCCTGCAGCTTTACTGGATTTGTATATCAATTCTAGCAATTTTTTGGTGGAGTCTTTTGGGTTTTCTGTAGAGCACCATGTCATATGCAAATAGTGAAAGTTTGACTTCTCCTTGCTGATTTGGATGCTTTTAATTTCTTTTTGTTGTCTGATTGCTGAGGCTAGGACTTCCAGTACTATGTTGAATAAAAGTGGTGAGAATGGACATCCCTGTCTTATTCCTGATTCCCGGCTGTGGGTTTTTCATATATGACCTCTATTATATGACCTCTATTGAGGTATGTTCTCTCTGTCTCTATTTTCTTGAGGGTTTTCATCATGAATGGGTATTATACTTTGTCAGATGCTTTTTCTGCATCTATTGAGAGGATCATGTGGCTCTTATCCTTTCTTTTATTAACGTGGTATATCACATTGATTGATTTGTGAATATTGAACTACTTTTGCAGCCCAGAAATAAATTCCACTTGATCATAGTATTTCTTTTAATGTACTGTTGTTGAGAATTTTTACGTCTATGTTCATCAGGGATATTGGCCTGTAGTTCTCTTTTTTAATGGAGTCTTTATCTAGTTTTTGAATCAGCATAATGCTGGCCTCTTAGAATGAGTTTGGAAATTCTCCTTCCATTTCTATTTTTTTGGAATAATTTAAGAAGAATAGGTATTAACTCTTCTTTTATTGTTTGGTAGAATTCCACTGTGAAGCCATCTGGCCCTGGACTTTTGTTTGCTGGGAGATTTTTGATTACTGATTCAATTTCTTTGCTGGTTATTGAACTGTTCAAGTTTTCTATTTATTTCTGTTTCAGTTTTGGTAGTTTATGTTTCTAGGAATTTCTCTTTCTTTCAGATTGCAAGTTTGGTGGCATATAATTTTTCATAATATTCTTTTACAATTGTTTGTGTTACTGTGGTATTGGTAGTTATTTCTCCTCTCTCATCTGTGATTTTATTTATTTGGGTCCTTCCTTTTTTCTTTTTGATAAGTCTGGCTAGGAGTTTACCAATTTTATTTTATTTTATTTTATTTTTTTCAAAGAACCAGCTCCTTATTTCATCTATCTGGGTTGGTTTTTTTTCAGTTTTTATATCATTTATTTTGCTCTAATCTTTATTATTTCCCTTCTTTTGCTGGATTTAGGCTTTGTTTGTCTAGCTCTGTGAGGTGTAAGGTTAGTTGTATATTTGAGGTATTTTTCTTGCTTCTTGAGGTAGACCCGTACTGCTATATACTTCCCTCTTATGATTGCTTTTCCTCCATCCCAGAGGTTTTGGAGCTTTGTGTTTTCATTTTCATTATTTATTCTTTAATTTCCTGGTTGACCCATTCATTCTTTATGAGCATGTTGTTTAAACTCTATATATTTGCAGTCTTTCCAAATTTTTTCATGTGGTTGACTTCAAGTTTCATAGTGTTGTGGTCAGAAAATATGCATGGTATGATACCAATGTTTTTGTACCTGTTGAGGCCTGACTTGTAACCTAGTATATTGTCTGTTCTGGAGAATGTTCCATGTGCACTTGAAATGAATGTGTTTTCTGCTGCTTTGGGATGTTTTGCATATATCTGTTAAGTCTGGTCCAGTGGTGTCTTTCAATGCCACTGGTTCCATGTTGATTTGTGTGTCCCAGGCATTTTTCAGATTGCTGTTTTCATGCTGTCTGTCTCTGGGTTGCTTCCCTGCCTGGAGCAGCACAATGCAATTTGGGCTCTGTCTCAACCAGGTCTGCTGACTTTTAATACTCCAAACTTTAGGACTTGGTGTGGGGGTCCCTATGCTGGTCTTCTGGGAGAGTATCTTGCTGCATTGGGATGGATGCAGGTTTGACCAAGAAGGACAGTCCTACCAGAGCACAGGGGCATGGGATTTGGAACAAAGCAGGCTAGTGGTGCTTGGGTGGCTCAGTCAGGGAAGTGTCCAACTTCAGCTGAGGTCATGATCTCTAGGTATAAGAGTTCGAACTCTGCGTTGGGCTCTGTGCTGACAACTCAGAGCCTGGAGCCTGCTTCAGATTCTGTGTCTTCCTCTCTCCCTGCTCACATTCTGTCTCTCTCTCAAAAAATAAATAAACCATTTAAAAAAAAACTTAAAAAAATGGGCTAAACAGTTGGTGTCCAGGTTAGCCTCCCTCATCAGGTGTCTCTGATCCTATACAGGAGTGGGGGTGGGTGGTGGGGAATGGCATCCACTGACTCCTTTATCCCTGGAGAGGTGTCTGCAAAAACCACCTCTCACAGATGCAAGAGAGAACAGTCTCTCCTTGTGCACCTTAGGCAATCCTCAGATTGCAGTGTCTGCCCTGGGGTTGTTTTATTACCTTCTTTGCAGGTGTAGGGCAGCGTCCTCAGGGCTTTATGCCAACCAAGCCTGATGACCTCTAAAACTCCAGTCTTTGAGCCCTGCAATTTGCAAAATCTCATGAAAATCAGCCCCACTCCTTTTCCCAGCCAATGGCTTTTTGGGTAAGTGTTCTCCTTATTTGTATCCCTGTGCCCTACACTTGCTCTCACCTTTCTCCCTGACCAGGGTTTCCTCCCTCCATAGCACCTGTGATCCATTTCTCCTCCAAACCAGGTCTCCCCTTCTACCTTCTTTGATGTGGCCTTTTCTCTCCTTCTAGTTGTGCAGTTTGTTCTGTGAGTCCTCAGGTCGATTTCTTGGGTATTTGATATTCATGTATAGAATGATTTGATAGTTATCTAGCTGTGTTTGAGGGATGAGGTGAACCTAGGGTCCTCCTCTGCAGCTATCTTACTCTCTCAGCTCTCAAAAGGACTGATGTTTAATCAAGGTCGAATTCTAAAACATCTTTTCAGGATTCTGTGTTTGATTTCCATGAATTTGGTTTCTGAGGCCTTTTCCTTTTAATAATCTTCCTTTCTGAATTTGGTTTTCCTTTACCAAGGGGAAAATATTGCTTTCCAGATTAAATGATAAGCTGAAAACCAGAATAATAGAGGAATAAAGCCTTCTATTTCTCCAACTTGGCTAAAAGAACTCCTTTACTTTATTGTATTTGAATCAATAAAACATTTGTTACTTTTTTTTTTAGAAAACTGAGCATGCTTACTTACTGAAGAATCAGCTTGGAGTTAGTTCTCCTTAATTTTCTCAGACCAGGTACTGGGAAAAGGTCTTTTCAGGGATGTGGAAGGTATACCATTTGTTTCATAAAATTACTTTGAGTTTCCTCGGGGAGGCAGGGATTTGTTGTAATTTTCTTTTATTCACATGTGTTCTACGGAAGTTTCAGGAAGGGGAATTGGAGCAAATATATGGGATTATAAGAACCTAGAAAATGAGACAAACTACATCTCTTGATGACAGATGCAAGAACTTCATACTGGGATGTTGCTGAGTGTTTCTAGGAACCACGTTTGGGATTATAAAAAAATGGGAAACATAAATGAGTAACAAGCAACAGCATCTACTCTCAAGAAACTCACAACCTAGTGAGGCACGTGTACTTGCTGTTATCCCCCATGGGGCCTATGTCACCACATTAAGATGATACACCGTCACTTTACTGACTGCAGTCTTTCTGTATCTGCCAATTATAGCAGATGATAAAATGATATTCCTCAGGCCCAATAATATCAGAGCCAGTAGTTTGGGCTCATCCAAAGCATTGACTGATTAGTGCATACAAATTTAACATGGTTCCTAGCTTTTATGACTAATACACAAATACTAAATGAACACATGAAAGTATATCTATTAAGGTAATAAGAAAGATATTATATAAGGAAAAGGTGACAAGTGCTTACATGATTTAATGCATTGTGGTTTTTTAAATGTTTTTACTTATTTATTTTGAGAGAGAGAGAGTGTGAGTGAGGGAGGGGCAGAGAGAATATATAAAAATGTCCCTTGGGCATAGGAAAAAGGGTTCAGATTCACTGATGATTTGGTAAATGCCAGTAAAATAGTACTGGGATACTATTTCTGGGCCATCAGGTGAATGAAAATGAAAAAGTGTGATGACCTATCCCATTGGTGAGACTGTAAGTAGGTGCTCTCAAACATTGCTGATGGGAATGTAAACTGGTAAAATGCTTCTGAGTGAGAATTTAGAAATAGTTGGCAAAATTACATATGCTACTACCTTTTGACCAGCAACTGCACTTTTAGGACTCTCCCTGGTAACTACATCTACAGCTTTTTGGAAATACCTATACAAGGTTACTCAGTGCAACTTAAATTAGAATTGGAGAACACTGGAAATGACCCATATGTTGACAAATGCAAGAATGGTTGAGTAAGCAATGGTGTATTTGCACAGTGGAACACTATACAACTGCAGAAAGCAAAACAAAAACGAAAAGAAAGTGCAAAAGACTGTACTATGAAACTCTTTGTATCAGAAATAGGGAGTATAAGAAAATATAGTGTGTCTGTTTATTTGTCCCAAATAAATTTAGAAAGGATAAAGCAGAAACTGAGATTATTACCCACAGAAGATGAGTGAAAACAGGGTTGAGATGAGAGTGATCCATTTCTTAATATAGATTTTATATAGCTGTGAGTCTTGGAAACATGGTAATCCTTCATGTATCTTCCCTGAGATAAAAAATTAAAATTAACAGGACGTGGGAGAACCCAAAGTGGAGTTTAAAGAGTAACAAATGAATATAAGTGTATTATAGATGAATGACATCACTACACTGATGATGGGGAAGGAAAGATTTAGGCAAATTGGGAAAACAGTATTTGGCTATGGACTGCAGGGTTTGAGACAAAAATGAACGTAATTCAAATATTATACTGCAGTTAATTGAGACATTTCTCAGAGGCATCTGGGTTGGAAATTCTAAACTACTTCATGTGTATATTAGAACTAAGTGAAGAAATATATTGTGGATAAATAAGAGCCAGGTTTCTTGGAGAAAGAAAAGAGAAAAGAGAAAAGAGACACCTCATATGAACCCATGATTTTGGTGAGAATCAGAGCTATCAGTATGATCTCATGGTTTTTAATATATAAGTAGTTAGAAAAATGCAGACATAAGTATAGATGCATGTATATATGTGTGCATGTCTGTTGGTGTACATACTTATATTTCCATGCTTCGTCTGCTTGAAAGTGAGACTAAAAGTGGGAGAGAGATAGAGAATCCCAAGCAGGCTCCGTACTCGGCGCAGAGGAATCCAGGACCCTGGGATCATGACCTGAGAGCCAAAGTCAAGAGTTGGACACTCAGCTGACTGAGCCACCCAGCCGCCCATAAGATTTTTTTTGAATGGGAGTATAGTTGACAAACAGTGTTAGAATAGTCTCATTGTACATAATACATAGTGATTCGACAACTCTATACTATATTCACCACAAGTATAGCTACTGTCTGTCACCATTCAGTAAACTATTTTAAAAGCTTTTTTAAAATTTTATTTAAATTTTAAATTTAAGTTAATTAAAATTAAATTAAAAATTAAATTTACTCAAATTTCAGTTAGCATACAGTGTAATACTAATTTCAGGTATACAGCGTAGTGATTCAATACTTCCATACAGCCCCCACTTCTCATCACAACCAGTGTACTCCTTAATCCCTATCACCTATTTCACATACCCCGCTCCCCACCACCCTTCTGCTAACCATCAGTTTCCTTTCTGTAGTTAAGTGTCTGTGTTTTTGGTTTGCCTCTCTCTCTCTTTTTTTTTTTTTTTTTCTCACTTGTTTCTTATATTCCACATATGAGTGAAATCATATGGTATTTGTCTTTCTCTATTTCGCTTAGCATAATACTCTCTAGCTACATCCACATCATTCCAAATGGCAAGATTTAACTCTTTTTTATGGCTAATATCCCATTGTGTGTGTGTGTGTGTGTGTGTGTGTGTGTGTATGTATGTATATATCTCTTCTTTATTCATTCATCAGTTGATGGACATTGGGCTGTTTGCATAATTTGGCTATTGTAGATAATGCTGCTCTGAACATCAGGGTGTATGTATCACTTTGAATTAATATTACTAATTAGCATTAGTAATTAGTATTACTGGGCAAAAACCTAGTAGTGCGATTGCTGGATTATAGGTTAGTTATATTTTTAACTTTTTGAGGAACTTCCATGCTTCCATACTTTTCTTCCAGAGCAGCTGTACAAGTTTGCATTCCCAACAACAGTGCAAGAGGGTTTCCCTTTTTTCACGTCCTCACCGACATCTCTTGTTTCTTATATTGTTGATTTTAGCCATTCTGACAGGTGTGAGGTAATATTTTGTAGGTGTATCTCATGTCTTCTGCCCATTTTAATTGGATTATTTGTTTTTTGGATGTTGAATTTTGGAAGTTCTTTATATATTTTGGATACTAATCCTTTATTGGATGTTTTATTTTCACATATCTTCTCCGATTCCATAAAAGCACACTTTTAATTCAGAATCAAGCTGCCTGTTTGTACCGTGTACTAAATAGATGACCTTTGGTAGACCTCAGTTTCCTTCTCTGTAAAATGGAGAGAATGAAAATCTCAAATTCGCAGGTTTCAGTGAGATGGTAATGATTCTGGTACAAAGCATGGCTTATAGAAAATGCTGTATGTTTGAGCTATTATAATCTCTATTCCATTTGGAAGGAGAACTTAAGGCTGAAAAATAACTCATCCACTGGTGGCAACAGTACATATTCTTCTATAGGATCACCATTGAAGCACAGTTTCAGTCAGAATTCATGTTTCTTCCTTTGAGCTCACTATGTGTTTTTAGGTCCTGGAAGAACACTAACTAGTCCTTAGAAGCAAATCACAGAATTATGTTTATTGACAAGCTAAAGAGATTTTGTGTAGTACTGCTAAACAAATTGAGTGAGAAATTGCCTTTATGAAAGGCCAGCAAAAGAAAATGTATGTAGTACCTTAATATAACCATTTTTTAATCAAAATGGTACTCTGCCATGTAAGCTAATGTTGCTGAAATCATTTATGTAAGTAGAATTTGTGTTCATATTTTTACAGAACTAGGCAGATATTTCTGCAGTGTTTCTTATTTGCAATTAGATATACTACTCATTGGAACCAGTGTTTTCCTCCAGAGAATAGCATCAAGGTCACCTGGTTTTGGTTGTTCTTTTTTTGTTTTGTTTTTGTTTAAACATTGTGTCATGCTAGTTGCTCCCTACAATTTGACTGTCAGGGTTAAAGCCAGGCCATTTAATGAGGGAAGTGATGGCTTCATTTTTTAATGAGTGGTAGATGTAAATTTATTCATAAGTTAATACAGGTTCACCACTGATGTCCAAATAAATAATTCCTTCTGCCCCTGTCCCTGTACTGGAAAATTTTCTTCCTTTTCTCTAGCTCTCTGTGTCAGGGGTTGCAATGTCAAGTGCATCAATCATGTTTAGGGAATAAGTAATTATAATCAACATGTGGATGACTAGTTTTAAGACAATAGCAAGTGGCATAAGCCGGCTTATGGAAAATTGAGAATGCATGGTTTGCCTAGTGACAGTTAAAAAAAAGCAAGAAAATAAAACCATAGCACCCTTCCTGACATCCCCACACCCTCAACACACACTCTCTAATACTTAACCTTTGGGTCAGGTAGGCTGTCATTTTAAAAGCCTTGTTAATGTCCTTTTTCTTTCTTTAAGCTGTAGGTCTATCAGTCTTCATGGACACTTTCCCTTGGTTTCTTCTCATTTGAAACTACCCTGGTTTTACCAAAATGTTACTAATGCAGATAATCGGGATCAGAATTAATTTCACCATTTTCAACTCTTTTTTTCTAGAATACATTTGAGAACGTTTCATTTTACTGTGCCTTTATAAAGTGAAGTTAATTCCTGGCATTTAGTAGGTGCTCAGTGCATATTCATTGAATGAAGAAATACCTGACTTGCTTTTATGAATAACAAGAACCATTTGTAATCAACACATTTATTACTTGTAAACAGATTACATGTAGCTGAAGTGCTTGGAAGCAGCTAGTTCTTACTAACATACTTTTTATACTGTTGATTTGCTCTGAAATCTTTTTTAAAAGTATTAAAGAAAAATTAAGTCCAGTATAATTCTAATTTCTAAAATATAAATTCTGTATCATGTGGATGAATTAATGGTGATTCAAAAGTTTTTAAACACTCTGTTTCCCCTTTATCAGGTAGTCTTTCTTGTTCATTATCTTGACCTATTACATGAAGAGCCATATTTTCAGAAACATAGGTGTAACATAGGCCTTTACAAAAGAAATAACTATTAAATTTCTTTTGTTGGATAATGTATTCTTCCTCTCTCCCTTCCCGTTTCCTTATTTCCACAATCATTTGTTAAACTATGTGCTAAGATAACTTACTCCTGAAGAGTGAAAATAAGGTAGTGTTAACTGTTTCTTAAGTGACTCATTGTCTAGAGAGGTACTGCAGTGATTGTGAATATACTTATTTGATGATATTTCATGTTTCTCAAAATATTCGTTTTCAATGGATCATGAATGTTTGTACACAAAAGAGTGTATCTTCGTGTGTTTTTTTATGACTTGAGACCTAACGTTTATAAGCGTATTAAAATGAATTATTAGAGTTTATTGAAAGCTATTTCATAATGAGATTAGAAGTCAACGTAAAACTAGACCATTTGAAAATCGACAAGTCGTTTGAAAATCGGGGTGCCTGGGTGGCTCAGTTGGTTAAGTGTCCGATTCATGGTTTTGGCTCAGGCTACCATCTCGCAGTTTGTGGGTTAGAGACCCACATCGGGGTCCGTGATGTACGGAGTCTGCTTGGGATTCTCCCTCTCCCTCTCTCTTGGCCCCTCCCCCCACTTGCACTCTCTCTCAAAATAAATAAATAAACTTAAAAAGAAAATTGATGAACTGCATAAAACATACAGTTTATTGACTACTTTGTGCAGTGGCATGTTGTATATGCCAGCAGGCACCGAAACTTTTATTGTGTTTTCTTTATTCAGACGTTACCAGTTCAACAACATTTCACTGATGTATGCGAAAACAAAACAGATAGGTTTTCAACGTGTGGTGACGACATTCCAGTAGAGAAGCAGAGTAGTGTGTGGTGCTATGGGATGATGGAGCCAAGGTATCCTTCTTGTACCTGTCAAGATAATGTGGTGATCAGAAATTCCAAATGGCTTAACAAAACACAGGTGTTTGTTTGTTTGTCTGTTTGTTTTTCCTCACTTGTATCATCGTCTGATATGCGTCAGGCCACTTTCCTTGTTGACTTTTCTTCAACTGTAAACTGAGGGATTCAAACTCTTCCCGTGTCAATTGCACGGATGGGAAAGAGTGATCGGAACTCACACTTATCTTGGACTGTCCGCTTCCAGAGGTGAAACCCCACTTGTGCATCGGTGAAAACTAAGCAATGTATTCCCAACCCTGTGACTGTGAAATGTGGTCTTCCTGTAATCACAGAAGAAGAAACTGCTGTGAATGTAGAGATTCTACAACTGCGAATAGTGAGCTACAAAAATTTTCTGCCGTTATCAAGAAAAAATATGCACAAAGAAGTGGTTTTACTAGACACCAAATACTACTGACTGTTCACTAAAGGGTTTCTCTCCCATCCTTTTATAAATCTCATCACATAAAGGAGTGACTCTCCATTGAGTGCTGGTCTTTCTCTGATAACTCTGTTCAAAATATTCCATTGGACCCTCTAATAGAAAATTTCCACAGTTTTATAGGCTGGGTAGACTTTTGATTCTCTAGTTAACATGCAGTTTGTGATATTTAATAAGATAGCATCTGTTCCTTTGTGTTGCACTAGTGTTCAAAGATAGGATATTATAGAAATTAAAGTGTAGACCATTGGGCTATAAAATGGTAACAAATCTGGTTTTAATGATCTGAAATCAGGGAGGGCTCAGAACACCTCTTAGCAAGGAGAATGTCCTAAAAGTTGCAATGCACTGATCAAGATAGCCTTGGCTAAGAAAGTGGCAGAAATTAGGAGGCAGTGTATGAAATCTTAGAATATTAAAGTTGTAGGTGTCCTTGAAGATTGTATATTGTACCTTTTTTATTCTGAAGATCAGAAAATTGAATTGAAACCATGATGAGTTACACATAAAAGTTTTGAAAACTTTTAATTCCCAGTTTGTGAAGTCCACATTATTTTCTGTGTCATCAGTATTCTTTTCAGTATTGCATGTTGCTTCAATAATGTTGCCCAACTTCACCCTATGCCCTTCCTCCCAAATTCAATAGCTTAGAAAAATAAGCATTTGTGTTCTTGTTAATGGAATGGCCATGCCTCATCTGGGCTCGTGTGGTTTTGGCATCATGGCTGGATACATGGATATGGGTCTCCCTTACATTTCCCCTTTTTTCATGGACCAGTGGCTACCTGAGGCATGCTCTTCTCATGGAAGATTATAGGAAGGCAAGAAGGCAAGCTGATTTAAAATCTCTGCTTGCAGTGCTCTCTTGGGCAGCACTTATACTAAAATTGGAATGATACAGAGAAGATTAGCATGGCCTCTGTGCAAGGGTGACATGCAAATTCATAAAACCCCTGCTTGTGTTAATTCTCTCTTTCGTGTGCGCTCGCTCTCTCTCTTGAGCAAAGTCAGTTATTTGGACAAATTCTAAGTATTTGGACAGGGGAGATGAGAGAATATTCACTGAAAACAGTCCAATCTATCATGTTCTCTATAAGGCCAAGATTTCTGAATTAGGGTAAAGGAGAATCTGCTGTAACAAAAGTACTGTGGTTCAAACAAGATTGATGTTTATTTTTCACTCTCATAACAATTTAGAGTAGGTCAGTGTTCCAGGGCAGGTTAGAGGTTCTGTTCCAGGGACGCAGATTCCTTCCATTTCATTGCTCTACCATTCCATAGGGTGGTGTCCTTGTCACATGACTGAAGCTGTCTGACTGGTACAACATTACATTGTAGCCCATGGGAAGGAGAAGAGAGAAAATCACTACACAAGCAATCTCCTTTTCAAGTCCGTGTTTGAAAGTTGGTATGTGCAATTTCTGCTTGCATTCCATTGACCATAGCATCATAGAATGGCAAGACCTAGCCACCAGGTAAACTGGTTAAGGTAGTCTCTCATTTCTGCATAGAAAGTTATAATGCTGCCTACAGTTAGAACCTTGAGGATAAATAGAGAGTGGATCTTGGATGACAGTTAGCAGTCTTTGCTCTCAAGATAGTTTGAGGTAATTATGTATACGATGGAATGGGCATGGGTGGGAAAGATGAGGAATGCTCCTTTTGCCTAGGGGGAATTATGTAGGTAACTACCTTCCACAAGAAGAAAACTGGAAAAAAAAAATGAAAACTTTTTTTAGCTCACCAATTCTCAGTATGTTTACTTTTATGATTACCTAGAAAAAATGCTTGTCTATTTGCTGTTGTAACCAGAAACAGCCATTGTTTCACATCTCCCTTAGGCGAGCCTGTATTCTGTAAATAACCGAGTCCATGTACAGACTAAATGTAAGAACCTGATTAAATAAAAAGTTTGATTAAAATTATAAAATAAGGCACTGGATTTTTAAGCATACATCATCATTTTATGCACATAATGTGTGCCATATCATATGGGTTATGACCTGAATTACTGCGTGTGTGTGTGTGTGTGTGTGTGTGTGTGTGTGTTTCCTTTCTCTTCAAGGCTTAGAAACTCCCATTTCAGAACTATTACTGAAGATTGAATTGATGTCAGCCAGGAAACTGTAATTTCCTGTCACTTGGCCTTGAATTACTACTTTGAGTTTGCAGACAGTAAACAATTTAGCTAAAAGATGCAAGCTTTTTTCCTACTTATCATTAGTACCTAAGAATATGAATGTTTTGTACTGTTCCATCTCCATTACACATATACTTATTGGCTCAGAATGATATTCAACCCTCCTTGTGTACTTTTATCTTGAACTAATCAAGTCCAAACTTCCTGCTGCTGAAAACCCATGTATGTTCTTTTAAAGTGGGCTACAGAGCCAATTCATCTGATAAAGCAAATAATCTACCATTTCCAGTACAGAAATGAAGCAGAGAAGCCATGTTGCAAGGAACATAATGTTTTCCCCTGCTGTTTTTATTTGTTCTGCATATTTCAAGTGAGAAAGATGGAATTTTACAAGAACTTCATTTGTGAAGGATGCAAGGCAGTTATGTTTCTTTAAATACTTTCCCCGAATACTTGGTACACGAGAGAGAAGCTTGTTTTGTCTTACATAATTGGGTTGCAGTTTTTTGAAAACTAACCCACAAAATTTGTGTTCTATTAGTGTTGACTTTCTGGTTGCCGGTTTCGCTACGATGCCACAAAAAGGGATTCATTTATTTGTGGGGGGCATTTATGGGACAATCAGTAGCACCAAGTCTGTTTAACTGTGTGTAGCTGAATCAAGTGAGCTTAAAGATTTCATGGGGTTAATGTGATGGGGTCCTCGGCTGAGGGGATGGACTGGGAATTCAGCTTAGGGGTTGGGACTAGGGCAGAACCTCACACATCTTTTCTCTCTCTGGTCCAGGAACAATCTCTGACACATAGGAAGCTCTGGGAAAAGAAAAAAAAAATGTTATTAAAGCCAGCATACCAAGGAAGGAGGCCATCTTTTCATGAGAAGGGACTGCTGAGCTGACACTTGGTCAAGTCAGTCATGTTCCAGGGCCACTTGGTATGGTGACGGTAACCGTCAACAGGAGACGTAGGGACAATTTTTCTTTGCTCTGGATTGTACCAATGCATTGTAAAGCATTTATCATTCTTCCCCTTCCTCCCAATAAATGCCGGCAGCACTCTTGGGACAACCAAAAGGAACCCCTTGTCCCCGACCACATTGTCAGATACCATGTATGAGGAGGTCATAGCTCTGCAGAAACTTACTGTCTGTAGTCCCATAGTTACTTGTTTGGTTGATCGATTTAGCTATTATAAATAAATAATTTAATAATGTCTTTTTAAAAAAAACATTTCTTGTTTTTATTGTGAACTGTTTTCAGTGTTAGGAAAACCAAAATGAATAATAATGATTAACTCTTGTGTACTCAACATCCAGCTTTACTTCATTTTAACATATTGCTTTAGACACTTTTTTTTAAGTACATGGAATACTGCATCATTATTAAAGCTTCCTTTGTAATCCTCCCCAACCTCATTTCCATGTCTTCACCTCAGGAAAAAACCTGCTGTTCTAATTTTGGCTTCATTACTTTTAACATGTTTTTATGCTTTTACCATACTTGCATGTATTTCTAAGTGGTATTTAGTATTTCTTTATATGTTTTAAATTTCTTATAAATGGTATCACGCTCTATTCCTGCATAATTTCCCTACTTGATGCATAAGTATGCTACCAAGATTTGTCTATGTGGATATGTAGAGCTTTGGTTCATTCATTTTAAATGCTACAGACTATGTCCTTATACAATTATATGCCATAATTTATCTAAATTTCTGGTTCTGGATATTAAGTTTATTTTTAATTTATTATCAATGCCAAGGATGCTGTAATGAACATTCTCATATACATCTTTTAGTGAATGGGTTTCTCCCTAGGAATTCAATTGATGCATAGTTGAATTTTATTAGATTTTGCCACATTACTCACTACAGTGCTTGCACTAAACCAGCACACCAGGTACCTACCCACCATCAATTCATGTAAGTTTTAGAATCATCACATCTTTTCCATCAGTTGCGGTTGGTAACATTTAAAAAATTTTAACAATCTGTGACGTGGGACATAGCATCTTTTTTAAAAAATTGTATTTTCTCACTTTCTATTTCTCATGCGTATTGGCCATCCATATTTCCTCTTGTAGGGAATGTCTATTCATATACTTTGTTCTTTTTTCTATTGGGTTGGCTGTCTTCTTTGATTTTTAGTTTTTTAGTAAGAATTTTGGTTTTCATTTCTACACACACACATACATATACATATGTGTTGTAAATATATTTTCCCAATCCCTGGCCTTTCTTTTCTATGTCCACTTTTTGTTGTATAGATGGCTTTAGTCAATTTTATCACCCTCTTTATTAGAGTTTATATTTTTTATATATTAAACAAGAAATTTTTTTATGCTAGCTTTATTTTGCCTCATGTGGATAACCAATTCTTCCAAAATCATTTTTAAAATTGTCAAGTCTTTTTTATTGAATTGCATGTTAATATTTGTGGGCGTATCTATTTCTAAACTATATATTTTATCTCAGTAATTTATTTGTCACTTTCCTTGTCCCTTACTTTGTCATTTTTTTTTTTTATCAATTTTGTTATCTTTGAAAGCATCCTTTTTTTAAAATTGTCTTGGCTAGTCTTATCCCTTTGTCCTTGCATATGAAGTTAACGTCAGCTTTTTAAGTTACATAATAAAGTTATATATTGACATTTAGGTTGGGAACTGAAATAAATAAACTTATGGAATAATTGGAGGACAACTGATAACCTTATGATATTGAATCCTCCTACACATTAACATGTATTATCTCTCCATTTATATAGTTTGCATGTTTTTAAATTAAAATGATTTTCTATGTAAAGATCGAAATATAGTTTACTAGTTTGTTTCTCTGAGGACATTGTATCATATGTTTTTCTTACTAACGGAATTTGTTTTGAAATTATATTTTCTGTCACTGTTTTTATTGTTGCTGATCTAAAGTTTTTTTTTTTTTTTGCTGGTGCATTATGAATCATAATCTTGTTTAGTGTAAATGATTTGTTTATAATTTTTCTTAATTGCTCTTTGTAGTCAATATTATATGCAAACTTTTTTCCTCCTTTCTTATCCTTATATTTATTGATTTTTTTTGCCATACGATGGCAATAAGTGCCTATAATATAGCAGTTTATTGAAATGATGGTAGCAGGCATCTTTATCTTATTTTTTTATCTTTATTTTATTTTTTTTAACTTTGTAACTTAACTTTATTTTTTTTTTAAATTTACATCCAAATTAGTATATAGAGAAGCAATGATTTCAGTAGATTCTGTACTGCCCCTTACCCATTTAGCCCATCCCCCCGTCCTACCCCCCCTCCAGCAACCCACAGTTTGTTCTCCGTTATTTATGAGTCTCTTTTGTTTTGTCCCCCTCTCTGTTTTCATATTATTTTTGTTTCCCTTCCCTTATGTTCATCTGTTTTTTCTCTTAAAGTCCTCATATGAGTGAAGTCATATGATTTTTGTCTTTCTCTGACTAATTTCACTTAGCATAATACCCTCCAGTTCCATCCACGTAGTTGCAAATGGCAAGATTTCATTCTTTTTGATTGCTGAGTAATATACTCCATTGTATGTATGTATGTGTGTGTGTGTGTGTGTGTATATATATATGTGTATATATATATATATACCACATCATCTTTATCCATTCATCCATCGATGGACATTTGGGCTCTTTCCATACTTTGGCTATTGTTGATAGTGCTGCTATAAACATGGGGGTGCATATGTCCCTTCGAAACAGCACACCTGTATCCCTTGGATAAATACCTAGTAGTGCAATTGCTGGGTCGTAGGGTAGTTCTATTTTTAGTTTTTTGAGAACCTCCATACTGTTTTCCAGAGTGGCTGCACCAGCTTGCATTCCCACCAACAAGGCAAAAGAGATCCTCTTTCTCCGCATCCTTGCCAACATCTGTTGTTGCCTGAGTTGTTCATGTTAGCCGTTCTGACAGGTGTAAGGTGGTACCTCATGGTGGTTTTGATTTATATTTCCCTGATGATGAGTGATGTTGAGCATTTTTTCATGTGTCAGTTGGCCATCTGGATGTCTTCCTTGGAGAAGTGTCTATTCATGTCTTTTGCCCATTTTGTCACTGGATTATTTGTTTTTTGGGTGTTGAGTTTGATAAGATCTTTGTAGATTTTGGATACTAACCCTTTATCTGATATGTCATTTGCAAATATCTTCTCCCAGCCTGTCGGTTGCCTTTTAGTTTTGCTGATTGTTTCCTTCACTGTGCAGAAGCTTTTTATTTTGATGAGGTCCCAATAGTTCATTTTCGCTTTTGTTTCTCTTGCCTCTAGAGACGTGTTGAGTAAGAAATTGCTGCAGGCAACTTGGAGAGGTTTATCATTTAATATATGAAATTACTTTTACTATATTTATCTGTATTTATAAATACTACCTAGTAATAATTTTAAACTTCATATAAATAGTATTCTATGTATTCTTCTTATAGTTCATCATTAAGTATGATATTCTCTGTTAGAGCTATTTCTTTCTATTTTATATTTTCTTTTTATATTTTAATCATGAATGGGAATTGATGTTTATCAAAAAATTAACATTTTTTGTGAGTCATATTGTTCCAATAGGTTTCTGTTTTTATAGTGCTGGATTCCTTTAGTACATGTAACACTGGAGTCTTTGGTCTGGGACACATTAGCAGAAGGGCAAGGAGAACTTCTGACCCCAACATCTTCTTCTGCTGGAACAACTTCTTACCCTGAAGGGTTATAGGATCCATCCTTTTCTTTGGGCCTGGATCCTCTTCTTTACACTTTAGATCTACTGATTTAGCTATGTAAAGAATATTCAACAATTCAATACCAGAATTTAAAGAGCAAACAATGGCTATTCACCTCTAATACTTAAAATTCCAAAAGCAATTTCTAGTCATTTTTGAATGGTTTCTGGATCTGAGATTTGTTACTTCATCGGTAGTCTGGCACGGGAACTGTTGATTCTTTTTCATTCTCTTGGACTTGAATAGAGGTCCCAGAGCCTGGGAAAAATATGTGAAATAAAGCAAACTTTCTTATTTTTCTATTTGTAAAAGTGAAGACTCCAGAAATCCTGAAATAGGATATTGAGCTTAAGATAGTTAAAAATCCCCCTATAGAATTGGGCTTTATTTTGGTCAGTTACATGAATTGGGATCTGTAAGGAAACCATCCCCTCCATAGAGCAAAAGAATGAGTTACCTAGTGCTACTTAAAATTACACAGATGGATCTTCCAGATTTAATGTTGAAAAAAAAAAAAAAAGGAAAAAACGTACAGGTACATGCTGTATAATTCCACTTAATATGATAATTTAAGACCAAATAAATCCACAGTGATAAAACAGAGTAGTTGTTACCTATTAAGGGAGGGAGGAATAAAGGGGTCTTTTGGAGTTCTGGAAATTTTCTCTATCTTCATATAGGTGGTGATTAACTCAGTATATCATATGCTCTACAATTAAGATTTTTGTGACTTATTGTATGCATGTGATAACCTCAGTAAAAAAGAGTATGGCTAACATAAATTCAGAAAGGGCTTACTGTTCCTTCTATGTGATACATAGGTTTTTTCATAGGATGAGACAATTTTGGAATAACCTTTTTAGGTTTATAAGAGATTGGTAGAATATGTGTGTATGTGTGTATGCATGTCATATGTTTTCTTCAGAATCACATGAATCCTTTAATGAATGGTGAGCAGCTTCCAGGTGTTGTGTTATAACTTGGGGATTCTAAGAAAGTATATCGGGGCTGACAATCTAGTGGGGACAAGTAATTAGGGATGTGTGAGAGCAGGGGGAAGTATTTCATGCATCCTAGAACATAGGGGAAAAAGTGCCTGACTTGTTTGCAGTGGACTTGGGGGCACAGAGTGAAACCTTCTGAAGACATAGACTTGAGTCAAATTTTTAAGGATAAATAGAAGTCTGACAAAGTGGATTGTGTAGCATGTATAGATATGTTAGTGCTAAAGGTATGAAATGGCATTTTGTCCTCAGGACTCTAGTTTTATGATATAACCACAACAAAATGTAGAACCTGAGAAGTGTTAATATATTAAATTAGAAAGTCAATTTCATTTTTATTTGAGAGAGAGAGAGAGAGAGAGAGAGAGAAAGCAGGAGAGGGACAGAGAGGGAAAGAGAGAGAATCCCAAGCAGGCTACATGCTCAGTGCAGAGCCCGATGAGGGGTTCAATCACACGACCCTGGGATCATGACCTGAGCTGAAATCAGGAGTTGGACACTCAACTGACTGAGCCATCCAGACACCCTTGAAATTAGAAAGTTAAAAAGGGATCATGATGGGAAAAGTTTTGAATGACATGCTAAGGAATTTTTATTTTTATTATTATTTTTTGGCTTTAGATGGTAGGGAAGCATTGAAGATTTTAATTAAGTGGTGTGATTGGGGTTAATTTTGGCAGTATTTGGCAATTTGGATCCTCTCCCTGGAGTTCTTTCTTTGGTGCTTTTTTCTTTATTGTAACGTGTATGTATCATCTCCTCTGTAGACCAGTGGTTCCTAAATCTACATTTCTGTTCCAAAGTCCTCTCCTGTGTCTTCAGACTCCTTAGCAGAATCAATTGTTTTTCTGTCCCTCGATGCAAATTTCAGTTGTTTCTTATCACTTTATGTCACAAAACTTCACCTTACAATTTACACTATTTATTCCAATATGTTTATAAACATATGTTTCTTCAAAGCTTTTTCCTCTTGACCCAAACCAAGACTGACTACAAGTGCTTCTTACTACTACATTCCTGCTGTTTGGAAAGGACCTTTGTTCACCACCTCCAGGCTCAATAGGGTCTCTGTAGGAAATGGGGAAGAGGAGAGGTACAGAGAGACATTTTCTTATTGGCTGATCCTGTGGTAAGGTGGCTTCATTCTCTAGGCTGGGGGGATATTTAAACTGACTCATTGTTATTTGCCTGAGATATTTGAAGATTTCACTGTAGGGTACCTTTGATCTTCCCTCCCTTGACCTGAGTAATCATATCTCTCCTCAGTTTCTTTCCCCAGCGGTGCCTAGAGCTTCCTCTTGGAGGAATCACTCACGTGGCAAATTATTCTTTCAAGCAGAGCCCCTTTTATAAAAAAATTCAGGCAAACATTCCTACCACAAATTCCATTATCTTGTCTCTAAGATTTGTACATCTTAGATCTATGATCAGAGAAGACTTTAGTTTACTTCTCAGATGATTATTCTAGCCTGCTGCCACAGGTAACTTTACCTTGCTTAGGTACTGGACTTCTTTGTCTCGTCAGCTGCAGGGAACATACATCGGTTGCTCCGGACAATACGGAAACCTCATAGGTTCTCTAGAAAAATAAAACTATTTATATTTAGGCATTAAGAGACTTGATTTCACTACCGAATCCAACCACTGAGTTATATTGAGTAAGAATGGCAAAGAATTAGTATGATATATTGACCATTAACTTCATATAAGAGAATAACCTTTTTGAATCATTTTAATATACATAAATTCACTCTTTTTCTCTCCACTCCTTTAGAATTTTTTAATAAATGTTTTTTATTCCACAAAAGTAAGAGGTCATATTATATTCTTTATGCATTTAAAATGAATCAAAGCCATATTAAAATTAATTTTTATTTGTACAGTATTCCATTAATTAATTCTATCCACATGAAATTGACTTTTATCCTTGATATGAAATCATCAGTATTCTAAAGTGTTGATGTTGGACTAAATTGAAGAGTATGCTGACACTCATTAGTTTTATTTATACCTGACTCCTTACTGAACTGTAATTTCCATAAAGACAAGGGATGAATTTGAAAGTTGACTGTGCTGAGTGCATATTAGGCACTCAGTGCTATGTGTCTTTCATATGTCTTTAGTGCTATAAGGAAGATACTAGCTAAGGTGGATAAATTTGAATAATGTAGAGCATTCGTGATGCTTTGGCAGTATTATTTCATATCAATTTCAAGAAATGTGCATAACAAGTATGGTCAATAGGCTATAATAAGTCATTAAGGAAAATGGGAGATATGTTGGAAGTCTAGAGATGAATACATTTCCTGACACTTGATAGACCATGTATTTGTAAGGTTGACGTTGTTCTCAGGCAAAATTCTATGCCATAATCAAACAGTTGGTCATAACCTTAAAAAAGAGTGATGCCCACTAATAACAGGTTCCATGAGTCTAGGATACTTATTTGTTCCTTATTGGGAGCACCGTTAAAGGGAATACTAAAGACAGGATGTATCTGAATTTTTTTCTTAGTGTACTTTTTTTCTCCCCAAACATACTAGACATCAAGAAAACTGCACAGAATGTAAATTTACAGCTCACTGAATTGTTACAAAGGTAGCATCCATGTAGTGCACCCTCAAGTCACAAAATGGAACACTAATAGCAACTCCAGTTAAATTCCAGTCAAAACCCTTTTTGTCCCCCTCACCAAAGGTAACCACTATCCTGACTTCTAACCCCATAGTTGAGTTTTACGAATTTTTTGAACTTCTGTGAATGGAATCATGCAGTATATATTCTTTTGGACTTTGAATTCTTAAAATTTTTGATATTTATATTGATAAGTGTCTCTAGTTTTCTCATTTTATTTAATGTATGTTTATCTCTTGTATAAAAGTGCCACAAGTTACTTACCCATTGTAATGTTGGACTTTTGTATTCTTTCCATATTTTTGGCCATTCTGAAGGAACTGTCCTGCACATTTCTCTTCATGCACTATGTGTACAGTTTTGAAAACTACAAGTCTAGGAGTATTACTGCTGGGCCATACTGTATGTGTATCTTCAAACTTGTTAGATTTGCAATTAACAATTTTTGGTAAAAAAAAATTGTTGCCATTTTTGAGTGTGTGTGTGTGTGAAATTACTGTACAAATTTATATTTTGGCCAGCATATTTATGTTCTTGTTTTTCCATGTCTTTGCCAGTAGTTGGTATTGTCATTTTAAAACATTTTTTCTAAGTTTTGAGTTTCAATTCCAGTATAATTAACATATGATGTTATATTAGTTTCAGGTGTACAATATAATGATACAGCAATTCTATGTATGACTCAGTGCTCATCATGATAAGTGTACTCTTAATCCCTTTCACCTATTTCACCCATTCCCTCCCCCACCTCCCCTTTGGTAACCATCAGTTTGTTTTCTATAGTTAAGAGTCTGTTCCATGGTTTGTCTCTCTCTCTTTTTTCCTTTGTTTGTTTCTTTTTTTTTTTTTTTTTTTAAATTTTTTTTTAACGTTTATTTATTTTTGAGACAGAGAGAGACAGAGCATGAATGGGGGAGGGTCAGAGAGAGAGGGAGACACAGAATCGGAAGCAGGCTCCAGGCTCTGAGCTGTCAGCAGAGAGCCCGACGCGGGGCTCGAACTCACGGACCGTGAGATCATGACCTGAGCCGAAGTCAGACGCTTAACCGACCAAGCCACCCAGGCGCCCCCCTTTGTTTGTTTCTTAAATTCCCCCTAAGAATGAAATCATAGGACATTTGTCTTCCTCTGGCTTACTTATACCGCTTAGCATTAGACTCTCTAGCTCCATCCATGTTGTTGCAAATGGCAAGATTTCATTGTTCATGGTTAAATAATGTTTCATATTGTGTGTGTGTGTGTGTGTCACTATGGAATATTTACACACACACACACACACACACACACACACACACACACACACACCACCTCTTCTTTATCCATTCATCTATTGATGAACACTAGGGTTACTTCCATAATGTGGCTATTGTAGATAATACTGCTGTAAACATCGGCGTGCTTGTATCTTTTTGAATTAGTATTTTTATATTCTTTGGATAAATACCCGGTAGTGTTGGGACGCCTGGGTGGCTCAGTTGGTTGGGTGTCTGACTTCAGCTCAGATCATGATCTCACGGTTCATGACTTTGAGCCCCATGTTCAGCTCTGTGCTGACAGCTCAGAGCCTGGAGCCTGCCTCAGATCCTGTCTCCCTCTGTCTCTCTGCCCCTCCCCCATTCACACAATCTCTCACTCTCTCTCTCAAAAATAAATAAAGATTTTTAAAAAATTAAAAAAAGTACCCAGTAGTGTATAGTAGTTCTATTTTAATTTTTTGAGGAACCTCCATACTATTTTCCATGGTGGCTGCAGCAGTTTGCATTCATACCAACAATGCATGAAAGTTCCTTTTTCCCCACATCCTTGCTGATGCTTGTTGTTGTGTTTTTGGTTTTAGCCGTTTTGACAGGTGTGAGGTGATTTCTCATTGTAATTTTGATTTGCATTTCCCTGCTGGTAAGTGATATTGAGTATCTTTCCATATGCCTGTTGGCCATCTGTAAGTCTTCTTTGGAGAAATGTCTGTTTATGTCTTCTGCTTATTTTTAATTGGATTATTTGTGGGTTTTTTGTTTGTTTTTGTTTTTAGTGTTGGGATGTGTGGGTCTTTATGTGTTTTGGATACTAGGTCTTCATTGGATATGTCATTTACAAATATCTTCTCCCATTCAGTTGGTTGCCTTTTAGTTTTGTTAATGGTTTACTTGGCTGCACAGAGATTTTTATTTTGTTGTGGTCCCAATAGTTTATTTTTGCTTTTATTTCCCTTGCCTCAGGAGACGGATCTAGAAAAATGTTGCTACAGTCGATGTCAGCGAAATTACTGCCTGTGTTCTCTTCTAGGATTTTATGGTTTCAGGTCTCAAATTTAGGTCTTTGATCCATTTTGAGTTTATTTTTGGGTATGGCGGGAGAAAGTGGTCTGGTTTCACTCTTTTCCGTGTAGCTGTCCAGTTTTACCAACACGATTTGTTGAAGAGACTTTTTTCCCTATTGCATTTTCTTACCTTTTTTTGTTGAAGGTTAATTGATCATAGAATCACGGGGTGTTTCTGGGTTCTGTTCATGTGTGTGTCTCTTTTATGTGCCAGTACTATACTGTTTTGATAGCTACAGCTTTGTAGTTTATCTTGAAATTGTGATACTTTCAGCTTTGTTTTTCTTTTTCAACATTGTTTTGGCTATTTGGGTCTTTTGTGGTTCCAAACAAATTTTAGTGTTACTTGTTCTAGTTATGTGAAAAATGCTATTGATATTTTGATAGGGATTGCATGAAATGTGTAGATTGCTTTGGGTACTGTTACCATTTTAACAATATTTGTTCTCCTAATCCATGAGCATGGAATATCTTTCATTTGTGTGATCCTCAATTTCTTACATCATCAGTGTTTTATAGTTTTCAGAGTACAGGTCTTTTACCTCCTTGGTTAAGTTTATTCCTAGGTATTTTATTATTTTTGGTGCCATTGTAAATGGGGTTGTTTTCTTAATTTCTCTTTCTGTTGTTTTATTATTGGCGTATAGAAATGCAATGAATTTTTGTACATTGATTTTGTATCCTGGACCTTACTCAATCCATTTATCAGTTCTGATAGTATTTTGTTGTTGGTATTGTTAGGTTTTTCTGTATTTAGTATCATGCCAATTGCAAATAGTGAAAGTTTTACTTCTTTGTGATAATTCAGATGTCTTTTATTCTTTTTTTTTTTTTTTTTTTTTTTTTTGTCTTACTCTGTGGCTCGGAATTCCAGTACTATGTTGAATAAAAGTGGTGAGAGTGTCTTGTTCCTAGTCTTAGGAGAAAACCTTTAAGTTTTTCACCATTCAGTATGACATTAGCTGTGGGTTTTTCATATATGGCCTTTATTATGTTGAGGTATGTTTCTTCTAAACCTTTGTTGAGGGTATTGCCATTTTTGAAAATTATAGACCTTGGTTTACACTAGCATTTTCCTAATATAAATGAGGGTGTTTACTTTTTCATGCTTGTTGGCATTTGTGCATCCTCTTTTCTTCTCACTTTTTATTTTTAAATAATTTCAAATTCATAAGGAGTGGGGGAAAAAAGTACAGGGAAGTTTTATTTCTGTACCTAGTTTCTCTAGTTGATAACACTGTGTGTAACTATAGCACGTATCAAAGCCAGTAAATTGACACTGGTACAATTATAAGAACGTATTCATATTTCACCAGCTTTGCACTCTTTTGTGTATGTATATACATTTATTGCATGTGTAGATTCATGTAACCACCTCCACAATCAAGATAGAATTATTCTATTAATATAGGGCTTCCTCACATCACACATCCTTCTCCCCATCCTTCTCCCCACCACTAATCTGTTCTCCATGTCTGTTACTTTTCTCTTTTTGGAGCACCTATTCAAATATTTTTGTCTGTTTTTTTTTTTGTCTTTTCTTAATTTTTAAATGTTTTTATATGTAGTTATATGTATAACAAGTACCTTTTCCTACTCTGGGTTTATATTTTCTTATTGGTGTAATCTGATGAATAAAAGTTCTTGATTTTAATATTATCTTAGCTACCATGTTTTCTTTAGGTTTAGTGCCTATGACCTCTTGTTTCTCTTCCTTCAGATCATTAATATATTCTTGCAGAGGCATTATTATCTTGTCACAGGTATATGTACAGTCCACCTGGAATTGATTATTGATGTGAAGCAGAGGTCAAATTTCACTTTGTACCCACATGAATGTCTAATTGAGCCAGAACTCTATTGAGAAAACGTCTTCCTTTCACTCTGCAATCCTACCTTTGCACTGAATCAAGTGACCCATATGTGTTAAGAGTTTGTTTCTGGGCTTCTGAATCCATTGGTTAACTTGTCTATCCTTGCATCAGTTATATCCCATTGTGTTTACTGTTGGTTTATATTTCTCAACATTTGGAAGAGCAGATAGTTGAAACTTGTTCTTCATAATGTCTTGGATTTTCCTGGTATTTTGCTTTCCCATATATATTTTAGAAGCATCTTCTGATGCTATAAAAACAAAACCGGGAATTTTGTTTGGTAATGGACTGTGTCTACAAATTTTTTAGGCATGAATTGGTGTTTCTGCAGTATTAAATCTTACAGTCCATGAATATAGCATAGTGCTCTATTTATATTTTGATTTTTTGATGTTTTATTGCTTTATTATAAAGTTTTCAACCATCTTTTATGAGATCTACTCCAAGATATTTGATATTTTTAATGCCACTGTAAATAGTATCTTCTTAAAATTTCATCTTTTTGAATATTTGTTGCCATTATAAAGGAATATAAAGGGATGTTATGCATTGATTTTGTATCCAGGAAATTTGCAAACTCTATTAATTCTAGTAATTTAACTCTTGATGCTTTGATATTTTCTGTATACATCATCATAACATTTCCAAATAAAAGTTATATTTCTTCCTTTCCAGTGCTTTCACTGCATGCCTGTATCCCTCTCCTTCCCTTTTTCTTTCTCTCATACTTTCTTGTATCACTGCATGGTAGGACTTTAAGTACAATATTTACAATATTGTAGATAATTTACATTGGTAGTTATTTATGTGCTGTCCCTGAGCAGATGGAAAGTCTTTAATTTTTTACAAGTATGATGTTTACTATAGATATTTTGTGAATACACTTTATCAGATAAAGGAAGATTATAGAAATCCTTTTCTAGTCCTCCTTTGCCAAGGGTGTGTGTGTATGGTGTGTGTATGTGTGTGTGTGTGTGTGTTTGCGTGATGAATCAGTGTTTAATTTGTCAAATTATATTTCTGCACCAATAGAGATGGGCATATCATTTTTCTTCCTTATTTCATTAATCTGAATTATACGGATTCATTTTCAAACCTTAAACCAATCTTTATTCCTGGCATAGGACCAACTTGGAATTGGTGTATGATCCATCTTGTACATTGTTGGATTCAGTTCATGTTCCTTTAGGAATTTTGCTCCTGTGTCCATCGGTGAGATTGGCTTGTAATTTTCTGGATTTTAGCAAGCATCTTTTGTGTGCTTTACAAGTCATTTTATCTTCTTCCATCCAAAGTGCTTCTCTTGGGGGATTTGCTGTTTTAGATAATGATATTATCCTTCCTGTGCTAATAGGAATAATGCATCCTTACATCACACACCCACACTCATGTCTAATCAGGTACCATTTCCATCAACTGTACCTTTAAAATATCATATTACTTAGTTTTGTCATTCTTTCCATTTCATCAGCTCCTGCACTAGTTCAGGATGCTACTGTCTCTTTATTTGATTGTTGAAGCAGTATCTATAAGGTTTTTCTGTCACAGGTTTTGTTCCCTCCCATCTATCTTGCTTATTGCAGGTAAGATGAACTTTTAAAACCACAAATTCTATTATGCTTCATTTCTTCTTAAGAAATTTCAGTGACTCCTCATCGAATTACTCTGAGCTCATATGGGCCATGTGTTCTCTCATGTCCCAGCCTTGGCCCATGCTGTTTTCTTTGCTGGTAACATTCCCATTAGTACGTAAACTAGGTATACCTCTGCAGCACATCAGAGGACTTGAGGAAGGAACAAGACTTGGGGAAATAATGGCTAGACAGGAAACTGTATGGAAAGGTACAAAAGGCAGTCAGGAGCTGATTTTTCAGACAGTATCTATTTAGTTTATCATTTATTTTATGCTTGGCCTGGCATGTTTTGTGGGACCTGGCAGTGAGGTTCTTAAAAGGAATACATCATGCCGAACCCTGGTGCTCAGCTCTTGATAGTGTAGTTAATGAGTCATGTAAAAAGTGAACCTCTTAAGTAAATAACCAGGGTGATGGGGAATTGGTGAAGGTGTAGGGATGGTTAACCTGGCTAAGGTGCTACTTGAAGACTTGTCAGATACAAGGGGAAATTAAAAATGTTTTGTGTACATTGATGACTACAAGGATATAAATAACCACAAATATACAGAAGTATTTAGGAATGCAGAATTGATCTCCAAATTAGGAAGACTTATTTCAAGGCCAGAAATTTAAAGACTGCTTCCATATGGAAGGAGCTGCCTCCCAAGATAACTGTTTTCTCTTGTGTAATGTACTTAGGCAGTGGTTGGTCAATTATGTTAAGGGATTTTATACATTAGGACAGTGGTTTGAAGACTCAGGCCATATACAGACTAAATAAGAGTCTTTGGGGATGGGACATAAGAATCAGTAATTTTTGAAGCTTCCCTATGACTCCAAAATGGAGACAAGTTTGGGAAGCCCTACAGTAGTGGGAGGTCTCAATTCCTCAGTGGTTTCCTACATCAGGAGTGTTTCAAGGAAATGAATAAAAAAATGCACATTTCCGAGCACTCCTTTATAGCTTCTACATTAGTCGTGTTGGGTGGACCCAATAAATCTGTGTAATTAAGATTATTTCCAGATTATTTCATTTTCTAGCAGGGTTTGGAAACCACTGGCTTATATGACTTTTTAAAGGAGAAAATTGTGCATTCATAATTCAGCAAGGCACCTGAAAAACTAATTTATGGTATGCTTGTGGACAAAATATATAATATGAATTGAGACATCTATGTCTAGGACAAAGAATGGGTTTTGTGGGACATCTGGCTGGCTCAGTCGGTTGAGTGTCTGACTCTTGATTTCAGCCCAGGTCATGATCCCAGGGTCGTGGGATTGAGCTCCAAGTTGAACTCCCTGCTGAGTGTGGAGCCTGCTTAAGATTCTGTCTCTGTCTCTGTCTCTGCCTCTCTCTCTCTCTCTCTCTCTCTCTCTCTCTCTCTCTCTCTGTCTTCCTCTGCCCCCACTCACATGCTCTCTCTTGCTCTCTAAAATAAAAAACTTAAAAAATTAAAAAAAAGAATGGGTTTGGGTTCAAAGTTATCTGAATTCTAATTCTAGTCCTGTTGCTACTCACTAGACTTAAAAAATTTGCTTACCATCTCAGTCTCCTCATCTTAAAATAGAGTAATAATAACAACTTTATAAATTCATTTTGAAATTTAAGTTATTTATGAGAACTGTCAGTCTAACATCATGTCTAAGTATATTGGGCTCATTTTAAATTCTTTAGTTCTGTGAATACTGAAATTAATGAGTGGATCCATGGAGCATATACGCATGTTTGATGAGTGTATATGTATTCCCTATTGACTTTTAGCTTTGATGTGCTGTGAATCCCTAGTTTTAATATTCTGCTTTGAGTCAGGTTGGAATTGGTATTTTAAAGGCCAGAGGGGTAAAGAATAATGCCTTTCACCAGCTATTGCTTTTATGTGAAATATAATCCATGCCTACATTGTTTTTCTAAATTGCACATTTTAGGTAATTTTTCATTAATTATACTGCAAATGACGGGGGTGAGAATTAACTGTGTACTTTTTTTTTTTTTAATCACAGGTTAAGGGGAACTGTGTAATTATTTATTAAAATGGAAAACTGTGAAGAAAGAAAAAGATAGCAGTTGGAGTTAAAATTCCTGGATGAATATTTTGCTTTTTGAGACATCAACATTTAAAAACGATATGCTGATTTGGAAAGTCCTGGGAGTACATTGCAAAATTCATCTTTTCCATTCAATAAATGGACTTTTTAATCACTCCTTGGAGTTGAGGAAGTTCGGAGACAGTGTGTGATGGGAAATGTGGCATGCCGGTGTTTTCCTGGTGATTGCATCTTGGATTAGGTTGCTGCCTATTTGAAGAGATTCCATTTTGAAAAGCAAGAACCCACTGTGATGGATGTCTCTTCAGAGATGAGCAGACATGGGAAGAATCCAGTGAGTCACAAGCTAGAAGATCAGAAGAAGGTAATGCAATACATTTCTTTTTGCTTCGTCCTTTTTGTTTATGCTTAGCGAGAATTTTCTGAATTGCAAATGAATGTGGTTTAGGAGATAAAATAACATACTATGTCATGGAAATAAATCCCTCCATATAGCCATGTATAGCTTTGGGCCTGGATCTCATTACCAGTTGGTGGTTTTGTTTCTGAAATCTTCTGAATTCATCCATCCAATAGGTTGGCAAAGGATTCTGTGGTGTTCTCTCACTCTTGACTGTGTTCTAGTGACCTGCTGGCCTGACCTCGTGGAACAGTTTTCTGAGATCCAGGATTAGGTATGAGTCATGGGGCATTGCTAGAGTAATGGAGCAAGTTAGAGCACTCCTAAAAGAGAACACCTGCCTTGCTGCCAATAGAAGGTGTAGTTGGCATTTGAAATTCTCCGATTTCATGTCCTTGGGGCACATCAACTTAAGCCTTCTCATTTTTACAGCTGGCCTGGAAAGAGAGTCATGAGGAAGCTGTGAGCTTTGGTTTGACTCTTCATGTGTGATGTCAAAGGAACTAATGGAAAATATCAAAATAGTGCTGTGCTAATATTTATTTTTAAATGGGGTTAGAGAGGTTCTGAGTGAGAAGCTGGGAATTCAATGCTGAGGTTTGCACTTAAACCTCATTTTTCTACCTTCTTAGAAATTCTTACCTGCTAAACCGCTGTGCTATAGTGAGAATCATCCAGAGAGTACTTACTAGAAGGGTCAAAGATGGTACCAGGAGAGAAATCCAAGTCTTAATAAAATATATTGTCTTTTGTGGTGCTTTCATTGATTCCATTAGTATAGGAGAGGTGTGTGGGGACCCAGTGGCTAAGTCACGAAATCAAGGAATAATGAGATAATAGAAAGGATATTTTTAGTTACAACTGGATCTAAGGGCATGATTAAAGTTTGTGTTTACATCTGTCTTAGAAATTTGTTGACTAGTCCTTTTGTACTCCCAGGAGACAACTAGCTCTTTTGCAGTTTTGGAGGTAGGAAGTTTCGAAGAGGCCATGTAGACAATAGCTTGTTAATTTGTTGTGACGTTTTGACTAGTGCCACTAGAAGAGGGGCTACAGTGATTGCTGTGCATCAATCTGGGCAGAAATGGATGGATTATTTATGCCCAACTGGTTTATTCATTGGGTTTACCTGCAGTATAAGTAAGTCTTGGAAATATTAAGTAGCATAAAATCCAAGATGCCTAGAGTCAATTTCGACTTCAATGTGGATATAAATTTCTGCACAAATAAGTGTGTTACCAAGAATGTTGTTGGTGTTTCAAGTGGTCAGCATTTTTTTCTTCCGCTGATACTAAGGGTGTTATTCCAAATAGATGGCAAGATTAATTTCTATCTAAACCACGCTCTGAAATTTCTTAACTACGGAGGGGCTGTTTTATCATTTTTCTCTATCTATAATTTTTATTAATTTAAAAATTTTTTTCAATGTTTGCAGAGAGTGCAAGCGGGAGAGGGGCAGAGAAAGAGGGAGGCACAGCATACGCAGGCTCCAGGTGCTCTGAGCTATGGGCACAGAGCCCAACGCGGGGCTCAAACTCAGGAACTGTGAGATCATGACCTGAGCCGAAGTCGGACGCTCAGTTGACTGAGCCACCCAGGCGCCCCTCTATCTACATTTTTTTTTAATGTCCTTAACTATGATGGGTAATTTGCTTACTGTATTAGATTGGTTAAGAGGGAAGCAAGTAATAGGTAAGTGGTTAATAATACAGAAATCTGACTTTTGGAGGAAGTCCTGCTTTTCTGGCGGGAAAGAAAAGCACCCCTGCAGGTGCTATCATTTTCTTTCCTGAATAAGAGATTCTTTCTGCAAACACAGAAGGGATTGCAAACTGAAGAATGGAATGAATTCTTCAAGTAATTCTGAAAATTCCTTGTATGAAACTTTAAACAATGGTCTCTAATGAGGCTTAGTTTCCCAGGCCAGTTCACAAAGGACTGTTCAGCTCATAAATAATAGTAATAGAGTTTAGGCAAACTATGGAGAGCCATGGCTCTGTGGGAAAATTAAAAAGACCAGTGTGGTAGTGTGGGACAAGAGGATCCCCATTCAACTGTAGCCTTCTAGTCGGTAGGGAGATGGGAGGAGGCATGAACATTTTCAGTGAGCATTATCAAGACAGAAAATGGGATACTAATGATTTCCTGGGTGTCCGATTTGTGTGAGCATTCACATTGAGTCAGCTAGAAATTCAGATGTTGATCGATTAATTGATAAGGACTTAAGATTCAGATTGAAGTGTCAGCAGGAACCCCTAGTCTCAATGACAGGTTTTTGAGTTTGCATTGAGGAGAAAAATGAAACGTAACATCATAAATCTTCGCAGACTAAACTCTGGGCACAGCCCTGCCACCACACAATTGCCAACAGAGATTATAAAATCATTCATGCAATTACTTCGAGTGTTTGTAGTCCTTTGTGATGAATTAATTTAACAGGCACAGTGTTTCACAACAGTGAAATAAAATACATTTATTCCAACTCGTGACTTAATCCAGAGGTGAAGCATCTTTTTGATACTACTGAAAAAATGTGTTCTTCTCACAGTGTTTGTGGCCTGCGGTAGATATTTAAAGCAAGACACGTGGAACTGACTTCAATATAGGCTCTTATTTTGAATACTGCCCCGCTGATTTTTTTGTTCAGTTTACAAATAACTCGTTAGATTTGTGTTCTTTTTTTTCTTTATTTATTTTGGGGGAGGACAGAAAGGGGGAGAGAGAATCCCAAGCAGGCTCCATGCTGTGAGTGCAGAACCCAATGTGGGACTCGATCTCATGAACTGTGAGATCCTGAACTGAGCCGAAATCAAGAGTCAGACACTTAACCCACTGAGCTACCCAGGCACCCCACTGGCTTTTGTTCTTGATTTAAAATGTTTGAATTTGTACTTCGTGTGCTCTACTTCCAAATAGAAACCGTTAGGATACTGGGCACATGAGTTTGTATGTGTGCGACTCTGGTGAGTAGGGAATGTCAGGGAAGAGGTAATTTATGGAGTGCTTACTATACCAGGAGCATGCTTGGTCCTTTCCAGTTCATGAAGAAAGTGTCTTTCTATAAAGATGAAAGGTGGTTTTACCTTTTCCGTCTCTCCTTAAGAAATTTGGTCCTGTAAAATTAATGACAAGTTCCTCAAAAGTATATATACGATATATATGTATATACAATATACAAAAATATAAATAAAATAAAATAAAATATATACCATTATTCAAAATTAAAGCTTTCAAAATGTGTGTGACTCCTTAGGCTTCTTTAAAATAATGCCCCATCACCTGACTAAATCTGGAAGACATAGATAAAGTTAAAAGGTATCATATCTACAAGTCCTATCTGAAGAACTCTTCATTATGGATAAACCAGAGATGTGGATCTTATAGGAGCTGAGAATACTTCTAAGAATCTCAACTCAACCTGGATTAGTGTAGGGGTAGGTGGAATTCAATTCTCTTTTTGATTCCTGTGATTTTTATCAGTAGAGTGGTCAGTTAGCGTTGGCCCATTATCCTGCACTTGGCATTCTCTTTCTGGAATGTCCCAGATGGGAAAATGATCCTGGCATCTCAAAGCTCCTGAATGCCCATAATGAGGTGTTTTATTTTTGAAAACTTGACCTTTTGACCCATGTTTGCTCCTTGTGCCAGTGAGTTCGGGATATTGCTTTCCACTAATTTTATTGCTTTGTGGGATTCTTTCTGCAGAAGCCCGTGGAACAGTGAAAGCCCAATAGGTACAAACGTCGCTTCTATTTAATTAATTGTGAACTTGAACTGAAAAGCAGAGCTCAGTAGGTTTGACTGTCACTCAACTGCAGCAGTTTGCAGTTCAGACAGCCCTGGGACACTGCTTTATTGGTCCATGAATAGTTTGTGTATTAAAACAAACATTTGTCATAGTCAACAGTTTGCTAGGTTGTGCTGAAAAGGGTAACAGGGACACACATTTTGAAATTATGGCAATGAAATGCAATAAATATTTAGTGACCTGTTGGAATAACTTTGTTTTTCTGTTCTCTGAAGCAGAAAGGGATGAAGAGTATTACTGAATATATGCAGAGATATTTACATTTATGGAAATGTCTAAGATTGATGTCCTATTATTTTACTGCCTAAAATCATATCTTTTACATATTAGTCAGCATTATTTTCACACTGCCTTGCGAAAAGCTCGAGATAAATTCTAACACATCATGTCTTCTTAAGAGATGGCAATTATTTCAAAAGTAACACAATCTGAGTGTAGTGAATGGGAGTCTGAGATGTGGAAAGTCATGTAAAATGAGAGAAATGATTGTATTAATTAATAGAAAAGGGGATGCTGATATGGACAAAGCTTGCTATTTGAAGGGCAACTCCAGTGATGTTGTGGACCTAAAATCAAGTTTAGATAGGGGTTAGAAAAAGCATCATCTGCAAGTGCCATTGAGGGCTTCATCAGTGTCTCTCCCCATAGACTAGTTTTGTTTTTCAGTTGACATCAAACAGAAGAGTGTGGTCCAGGTTCATAACTGCAGACAACTATGTTAGGCTACTCCAATAATTTTACTGAAAACCTTGCTCACAATGATTACCAGTGCTTTATAGAGCAAAAATAATTTATCAGTTTAAATCTAGCCTAATTTTTCATTTACTATTTTTCTTTTAGTGTGCTGATTGTGATTATCCTCACAGGTGTTGAGAACTACTTGAAATTGTTGATGTTGGAAGCTGATTAAAAACCTGTGTTCTTAAGAGAAAATATGAAGATAAGTCACTAGAGAAGGCTTAGAATAGATCTAGGCTTTTCATTCATTCTTTGATCTTCTTGAAGGATGGACTCATTACATGGTGCTTTATTTTCACAAATCTGCCTGACTTCTTTTTTGTTAGTATGTCTGAGATACGTTAAAAGGTCCATAAGCGAGCACGAGGTTTCTGAAACAAAGTCACATCATTTATTAATCATCCAATGTGAAGCATGACTTGCTAATATGAATCGATTATCTGTGGGTTTCAACAAAATTGATGAGTCATCTGGTTGCTGATTAGCCAAATTTTTAATTTTTGAAATTCATTGAGCAGGTATTCGGCAATGATCTTATATAAATCTGGAATCCATGTGGAGACACAAATATGAAGGCCACGTTCACAAAGAAACTGGTACTGGAATTGTGGCATTCTGTGATACTGCCCCTAATTTCTGCCCCTGTTGTGTGTCTTTTTTTTTTTTTTTTTTTTTTGCAACAGAGAGAGACAGAGCATGAGCAGGGGAGGGGCAGAGAGAGAGGGAAACACAGAATCGGAAGCAGGCTCCAGGCTCTGAGCTGTCAGCACAGAGCCCGATGCGGGGCTCGAACCCACAGACTGAGAGATCATGACCTGAGCTGAAGTCGGACGCTTAACCGACTGAGCCACCCAGGCGCCCCCCTGTTGTGGGTCTTAAAAAAGCTGCTGCAAACAGCTGTCTCCTAGCCACTTTACCTGGAGTTCTCTAAGAATGAATTAGATAAGGTGGGCTCTTTTTCTGCTGAGCAGTGATTCTAGAAACTTCTCTCTCAGATGTGAACTTGGATAAAACTTCTTTTAAAGCTCCTTCTATCATATCATAGGTGGTCCTCAAATAGACCTCTCCTGAAAGTTTATATGGCCACTTGCCTTTTTGGTCCTGACCACATACGTTTTCAGTGTAAACAGTATTTGTGCTAACAGGAAGAATTGGTAATAGATAAAAGTGAATATTGTATACCATGCTTAATGGTTCTGCTCCTTGGTTCTAAACTAGACCATGTTCTGTTTCCTGATTGGTGAATTTTAGATGTCAACAGGTGTAATGACTGCATTACATAATGCATAATGCATAATGAATGACTGCATTCATAAGAATAAACAGATACAACAGGCCCAAGATGGATGGATGATACTTGAGTGGTGTGATACACATTTTGAGCATTTTGAAGGCAAAATTACATGTTGTTGTTTGGTTATTACTTGTCCTTAATTATGTTCTCAATGATAATAATGATTACTAAGATATAAAGTTTAGTAAGTTTTAATTCCTGTTTATTCTTAAATACTTTTTTCTGTTTTGGTATTAACATGTGAATTCTGGCTTTTATCATTCCATAAAGGAATGACTGAAACTAATTTTTTCATCTAAAATATATTGGAAAAATGTGACCACATGCAATACAAAAAACTTGGAATATATCAATAGACTGACTTGCTCTTACCTTTCAATACATATATTATTATATTTTTATGTGTTTATATCTAGTGTGTGTATACATACACATACAACTTTTTAAAGCAGATATTATAATATTGTGTGACCTGTTTTGAATGGCCAATCATATCATTGTCAGTTTCTCTTTAAGATTATGTTCCTAAAAGGATTGAGACTTTCCTCCATTTGACCATATGAATAAATACTTTTGAACATAGCACAGTCATTTTATTTTTTAATTTAATTTTATTTTTTTAAAGTTTTTAATGTTCATTTTTTTAAATTTTTTTTAACATTTATTTATTTATTTAAAAAAATTTTTTTAACGTTTTTTAAATTTATTTTTGAGACAGGGAGAGACAGAGCATGAACAGGGGAGGGTCAGAGAGAGGGAGACACAGAATATGAAACAGGTTCCAGGCTCTGTGCTGTCAGCACAGAGCCTGATGTGGGGCTCGAACTCACGGACCGCGAGATCATGACCTGAGCTGAAGTCAGACGCTTAACCGACTGAGCCACTCAGGCACCCCACATTTGTTCATTTTTGAGAGACAGAGACAGAGCGTGAGTGGGGGAGGGACAGAGAGAGGGGGAGGCACAGAATCTGAAGCAGGCTCCAGGCTCTGAGCTGTCAGCACAGAGCCCGACGCGGAGCTCGAACTCATGAAGTGTGAGATCATGTCCTGAGTTGAAGTCTGACTCTTAACAGACTGAGCCCCCCAAGCACCTCATAGCACAGTCATTGTAAACCAATAGTTCACCTGTGTCCACTTGCCTCCTTCGAGGTTCCAGGTAATTATAAAAGGGTAGACTGAGAATTCTACAAAGCTTACCCTGGGGTAGCCACATGGACAACAAACCTATAAATGCACATAAAAATACCATTAAAAAGTGCTGAACATCAAAATCGGGGGCGGGGGGGGGACTTGCTCATTTCCACGAGTCAAAGATTTGAGATTAATCATGAAATCAGAGTACACGTTGGCACCAGAATGGAGTGGGAAGCAAGAACATGTGTAAGCAGAGAAGAGTCAGAGTGGGATGCCATGAGCTGGGAGTGGGATGATACGGGGAGTGCAATGACTTGTCTCGTTTGTGTCTTGTACAGCAGGCTCCTTGCTGGTGAGCAGAGCCATCTGATTTAATAACACGAGGACAGGGTGGCAGCATTTTTTGTTTTTTTCCTACATGGGGACTGACCAGATGTCTCCCAGACATGATATTCAGTGAATACACAAATGCCTGGGATAAGAGTTACATGAAGCAAAGCAGATTTAATGATATGTTCTAAAAGCACCGGACATAAGAAATTCTGTCAGTTTTATATGCAAAGTTGGGCAATTTTTATGAGAAATAAGCAGAAAATCATCAAGTCTTCGAAGTATGTTCTGAGGAACAGTAACAGTATTCTAATCAGAAATGTATAAGAAATGCGGAGTCTCAGGCCCCACACCAGAACTACTGAATCAGAATGTGCATTTGAACAAGATATCCAGGTGGTTTATTAATGCACAGCAGTATTGGAGAAGCACTGCCCTAGAGATCATGCCTGAGAGCTTCTCAGTGGGACTAAGCTTTTTTTTTTTTAAATATATTGTATTTATTTATTTTTAATTTACATCCAAGTTAGTGAGCATATAGTGAAACAATAATTTCAAGAGTAAATTCCTTAGTACCCCTTACCTATTTAGCCCATCCCCTCTGCCCTCCCATAACCCTCTGTTTGTTCTCCAGATTTATGAGTCTCTTCTGTTTTGTCCCCCTCCCTGGTTTTGTGTTCTTTTTGCTTCCCTTATGTTCATCTGTTTTGTATCTTAAAGTCCTCATATGAGTGAAGTCACATGATATTTGTCTTTCTCTGACTAATTTCGCTTAGCATAATACCCTCTAGTTCCATCCACGTAGTTGCAAATGGCAAGATTTCTTTTTTCTTTTCTTTTTTTTTTTTTTTTTTGGCATTTCATTTTTCTTTCTTTTTTTTTAATATATGAAATTTATTGTCAAGTTGGTTTCCATACAACACCCAGTGCTCATCCCAAAAGATGCCCTCTTCAATACCCATCACCACCCTCCCCTCCCTCCCACCCCCCATCAGCCCTCAGTTTGTTCTCAGTTTTTAAGAGTCTCTTATGCTTTGGCTCTCTCCCACTCTAACCTCTCTCTTTTTTTTCCTTCCCCTCCCCCATGGGTTCCTGTTAAGTTTCTCAGGATCCACATAAGGGTGAAAACATATGGTATCTGTCTTTCTCTGTATGGCTTATTTCACTTAGCATAACACTCTCCAGTTCCATCCACGTTGCTACAAAGGACCGGATTTCATTCTTTCTCATTGCCACGTAGTACTCCTTTGTGTATATAAACCACAGTTTCTTTATCCATTCATCAGTTGATGGACATTTAGGCTCTTTCCATAATTTGGCTATTGTTGAAGGTGCTGCTATAAACATTCGGGTACAAGTGCCCCTGTGCATCAGTACTCCTGTATCCCTTGGGTAAATTCCTAGCAGTTCTGCTGGGTCATAGGGTAGGTCTATTTTTAATTTTTTGAGGAACCTCCACACTGTTTTCCAGAGTGGCTGCACGAGTTTACATTCCCACCAACAGTGCAAGAGGGTTCCCGTTTCTCCACATCCTCTCCAGCATCTATAGTCTCCTGATTTGTTCATTTTGGCCACTCTGACTGGCGTGAGGTGATATCTGAGTGTGGTTTTGATTTGTATTTTCCTGATGAGGAGCAGCATTGAGCATCTTTTCATGTGCCTGTTGGCCATCTGGATGTCTTCTTTAGAGAAGTGTCTATTCATGTTTTCTGCCCATTTCTTCACTGGATTATTTGATTAAGCTTTAGTTACCCACTCTTGGAGTAAGATGCCCTTTATTTTCTGTGTTCTGATTCCTATCTCCCTTCCCGACTTCTCTCCCAGTATTTCCTGGCATCATCAGCTAAGTTAACTACTTGCACTTGAATCATTCTTTCAGGTTCTACTCTGGCAGAAGCCTAAACTAAGACATTCTGTATCTGAGGTTCTGGACCAATACGGTGTATTTGTTTCCATCAGCTAGTGTTGGACTCTAAGTTAACACAGTTATTTGGAATTTAAATTTTTCAGGAATTCTTCTATCTCGTTTATTTATTCCTATTTTATTTTTGGATATCCTAAGTGCACACCCAGATAATGGTGGTGTGCTGGCCCTCACTTGTACAATATGGCTGGCCCTGACTTATAAACACTCAATTAAGAGATGACCCACTCACAGGACAGCTGCTGCCACCTCCCACTGCCACCCCATTGTCAACAGCCTCTACAGCACAAATTGTCCTAAGAAGTTGTTGAAGGAGCTGTGAGCTCCTTTCCCCATCTCTTGCCTTCTTCAACCTATTCACTAAAAACCAAAACACAATTATGAGACATTTACTGAATCTATTGTTTGGCATGGGTTTTTATATGAAATCTTCCTATTCACTCCTCTTTTCCTTTAGGGTTCCTTGCTGGGGAAACTAAATATACACAAAACAATGTCTAAGTGGGAACAAAGAACTAGCTTTATGAAAAGAGCATGCATGTAAATGCTCCCAAACTCTCCTAAAAGTAGATCTTCTCTTAGATGCTATGGTGCTTCAGTTCCAGAAGCCAAATGTGGGTTTCCTACTACCCTCAAAACTTGGATCACTGCTCCAGTGAACTGACCTGAAAATACTAACTATGTTAGTTGTGTGGATGAAGATGGACAGAGAACCTACCCAAAGAGGAGGACCGTGTGGGGGGAGTTTATCACAGATGAGCAATACAGTGGAAAAAAAAGAAGTGATGATGCCCATGATCTTACCTTTAGTAGAAAGAAACACTGCCCAATAATAAAACTTGGCCCAATATTTCACTCATGACCTCACCCATCAGGCTAGCAACGTCTTTGGGAGGATCTAGTAAAAAGTAGTGTAATAAACAGTGAAAAGCAAAGGATCTAGAATAAGATGCTTGAATTTTATTTCTGGCACTTACTGAAATTACTCAACTCTGTCCTCTCCTAGTTGTCTCATTTGTGTTATTTTATAAAATGAGAATATTTAAAACAATTATATATAAAGCATTTGGAGCAATGCCTTGTACCTACAAAACACTCAATAATTGGTAGCTTTTGGGGTGAACTAAAGAGTTGGGCATGGTTTATTTTCCTGTGTGCATAGGCTAGAATGTGAGTTAATGGGCACAAGTGTTCCTCCCTTCTCATCACTTGACTTCCTATGAGGTCCGGAAATGCTGGTCCTGAATGACTTCCTGGTTAGTTGTAATCACAGCAACTCATTTTAGACTTCTCTCTACCATCTGTGTTTAACAATTTAAGCACTCATAACATTAGGCTTCCCAAAATGTGAAGGGCTTCTTTATTAGGGAGTGGGAACAAACTCTCCCTCCCTGCTCCCTAAAACACCGAAGTGGAACCAACCAATCCTGGATTATGCACTAGAGCTTAAGATGGGTGGTAGGTCTGAGCATTGTTTCTTGACTTCTATTAAACTTGGTGTTAGTAGTTCATGTGAGTCCAAGGCTTAGTTTGCCTGTTTTTTGGAGAGAGTCTGAGGATAGTTGGTACCGAGGGAATTTCATCTGAAAGTATGGATATCAGGTTAACTACGTGTGACTAGAGTTCAACCCTAGAGCCAGTCAGAAAAGACGTCTGTGAGTTCAAAGGCTTTAATTTTCTTAGGATGACAAGTTTGATAAACCAAAATATTTTCTGGCCATGACGTATTGATAAATACAGAGTTATCCTTAGCTCATGGTACATTTTAAATAAAAAAGTATTTTCTAAATCCTAAATATTTAGGATGAGTTTTGTTTCTGTTTTCAAGAGGATATAAAGAACATTGAACATGAGGAAAATTCTCAGTTGATGCAGACTTTATTTCTTTCATTACCAATGTGAGATTGAGAGTGTAAAAATGTATATAAATTTTTTTTAACGTTTATTTATTTTTGAGACAGAGAGAGACAGAGCACGAACGGGGGAGGGTCAGAGAGAGGGAGACACAGAATCTGAAACAGGCTCCAGGCTCTGAGCTGTCAGCACAGAGCCCGACGCGGGGCTTGAACTCACTGACTGAGAGATCATGACCTGAGCTGAAGTTGGCCGCTTAACCGACTGAGCCACCCAGGCGCCCCGTAAAAATGTATATAATGAAGATATGTGATGAAGCAAACATGGTAAAATGTTAACCACACATACCAACTAGTGGTATGTATAAAGGTGTTTACTGTAAAATTGTTTAAACTTTTCTGTATATTTGAAGATACATATAAGACAACATGGGCAAATATATTAATAACTGATGTTTGCCATCAAGGTATTAACATTCTAGTAGCATATGTATAGTTTCTGTGCTTTACTTCCTTGAGCTTGATTATCCTACTCTGTGTAACTTGGGGATCAAGGGAGCTTAGAGGTTTTTAGAGGGAGACTAAGGACTGTTATTTTATTAGTCTTTCAGCTGCACTAGGTAGTTTTTCCAATTGGCCTGGGTCCTAAGCAGTATTTCTTACATGATATATATAGGAAATGCACTCACAATTTTCAACAACTGACTTAAAACTCATTTAGAGGATCCATCCCCATATGTATTGATTTTCCTTGACTTAAAACTAAGTTCGGTATATTCAATCATTTGTATGTTTCATAGACACGCACAGTTATTGTGCTTTAATTTGAATCTGGAGATGTCCATTCCAAGCATTAATACAGTAAAAATAAATACCTTTTTCTCATTTTTAGAATCATTCTTTATGACCAATTTTTCGTATTTCATGGAATAAATGCTTTTTTTAATTCTTTTTTTAAAATGTTTATTTATTTTTGAGAGAGAGCACGAACAGGGGAGGGGCAGAGAGAGAGAGAGAGAGAGAGAGAGAGAGAGAGAGAGAGAGAGAGAGAAGACACAGAATCCAAAGCAGGCTCCAGGCTCTGAGCTGTCAGCACAGAGCCCGATGCAGGGCTGGAACCTATGAACTGTGAGATCATGACCTGAGCCGAAGTCGGATCCTTAACTGACTGAGCCACGCAGGAGCCCCTGGAATAAATTATTCTCTGTAAATGTTTCTTGACACATATTACAGCAGAGCATGTACTTGTTAAAAATCCATTAAAAATGTTCAATGTTATATTGCTTGTTTAGAAGGAATTTCTTATGAGCATTTTTGCATAATGGTAAAGTGGTTCCTTAGTGCCCAATGGATATACTTCTACAGTGTACGTAGAAGGTTCTACATATTGCTTGCTATCTTCCAGGTTTTGATAACTCATCAGGTTTTGAGAAGTCATTGTTTCAGAGACAGAGATGGAGGTTAGTGGATTCAGGTTAGTAACGTTGCTCTTTGTTTTACTATATATTGCATTGTAGCATAATATTTTGTTTGATGGTGGAAATTATCAAAGAATCAACCACAGATTTAAGAGATATTTTGCGATCTTCAGTGTTTATTTGTGTATTTATGGAGTGCCTACTAGTTCTCTGTGGTAGGCAACAGTAATACAATTTACTTGGTTAACTGCATTACTAATGAATGGATGTATCCATGTGTATCTATCACCTCCTCTTTGGATAAAAAAGTGGGTTAGGCTCCTAACTAATATCTGAATAGCAAGCAATCTGTAGTTTGCAAAGAACTTTTACTTGTGTTTCTGTCCACCCTCGCAACTCAGTGGAATTGTAGGTCCAGTAATTTTATGTTCATTTTAGCAATGAACTTGTCTCAGATGAGAGAACTCAGCGGTTGCATCTTTTTATTTTGCTCAGTGATTTATTTTTATTTTATTTTTTAAAGATTTTTGAAATGTTTATTTTTGAGAGAGAGAGAGAAAGCCAGCACAAGCCGGGTAGAGGCTGGGGGTGGGGGGGCAGAGGATCAGAATCAGGCTCTGTGCTGACAGCAGAGAGCCTAATGTGGGATTTGAACTCATGAACTGTGAGATCATACCCTGAGCTGGAGTCGGACGCTTAACTGACTGAGCCACCCAGGTGCCTCAAAAACATGTAACTTATTAATAGGTTGTTAAAAATCTGTTTGAAAAATATAAATCTATGAAGACTTTTTGTTTTCATGTTAAATTTTATTCTAGGTGGGTGTGAGTATGATACACTTTCTTTAAGCAGATGTTTTTCGAGAGCTACTCCCAAATGACTTTGAAAAGATGTGAAAAATGAGGGTCCAGATTTGGGAACTGCAGTTAACCTGGTTTAGTCACGTTAGACTTGTCACGTTTGGGAAGTTGCACTCAAGGTTCTCCATCTATCTTATTAAAGGTGACTGATTTCATTAAGTCACATTAGGAAGCTTCATTTAATTGTTAGGAAAATATGTTGTAAGGGACACAGGTCATATTTAAATTTGATAGACTACATGGAGAAAAATTATTGCCAGTCTACACAGGTGGGGCCACACTCCCTCTCAGCTTCTCAGTTTTGCCAGCCCATCAGCCACCAGCTAACCCACAAAGCTTGGCTACCTGGTCCCCTGGCTGTGCCAATGACACATGTGAGTACACGCAGGTATGTAAGCCACCGAGCTCTCCTGTAGTGAGGCAGGATGTTCTGTTGGACCACATTCACATTCAGAATCTGCTTACCAGGGTGGAAATGAATGGGAAGTGGGGTCTGTCCCAGACATACGCCTGCTAGCCATTGTAAGCCATATCTACATCATTTTTGAGAGAATATTAAAAAAAAAAAGTTTGTCTACCCATCTTTGGATCTAATTTATAGTGTGTTTGATTTATCTGATGCAAAATGAAGATGAGGATAGTGTTTTATACAAATGGCCCTTCTGACTTTCTACTTTGATAAATATCTTTCAACAGCTACAGTTATGACATTTTCCTAATGTTGTTGTTTTCACACATGCTAATGGCTCTAAGGTATTAATCCAAATGGGCACGTTTAGTTCTGAGGCAAGAATGTGACTGAAACCACATGAATTCACCTGAATACTTTCCACTTTTTGCTGCTGATAGTTAACTTTATACTTTATAGTTTTTATTAAAATTAGGTGTTTCCTCTGAAACTCTTACTGGCTGCTTGATTAAACAATATTGTTAGGTGCAATGTAGTAGTTTTACTTCATGCTGTCTCGGTAAGAAGGGCTTGTATCTTTTAACAGTTGCTGGTCTTGGCAAATTGTAATGCTTGCACATAACAGATAAACAACACCTTGTATGTGCTTGTTATTCTCTAATTAACACTGGGAAAGGATTTAGGGTTAAACTTGAAAAACAACATAATGTCTTAATCTGCTTTGCTTTGTAAAATATTTTCATAGAATCATGAACCGATGCAGTGATTTCCACATTGCTTTGGGGGGAAAAGTACAAAATAACGTTAAATAAAAATGTGCCTTTATGTTTCTGTAATACTTACCATTTTAGAAATGTCTTTCATATCCTTATCAGGTGCTAAATTCGTGTTCCAGCTAAATATACGATACTAAGAATATCCATGGGTATAGCCATGATTTTCTTTTTAACACATCTAGATTAATCACTTACCTTCCTAATAACCCTCCAGTGACCTTCTGGTGCATTTTGAGTACAGTCTGAACTCCTTAACGTGGCCCATAGGGCGCTGCATAATATTTCCATTTTTCCCCCAAAGTCATCCTCTGCCACCTTTTCTCTCCCTCATTCTGTCCAAGGTGTGTTGGTGATCTGTCAGTAAGTTCTTTGAACAGTCAAGGGTTTTCTCACTCTCAGGCCTTGGCATTGACAGCTCTTTCTGCCTAAAGTACTCATTGCTCTATTTTTTGCATGAATGACTTCTCATCATTCAGGCATAGGGTATTAATGTAATTTCCTCCAGAAAGTGCTTTCCCATCCACTCCATCACTGTGTTCTGTTGATTTTCTTTCTAGTAATCCTTTCAATATTTCCTTCTTACCCACTTAATGGCTTGCTTGTTTATAATCTGCCTCTATTAGGTTAGGGACGCTGTCTGTCTTGGTCAACATTGTGTGGGAAACCTTGCATGTGATACAAACTCAAGAACTGTTGCTGTGGAACAAAGAAGAAAAATCTATATGAGTACTTACCAAATTGGGGTGCAATTTTTGATAAAAAGCTAAAGAAGAAAGATATAAATCCCTGTATTGCTCTCAGGCTAGTATATTGTTAAATGAGAAAATAGGAAAACTTTAACTCATGACAAGGGCTTTTGGGTTAGAGTAAATGCTTCTGAGTATTATTTGCCTAAACACCCTTGTATCTTTATTTCTCTGAAGGAAGAGTGGAATTGTCAAAGCATGACTCTCTGTGCAGTTCCTTTATTTTCTACTAACTCTCTGAAGCCTTCTAGCTCTTGAAGATGAAAGAAATGATAGGTTTAAAAGTTGAACAACTTTCATTCCAAATCATCTAGCTATTTGTTTATGAGTTAATCCACGATATTTTGTAAGCAAAAGAGATGGCATCTTTAGGATTTAAAATTGCTGAAAACTGGTAATACAGGTACTTATGTGATATTTGGACAATCTCCAAGCAGTATCAAAAATTAAGGCTAACATTAGTTAATATTTAAGGTTTGATTGTTTTTACTCACAAACATAGGGCAAAAGGATAGTCAAATTTTATTTAAGTTTTGAAATGATTATAAATGCCCTTATCTATCATATTATCACAGACACTAGTTATCAACTTCTGAGTAGTATTCGAGAATTCTGATGGCACAGTTGAAAGTGGAGGAGGGTAGGGGCACTCCTCCTTACCCACCCAAGTAGAGATAAACCCCAGTCTCATCAGTCTATGGCTTTGTGTTTTACTGCCAGATGGTGCTGACAGGTGTTTCTTCATTGCCTAACTGGTAATGCCTGCCTCTTGGTGGTTCAGGATGTTTTTTGACAGAATATGATCCTGCTTCCTAGGGCTAAGCGGGACTGTGCTTTTGCTACTGTAGCTGTAGTATTCGACGTTCCTCCTTTTCAGGTCACATTCAAACTCACCTCCCAGGTGTCAGCCAACACCGGGACCCTGCATCAGATCTGTTTCTAGGGTCTTTCCTCTCTAGGCAGTTACCGGTAGACATCAGCTACCATTTTCCTTTCCTACCAACAAACACAATTTGCTTGATTATGCACTCTTTAGCTGGGTAGTTAGGTTCTAGTAGAACTTCCTTGGACCCTAGATGGAGTCGATTTCAATGACTCCAAGGTAATTTCCAGCAGTTCACTTGCTAAGGGAGAGAAAACACAAATATGAAAAACTAAATTAAAATACTCTTTAATTAGCCATGCTACTATATAAAGTACACAAGTTAATAGGTTTGTTGATTTACTTACCTCTGTAGTATTAAGCATGTCCATTCTCAAAACTTCCTGTAATATTATAATTTATATTGGCCACCAGCTCCTTGTACATGAAGTCTATTCTGTAAATTCTTATAATATCATCTGGCCAAAAGTATTAATATCTCTCCTTGAAGAAGGATTTTATTTTCGGCAGTTAGGAGAGCACTTTCCTGGATAAGAAAATATAATTATCCCTTTTTATGCTTGTTTTATATGGTTAGTTTCTTTCCAGTATTCAAAAAGACTGGGAGTCCATTAGTGCACAGTTTTGTTTTGTTTTGTTTTGTTTTTTTTTTTTCAGAGATAATGGGCTTTTCATACTCTTGTTTACAAACATAATTAAAAATAGGCTTTTGTGGAGAGGAACTTAATTCTAATAGAATGTTGATTAACTGAAGTGTTTAGTTTTTTCTAAAAGTCTTAGAGAGCACCTGATATAAATTTAGGATTATTCTAAGAGAAAGTAAGTTAGAGCAGCTACTACAAAATAGAAACTAGAGCTTAAAAATTATTTGAATGCTCTGTCTGTGCTTGCTGGTGCAGTATCCACTAACCATTGTAACTATTACAATTTAAATTAATAAAAATTAAATAAAGAATTCAGTTCTTCAGTTGCACTAGCCATATTTCAAGTGCTCAGTCATTGCTTGTGACTAGTGGCTACCCTACTACAAAGTATATTTACATAATTACAGAAAGTTCTGTTGAATATTTCTACTGAAATATTGTCCTGGTTAGAATGTAACATAGAATAAGAAGTTAGGGGAATCCAAGAGTTAGACTTCTTGTCAGAGGAACAAGAGCAGTAATGGAGGCATTTTTTCTTCTTTTTAGTGCATAAAATTGGAATGGGAAGCCACTGTTGTTCCACGATAAAGGAACAATGATAAAGGGGTCAATAACCTTTTTGCTTGCCATAAATTTAGTAGACTAAAGTGTTTGCAAAAATCTTAAAAGTCAGACCAATTACCAAGTTTATCTTTGAACTGTTTATCTTGTTTATTTTTGCTTAGATGGATTGCTTCAAAGCACCTTACCTTAAGAAGCAATATACATTGAGCAATGAGTGGGATAATCAGTTTTGTATTCTACATACAGAAAAAATGTGAATTATCACAAGTTAGTATCCATAATAAATTATTTGACAGTAAACTTTCAGTACTGAACCAACATGAAGACTTTCCAAAAATGCTTTCCATGACCCCGGGGGGGAATTGAATATGGTTTCAAATCTTAGGACATGATAAGGTTGTCAGGCAACAAATTAGCATCCAGGCAAAAGTACTGAGGTCAAAAAGAATCTTAAAGTACTTGCAAAAATACATGCATAGTAGTCTTTATCATTTTAGCAAATGATTTAACATCACGATTGTGTCCATTTATATTGTAGTTCAATCGGCCATATATATTTTATTGTGTTCTTGCCAAAAGATAAGATCAACAGAGCCATATGTTTCCTAAGCTCCTCTTGGACAGAAATTTTACTAAAACCGGACCAAGTAAAATATTACCTAGTCAGCAAAGGTCATCATTAGTTAAATTTGTGTTTCAGGAAGTGCTGTTCCAAAATAGGTATTATCAATAAAATAAAAATTATGATTTAACACAGCATTGTTTTCTGTTTGATGAGAAAAACAAAATTAAGTAACTTTGATACTTAAAATTTTTTTTCCAAATTTTATAAATTAAAAAAAATTAATGTTTATTTATTTATTTTTTAATTTTTTTTAACGTTTATTTACTTTTGAGACAGAGAGAGACAGAGCATGAATGGGGGGAGGGTCAGAGAGAGAGGGAGACACAGAATCAGAAGCAGGCTCCAGGTTCTGAGCTGTCAGCACAGAGCCCGACGTGGGGCTCGAACTCACGGACCACGAGATCACGACCTGAGCCGAAGTTGGACGCTTAACCGACTGAGCCACCCAGGTGCCCCTAATGTTTATTTATTTTTGAGAGAGAGAGAGAGAGAGAGAGAGAGCGAGCGAGCAAGCGTGAGCAAGCAGGGGAGGGTCAGAGAGAGAGAGAGGGAGGCGTAGAATCCAAAGCCGGCTCCAGGCTCTGAGCTATCAGCACAGAGCCCGACGCTGGACTGGAAGTGATAAATCGTGAGATCATGAGTGAGCCGAAGTCGGACGCTTAACCAACTAAGCCACCCAGGTGCGCCCCTCCAAATTTTAAATCTCTCCTCATCTTCTCAATGTCCGGAGAGCCAACTATAACAAATTCCAAATTTTAAATCCCTTTTGGAATGGAGTGTAGTTGGCTCTCTGGACACTAAGCAGAAGAGATGGGAATTGGGCTACAAGTTAGAATTGCATACGACAAAGTAAAGCTTAGAGGTGATTGGTAGGAGCAAGCTAAAGACACTGTCCATGTGGGGGATACTCCAGCGCTTTAAGGTAAACAGCCCAGCATCCAGGAATCTGAGTGTCTCAAGGTGGTGTAGGAGCATCAAGCCCCATCAAAATCAAGTAGCCCAGGTTACCACGAGGCTGGAGATAAAATATCTAAAAACTGAAAGAAAGATTGCTTTAGGAAGAAACTTTTTATAATTTTTCCCCTGTAGAAAGGTCTAAGTGGCATGAAATAGTAGGAAAAACATCAGCCTTGACAAGAGGCAGATAATAGTTCAAATCCTGGCTCTCTCATTTAGCAGATCTGTGAATTTAGTTCAGCGACTTAACCGTAGTGAGATTCACCTTTCTTCATCTGTAAAAATGGGTTTGTAATGTTAGTTCCCCTTTCCAGAACATAGTCTGCTTAGAGACTACTAGTCAGCAAGCATCATCTTCAATAAGGAAAATGTGGATGCTCTTTTTAAATCACTTTTATTATCTTTATTGTATAGATGACAAAAGTGACATTAGGAGTTCCAACAAATACATTGAATATCCTCATAGAAAAAAGAAATCTGCAAAAGTATACTCTCTTAAAATTTGCAAATAATATTTCTCCATGCTTGGATCAACAGAATATTTGAGTGTGTGTGGTATGGGGGTGTTTACTGTATTGTCCAGAAAGTACATTTTACAGATATCATACATACTGCACAGACACATACGCATACATACACTCTGTAGTTGTCCAGTTGGGAATATCCGAAAATGATAGGTAAATTTATAATCAGAGAAATATCGTATGTTACAAAACTCTGCTCCCTTAAGATATAAAAGTATTAACTTATATGGGGGTCGTAGTTCAAACGAAAATGAAAATTATACTCTTCTTGAAGTCATGTGCCAGTGTTCTCATGGTGAGAACTTAATTTTGTTCCTATTTTTTGGACTCTTGTGACTCTTAGTTGAATAGTGTGTAGGGTGTTGAGGGATTGCTGCTGCTGAAGTCCCATAATTATGGAAGAGGATAATTGTCCACAGGTCACTGAGAAGAGCCACAAAACCCTGTCCCTGACAAAGAGGTCAGTGGACTTTGGAGAATAGAGTTTTGACATAGTTGATGAGTTTGAAGTTTACCATCAACACATATAAAGTCCTTTGCTGAAGCCTTACCCAGTTTATTTTTTTTACACAGAAACTGTATGAAGAACCACAATAGAGGACATCTTAAACTGACCCTGAATTTAGTCATCTACTACGTATGTTTTACAAAGAATAGAGGTTAAGGCACAGGCTTTGGAGTCTGACAGCTGAGCGTGAACACCGGTTATGCTCTTTCCTAGCTGCTTCAACCTGATCAGGTGGCTTAATCTCTTCATGCTTCCTCGTCCTCATCTACAAAATAGGGACAGTAATAGCCTTTCCTCAAATGGTTGCTGAGGACATTCAGAAAGATAATTCACATAAACTTGGAAAAAGACTAAGCATTTAGTAAAGATTAGATTTATTGGCTACTATAATTCCTGAGTGATACAAGATTAAAACAAACTTAAAGCTCTATGGAGAAGAAAACATTAACTATAGGGCAGTTATTGGAATTACCAGAAGAGGTTGTGTACCCAAATCTGCATCTGGCATTTTAGGTCAACTGATGGCAGGACCTGCAAAACTGGAGGACAGGACCATGGATGGTTCGACAGTGATAGGGTAAGCTCCTGGCCTTCCTTTTGCTTGGGACCTCCATGATTAAGATGAGAAGACCCAACAATAGATTCCTCAGCAGGAGGAATGAAGTTAAGACCTCACACTTGTGGTTTTAATTATTCACATCAGTGTGCTCATTTATGGAGATTGATCATCAAGGTTTTATATATAGAAGCTTAGATGGAATTTGTGAATAGACAGATTTTGCAGTGATTAACAACCTGTTGTAGAGTCCTACAGATCTGGATGTGAGTGTCAAGATTACTGCATCTTGTCCATGTGGTCGCAGCTCCTTTAGCCTCAGTTTATTCATCTGGAAGAGGGGGGCTTAGTAATATCCACCTCGTTAGGTGGTTGTGATAATAAGGGTGACAGGCCATGTAAGTCCCGTTGTATGATGCTCGCTGCTCATTTAAATCACTGTCTTCTTAACAAAGTCCCTCAGTGAATTATTTTCTGTTTGAAACCTTATTTCTTAAAAGGAAAGTGGTTATTAATTTAGAAATCTGTTACTTTCATCCATCTCAAGCACTTTGGAAGATATTTGTCTATTTTATTAACTCTTGTGGACAATGGGATAAGTCTTATCCACCAGATTTCCTCTGTAGGTTTTTAGGATTATTTCCTGTGGGAAACTTTACAGCATGGGAAATACTTGTGATGTTCCTTCTTTAATTATTTTGTGCCAACTCCGAAGTTGAAGATATTCCAGGAAGATGTATAAAATATATAGTCAATAGTATTAAAGTCTACACGGATGGAAGAAGCTGATGCTTAGAGAATTACTAGCTTTTCGAAGCATCCAGTGTAGATAAATTGAGTGATCAGGAAGCCTTATACATAACAATTTGATTAGTCCTATCCAAATGTGTCAGTTGATTTCAAAACCATTTAAACATATAGCAAATTATTCTAGGTTTGCATATCTAAAACTGAGTGCACCAGGAGGAAATCCTATATAAAAATATATTATTTAAATATAAAATAAAAAATATATTTAAAAAAATATATATATGAGCTTGGATTTATGTGTGTGTGTTATATGTCTATTTTTATATGTATGTGTGTGTTTGTATGTATTGAAATGTATTCATATGCATATAAATACACCATCATACTTGATATTAATACTAATAAGAAAGTCTCCCCAATTTTTAGTAACATAAAAGGAATGTTACAAATTTCTGAGATGTTTTGTGAATTATGATATACATTTTTCATTCTGTGGAAGCATGTCTTCTGAAATAAGATTCAGTGGTAGATTGCTGTGTTGTTGTTAGAAAGTAGACATTCTGGGCCTCTTGTTGGGCAGGCTCTGCAGGTGCTTTGCATGGTGTCTGGCTCTAAAACCAGCTTTGGATCCTGCCTAGCTCATTGGGCTTTCCTCCCAGGTTTTCTGATCAGAAAACTGAAGGCCAGCTGCTGCCTGTCATTAGGAAGCTTAGTGAAAGTCAACATGGGACTGGAGGCTGGCTGGGGGCAGATGGGGCACTGTCCACACTCTGACTGAAGGTCACCCAGAGAAAGACTTTCTAATGCTGCCTAGGACTTGCTGCATAATGTGTCTGCTCTAAAGCAGCCCCAGAGAGGTAATAGATCGTTTTCAGAATGTTCTGTTTTTGTAGATAGATGTTATATCTGGAGAATTTTGAACAAGGTTTGGAGTGAGAGAGTGGTCACTCTTTGATCTCATGTAAATATTATTATAGCTGAATCAACAGATTCCTTTTGTGTTACTCTAAAATTTTAATTGAAGTATCTCCCTATCCTTTCCCTTTCTCACCATGCCCACCCAATGTCTTTTGTAATATAGCCTTAAGGGCTGATTTATTTTCTGACCTTCCTTAATGAAGATAATCAGATTTTGCCCTGGAGCCTAACAGTTGTTCTAGTCTTTGGTCTGATATCTTGATTGGTGCTAGGACATATGTTGTGCTTATTTACAAATGCTAAATTGCTACACTTTTCTAAATTCCTCTAAATATTTTGGCTGAGTGATTTCCTCTGGCAGTTGATTAGCCAGGTTGCCCATATACTGGGTATTGTGAATTTGTTCTCCTTTTATCAGACTATTTTATACAGTGTTATGTGTTGTGTAGCAAAGCCTATTGAATGAAAAGAAAATGCTGACATTTGAATGGAAAGCCCAGAGGGCTCGGGAAATGCCAGAGGAATTCTACAAATACCCTTTCTCAGTGGCCTACACAATTGGGATCTAATTCTTCCTGGGTAGCAGATGGAGGTGGTAAAAACTGAGCTTCTAAATGGCCTGAGTCTCTGAGTTAAAGGGCTTGGTGCAGTGCCATGCAAACAGCCCTGCTTTTTTCCAGCCTGCAAAGAGGATGGAAGCCAGCTTTCAGACAAGACTGGGCCTCTGAGAGAAAAGAGAAACCCAAATCGCCCTTGGGTGTCTAGAAATGATTATAGTTTTAAAAGTAATGGATCTGTTGAAAAGGAATGCCAGTGTTACACCAATGCTATTAACACTCATTACTCTGTGGAGTATGCATGTGTGTATATTTTTATCCCTTAGGTTTTAAACAGTAGAAAGCTGATTATATTTTATTCTAACACATTAACTTCTCTTTCTGAATCTGTCTCTCTCCCCCTTCCCCTTGCCTTCCCTTCCCTCTTTCCTAATCTCTTCCCCATCTCTCTTTTCCCCTCTCTTTCTCTCTCCCAAAAAGCCAAAAGGTATTTTTGTATGTGTGATTTTTTTTTTTTTGCGGGGAGGGAGTATTTGGGGCAGGAGGAATAGAAATTAGGCGTTTATAGCTTGTTTAAATTGTCTAATGTCTTAATGCTCTTTTCTCAATATTTTACCTTCTCTGTAACGACACATGATTCTTCTACCTTTGTAAGCTTGAGGACACAAAACTTACATATATACTGGCACAGCGTCTGTTGCATGTTTAGTTACTAATTTTTTAACAAATTTTACATAATTTTTATCTCTTCTCATTTTCAGCAGATGTCCTTAATGCCAATGACTAACAAATTCATAAAAGGAAAATCTTAGTAAGTCCCCTTGCTGTTGGAACAACTATAAAAAGATGCTAGTAAATTTTGTTTTTGAGAAGAGGAATTATGGGTATTGTCTCACACATTTACAATTGCAGACATTTTATTTAATCATTTCTATTGCTCACGGGGGAAGAGGGGGTGGGAGGGAGTAGCTGGTATACACTATTGAAAATATTGTCATGGAAAAGAGAACAGCCACACAGAATTTTATAATCATCTTCTCTAATCATCTATCTGTGCTAAGAAGAAAGAAAAAAATATAGCTTAGCCTTTCTTCCAGTGCTTAAATAAACGTGCCCAATTATTTTAACCAGTTTCCACTGACTTGTCAAAAATCCTTGTGTACAATAATGGTCTGCCGGCGGCAAGACTGGACAGAAATACTGTAGAGTAATTGATTTTGTTAGTTGAACATCTGGCAGAACAGCCTGGATATTTACTTGGAAGGAATGTTCCCCAACCGGAGTAAGTTCACTATTGGGTTTTAGGGCACTAAAGTGCCAGATCAGGCTGCACCAGGCATAAAACACATAGACGACAACAGGCAAGTAAAGCAGTAAAAGAAATGAGGAGAAGAGAAATAAGGAGAAGAAAATGAGGAGGAGAAGGAACACTTTGCACACATGGACTGAAGGTTAGAGGACATGTTTTCCAGGACTTCCTGACTAGAGTTCAAAATGGAAACCAGGCAATATATAGTAGGATAATTGTTTTACTTCATATGATTTGTAATTAGCTATTCATTTTCTTAAATGGGAGTGTTTCTTTAATAAATGCCAGTAAGGAAACCCCAATTGTGGGGGAAAGAATAATTTATCATTAAAATATAATCTTTGTGGGGCAACTGGGTGGCTCAGTGGGTTAAGCATCTGACTCTTGATTTTGGTTCAGTCATGATCTCATTGTTCTGTGGGATCAAGCCCTGCATTGGGCTCTGCGCTGATAGCACGGATAAAATAAATAAACTTAAAATATAATACTTACAAAATATAATACATCTGTGATGTTAGATACTGTTGAATGCAGTGTGGTACTGATTATGATAAACACCATCATTTGGTTTGTTTCCTGGCTAACATGCCTGGCGTGTGTATCTGTCCTTTTTGTGGTTTAGTTGTTATTCTCGTAAGTGTATGATTTTGACAACCATAAGAAGTTCACAGTATGTTCTCTCTCACCCTATCTGATTTCTTTAAGCAGACTATAAGTTACAGATTGTGCTTCAGACCATAAAATATTGCTAGGGATATTTTTGTTGTCTATTTAATTCTAAGGATCATGTGGTAGCATATATATTCTTCTAGGACATTAATAAAAAATGTTTTCCAAGGAAATGGTCCCTTGTGCTATCCACAAACCTAGGATATGTTGGCATGACCTCCTTATTTGTATTCCTCTAAATTGCAGTCGTTAATTCATTGTACCTACTAAGATGGACTCCCCAGTAGATTGAGATTGCCTTGTGGGTAAGAATGTATCTTACCGATTTTTATACTCTAGCCCAGTTGCTGACATATGGTAGTTATTAAGTGAATACTTATTGAACAAATTCCTCCATGATTTATATTTATTTTCATCACATCTTTTATCATGCCGAACAAAAGTTTGTGAAAGAAATAAGCCGTCATATTACAAATGTGAAGTGTATTTGCTTTGCTAGGTATATGTATAATTTGAATATTTGTCATATTCCCATAACTCTAATTGGCTCTGTGACAGCTACATTTGTTTGGCGGATAAATAATAAGGAACATGAAGGTAATGCACTGAGTTTTAAAAGGATTTGTTTCACGGAGGGGGAAATTTACTTTAACAACACTGGATATTCACTGAATGTATAGTTTTACTCACTTGGTGCATTCTGGGAATCTCTGAGCAATGTGTAATTTTAGTCCTATAACTAGTGACTAAAAGGTTGGACTCTGGGGCCAGACAAGTCTGAGTTCAAATCCCAGCTCTACCACTCTCCTGGTTATTTGGCATCAGACTGGAGGCTTAATCTCTCTGAATCTCTTGCAGTCAATGGGCATAATAATAGAATCCATGGATGGTTACTAGTTAGATAAATGAGGCAATGCATTTAAGCCTTTAGAAGTGCATGATGTATGGCAACATCTTGAAAAATCATATTTTTGATCACTTGAGCAGATTAAAAAACTGGTTTTATTTTGTAAAGACTCCTCATTTGATCAAAATGTAGCCTTTTATCAAATAATTCTTAATATTTATTGATTGGTATGTTATATCATAAATATTTTAAGCTATAAATAATAGTAAAATAAAAATTTAAATGTAATGCTACCAAGATATGTAATTCACAGCTTAGATCCCAAGTAAAATTGCATAAAATCTTATTCTCAGATTTATTTCTGAACATTACATGTTACTACAGTTTCATAGGCTATAGAGCAAGTCAGAGTATTTTAGCATGTCTTTGTATTTCCAAATTAAAGATTAAACAGTCTACTCATGAAGCAGTCATTTTAGATCCAGCACTAGATGTTGAGAGCAGAGGATGCAATTGACACTTTCTCAGCTTTCAAGGCAAATAGAGAGGAGGAGAGAAAACTGATTTAATAATCAATGAAACAAGACAAGCTTATATAATACACGGAGGTAACAAAGAGAAAATAGTGATTAACTGCTGAAGGGGTGGACATAGGTGGCTATTTTGTTGGGATACAAGTCAGAGGTTTTGTTTTTTTTTTAATTTTTTTTAATGTTTATTACTGAGAGGGGGGGAGGGAGGGAGAGAGGGAGAGGGAGAGGGAGAGGGAGAGGGAGAGGGAGAGGGAGAAAGAAAGAAAGAAAGAAAGAAAGTAAGTAAGTGGGGAGGGACAGAGAGAGAGGGAGACTCAGAATCCAAAGCAGGCTCCAGGCTCTGAGCTGAAAGCATAGAGCCCAACACAGGGCTTGAACTCACAAACTGTGAGATCATGACCGGAGCCAAAGTCAGACGCCAACTGACTGAGCCACCCTGGTGCCCCGGTCATGGTTGTTTTTGAAGATGCAGAGACATGAACCAGGTTGGTGTGTTTGTGCCTCCATGTGCAGTATTACTTTGCCAGAAAGTAAAGATGATAGGTAGGGTGGAGAGAGAGAAAATACAGTTGTTGGTAAAAATGAAATCGTGAAGGGTCTCTCAGACAAGGTGGGCGTGGCTACTTCCCTGTGCAACCACCGATTCTGTTCTGTAATTCAATAACATGGAAGGATGAACACTTTTTCAACTCAAAGAGCAATATGCTGTGTCCATCATTAGTCTAAAATTGGTGAGCATTTGCTGGGCTCACGATAGATGGTGATATGTAACATGAAATACAAAAACCCCGAAATGACAATTAGTCCGTGTTAATGGTATTTAAGATCTAAAGTGACAACTTTCTTCAACCTGTTCTCTGTGGGGTAAGTTTGACATTTCTGAGGTATGTTATTGTTGACTTCTCTGTTTTCCCACATCAAGTTGCAGTGGCTCCTGTTCAGTCCTAGCCATATGATATGAAATGATTTATTTCTATTCCTGTCTCTTCCACTAAGGCAGGAAGTTTTGAAAGCTCCAGTATACAGAGTAGGTAATAAATATGCAAATTCTTTATCTTCAAGGGTTAGTAATTTTCAGTGATACTACGAAAAATACCACTTTTAATCACTTGAATAAGATTTTGGCGAGCATAGACATTATGCATGGGATTACATTTTAGAGAATCTTGAGTTACTCAGTTGTATTTTCAAGGAGGAATTTTAATGACTTTTGTTCAAAAGTCACTGAACAGATTTTGGGTATTGGGTGCTGTCCTGAGTGGCAGGATATAAATATGAAAATATATGTTTTCTGATCTCAGATAGTTTCCAGTTTCTGCCTTCTGATACATGCAAACAATTGAAATACAGTAAGAAAACAGGTGTGTTCAAAATGCAGTAAGATAAAGCTGTGTCCAAGTTAACCTGAGAGGAACAGAAAACTTTGACAGAGGATGTAACATTTGACCTAGTAGCAAGATAATAGTTTTCAGGTGGGTATGTGGGGGACAGATTGGGTTGGAATTAGGCTTGGCAAAGAAGAAAGCCTCCTCCCATCTCTGACCAGGTAGAAGAAGGGAAAAGGAAAGGGAAAAGGTGGGAACAAGATAGGTGCAGATGTGATAAATTTATGAGGAAGGCTGTAAGTACTGAAGAAATGCATGCCTGGTAACCATTGTCTTTCAGTTTTATAAAAAATCATGCCATCTTCCTATAAATAGCTTAATTTTTTCGTAAGTTACATAGCCACATACATACATTGTGGAAAATTAAATCATTTTTTCCAGAATGTTATTTTACCTCCTATTTTGTCAGTGGAAATTTTTGTTTCATGATAAAGTGGCCATTTAAAAAATATATGTGTTAGTCTATAGTATCATTTTAAATAGTTGAATAGTCTTTTTATGGACGTATCCCAATCTAATAACCATTTCATTATTGTTTGGAATTTGATGGTTTCAATTTTTATTTGTGAAAATTATGTATTATACCATTGACATTTTTCATAACTAAACATCTGCTAAGTATTTCAACATATCCTTCGTTTTTAGGATAAATTTGTAGAAATGGAATCATTAGGTGATAACGCATACATATATTTGAAGGACTATATCCTTGCCTAATTAGTCTCTAGAAATTGCATAACAATTTTAAGCATAACATTTTATTAATTTGTTTAAAATTAGCTTTATTGCAATATTATACAAAGTACATATTTAATGTATACAATTTGAATTAGGTTGTATCTATTCATACACCCATGCAACTATTGCCACAATCAAGGTAATAAACATACCTCCAATGTTGACTCAGGCCCTTTTTTGTTTATGTGTTAAGAACACTTAATATGAGATCTGCCCATCTTAGCAAATGTTTTCATTGCATGATACATTCTCATTATCTATGGCATAATATTGTACATCTGATCTCTGGAACTTCTGCTCATCTTCCATAACTGAAATTTTATACACACTGAACACCTTCCTCTCCACCCGCTCCTGGAAATCTTCATTCTTTTCTGCTTCTATGAGTTTTATTATTTTAGATACCTCATAGCATTGGAAATATGCAGTATTTATCCTTCTGTGACTGGCTTATTTCACTTAGGATCATGTACTCGAATTTCATCCATGTTGTCACATATGGTAAGATTTTCTTCTTTTTTAATGGTGAACAATATTCCATTGTATGTATATACCACAATTTCTTTATCCATTCATCCACCGGTGGACATTTAGGTTATTTCCTTAGCTTGGCTATTGTGAATAATTCTGCAATGAACATGGAATGCAGATGGTTCTTCAAGATTCTGGTTTCAATTCTTTTGGATATATATCCAGATGTGAGATTTAAGCATGACTTGTGCATATTCTACTATGGGACCATTTATTTTGTATACTTACCAGTATGGTGAATTATAAGGTAATGCTCATTCCTTTTACTAAAATACAATTTGCATACCCCAAATTTTTCATTAGTCTAAAACAAAACAAAATTTTGTAGGCTGAAAACTATTCCAAGGTAGGATATTTAATGTTTTGGTAATGGTGACATATATTGGTTCAAATATTTTAAAACACTTGTTTTTGGGGTGCCTGGGTGGCTCAGTTGGTTGAGCATTCGACTTTGGCTCAGGTCATGATCTCAGAGTTTGTGAGTTCGAGCCCCGTGTCGGGCTCTGTGCTGACAGCTCAGAGCCTGGAGCCTGCTTCAGATTCTGTGTCCCCCTCTCTCTCTGCCCCACCCCTGCTTGTGCTCTGTCTCTCTCTGTCTTTCAAAAATGAATAAACATTAAAAGTTTTTTTTAAAACACTTGTTTTTATCATCACTTTCCATATCTCATACCTTTCTCAGCTTTTCTTATTTCTTTAAACATATTAACTATTATTTTTAAAAAGACTCAGATCAGGTTTCCTTCTCTAATAAAATGTTGTGATTTACACTTGAGAGAAATTTTTAATTTTTAATCTGGTTAGTCTCTAGTTTATAAGGAGCCAAATATGAACAAACCTTAAGGAATATAGAGCAGGAAGGCACATTAGTGATTATCCAGTTTAAAGTCCAGTCCTTTTGCACTGTGAATAGAAAGTCAATTTGCAGAAATATTTTGCCATTAAGCCGGTAGAACAGCTTTTTAATTATTAAAGAAGCCTGTCAGATCTTTGAAAAACTACACAACATCACAGATTTTCTTCTCCTTTGTAGCCGTACTTGCTGTCGGAATATATTTAGAAACATTGATGCTTAAGCAAATGTGTAATACATGTGGTCAAAGTAATGCAGCCTAAGTGTAAGTTTACCCCAGGGAATGCAAAACTAGAGTTTTGATGTTTGTGTTGAAATATTTAGTACCCAGGCCCGCTCTAGGCAGAATCGGTAAAGCTTATCTTGGGCATTCTCATCTTCTTTCAGCTTTCTACGTAGGATTCCTGATGTACTGGGTCTCTGTTTCTGATCTAGTACTGATCGCTGCCCCAGTACATCTCAATTCTCTGTTTGACTGAAGTTTCCAAAGCAAGTCCTTCTGCCCTCCTAACTGTCTATTCTCTCTAATTAATCCTGCAACCTTCAAGGCTTTCCCAAGCTTCAGATCCAACCTGTGAAGCAGGAATTTTGTAGGACAATGGGGTATGGGCTGTTCAGGGATGGGGGGAAGCCGTAACGTAGATAAGGTCTTGAGATCAGACCAGAGACCAGAGAATTTACCAGAAATGCAACCAGCGGGTGCATTATCTCTGAAGGGGGAAGAAAGCATCATAGATCAGGGAATGAGTATGTAAACTGAAAGGTAAAAGAAAAGCATCCATTGGATGGCAGAGCTGGAGAGAAAAGGACAGAAATTTGGCCAGGGAGATCACTCTGGTTTATCCCATGACACGTGGTGATAGATTACCTTTAGATAGGGATGAATGTGTGTTCAGGATCCATCTAGCAGATATTGGGCTCTGGCTTCCAGTATCTTTACAGGTATCTCTACAGGTTTCCATATGCTGGGACTTAAAGTGGCAGACTTCTGCCAGCCATCCTGTAACCCTTAAAACTGAATAGATTATTTCTGTAACTATTACCCAGTTTTAGAAAGGTATCCCTATCAGATAATAGTGAGAAAAAAAATACAAATAATTAGCCATCTTTGCTGTTCCTTCAAGTAGCCTAAGACCCTTTTTAGCTTTCTTTTTTTAATTTTTTTTAAAAATGTTTTTGAGACAGAGAGAGACAGAGCATGAATGGGGGAAGGTCAGAGAGAGGGAGACACAGAATCCAAAGCAGGCTCCAGGCTCCGAGCTGTCAGCACAGAGCCCGATGCAGGGCTCAAACTCACAAACCGCAAGATCATGACCTGAGCTGAGGTTGGACGCTCAAAGCTCAACTGACTGAACCACCCAGGCACCCTGGCCCTCTTTAGCTTTCTTTTCGCTTTTCTTTTTGAAATGGTAACAACAGCTAGCCCTTTTATAGTGCTTAGTGTGGAGGTTTCCGTTTTAACTGCATTGTATGTAAACTTATTATCTATTTTCATATTTATAACTTATTACAAATCCAAAGTCATGTTATCCTCACAAATACCATATGATTAAGAAAACTTATTATTCTGACTGCAGATGAGGAAACTGAAGCACAGAGAAGGTAAAGTGATGTGGCCCGGTGAATGACATGCTACCGGTTTGTGGCAGAGTTAGGATTGGAAACAAGCCCTGTGGCTTCAACGCTCATGCATGTGCTTTATGACTTTTAGGCCACTGTCTCAATTAATCTTTTCCCTTTTATCACCAGAATGAGAGAGTATGATGGGAGGAGTCCAATCTGAATGTAAGGGAAGGCTCTCACCACTGTACATTTTTATACTGGTAGGATGCTTCCTTATGTTTATTACATCAATCTTTGCAGACATACTGAACTATTGAAGGATAGATTCAGTTACTCCAAAATATTTATTATTGTCCAATACATGCCAGGGTGACCAAGTTACAAAGATGAATAAGAAATGCTTTCTATTCTTTAGAAATTTAGAGTAAGTCGGAAATGCTTTCTCTTCTTTAGAAATTATAGTGAGTCAGACACGCAGACGGGTAAATTAAAATATGATTTATTGCTGCTGTTACATAATAGAACACAGATAATAGAGCAATAATCACTACTGGGAGATTTCGAAGAGTCTTCATTGAAGATAAGACATTTATAATGGGATATAAGGGTTAAGTAGGTGTTTTCATGACTAAGAAGAAGGGGCAAGGGGCATTTCAGCCAAAGAGACTCCATGAGTAAAGGCATAGGGAGGGTTGTAATAATTATGGAAATAATGGGGACTTCTGTGTGGCAGGAGCATGTGGTATGTCGTGAGGAATGGTAACAAGTGAGAAGGATTTCAAAGATCTGTGTATGCCAAGCTGAGAGATTAGGATAGTATTTGGTACATATTGGGAAACCTTCAGAGGTTTTGATGCAGAAGAGTGTTATCAAGAGATTTGTTTTATAGGAAGATTATGTTACTGGCTGTTGGAGAATAGGCCACAATGTAAAGGGTATCAGGTACGAGACTTAGAAAATTCTAAGCCAGACCCTTTTATATCTAGAGTTTGAGCAAGGTCTGTGCAGTTAGAAAAGAGGAATTGAATTTGAGATATTTTTCCATGATAGAATCAGTAAGATTTGATAAATGATTAGAGGTAGAGGATGAACTATATTGAGGAACAGTGCCTTTGAAATTTCTAGCCTTAAGAAAGAAGGAAATCCTGCCATTTGGAGCCATGTGGAAGAACCTAGGAGACATTATGCTAAGTAAAATAAGCCAGTTGCAGAAAGACAAATACTGGTATGATCTCTGCTGTATATGAAAAACTAAAATATTCAAGCTCATAGAAGTAGAGAATAGAATGGTGATTGCCAGGGTTTGGGGGGGAGGAAAATGGAACGATGTTGGTAAAGGTGCATAAAATTTCAGTGATGCAAGATGAACTTACGTACAACAATACAGTTACCAATACTATATTGTATACTTGATGTTTGCTAAGAGGGTAAATCTTAAGTGTTCTCACCATAACAACAACAACAAAAATAATAACTATATGAGGTTATAGATATATTAATTAGCTTGATTGTGGTGATTATTTCACAGTGTATACATATATCAAATTTCTATGTTGTATACCTTTAGTATATATACTTTTAATTGTGAATTATTGGAAAAAATGCATACATTTATTTCTCTTTCAGCCAAACAGTACAGATTTAGCAGTCTAGAGATAATATGGGCTTCTGTGGTATTACGGATGTAGATATATTTTTGTTGGTTTCTCTCCCTTCTCTCAGGGTGATAAAACTCCATCCATGTGGTTGAAGAGGTCTCATTGCCAAGAGTTACCTCCATAATTCATGAAGTAGGAAGGAGCAAAGGGAGAAGTGGCATGGCCAGGGAGTCTCCTCATATTCCGTTGGCCACAACTTAGTCACATATTTCTAGAAGTAAAGAAGGCTGGGAATGGTTGCCTTTATTTTGGATGGCCATGAACCTAGCTAAAAATTGGGAGTTTCATTGTTAAAGGAAGAGAGGGAGAATGGATATTAAGGTACAATTAGTAGTTTATCTACAGAGTATCTGATGACCACACTAATAGCAGTCTGAGATGAACAAGGGAGAACAGGTTTAGGGAAATAATGAGTTCCATTTGGATATATGAAATTTTAGGTGTCTATGAGACCATCTGATAGGAATTCTTCTTAGGAATTCTCATTAGGATGCTCTTTCAGAGTTGTGGAACCCATTTCACTATTCCTGTAACAGCAATCTGCAATATCCTGCACATATTACTGTGGCCATAAAAGTGATTCTACGCTGTAGCCTCCTACCTATCAGAAAGCAGCTTTCAAAATCTGAGGGTCCAGTCACAGTGGCCTTCATCCATGGCCTCAGTCTATTGCTTATTTTATTCATGGAAGCAAAGACCACTGCAACAGGGGATTCTAAGAAATTTTGAGGCACTTAGTGCTCAATTCAGAGAATTGAATGATATAATATCTTTCAGTTTCTTGCAATAATTTATCATTTAGCTTCCTCAAACAGAGTCAACCCCAGCAGGGAATGTACATGTTATGTTGAGATTGCCTTCTGTTATATTTCTATTTATTATCATTGAGGAAATGGGAGAATCAATGCTGTGAGATCCCAGACCTGATGCTGTACATGGTGGTTTCCAAGGCTGGTAGACTTTAGTATGACTCACTGGCACTGGCCCTCAGGTTCACCTGTAAGTACAACAATTTGAGCTTATTGGCATGTGAAAAGCAAGGATGGAGTGGTGGTTGAGAAGTAGGAAGTGCTGATGAGAGATCAAATAAGGTGAGAGCTAAAACTATGGAATGGAGTATGACATTCATGAAGTCTCTGGTGATTTCAGCAAAAGGCACTCTAGTGCATTGGGATTAGTAAAAGCTGAAGGATTGTTGGGAGTAATGCACACTGAACTGTGGATTAATGAAAGTAAAAAAAGTGATAATAGAAAATTTAGGTTATGCTTCCATAGATTTTGCTGATGAACAGAAGCTGGAGGGATAGTCATGATGAAGGGGGCGAGATGTGATAGACCATTGAATCGAGGGCAAATCTATAATGAGTTATATTTTTCCTTCTGACTTCCTCCTTCCCTTACTTATTTCCAGTCAGAGTTTTTTTTTAATAAGTTTATTTATGTATTTTTAGAGAGGGAGTGTGCGTGTGAGTGGGGGAGGGCCAGAGAGAGGGAGAGAGAGAAACCCAAGCAGGCTCCACACTGCCTCACAGAGCCTGATGTGGAGTTCAGTCTCATGAACCGAGAGATCATGACTTGAGCCGAAATCAAGAGTTGGACGCTTAGCCAACTGAGCCATCCAGGCGTTCCTTCCCCGTGTGGGAGTTTTACATGTATTTACAGGCTGATAGGAAGAAGCCAGTGCAAAGGGACAGCTTAAAGTACAGGAAGGAGATGTTTAATATATAGAGGAAGTCTTTCATAAGAAAGATAGGAGCAGAGGGTGTAAGAAAATAATCTGTAATAGGTAAGTTTAGAGATGGAGTTTGAAAAGGTAAGTTGGGAGAGTTCCTGTTTGATATTTTTTTTCTCTGTGAATTAGAAAGCTGTCTAATCAAGTGAGTATACGGGACGGTTGGAGTGGAGAACGTTCTCTAAGAAGAGTGAAGGGGCTGTAAGGAGATGCAGAACTCAGTGCAGACAGAAGTGATGAGTCAGAGCAGTGCTCTTGGCTCACATGGAGGTAGAAACCATCCTACAACCAAATGGCATAGATGATAATCTCCAGCAACACTTTCAATTGCAAGCATTCAGGACAGAACAATTTCCAGGGCATGCAGGCCAGTGTTTGTAGCAGAAGGACAAGAGAGAAAGCGAATCAAGAATGCTGGAAAATTTGTGGTTCTATACGTACTGATACCTTAGTAAAAGTATAAACAGAGGTGTCCATACAGTACCTACAACAGTCCCTGGCACAGAGAAGTCACAAGTAAATATTCTTCAAATAAATGACTGTTTTTTCCCTCTAGGAATCATAAATTTATTCTTATATATTTTGGGGGGGGATGCATTTTGAGAAAAATAGCTCTCTAGAATGCATTTGAGATGCACATTGGGCATTGGATTATGTGTGGCTTTTTCTTTGATGACATTTCCTTCCTGTTGAGTGTTTACTAGGCTGTTTAGCTTGTGCTTCTATGGTCCTCAGTTCATTTATGTTTCTGTTGCCCTTATTTAGATAGGCAGGTTTAAACTCTGTCTATAAATGGTGCTTATTGGTAAAATTCCAAGTAGGTTGGGGGATGTTTAAGTAACATATTAAGAAGATTTACTCACTATCTCTCACAGAACCAGACTCTTACATTAACAGTGCACTATGTGCAGACATAAACTTTCTTCCTTTAAACTATAAATAAAGACTTGTTTAACTATTTCAGATTGTGCACTTAAAAAATGGTTGTTTGCTTTAGGATTTGACCTATATTGCTCTTCTTTATTCAACATTTACTGAGAGCCTAGTATTTAAGTTAAGTTATAATGTAAATTATGAACGATGGATTGAGGACTCAATACTTAGGGGAGAAAGAGAGAAGAGTCTGTGTCATCACTAATGATGAATCATTTCAAAAACAGTTCAGTTTTCTCTGCTGTAGAAGTGTCTCCTAGCTATAGCTATTCTAATATTCAGAAATTCTAAATAATGATAATAATTTATGAGATAAATTAGAATCCTGCCTAGCAAGATGCCTTATAGTCATTCATTTGTTCAAGTATTTCAGCTTGCTTAGTCTCAGTCTCCTCAATCATCTGTAAAATGGGAATAATCATTCCAACAAGATAGTTAATAACACCCTATGATAATTACCTCTAAATATTAGTTTTCTTCCCCACTTTCTGGTTATACTAGAAGATTCAGTCAGCCAATCCATTGATTCTCATTATATTCCCTTCTCAATGACAAGAAAAAAACAAAAAACAAAAAACAAAAAACAAAAAAAACCCAAGGGAGCAAAACTCCAAACTGGTTATATTTGTACAAATCCAAATAAGAAGAGTGGTATTACAGTTCTTTATTGTAGCACATTAATTTGTATTGGGACTTCTTTAACATGTTCATATTGTGCTCTAAGTTTAAAGATACAATCTTTTCCTAGAGGTAAGTGCATGAAATAATTGTATTTCCTGAAACTCTGATTACTGTAAAAGTGCACACTCTGGAAAAATAGCAATAACCAGCATTTGTCTTGAGTGCTTTATAATCTTTAACTCTCTCTCATATCCTGTATTGGATGTGACTCCACAGGGAACATTTCTGTCATACAGAAATGTATTTTAACACCCAACTATTTTACCACCTTCGCTTTTTAAAATAGCAGTTAATTTTTGCCTCACTGAATTTGTTGACTTTCAGGTCCTCGGAGATTGCTTCTTAAACACACCACAGGTAAAATAAATTACCTGGTTGTGGCCTCAGAGTCAGTACTTTGCATTTTGTCCACTGCAGTGTCCTTTCATGCCACACAATAAATGACAATCTGTTGCAGGAATGAGTTGGTGATTTCAAGGGGCTAATATTGGGTGAAAATATTAATATTTAGCATTTAAGCCACAGGCATGTCACATTGAGTGCAAAGCAACTAGCCACACTGCTAACTGGCAGATGGTCATCCATAAACCAGTGATGGGGTGTAGTCTGACGTTTGGATATCAAGTTTTTAAACTTGTTTTTATTGAACCAGTGCTGGAATGGATGCCCTTCCTTTTTAGCATTCCATTATCCCATTATAGTGTTTACCTTCTTAATTCACTGAAACACTACTGATTTAGTCTTTTTATCTTTTTAACTTTTCTGCTAGAATATCAGCAACTTCAGGGCAGAAATTATGTCTCATTCCTTGCTGCAATCCTAGAACCTAGCACAGAGCATGTGCTCAGTGAACATTTACTGAATTCATTAGTCATATGTTTTTAGTTGCAGGGAAAGGGGAAGCCCACTAAAAATGCCTTGAACAGTAAAATAATTTGACTTAATAATTGAGGCCCAATTTGATCAAGACTGCCTCCACCTCTTTTTGCAGTTTATTTGGCCCTTTACAGCTCCAAGCCAAAACTTCAGTCTTCTGCAGGCTTCTCTCAGGGAGTGAAAAGACTGAAACATGGGACCTTCCATATTTAGAGCAAGACATAGTCTGCCCCAGACTGTTAGGAACAGTCCTAAAACTCACTCCAACTGGACTCTTTTAGGTCATATGCTGTCCTTGAACCAATAACTATCATCAGATACAGAATACACTGATCGGCTTTGCCACGATTATGTGTTCTGCTCCTGAAAACTGATTGCAGTCAGGGGACACATGAATGCAAAAAAAGCTATCAAAAAAAAATTCACTACAATTAATTAATGGATTTCCAAGTCTCTAGTGTATTTTAATGAAGTATAGGGGAATGAAACATTTTTTAAAAGTTTTAAATCTGAAGAATATCGCCCTTCAATCGTTTAAAATAGTTGCACCCTTGTTAAGACAAGTATATTTCAGTCTGTCCATAATACTTCTGCCTGCATATAATTACCTGAAATCCAAGACTTACCTTAGCAAACGTTAGAGTGGGCAATTGTCTTCATGCTGCAATTTAGGAAGAACCTTTCACTGCTCCCAACTCCTGTCAGTCTATGTCCTTGAATCTATGAGGAATTGTAGCCTTCAACAAGGGATGCTTTTTTTTTTTTTTTTTTTTTTTTTTATAATTAGATGAGGGAAGGCAAATCTGGGACAGGGAACATTGAGGGAATCAAACTTTGCAGACTCACATTTTTGCCTAGACCCATGCCAGATATTTCTGATTTCTTAAAAACATGATTTTGTGTGAGCATTTACATTTTGAAGGAGATAGATGAATGAATGAAGTGTCTAAGAGAGGGGATTGTAGCCAGGAAGCCAAAACCAATATTGCGTGGTAGTGCTAACTTTATATAAAACTGAAGTCACACACAGCTTCTTGTAGACTGTGTGCTTATCAAGCCTTTGCCTCCATGGCAGTCCCTTTTTCTTCTGTTTCAACCCCATGCAAATCCTATTGTCTGATCCATTTTTCTCTTATTCCCACATTGCCTTGCGGTATCATTTAACTGTTTTCATTTGCGTGTTTTGTCTCCCTAAACAGAATGTAAACATTCAGAGAGCAAGAACTTTGTCTTGTCTTTCTATGGAATTAACTCCGGCGTTTCGTAGAGTTGCTCTGTAAATAACTGGTGCTGAATAAATGCTTGTGGGGATTGGCTCATATCGTCTATTGCACAATGATTGGGGCAAAGATGATTGGACTACAGTGATGTGAAAATGTTTGCCTAAAATTTTTTTTCACTGTGAAACTCTGCTTAAAACTTAAATATTGACATGCACAGAAAAAGATCCAATAAGAAAGGAGACTATTGAAAGGCTTTCAAAGGGAGCGGAACCATTGAAAATACATTCATTGCTCTTCTGATGCCAGGTTTCTAATGACTTTCAAACAAATAGATAATAAAGGAAGACATTTTATGGGTGTGTCAATGCATTTATATTGCTTCCATAAATCTGTTAGAATGTTGAGATATGGACAGACGATAATGTTATTCAGACATTTTTCTTAAGCAGATGCAGGGAAAGGAGGAAAGATGGTACAATGTCATTATTGTTCCCATATTTGTTGTAAACTGCGAAGTGCTTGTCTTTTGTGAACTGTCAGCTTAGAATATTCCGCCAAAAACCTTCTAAAGCAAGTCCTTATTAGAATTAATCACAAGTGTCAGCTGAGACAGTATTATCTTTTCTGGGTAATTTAAACAGACTCTTATGTACTATATGCAAAATACTTGCTTTGTTTTAGATGCAGAGTTGGGCCATAACAAGATGCTGGTATAAAAAAAAGAGTATCTTTGGCCCTGCTGGGTCTCAAAATGCTAATAAGCAGCTGAGGTCACTCCTTCTTGTATGTTGTAAAGATATTTTCTAGGTCTCTGACTTAATTTGTCCTGGCTGGTAGTAGCATTTCTGTAGTCATGTAGACCTATGGATTGCAAAGTAAACTGGGAATTCTCTATTTTATTATCTTTGTAGAGTTACTGGCCATGTACCATCAGTTCTTTCTTTGAAAATCCTGGCCATCTCCTTTTCTGATGTATAGTGTGAAATACCGGGGATGAGGTATATACCCGGGAGATGTATGACCTTGGTTAAGTCGTCTACCACTTTTTGGTCTCATTTTCCCTACTCTTAAGGCCCTCCAGCTGACCTTCTCTGAATCCTCTACAAACATCCTACCTGTCCTTTTGCTATATTACACTTAACAGGTGGTAGTAACCTTTAATCTGGTACCTTTGCCCAGATCTCTGCCTCCTATAAGTCAGGGCTCCTGACCAATGGCATATAAATCTTTCTGAAGCATTGCCTTATCTGCTCACAAAATCTTCAATACTGGCTATTTTGCAGTAATTCATTGAGTTGGCACCAGTATGATTTGTGCACATTTCTATACCTGGATGTTATATGTCAACAAAAAGGTTAAAGAATCCCAACACCGAAATGGCTTTTTGTGACTCCCCGCTAAGGTCTGACACCTCAACCTTGAATTTAAGGCTGTCAGCAAACTGGCCTCAACTGAAGTTTCCATTTAAGCCTCCACTACTTCAGTAGTTCCCGAACCTTGCTGCATAGCAATATTACCTGGAGAGTTTTCTCTGCATATTGAGAACTTCAATATGGAACTGAAAGGTGTTTTTCTTTTCTTTTTCTTTCTTTCTTTTTTTTTTTTTTTTTTGTAATCCATTCTAGATGATTCTGACATTGTGAATCCACGGTTAAACGTTTGAAAACATTGGTTTTGCCTCATTATACCTTTACTTATGATTCTCAAACCTCAGTCCACATCAGAATCACCTGGGATGATTATTAAAATTTAGACTGTAAGGCTTGTCAACTCAGTAACTTAGGGTTTGAGCCCAAGAATTTGTAGTTCTAATTATTTCCCATATGATACGGATGGTGTTGGTTTGGGGGCCACACTGTGGGAACCACTGGTTTATGCTAGTCCCTTGCCCTGGAATGCCACTTACTTACTTTCTTTCTTTCTTTCTTTCTTTCTTTCTTTCTTTCTTTCTTTCTTTCTTTCTTTTAAAATTTTTAAAAATGTTTTATTTATTTTTGAGACACAGACAGAGCATGAGCAGGGGAGGGGCAGAGAGAGAGAGAGGGAGACACAGAATCCGAAGCAGGCTCCAGGCTCTGAGCTGTCAGCACAGAGCCCGATGCGGGACTTGAAGTCACAAACCATGAGATCATGACCTGAGCCGAAGTCGGACACTTAACCAACTGAGCCACCCAGGCATCCCTAGAATGCCACTTTCTAACACTAACATCTTTACCTATCAACATATTCATCAATGTCATGATACTGCCTTCATAGATCAGTTCTTGAAGTCCCAGATAGAAGGGATCTCTTTGGCTCATATACTGCCAACTCTTTATTCTTGCCTTGATTTTCACTATTAACATACTTGGATTATACTAGATTGTAAGCTCCTTGAAACTTTATCTCATTTCCGTAAAACCCCATATCTGTGGTTCAATGATTTGCACAGGAGAGGGAAATTCAATATACATATTTGAATGAATGTCAACCACTTGAAAATTTCTTTTTCCACATTTTTTTTCCTTCTTTTGCTCATGGCTTTATTTTTTTAATCTAATAAGGCATTCTTAGAGTAATATTTCTGTTTAAAATTTTAAAAGGCCCTGCTGAATACTATTTTCAGGAAGATAAACTATGCCATTGAATTATTGATTTCTAAGATACACTAATTATTGCCTACATTTTAAAAAGAGTGTTTCTCTTAGTCACTCTTAATTAACCTCAAGTGCCATCACTTACAATACATTTTGTTTGAAGTTATCTTTTGGCCATGGTCCTGCTACTGCCCCCCTCCCTTTTAAACTACACCTTACATTTGTTCTCTGTGTTTTCTTTGTCAGGTATCTGGATAGGTAAGTAGCTTTAGTATTATATGGTATTTTGTTCAGTCTGTTTGCTGCTGGACGAATTACAGAAAGTGGCCATCACTGACACAGTTCACTCAAGGCTAGAATTGTAATGTTGGAAGAGATCTGTCGGGACATGGAATACGTTTCACATTTACAGATAAGTAGGCTGAAGCCAGGTAAGATGGAAAGAGTTGCACTGGTCACAGATAGAATGGATGACGAAGCTGTAACTCTGTGGTTGAGATCTCATCCTAGAACTCTTTCTGGAATCACTTGGATTCCATTTATTGAGACTCAGAGGAAAATTTCAAAGAACATCTCCTAAGTGCTTGGAACCAAGGCTTCCTCCCTCCTGACAGCATGGAAAAATTTTGTCAAGTTCTGCAGATAGAACTGGAAATGGGATCCTAGTCTCCATGGACTCAGAAGAAAAGCACCTCTTGTTGGCTTTTTATTTGGAAAGTAGAATATTTTAAGAGGCAAGTATGTTAGATCAAAGATGTGTGTGATCTGTACACTTTTAGAAATAGACAAGAAAGTAGAACAAGAGACAAGTAAAGACTAAACTCTTGAGAATAGAGGATGTCCAATTTTCAGATGATTTTTATTTTTTATTTTTTTATTTTATTTTATTTTTTTTCAATATATGAAGTTTATTGTCAAATTGGTTTCCATACAACACCCAGTGCTCATCCCAAAAGGTGCCCTCCTCAATACCCATCACCCACCCTCCCCTCCCTCCCACCCCCCATCAACCCTCAGTTTCTTCTCAGTTTTTAAGAGTCTCTTATGCTTTGGCTCTCTTCCACTCTAACCTCTTTTTTTTTTCCTTCCCCTCCCCCATGGGTTTCTGTTAAGTTTCACATAAGAGTGAAAACATAAGGTATCTGTCTTTCTCTGTATGGCTTATTTCACTTAGCATCCCACTCTCCAGTTCCATCCATGTTGCTACAAAGGGCCATATTTCATTATTTCTCATTGCCATGTAGTACTCCATTGTGTATATAAACCACAATTTCTTTATCCATTCATCAGTTGATGGACATTTAGGCTCTTTCCATAATTTGGCTATTGTTGAGAGTGCTGCTATAAACATTGGGGTACAAGTGCCCCTGTGCATCAGTACTCCTGTATCCCTTGGGTAAATTCCTAGCAGTGCTATTGCTGGGTCATAGGGTAGGTCTATTTTTAATTTTTTGAGGAACCTCCACACTGTTTTCCAGAGTAGCTGCACCAGTTTGCATTCCCACCAACAGTGCAAGAGGGTTCCCGTTTCTCCACATCCTCTCCAGCATCTGTAGTCTCCTGATTTGTTCATTTTGGCCACTCTGACTGGCGTGAGGTGATATCTGAGTGTGGTTTTGATTTGTATTTCCCTGATGAGGAGCGACGTTGAACATCTTTTCATGTGCCTGTTGGCCATCCGGATGTCTTCTTTAGAGAAGTGTCTATTCATGTTTTCTGCCCGTTTCTTCACTGGGTTATTTGTCTTTTGGGTGTAGAGTTTGGTGAGCTCTTTATAGATTTTGGATACTAGCCCTTTGTCCGATATGTCATTTGCAAATGTCTTTTCCCATTCCGTTGGTTGCCTTTTAGTTTTGTTGGTTGTTTCCTTTGCTGTGCAGAAGCTTTTTATCTTCATAAGGTCCCAGTAGTTCATTTTTGCTTTTAATTCCCTTGCCTTTGGGGATGTGTCAAGTAAGAAATTGCTACGGCTGAGGTCAGAGAGGTCTTTTCCTGCTTTCTCCTCTAGGGTTTTGATGGTTTCCTGTCTCACATTCAGGTCCTTAATCCATTTTGAGTTTATTTTTGTGAATGGTGTGAGAAAGTGGTCTAGTTTCAATCTTCTGCATGTTGTTGTTCAGTTCTCCCAGCACCATTTGTTAAAGAGACTGTCTTTTTTCCATTGGATGTTCTTTCCTGCTTTGTCAAAGATTAGTTGGCCATACGTTTGTGGGTCTAGTTCTGGGGTTTCTATTCTATTCCATTGGTTTATGTGTTTGTTTTTGTGCCAATACCATGCTGTCTTGATGATTAGAGCTTTGTAGTAGAGGCTAAAGTCTGGGATTGTGATCCCTCCTGCTTTGGTCTTCTTCAAAATTACTTTGGCTATTCGGGGCCTTTTGTGGTTCCATATAAATTTTAGGATTGCTTGTTCTAGTTAAGAGAAGAATGCTGGTGTAATTTTGATTGGGATTGCATTGAATGTGTAGATAGCTTTGGGTAGTATTGAAATTTTGACAATATTTATTCTTCCAATCTGTGAGCACGGAATGTGTTTCCATTTCTTTATATCTTCTTCAATTTCCTTCATAAGCTTTCTATAGTTTTCAGCATACAGATCTTTTACATCTTTGGTTAGATTTATTCCTAGGTATTTTATGCTTCTTGGTGCAATTGTGAATGGGATCAGTGTCTTTATTTGTCTTTCTTTTGCTTCATTGTTAGTGTATAAGAATGCAACTGATTTCTGTACATTGATTTTGTATCCTGCGACTTTGCTAAATTCATGTATCAGTTCTAGCAGACTTTTGGTTGAGTGTATCAGATTTTCCATGTATAATATCATGTCATCTGCAAAAAGTGAAAGCTTAACTTCATCTATGCCAATTTTGATGCCTTTGATTTCCTTTTGTTGTCTGATTGCTGATGCTAGAACTTCCAACACTATGTTAAACAACAGCGGTGAGAGTGGACATCCCTGTCGTGTTCCTGATCTCAGGGAAAAAGCTCTCAGTTTTTCCCCATTGAAGATGATGTTAGCTGTGGGCTTCTCATAAATGGCTTTTATGATGTTTAAGTATGTTCCTTCTATCCCGACTTTCTCAAGGGTTTTTATTAAGAAAGGTTGCTGAATTTTGTCAAAGGTCTTTTCTGTATCGATTGACAGGATCATATGGTTCTTATCTTTTCTTTTATTACTGTGATGTATCACGTTGATTGATTTGCGAATGTTGAACCAGCCCTGCATCCCAGGAATGAATCCCACTTGATCATGGTGAATAATTCTTTTTATATGCTGTTGAATTCAATTTGCTAGTATCTTATTGAGAATTTTTGCATCCATATTCATCAGGGATATTGGCCTGTAGTTCTCTTTTTTTTACTGGGTCTCTGCCTGGTTTAGGAATCAAAATAATACTGGCTTCATAGAATGAGTCTGGAAGTTTTCCTTCCCTTTCTATTTTTTGGAATAGCTTGAGAAGGATAGGTATTATCTCAGCTTTAAACGTCTGGTAGAAGTCCCCTGGGAAGCCGTCTGGTCCTGGACTCTTATTTGTTGGGAGATTTTTGGTGACTGATTCAATTTCTTCACTGGTTATGGGTCTGTTCAAGCTTTCCATTTCCTCCTGATTGAGTTTTGGAAGCGTGTGGGTGTTTAGGAATTTGTCCATTTCTTCCAGGTTGTCCAGTTTGTTGGCATATAATTTTTCATAGTATTCCCTGATAATTGCTTGTGTCTCTGAGGGATTGGTTGTAATAATTCCATTTTCATTCATGATATTATCTATTTGGGTCATCACCCTTTTCTTTTTGAGAAGCCTGGCTAGAGGTTTATCAATTTTGTTTATTTTTTCAAAAAACCGACTCTTGGTTTCGTTGATCTGCTCTACAGTTTTTTTAGATTCTATATTGTTTATTTCTGCTCTGATCTTTATTATTTCTCTTCTTCTGCTGGGTTTAGGCTGTCTTTGCTGTTCTGCTTCTATTTCCTTTAGGTATGCTATTAGATTTTGTATATGGGATTTTTCTTGTTTCTTGAGACAGGCCTGGATTGCAATGTATTTTCCTCTCAGGACTGCCTTCACTGCATCCCAAAGCGTTTGGATTGTTGTATTTTCATTTTCGTTTGTTTCCATATATTTTTTAATTTCTTCTCTAATTGCCTGGTTGACCCATTCATTCTTTAGTAGGGTGTTCTTTAACCTCCATGCTTTTGGAGGTTTTCCAGACTTTTTCCTGTGGTTGATTTCAAGCTTCATAGCATTGTGGTCTGAAAGTATGCATGGTATGATTTCAATTCGTGTATACTTATGAAGGGCTGTTTTGTGACCCAGTATGTGATCTATCTTGGAGAATGTTCCATGTGCACTCGAGAAGAAAGTATATTCTGTTGCTTTGGGATGCAGAGTTCTAAATATATCTGTCAAGTCCATCTGATCCAATGTATCATTCAGGGCCCTAGTTTCTTTATTGACCGTGTGTCTAGATGATCTATCCATTTCTGTAAGTGGGGTGTTAAAGTCCCCTGCAATTACCACATTCTTATCAATTAGGTTGCTTATGTTTGTGACTAATTGTTTTATATATTTGGGGGCTCCTGTATTCGGCGCATAGACATTTATAATTGTTAGCTCTTCCTGGTGGATAGACCCTGTGATTATTATATAATGCCCTTCTTCATCTCTTGTTACAGCCTTTAATTTAAAGTCTAGTTTGTCTGATATAAGTATGGCTACTCCAGCTTTCTTTTGGCTTCCAGTAGCATGATAAATAGTTCTCCATTCCCTCACTCTCAATCTAAAGGTGTCCTCAGGTCTAAAATGAGTCTCTTGTAGACAGCAAATAGATAGGTCTTGTTTTTTTATCCATTCTGATACCCTATGTCTTTTGGTTGGCGCATTTAGTCCATTTACATTCAGTGTTATTATAGAAAGATATGGGTTTAGAGTCATTGTGATGTCCGTAGGTTTCATGCTTGTAGCGATGTCTCTGGTACTTTGTCTCACAGGATGCCCCTTAGGATGTCTTGTAGGGCTGGTTTAGTGGTGATGCATTCCTTCAGTTTTTGTTTGTTTGGGAAGACCTTTATCTCTCCTTCTATTCTAAATGACAGACTTGCTGGATAAAGGATTCTCGGCTGCATATTTTTTCTGTTCATCACATTGAAGATCTCCTGCCATTCCTTTCTGGCTTGCCAAGTTTCAGTAGAGAGATCGGTCACGAGTCTTATAGGTCTCCTTTTATATGTTAGAGCACGTTTATCTCTAGCTGTTTTCAGAATTTTCTCTTTACCCTTGTATTTTGCCAGTTTCACTATGATATGTCATGCAGAAGATCGATTCAAGTTACGTCTGAAGGGAGTTCTCTGTGCCTCTTGGATTTCAATGCCTTTTTCCTTCCCCAGATCTGGGAAGTTCTCAGCTATGATTTCTTCAAGTACACCTTCAGCACCTTTCCCTCTCTCTTCCTCCTCTGGAATCCCAATTATGTGTAGATTATTTCTCTTGAGTGCATCACTTAGTTCTCTAATTTTCCTCTCATACTCCTGGATTTTTTTTATCTCTCTTTTTCTCAGCTTCTTCTTTTTCCATAATTTTATCTTCTAGTTCACCTATTCTTTCCTCTGCCTCTTCAATCCGAGCCGTAGTTGTCTCCATTTTATTTTGCAGCTCACTGATAGCATTTTTTAGCTCCTCCTGGCTGTTCCTTAGTCCCTTGATCTATGTAGCAATAGATTCTCTGCTGTCCTTTATACTGTTTTCAAGCCCAGCGACTAATTTTATGACTATTATTCTAAATTCACTTTCTGTTATAATATTTAAGTCGTTTTTGATCAGTTCATTACCTGCTGTTATTTCCTGGAGGTTTTTTTGAGAGGAATTCTTCTGTTTTGTCATTGTGGATAGTCCTTGGAGTGGTGGGGAACTGCGGGGCACTTCCCCTGTGCTATCTTGAATAACTTGTGTTGGTGGGCAGGGCTGTAGTCAGACCTGATGTCTGCCCCCAGCCCACTGCTGGGGCCACAGTCAGACTGGTGTGTGCCTTCTCTTCCCTTCTCCTAGGGGCGGGATTCACTGTGGGGTGGCGTGGCCCATCTGGGCTACTTGCACACTGCCAGGCTTGTGGTGCTGGGAATCTGGCGTATTAGCTGGGGTGGATCGGCAGGGTGCACAGGGGCGGGAGGGGCAGGCTCAGCTCGCTTTTCCTTCCGAGATCTGCTGTGGGAGGGGCCCTGCGGCACCGGGAGGGAGTCAGACCCGCCAGAGGGATGGATCCGCAGAAGCACAGCGTTCACTGTTTGCGTGGTGCAAGCAAGTTACCTGGCAGGAACTGGTTCCCTTTGGGATTTTGGCTGGGGGATGGGCGAGGGAGATGGCGCTGGCGAGCACCTTTGTTCCCCGCCAAGCTGCGCTCTGTCGTCAGGAGCTCAACAACTCTCCCTCCCGTTGTTCTCCAGCCCTCCTGTTCTCGGAGCAGAGCTGTTAGCTTATAACCTTCCAGATGTTAAGTCCAGCTTGCTGTCTGGACACACTCCGTCCAGCCCTCCGCTTTTGCAAGCCAGACTCAGGGGCTCTGCTTGGCTGGCGGGCCGCCCCTCTGCCCTGGCTCCCTCCCACTAGTCCTTGCAGGGCGCACCGCTTCTCTGCCCTTCCTACCCTCTTCCGTGGACCTCTCGTCTGCGCTTGGCTCCGGAGACTCCGTTCTGCTAGTCTTCTGGCGGTTTTCTGGGTTATTTAGGCAGGTGTAGGTGGAATCTAAGTGATCAGCAGGACTCACAGTGAGCCCAGCATCCTCCTATGCCGCCATCTTCCCAGGATCCCCCTCAGATGATTTTTAAAAACGTCATTAAATTTTTTTAGCTCTGCTTTGTAGTAATATTCATGTTTGGTAATTTCGAGTACTTTAATAATATTTGGGGGGCACCTGGGTGGCTCAGTCAGTTAAGCATCTGACTTCGGCTCAGGTCATGATCTCCATGATTCGTGAGGTCGAGCCCCACATCCGGCTCCATGCTGACAGTTCCAAGCCTGGAGCCTGCTTCAGTTTCTCTGTCTCCCTTTCTCTCTGCCCCTCCCCTGCTCATACTCTCTCCCTCTCTCTCTCCAAAAATGAATACACATTTAAAAACATTTTTTTAAAAAAATAATTTTTCATTTTAAATGCCAGTGTGAGAAACGTTTGTCTTATACCTAATAACCCACATCAGAGGGTGAACACAAAATACTTTAACCAGAACATACTGCAGGGCAATGGTTGCCAGTGAAGTCTCCCTCCTGACAAGCAATTTTGCCTTCTAATTTTCTGTTTATTTTAATGTTCCATTTTGTTTATCTTTTCCTTGTGTCAGAAAGCTTTTCTCTTGAGTTGGAGAAAATTAGTTGCAATGTATAGATTTTTATAATTTACTTTCAGAGAAAAAGGAATTATAATTTCAATTGAGTTTGATGAGACTGGCAAGAAAGTGAAATACTAAAAATAAGTAGTAGCTATTTATCCTTCTATAAAATGTTTTCTTACTTTAAAGAAGTTTAAATTTTATTTTAAAAGAAATATGTGCAAGTGCATAAAATTATATAAAATGAAAAGTCTTTTAAAAATCCTTTGTCAAGCCCCAGTTCTGCCTCCAGAAGCAACCATTGTGAACAGGTTTTTTTTTGTATCCCTTCAATTTATGTAGTACGCACACACACACACATACAGCAGAAATTGAATCATGCCATACAAAACCTTGATTTTTCCTGAAATACTTTGAGAATGCATACTAAAAAATGATCAACAAAACTGTTATAATTATAATTAAAAGAAAGGAGAAATAAATAATTGAGAATCACTTATCAAGCATACTTTTTTTTTTTTTTTTTACCCCAAACAGATTAAAAATACTTTATCCATTGGGAGAAAAGGGACTGAGCTTCTTTTTGTATTTTAAAATGTTGATTCAGGAAGCTTTTATTTATTTATTCAAAGACATTTGCTACCACTCATGGCTTTTCAAAGGTACATAAATGCTGTAAATGAGCTAAGGAGATAATGATCCCAGAAACTTCATATCAGATATTTTGGATTGTATTTATTGATATGATTTCATTGTACATTTCTATTTTGATTCTTATTTAAATATTAAAAATCATTTTTAGGTGATAGTAGAAAAGATTAGACATTATCATTTCATAATCCCATAGTAAAAAGTATGGACAGGCTTTTAGAAGCGTAATTGATAGAGAAACCATTTCATATTACAGTATTATTTTAAATATACAGGACTATGTGAACTGGGTGGTTATACAGCCAATATTTGACCCTCATTGAGGAAGAATCACTTTTCAATCACTTATGTGGATAGTGCCTCCAATCACGATCTGCACTTGTAGAAAGTATGCAATTTTGAGTTTTAATAGAGTGAAACTTACGTGTCTGATCCACTGTTGGATAAACAAGTAATGTCTGTCATTATGCCTTTCTTCCTGGTAGACGTGGTTATGTGAAGGCGCATAGTGTGTGCCTTCTCACAGGTCAAGGACCTTGTCACGTTCCCCTTGCTTTTGCAGTCTCTTGTCCTCTGAATTAGTGTTTCCTTACCCACCCTGGATGTGGGAGGCAGTAGGAGAGACTGGGAATCTCCTTAGTTATATCATTGTTACTTTTCCAATGTAATTTGGCTTAATGTGGACATGCATTTATTTAAATTTATTGCTACTTGTAGATTCAGAAGGTACCTCAACAGATTTCAGAGCAAGGAGATATTTTTCTCTGATGTGACTCTATTACTTCATACAATTACAGTTTTCCAGAAATAATATTTTCTTTCTTTTCGTTTTTAAAAGTACCACCTCTGCAATTTGAAGGAGCCTTCTTTAGCAGCAATGATCAATCTTTCATTGACCACTGGACTTACCTTGCTTGGGAGCAGAATAAGTAGATTTTATTAATCTGTTGATTGGTTAGTTATTTGCATACTTGGCTCAGAATAGAGTTATTAAAGAATGCAATGAGTAGATTTTATGCACATATGAGTCTTCTACTGTTTTAAGTTGTTCTTTGTTTAAAAGGAACTCAACAACTTTCATTTCCCTTTGCTGGTGTTTTTGGTGTTGAAGGAAATTGATTAAATTGGTGTCTAATTAGGGAGCATTGGGAACACTGCGGTAAAGAGGGAAGTCTGGAAAATGAAGTTAGTAACCTTTAGCCTCAGGAAGGGGTAAGCAGCCTTTTTTTTTTTAAAAGGGATTCTCTGTTCTTGAAGTATGCCATTTCATTTCCCATTTTTTTCTTTTGCTATTATTTGATGTTTACAGAAAATTGTAGAGGGAAATTCTTGGTATTAAGTGCATCCAGTATCTTTCCAGTACTTTTAAGTTAGAAAAGGATTATTTTCGGTGTTTGTGGTTGAGGCTGGAAGAATAGTTTGTGGAAAATAAATGGCCTTTTCACAGTATAAACCCACACACACTGTCATTTGTTTTTATATTTCATATGGTAATTTGCTGAAATTTTAATACTTCTTTGTGGGGTTGTCTTTTTGTGTGTTAGAAACTTCAGGATTTTTCTTCAAAGAAACCATTTATTTAACTGCAAATCAAATTGATCTGATAGCTATTTATTCACTTGATAGGTGTCCGAAAGAACTAAGTGGCCTGGTTCTTTTTTTCTTCCTCCTGCTGTAGGCTTCTTCTGTATAAGTTAAGTGTATTATCCTATAAAGGGCAGCCTAGGCTTTGGACCAGGCTCCTGCAGTCAGGGCCTTGCTACTTTATTGAACCTGGGACCTCAGCAAAGCTATTTTGCCTTTCTAAGACCGTTTCTTTTTGGGCAAAACATTGTAGTATATTGATTGGGATGTTTCTGCATTTCTTACCAATGGCCTGAACTAAATAGGTACATTCAGTAAATAACTCTCCTTCCAATCAACCTTTGATTTTTATGTTCTAGTGTTCTCTGGGGTCTGTGTTCATCTTCCCAGGGATCATATTTTCCAAAGTATTGCTATCTCTCTCTTGCCCTTTGAAACTATGTTTAATTTTACTACTACTTAGGATGTAAAACACTATGGAGTTTGGAGATTAGTGGAGATTCCTTAAATATTAATAAATGTATTTTTTAAAGTTTAGGAGGAGATAAATATGTCAAGACTAGCTTGGTTTGTAACACTGCTGATATATTAGGCTGGGCAATGAGCTGTTGTGGGTGGCTCTTCCCCACATTATGGAACGTTCAGCAGCATGCCTAGCTTCTACCCACTAGATGTCAGTAGCATCACCTTTCCAGTTGTGACAGCCAAACATGTCTCCAGTCATTACCAAATATCCCTTGGGAAGCAAAATCACCCTTAGTTCACAACCACTAGTCAACAGGGAAAGTAAGTCTGGGCATATATACCTCTTAAACACATAGCCTGTCATTATGCAAGTGTCATCCTTTATTGTGACGTTGGGAACACCATGTCTTTTTTTTTTTTTTTTTTTTTTTTGATAGAGAGAGTGCTGGCAGAGGAGAGAGGCAGAGAGAGAGAGAGAGAGCCTCCATGCATAGTGTGGACCCCAATGCAAGGCTTGATCTCATGACCCTGGGATCATGACCTGAGCCAAAATCAAGAGTTGGACTCTCAACCATCTGAGCCACCTAGGTGCCTCAATCCTTTGTCTTCTTGAAACTTTTTGTCCTCAGTCTGAGTATACTAGTGTGAAGCAACTTTGTATTAATATTTACAATTATCTATCGGTAGACTATATTTCAAATCAGTTATTTTTAATGTATATATATATATATATATATATATATATATATATATATATGAGCTCCTCTATAAATCAGCAATGTCCTATGTAATGAGTATTCTGATGAATATATAGGCAGTGTTCATTTAGAAGTTAGGAGCTTAAGCTCTAGAGTCAGACTGCCTGAGTTCGAAGACTGGTTGTAGCATTTCTGGCTATATGATCTTCAACAATGACTATCTCAATTTAATCGTAAATTAAATGGTAGTACCATTTACTTTCATATACTTGCTAATAAAATTAAAGAAAAACATAGATATAAATCACTTAACAGCACTTGATGGATAGTAAGTGCTTAAAATATCTTAGTTGTGTAGACCTTTTCATTATCTGCATCAACAGCATTATTATCAAGGGTGCTGTGCTCATTAAAGAGAACAGCCCCTAATTCTGAGTACAGGGGTGGTAGCAACATCAGAAGGCTTCCTGGCAAAGATAAACCCTGAGGTTTATCTGTAGATAAACCTGTAGATCTAGGTCAGCCAAAAGATTAGGAAGTGAAGAACAGGGTGAAGGGCACGCTCGCAAAAGTATTACATTGTCTTTTATGCATAATCTGATATAGAAACAGGTGAGTATTATTTGTTTCTTTGAAATATTTCAAAATGCAGTAATTTCTTTCAACTTTTATTTCTCAGCTTGCAACTCTTTCTAAGTTTATTTTGCTATTAGAAAAGTGTTATCAAGTGTTCTTTACACCAGTGAAGTATTGATTTTAAATGAATCCTTTATTTTTCCTTGAGAATGATATGATAGTCTTATCTGATTATAATATTCCTTCTGAATCCTAAAGGTTCAGACTGAAGGGAATCTAGGGTTACAGACTGAGGAGAGCCTGGTTATTTCCTACTTTTGTTTGCTTCTTTACAAATAATGTTAAAGCGTAGGTTTCATCTGATAGAGGTTTTTCTGTCTTTTAGCTACCTTATTTATTTGTGAACCTATAAGGGATCTAATTGGCGGGTGTTGGGGTGATGATGGGGTTCAGAGCCTACGGTCAAGAAAGAATTCTTGAAGACATCTTTGGTGCAAAAAGGTGATTTTATTGAAGCATGGGGGCAGGAACCATGGGCAAAAAGAGCTGCAATGGGGTTGTGAAGAATGGCTGATTATATACCTTCAGGTTGGGAGGGGGTTAGGGACAGCGTAAGTCTCTAAAGAATTTTGGAAGCAAGGTTTCCAGGACCTTGAGGGAGCCAGCTGTTAGGAAAATGTCATTTATTACCATTTAGTAAAACCTCAGTCATGAGATCCTTCAGATATATATTAGGGACCATATGCCTGGAATATAATTGCCAACATATACTTGGGGGTTAAAAATAAAGGAGGTTTGCAAAGGAATTTTTATGTGTTTAATGAGACTCACAGGATCCTGGGCGGGGGGGGGGGGGGGGTGGTCAGGATAATGTTACGCCAATGTTCCCTTTTGCCCCTAGCAAAGTGTCATCATCGAGGCAGCTGAGCTCCTAGAGGAAGGTCACTCTGCCTCTTTCAAGGACTTGTCAATGGGCTGTAAGCATTAAGGAAATTTAATTTTTCATTTTCCTTTGTTTCCCACATCACCATGGCAAGCACTTAAACCCCTTTACATCTTGATAAAGGTGATATTAGGGCTTCAGAAAATGGAGTCTGTAGGTTTCTGGAGATCAGGCTATGGATAAAATTGCCTTTTTCTTGCAGTTTCCTAAGTTATCCGTAAACTGAAGGAGACTCCTGTCCTGCATGACTGTGATCTCTATCAGTCAACAATTTTGTTTTCTTTCCTTCCCTTTGTTCTTGAGCAACAGAAGTGTCTGAGCAATATCATACATATCCCACCTGGGGAGGGGGAAGGTGCTGTTAGCCTGTACTTTGCCCTCAGTTTGCCTTATGCTCCCTCATCATTATCATCATTGGGCAGTTGGTGATGAATGCTTACCTGCCCTCATGATTCAAGGATAATATTCAAAAACAAGCCATACCCCATCCTAACATTTATATGACATGGTGCTCTCTCCAACATATGTGTTGGCTTCTGTGACCCATAACTAACCCATGGATTAGGTGAGGGCAAGTTTACAGGTGAGGAAATTGGGCTCATAAATGTTACTTGTCTAGGATGATACAATGTCAGAACTGGGCAGGGAAACCAGGTCTTCTTGACCCCAAAGCCTGCTATTCCTATTACATATGCAGTTATGTTCAAGTGTGCTCTATGCATTCGTATACCTCGTTTTCAAAGACCTCTTATTAGCTATGAAGATAGAATGATGTTCTGCAGAAGAGTTCAATATCTGTTCTTCATTTCTTTTATATTTTATAATGCTAGGCTATTATGGAAGGACTAAAACTGATTATTTGAGCTTGTAACTAGTTTCATTACTTTATAAAGTCAATAAGAACAGTTAGGATCCATTGTAACATTGACACAATTCCAAATAATCATTTATCTTGCTCATTCGAGTGAGCTTCCTGAGGACATCTGTGACTTTTCTTTTTTGACACATTTCATAGTTTCTCTCACCAAGTTCCATACCTATTAGAAGCTCTTTGGACAACTGGCTACTGAATTTACCAGAGTGGACCAGATAGTTTTAAAATTCTGACCGTCTTGTAAATTAGGTGATGGTGGTGTCCAGCCTCCAGATATTCCCCAGCAATTCCTACTCCCTGATATTTAGGCCCTTGAGCAGTTTCCTCCCAAATGGAATAGGGATGACTCATATAAACAATAGAACAATGCTGGGTTGTAAAACTCATTATAAGCTTCCATCCTGCCCTTTTGGATCCCTTGTTCTGGGGGAGGTCAGCTGCCATCTTACAAGGTATCTCTGTGGAGAGAAGCACACTGAGGCCTACTGTCTAGACCATGTAAGTGAACCATTAAGGAAGTGAATCCTCCAGCTACCGTCAGACCTTCAAGTGACTGTGAACCCTGGCCTGCACCTTGACTGTAGCATCATGACAGATACTGAGCTAGAAGTGCTCAGCTAACCTGCTAACAAAGTCATAACCCACAGAAACCACAAAATAATAAATGTTTATTGTTTTAAGCCACTAGGTTTGGGGATTTGTTATATTGAGCAATAGTACTCCTATGGAAGGATTTTAAACTTCTTGATAGTCAGATACTATTAAAACACAGGTGGAATATTAAGTGCTCTGCAGATTGTTTTGTCTTTTTGAAATGGAATATGATTTTTGTTTATCTGTGCTCGATATTATAAACAATGATTCTATAAATTGTTTTTTTATCATTAGTCATTAGTGTTTTAAATTTAAAATAAATGAGATATATGGAAAGCATTTATACAATAAAAATGTTAAACAATTGTAAACTATCAAAATAAAGTCACTTCTAAACTCTTGTGATGTGTTTTTATGTATTCGTAGGATTTCTCATAATATTAACAAAATAACTTGAAGAGATCCCCCCTTAAAAATGGTTGCAATTGTTGAATATTGCTTGTATGTTAGTATTTTATACAATTTATTCATTAATTTTGTAATGCCTAAAACAAATACAGGCAGAAGAAAAAAGGAAGAAGGATACTACAGTAAATAGTATCAGCCCTTGTCAACCCATTGAGAATTGAAAGCACATCAAGTCTAAATAAACCGATTGTCAGTAGCCTAGAAGAGGTACCTTCTAGTGTTAAAGAGGCTTTTCTGTCTTTAAGTTGTATTGTCAGGCTAAGCTTTGTGTTATGTAACCAAGAACTGTGTTCTTGGTACCTAAGGAATATTAACTTTTACTCGGGAGATGGCCTCACAAAATAAGAATCTTAACATAATCATTGAAAATACATTTTTATAAATCAGTTTAGTAGTGTATTGAATACTCTTAGCATGAAACACTTCCTTCATAAAAGAGTTTTATTATACTTTGCCATCTTTTGAAAAAGTGGTTTATGGCACTGGCACAACATGATCACTGCCAACCATGATTCTTCATGCTTCCTCAGAAAATAAAGCTGTCCTTATCCCCACCCCCTTAAGTTTATGAATGCTATTAAAAGCCACAACGCTTCCTGAAATACTTAAAAATAGTGCACATCGATCAATAATATTTTTTAGATTCTATGCACTTCTGCTGATGAAGGTCATAAACCACATCAGACAGATCCAGAAAATCAGATTGTCTTTTCTACTAGCCCTTTGTTCTGACCAGAGCAGTTGCATTTCGTTATTTCCTCTTCCTCGACAATTTCCTCTAGTGGTAAAGTAAATAAAGCATGTGTATTAAAAATATAGCTGTGAATCTGAGCATAGATTCTTGTCTTGAGCTTTGATTGCAGGTGTGCGTAGCCTTCTAAACGGGCATTCCACAGTTGCTACAGATGGTGTGTCCGTCCTGTCAGCTGCATTCACACATGATGTATGACATTAATTGTTTTTGGACTATTGAAGGAATAAATGCTTTTGCTATCACAGGGAACACGTGGGAAAGAAAAAATGAGTAAGTAGAGATGTCATGGTGTGAATTACTTTCTTTAAATCACCATTTGTATTCATGTGTACCTCTTTTTAAAAAAGAAACACGAGGCATTCCATTCTCAAAATGACTTTGGAGTAGAAGAGTTTTTAAGGGAAGAAGGGAATTGCAATTTTTGGATAAGAAAAATGTCCTAAGTCTGTCTGTCAGCCTGTCTCTGCTTCTTCCTTCCTCTCTCTTTCTCTCTCTCTCTCTCTCTCTCTCTCTCTCTCTCTCTCTCACACACACACACACACACGCATGCGCACGCACACAGACACACACACACACACACACACACACACTCATCTGGTTTGGAAGTTTTCAAATGTTTAAACATCCCTTTTGGGTAAAGAATTTTTTTTAAAGGATGTGAAAGATAATTCTGAATTTACTTTTATTGTTTAAATATAATTTAAAATTTTTAATATAAAATTAAGGGTGTTTTTCATTCAGGAAGTAACTTTTAGGCCATATCATAAAATAAAGTATAAATTTTGGGAACACTTCAAACGTTACAGTCCAAAACTGAAATTCAGCCTTTCTCACCTCCTGTTCCTAGCTTTGCCACTCTCTGGCTATGAAACCTTGGAAAACTTACTGATTATCCCCATCTCCCTGAGCCTCATCTTTCTGGTCTCTGTCATGGGGTTTTATGAAGATTATGGCTGATGAAGACTGGTTGTCACATGTTAACATCATATGTAGTTAGTTGCTCAATAAATATAGTTGTTTTTGTTAATCATGATAATGTTAGCAGGTGTTGCTGAGTCAAAAGTGCAGATATACAAATGGAATCCATTTACACAAAGGTATACTTGTGCTTGTGTTCTGTCTCCAAAATTACACTTCAGATTTTGAACATCCATTTTGTGAAAAAGGGAGAAGGTAGCTAGCTGTTGAAAGAGTACAAAAAGAAAATATTTTGGTATTTATATCAAAGAATTGAACAGTTGAAAATTTAGCAAATTATGAAAACCTAAAGTCATCAAATATTGGAATCAGTTAAAAGAGTTGAGAGACATAAGTGACATATAAAAGTTTGAAACAGGCACAGATGTGGCAGCGTGAAGGGTAGAGAAGTTGGAGAAAATGAGGAGGAGTGAAATGGATAGCTCAGATTTTCAAGGCTCTATAGATAAGCTGTTCTGGAAGGATTGGATTTTTGATGTATTTGAGTTCACTCTGAAACTTAGTCTTTCTGTGAGATGTATTAGCAGACAATAATCTTTTTCATTTACAAGTTTATCACTTATAAAATTACACCATATGTTTCATATGTGTGTGTGTGTGTGTGTGTGTGTGTGTGTGTGTGTGTGTGTGTATATGATATAGATTAATATATATATAAATCAATTGCTACAAAATCCTAGGGGTTGGTTAGTTAAGAAGTCTTCCTACAACTGTTGGGCCCTATTTTGTTGCTGTGATTATAGACTCACACATATAAGCGATGCCCTCCTATTCAAAACATAGAACAACCAATCAAATCTGAGAAATGAACCACTGTAGCCTCCAGGTATAATCATCATTTTGTTTAAACCCTAAGGAGGAGGCTAGAAGTATGCAAATACAGCACCATTACTTCTTGCTCTCGCCACAGAGCTCCAATGCATATGCCACCTTTGAGCTCAACAAGGCTTAGCAAAAGAAGATGACCCCCCCCATTACAATCACATAATACACATTTCACTGTCCATTAGTATTCTTTATATCTTAGAACCAGAGAAATAAGATGTGGGTGAATACCATATACAGGCTTCAATGGGGATGGGGAAGGATAGACATGTTCAGAATTAAGGTTCATAGTCTGCTGACAGTAATATTTTGGCCCCCTTGTCTTTGCAGTATATAGTGCTTTCCACAGTCATTATTATTATTTCATTATAAAGATCAGGAAATTGAATAGAGGAGGCAGGAGACCCTTGCACCCAATTTCAAGCCATTAGTGGTTTTCCACCAAATCACATTGATCAAGGTCCATTGTGCTTTGTATGATACTCAACCATCTGAATTTTTCATTGGAAGTTGGAGGAGAGATGATCATGCAAACACTGAGAAAACATGATGCTGGGGCGCCTGGGTGGCGCAGTCGGTTAAGCGTCCGACTTCAGCCAGGTCACGATCTCGCAGTCCCAGGGTTCGAGCCCCGCATCAGGCTCTGGGCTGATGGCTCGGAGCCTGGAGCCTGTTTCCGATTCTGTGTCTCCCTCTCTCTCTGCCCCTCCCCCGTTCATGCTCTGTCTCTCTCTGTCCCAAAAATAAATAAAAAACGTTGAAAAAGAAAAAAATTAAAAAAAAACATGATGCATCAGCTAGTTGTACTAGTTCCAGAATATTTAGAAAAGCAATAATGTTCTTGTATTTTAGTTCCTGACTTTGACACATTGTGTTATATTAATCACATTAAGTTTTAGATAGAGACTTTATGAAACAAAGTTAGATGATATGTATGTGTGTATATATATATACATGTGTATCTATAATTTATTAAGTTTAAAAAATTTATTTTTCCACCACATTATCGGGTGTTATAAACAATACTGAGATTTAGATGCAGATGTAGCAATTCTGTTATCATCTAGATAGGTACAAAAGTGCATATTTGTATGTGCCAGAGAATGTGATTTACCGACCGTGATTTTTAGTCAATAATGTTTGTAATGCAATTTCATGTTAGGCAGTGTCATAATAGAAAGTGATGGATACAAAACTATATTGATGGAAGTGTGACTTGGCAAACATTGAGGAAGGGAGAGGAATGATTCATCAACATGTCTCCTTTAGATGTCTTTGTACAGGATGGGCTTTGAGGCCAGAACACATTAGCATGAATATGTTCTTTTCAAATTGAAGTATAGTACTTTCCTGTTACTGAAAACCGATTTTTTTTTTTAATTCTAAATTCTGTAAGACCAAAAATAAAACAACAACAATAAATTTAAAGATACTAAAGGTCTGTTTTTACCCAGTGTCTTTTAGGCACCCGAGGACCAGGGACATCTTGATTAGAATCACTTCAGGAGGTTAATCTGATGATAATATATACAATAGATTAAAAGGAAACAGAATTAAGTCAGACTGGGAGGAGAATATTCCAGAAAGCCAAAAGTGAAGCTCAAGGTCTTGTAATCTATCACAGGTTCTTAACCGTGGGCATGTGGAAATGTTTGGAGACATTTTTAGTTATTACAATGCCTGGGAATGCCTCTGGTATTGAATCTGTGGAAATATGGAAAGTGAAACATCTTCCATTAGGAGAGGTCACCTGCAGAACAGAGAGTTTTCCATTCCAAGTTCAGGCATAGCCCTACAGTGAATGGCGGAACAGAGTCAGTGGGGGTTTGGAGGGTCTACTCAGCAGCATAACTAGGGATGAGAAAGGTCAGGACACTCTTGCTTTTTTTCTGTGCACCATTATTAAGGTCTAGCATTTCCATAGACAAAGGGGTCCTATGCAGTTGTTTTCACCTTAAAGAATACTCAAATGCCAGGGTTTTCCTTGAGTTTTCTGTTGGAAGAGAATCAGGATAATTCCTATCAGTAACATTAAGACAGTTAAACCTTTAAATATCGACGACATTTTCCAGAGGAAAATTATAGATAAGAATATCTGTAAAAAACTTAGTGCAGAAGTTTAAGGATCATTCTCCTTAAAGAAAATATGAAGGCAACGAATGAGATGGATTCCCTTCTACACTAGAAAAACGATTATGAGAAGAAATTTTGTATTTGACTTCATCCATGCTTTCAACAGATGTGTTCTCAGCATCCGTTGTGTCAGGCACTGCCCTAGGATTGAAGCAGGTAGCAATGTCTTCTGCGAACTTACATAATAATAAGGGAGACAGTAATAAATAATGTCAGGTAGTGCAATGATGGAAAGCATTATTTTAAATGGGCTGGCCAAGAAAGGACTGAATGGGTGACACTTTGAGTAGAAACTAAATAAAAGGACACATGCCAGCAAATGAATATGTGAGGGGAACACAGTTCAGCAAAGATTAGTGAAAGCTCTAAGCACAGCTGGTCATGGTGAGGACCAGTTAGGAGACCACAGAACAAGGGGAAAGCTGTAGAAATAAAGTTGGAGAAGCAGCCAAGCTCCAAATATGCAGGAACTCCATGGTAGCCCATAAAACAGCTTTTATTCAGAGTTACCTTAAAAGCCACTGGGGTATCTTGAGTGTAAAAGGGATGCAATCTGACAAATGTTTCCAAATGCATCACTCTGTACTCTTTGTGGTTTTTGTGGTCTGGCCAGAGTGGAAGCAGAGTCTGTGACCATAGCTGATGAATGATGAAGGTTGACCTGGGCCAGATGGAAGGACAAAGTTGTAAGGTGACTGCTGAAGGTAGAGTTTTTGGGATGTGTTGATGGTTATAATGTAGGCTGGTAGAAAAAAGAGAAGAATCAAGACTTGAAGGTTTAGGAATTACCCTCAATTTATGGGATGCTCACTTGAGAAACACTGTATTACAAAATAAAAATGATTAACTCAGTTACATTATCTATCAGATTGAACTTCCTCAGGCCTTTCCAAAGATTGCGCTATTACTCAAGGCAGTCATCCCTAATCCTCAGGGCTGTTTTAGTGACCTCTTCTAGATTGAAGATTTTTCTAACCTTTGACTTTGGTTTTCCATAGGTTGGTAGTAAAATAGGCAATATGTAGGATGAAGTTTAAAATGCATGTAAGAAATACTTTATTGGGGAATTAAGTATAAATAATAGTGAAGTTGTTAAGAGTGTGAGTTCTAGAAACAGACTGTCTGGGTTTAAATGCTGACATCACTGTTAATGAGCTTTGCAACTTTAAGGAAATTAGTTACTCTCTTTTTCATCATCTGTAAATTAGAAATAATAATATTGGAGCATTGTGGTGAGGATTTAGTGCTTTCCTACATATGTAATGCTGTGAGCAATGCTTGGCACATAGTAAGCTCTTAATAAGTGTTAATTATTTTTTATTATCTGTTAATACTATTGCTGACAACAGATATGTAGTGATTCAAATAAAAAAAAAGGCAGCTTCAGAAACAAAAGGAACAAATAATCCATGAGCTGAAAAAGCCAAATGAAAAATTGAAACAGAGCTCTACATAAAAATAGTAAAAAATAGACTCAATAGATAAATTCATAAACAAAAAGTTTGAAATTATATCAGATTATTGGTGCTAACAGCATGGTTTAAATTTGTAACCTGAGAAAAGAAACACAATATCAGCAAAAGACACAATTTTTCAATTATTATTTGTATCATTAAACTATTATGTTCCACATTGCTGGGTTTTTTTCCTTGTTTTGAAAATTGCTTTTCAGGAATCCAAAATCTAAATGTACCTTTTGCATTTTCCAGGATTTTAAATTTCCTGGTGTCATTCTCAATTGATGGGGAGTACTAAATTGAATGTACAAAGTAAAACTTAATTGCTCGTATGTTTGAAAATAATTTTATCATTTTAAAGAAAGTTCTTAAGATTGCGTAAAACAAGTTTTTAAGATCTCTATTAATATCTATAGTACTTAGTAATAATTTAATCCTAGCGTAGAAATAATAAAGTTGTGAAACATGAGGCCTGGCTTATTTTCAACCTCATAAATACTGTCTTTCTTTAGAGTCTTGTCACAAGATTCCAAGTGGCTGAGATAGAAGTATTCAATAAATATTTGCAGTTTATTGTAGATTTGTAAATTTGCAGTTTAATGTTTAATTATGAACTTCATGTGCTAAATGAAGTAAAATAGAAATTTTGAGAATGCTGTATGAATCACACAAACAGCAGAAAGTAATGTGACTTTTAAGTTGTAATTGCAGTAAGTGGCCTTTAGTTTGACATTTTGAAGCTGACCTGACAACATCGGGATCATCTACCAATGTTTATCCATATACATTATTTAATGTGCGTTGTGATTGGACCTTGGGAGTTTCACTTGTAAAGTTGTGGGTAAATATGGTTCTTCTCTGGTTCTCTTGATCCCTTGCTTAGACTGTCGCAATACCTTTCTCTCTCATTTTTCCCTAGAATAAATTTTCAAACATTAAGTATTCCATAGGACGTACCAACTTCCATTTCTAAGTATTATGCTATTTATGCAGTAATATTCTATTTTACTGTCATTATATACTATATTTGTTAAATATATGCCATATTAACTTTTGTATGTCAGTTAAAAGTTCACCTTTCTGCTTAAAATGACATTCTGCTTGTTACTCTGAGTTTTGGGTATGCTAGGAGTACCATGCTGAACAAAGCTGCTTGGGAGAACACAGGAGGAACTAAACTGTAGAAAGAATGACTCCTTGACAGATTGTTGCAAACAATAGTACTAGCATTGTCCAGTATTCTTAAAAATTTCCATTTTGGCATAACCAAGGTCTTTTCAAGGGTGTCTGTGTTGGGACCAGCTCATGACAACAATGGTTCCAGAAGGGGTTGTTGGAGGAAGCCCCGTAGGTTTCACATAGGAGGTTATGGAACCTAGATGAGAGAAAAGCAACACTCACAACCTGGGCACAACTCTAGGACTCAACTGATGGGGGTCACGGTTAGATAGGGAAGCTGATGCCAGATTCTCTTTCAAATACTCTGTGAAGTTGAGAGTGTGAACAGCAGGCCATCCAACTCCAGATTCCTTTCACTCATGGTGGCGGAGCCTGTTCACTCAGTGTCTGTACCATCTTATTGGTGGAGTTCAGGGATGGGGCTGTGCCTATGGATGAGTGAGTCATTACTTGTGGCAGCTCTGTGCACCTCAGTCTGCTGGGGGATTTACCACGCTTCAAAGATGCCGGCTGAAAACCGTTTGCATCGGTCTCCTGGGCTAGATTTCATCTGTTTATCTTCTGTGTTACCAGGATCATGCTTTTTTCCCCTCTTTTATGGTACTTAGTAGAGTTGGCTTTGCAACAGAATAAAACCATGTACCTTCAGATCAGGCCTCCACTTCTCCCCAGTACCTCGCTCATAGCAAGCACTTAATACGTGACTTTTGAGTGTGTTGGGTGTATGAAATATCTTAATAAAGTGAGGAAAAACCAAATTTTTTTCTTGACCGCATTTTCCGAATTGTCTTAACTGCTGGTCTTTGAGGTTTTAGGCTTTAATAAGCCTATCATTCATGCTAAGATCTATGGGAGAAAGATACATCTTTTATTGCTTTATTTCAATAAAATTTGCACATTCACACCTGATGATTTAATCATCCATTTTCAGGCCTCATTCACCTTATGCATGCTGGGTGAACAACTTGCTGCTCATTAAACAGATTGTACATTAAAAACTATAGAGTACAAAAGCAGAAATATCATACATTTGGTGATAATTAGCAGTGTTCATTTCCTTACTAAGTACTAGGGCATACCACACTGTTTCCATAGCAACTTCTATTCTGTTCAATTAACTGCCTAATGTGAATATATGAATAAGTTTCTGTGTTTAAGGAAAAAGCCCCCAAACAATGGGGTAATTTAAGAGTTTACAGTCACGGATATAAACATGTTGGTTTTATGTTATTTTCTGCTTTACTTTTGGAATCATATTTTTAATGTTTTCAGGTTCTGGTCATAACCAGAAAAAGCATAAGGAATGAATGAATTTTAATGAGTTTCTAAATGGCCTACTGAACCAGATTCTCCTAGTCCCTAGCTACTCCCTGGTTGTAAATTATGCAAATATACAAGCTGCCTTAACTCTTTCAGGACACTAGGGTACCATTTGGCAAATAGCAACTCCAGGGAAGTAATCCATCATGGGGGGTAGAAATAAAGAAAGAAACAAAGGCCATTTCATAGCGATTAAATATGTGTTGCTTTAATGTATTAAATGTCCCTGGAAAGCAGGATTTGCATTATGTTAATTTTTCTGAAGAGAAAAGCAGCTTAGATATTTTCAGCAGAGTCTCAGACACTGTGGCTGACAGTATGGTGTAGGAGGGCCAGCAATGACTTTGGAATCTAAAATCTAAGTTAGAATTCTAAAACCATATGCTGAGGCTGGGACTGGAAACACCAGCTTCCCTCATTGTGAGGATAATAATATTAACCCTGAATAGCTTCTTACTGTATACCACCCTGTACATGATTATATCAAGGTATAGTAATTATGAGTTAAGAACCATTGGCTTCTTGCTTTTATTTGGTGGAACCTCAGAATTGATCATTTTGGACCTTAAAGAGAGTAATTTCATACAGTTCAGTTTAATAGACAGGAGAGAGACACTGAGGCACAGAAAGATCAAGTAAGGAAGGCATCTAATGTCATAGGGCCAGTCATTGTATACCAGGGCCCAGGGCCTATTCTGTTCTCCTAAATCACTAAAACATCCTGTTTGTCTAAATAGCCAGTATAACCTGGTACATTGCAGTCACCCCCAAATTGTTACACTTTGTCCTTTTCTAGTCATTGGCTGGATCATGAATTGAATGTAGAAGAGAGCACAAGTAATGATCTGTTTTGCTTTGCCTGTGTGATTTGGAGCTTTGTGGAAGGACTGAGATTGTGTTGGGAGTCGAGAAATTCGTTTCGTATCCTACTCATTCCATTAAGAAACACACCTGGGAGCTTAACCATGTTATTCCTCCATTTATCTAACTGTAATAAGGATGGCAACATATGTGTGTTTTTTCGAAAGGGTTGTAATCTTTTGATGTTCTTTGTAAAAAAGTCAATAATAAGTGTACATTTTCCGTACATTTATATATATCGTTGTCAAATGTTTATTATTATATCTATTATCTTTACTGACTCTTTCAAAGAAAAAAAATCTAGGGGCACCTGGGTGGCTCAGTCAGTTGAGTGTCCAGCTTCGGCTCAGGTAGTGATCTCACTGTTCATGAGTTCGAGTCCCGCTGGGGCTCTCTGCTGTCAGCACAGAGCCTGCTTTGAATCCTCTGTCCCCTTCTTTCTCTGCCCCTCCCCCACTTATGCTCTCTCTTTCAAAAATAAATAAAACGTTAAAAAAATCTAAAGTCCATCCCTTATCCTACCAGTAATGAAGAGGCTTTTAAGAGCAATATATAAAGCTTTCCCCCTGTTCTATAAAGCTTTATATATAAACTATATTTGTGTGTGTCTTGTTTTATACTTTAATAGAGGACTTATATATTAAAATAAGGCACATAGAAACGTTTTTGGATAATAATATACTGAATATATCTTGGGAAATACAAACATGTATATCCCATAATTTAAAATTTTTTACTAACATTTAGCATTAAACCTACTAAGCACTCAGAAATGTTAGCTCATTGCAACTGGTCTTCTTTTATATAATGATACTAATTTGAACAAAATTATTTTTCTAGAGAGTTCCAGTTTTGATGTAGAGGTTCATTCAGAGAGAAATGAAAACATGTTTCTATCAGAATAAACACACTTATTAGGTGAATTTTATCAATTTTTTATAATATGCTAGGCAGTATGTTAAATGTTTTACACATATTAACTCATTGTATTCCTAAAGGTTGTGTTTCATTGTTATCTCCATTTAGTATCTTAAGTCCAGATCCCAATTGTACTACTCTATGAATCCGACTCTTAAACACTTTTTTTTCTTTATGCTTATTTTTAAAGCCAGTATATGCCTAATAAGGAATAGCATTTCATTTTCTAAAGACAATCTATAATTGTTGCATATCAAGTATTCTTAATGAAGAAATTAAAATAAGTCATTTTTCCTTTAAAAATTGATAATTCTGATGAAGTTCATAGAAAATGTTCATCAAAGGTAATTATATATTTTTCTTGACACTATGCTAGAAATAAAATCTAAAAGATTCAAAGCACTTTCCACATGTTAAATAACCTGCTTAAAAAACTTAAAGGAGAAACTAAATAAATTAATTTGCATCCCAGAATAACATGTTCTTATCGAGGCTGGAAATTGTGGAGTTAGCATTGAGCAGTTATTTTTAAAGTGTTAGGTAGTTCTTGTAAACATGAAGTTCTGTCAAAAAATATTTCAAATATAAACCATTATTTTATTCATGAAAGCGTTTGCAAGATAACGATTTCCATTTGCTACGTATTTCTAAGGATATGTTTACATAAGGTAAAATATGCTTATTTTTTTTTCTATTTGTAAAACAGTATTATTGGAGTGCTAATTGGAATCATGTCAAATTTATTTATTTTGAAAACATAACATTTTCATAGTAAATCTTTCCATTCCAGAATATAAAATGAATTTCTAATTGTCCAGATCTTGTTTTAAATCCTTTTAAATTATTTTGATGTTTCCTTCATATAATTCCCATCTGTCTTATAAAACTTGTTTCTCAGTGTTAATGGATTTGTTGTTTATGTAAATGGAATATTCTTCTGTTTCTTACTTTTTTGTGTGTATTTGAGTCTTGTTTCCAGCCACCTTGGCAGATCTTCTTATTAATTCAGCTTGTTTTACAAGAATCACTTGACTTTTTGAGAGATGTAAAATGAGATATATTGTTACAGAGCTTGACGGTACTTGGTGCAGAGCAAGTCCTCAGTGAACAGTGGCTGTTGTCATCACCTGAGGTTCCACTTTCAGTCTGTATGGTCCTTATCTATATAACATCCCGTTCAGCATTAGTTGCATGCATTGCTATTTTGGTGTTTTGATCAATTTAATTTTACATAGCATTTATTGAATATCTGTGATTAAATGCTAATTGCTCTTGCATAGATGATTTTTATACTTTTATGAAGTAACACGAGCAGTATGTCCTTTGTTCTAGTGACTGTCATACCATAAACATTGCTACGAGGGGGACCAATCTGTAAAGTAATCTTGACTTGGGTCCACAACTAGTATAATTAAGAAGGTTATAAAAAATGTTGAAAAAGAAATGCTCTTTTCTTTGCAGCTTGTTCACCTTTAATCAGTGACAAATTTTGCCTTCTTAGGTACACAAAAATATGTTTTAATATGTAAGATATGAATCTCATGGTGTGAAATTTTGTAATAAGTGTGACCTTTTTTTGCATCTTAGACTTGCTTTAAAAATATTCTGTTTATGTCAATGATGAAAATTCCATATTCTATTCTTATGCATTCTAAGACTTTAGCAGTAATTAACAGAACACATTATCTCTATGACTGATAAAATTTACTAAGACAATAAACGTCTAAAAAAAGAAATGAGAAAATATTTCATCTCTAAAGACTTATAAGCAGTGATCTTCATAATCTAACCCTAGCAAATATTATTCTAAGGATGAATTTGCCTTCTAAATGAGAGGAATGGTTCTATAAGAATGAGAAATATAATTTAAGTTGGGAAAATATATGTAAATAAAATTTTCTCCTGAGTTGTTTATATGACAGCTTTGTGTTAATAGCAGTTGTTCATTGACAACAACAGCAACAACAACAACAAATATGAAGGATGTTCTCAGATGCCATAAGCTTTCATAACAGTGACTTTACCTAGTACCTCCTAATAAGTTGGGATTGATTAACTTCTCTAACTTACTGAAGAGTCACCTTAAAATTGATTAAAGAGCATTTGACTGTAAAAACGAATACTGTCAGCTAACATTTATTGAACACTTAAATTTTTCTAGGCTCTGAGATTGAAAACTATGCTTGAATTAAGCACATTTAATCTTCTCAACAAAAACAGTGTGAAGTAGGAACAATCACTATCCCTATTTTGAAGATAAAGATATTAAAGCTATGAGAATTAAATAAACTTTGAAAAGTTACAGAATTAATATAATGCTGCTACAATACTCAAGTCTTAGTTTAATCTGGTCTTCCTCTTGCCCTCTATTCTACTACTTAATTACCACAGAAATAGTGACATACTTTTTCTTTAAAAATATTCTACTAATTTATAAATGTGCATGGACTCATAATAGATTTAATATGTAAAATAAATCCACTCTATAAACGTTTGACTTTGATATTATGCTTGTGATAAAACTTGACTATAGAATTATAATATTTAAACCATCACCAGGATGTAAAAAATTATTAATGCTACTTTCAGTTGTAAAGATTAAGTATTTATTAGAATTTTTGCAGGAAGACATCCCAATGATCAGGAAAATTGTAACATTTCTTCAGTTTTTGATGTTCAAGTCTAGAATCAAAGCGATTTACAATATTGACAGAAATACAATGTTTTTCAGAGATGTAGATACTTTAAGTCATTTTTATCATACGGATAGGGAGCAATTTCTGTAGTCTAGAGACTGTCCTAAGCACTTTAAAAATATTAACTTATTTAGGGGCGCCTGGGTGCCTCAGTCAGTTAAACGTCTGACTTCAGCTCAGGTGATGATCTCCTAGTCCCTGAATTCGAGCCCCACGTCAAGCTCTGTGCTGACAGCTCAGAGCCTGGAGCCTGCTTCAGATTCTGTGTCTCCCTCTGTCTCTGCCCCTCCTCTGCTAACACTCTGTCTCACTCACTCAAAAATAAACGCTAAAATTTAAAAAAAAAATGGGGTGCCTGGGTGGCTCAGTCGGTTAAGCGTCCGACTTCGGTCCAGGTCATGATCTCGCGGTTCGTGTGTTTGAGCCCCATGTCTGGCTCTGTGCTGACAGCTCAGAGCTTGGAGCCTGCTTTGGATTCTGTGTGTGTGTCTCTCTCTCTGCTACTCCTCTGCTCATGCTCTGTCTCTCTCTGTCTCTCAAAAATAAATAAACGTTAAAATAAATAAAAATAAATATTAACTTATTTAATCCTCCTATTCACCCTAATGAGGTAGGTATTATTATCCCCCTTTTAAAGAAAAGAAAATGAGAAAAAAAAAAAAAAACTTGTTCATGTTCAAATGGCTAGTAAGTATGGCCATTGGATTTAAATCTAGGCTAATTCCAGAATCTGTGCCGAATTCTGCCTTTCATACGTGTCTTCCAAACACCTAATTCAATAGTTCAGTCAGTGTTTTATTTTAAATATATTGCATATATTTTACAGTGTTCTATGTTCTATTAAATTCATGTATGCCAGTTATAATTTCAAATAATGTCATTATTTTTTAAATTATACTGTGATAAGGCAGAATCAAGCTTTTTAAATAGTATTTCCTTGTTTGACTACTGTTGTAGAAAATTTTTGAATTGACATTTTAATTAACAAGTCAAAGTTTCTCAACAGACACTATTTGCTGCATCATAAAGCAACCTTTGTGGTATATACTTTGATGCCATTTGTCATCTTATTTGTGCACTAGAGCATAGAACATAATGTTTCTTGTCTGTAGGGATTTCTTTAGCAATTGATCATTAATTGAAAAGCATAGCAGAGCTAAGTCTTATGAGAGAAATTAATGTCTTGTCCCAATTAAATGCATTAATTAAAATAATAGGATCTTTGGATGATTTTTATGAATTGCCAAACTTCATTAATGCAGTCTCTTGCCAAGAATAATGGGGAATTGTTTCTCCTGCTTTGTTTGAAAGCAAAGGACAATTTCTTGGAATTTGGCTTTATACATCTTTCCAGCCCCAAGAAAGGATAGTTCTTTGCTTTACTACATCATTATTCTCTTTAAAGTCCAGGGATCTAGGTAATATACTTATTTTTAGCTCACTACCACCTCACGCCTATTTTGTTCTTCATACCTTTTCTTTAATGTTGCATGTAGTGTGGGAGTCTGCTTCCTATAAGAAATTATGGGTCTCACATGTGTAATGAGTGTGCTCAGTCTTTCAAACAGAATCTAGAGACCATACTGCATGAGCTGCAATTCTCTCATTTACTAAGTACCTTCTCAATATTCTGAAAATAATGATTGAAAAATAGAGCAACTTAAGAGGATTCTTACTTTTTGAACTTGAGACTTGTTTATATACTAATAATTTTGCCGCCATACTTGAATAGATTAAAACTCTCCAAAGAACAACAAAATCAGTGATATTTATCACCATAGAAATGTCTGCAATGGCTACATTGTAGATATCATGAGCTTGTTTAATCTTGTGTCTCTATTTGAATAGAACCATTTTTAACCTTGAACCTGCTTTTTAATGTACTTATGAGGCAGTGTTTTCATACCCTAGAAAGGATACAATATTGATTTGGACCAATGCTATAAATATATATATTCTTTACCTCCGCTATATTCCACATAGTTCTATTTAAAGGTCATTGATGTAATGGTATGAATATTCAGAAAACAATTTTTTTTCACATGAAAAATATGTGAAAACTTTTTCACATGGTGGGCATATGGCACAATGAAACTTTAGAACCACTGAGGTAGATTCGGCGAAAACCCCTGTTGAGATAAAGTTTGGGATAACTTTATCCCATGTCTCTGTGTGGATGTGGATTTCTAGCAGATATAGGATCTGTAAACAAGTTTTTGTTTACCTTAATGTGTAAAGGACTATGCGAGATTTCTTCATTTATTAATTTAGTCCATTAAGCAGTTTAGTTTAGATGCCAGGCACCTGTCTAGGTACAAGTGACTCAGAAATGAACAAGATAGAACCACTCTGCTCTTTTGCAATTTACAGTGAAACATTGAAGCAGAAACTGAATGATTCATTCATCCATTTACTTAATACATTTTATTTTTCTCTGTAGCATTCTTTATGATCTGATACATTGTAAATTTACCAGTTTGTCTGTGGACTGTCTCCTCCATCCAGACTGTAATTCAGTGAGGGTGAAGATTTGTCTACTTCGTTCATTGCTGAAATGTCACTGCTAGAACAGTAGCTGCCTCATGATATGAAGACAATGTCAAAGGAGAAAAATGATATTACTATTGCTATTTAGCTATTTATCTATCACTATTTATCTATTAAGTATGAGGGTGCTCGGTGCCAGGTGTAAAGATGAATAGGAACCACAGGGATTAGGAAAGCCAATGTGACAACAGACATCTTACTGAGAGGTGGTTAAGTGCAATGGCAGACAAATAACTCAGGTACCTGGAGAAGTGAAAGGAGGAATAATAAGCTCCCATGTCAGAGGTGAAGAATAGCTTCCTAAAGGAAATGACGTCTGACTGACACAAGCAATCAGTGGCCTCAAAATCCAAGACCCTAGGTTTAGTGTTAATTCCTTCCCTACCTGCACACCCCATATACAGCCTCAGTTGCACACATAGAAATGCAGCGCATGCACAGTTGCTCGGATGTCAGACAGAAAGCAGAAACTAAGTCTGGCTGGAGGCATAAAAAAGACCAGGAGAACCGTTTGACCCAAGCATTCAAAAGGGGGCTCTGATTATATAAAAACGAGTTGAGAGTAACCCCCATGGCTGAAGGAATGGCACAGGCAAAGGTACTTGTATAGGATCTTCCAGACCATCATCTAAATTCTTAGATCCACATCTTAAGAGATTAAGGTTTGTTGATGATTCTTACAGCAGGCACCTTCCCCATTGTACAGATATGCTTCCTTTGTTTCCTTTAACTAAACATTATGTTATTAAAGTGCTCCAGAGAAGCAGATGATTGTAATTGCCAAGTACACTGTACAAAAGAAAAGATGTATTTGGAACGCTAATCACAGAGACAGAGCAGAGAGAAGAAAAGGACTTATTTTGCAACACACGGAAAGAAGCAATTCCTTGGTGGGAGATGAGTAATCATTTTGTAAAGGAGACTAGAGTAAAACAAAACTTTCTTCAAAGTGCTCCTAATGAAGAAAATATAAATTGCAAAAACATTTTGGAGAGAAGTTTGGTAAAACCCAGTGATCCTGAAGTGGCCCACGAGTTTCACTTCTATTAAGTTGAACTGTCTGAACCTGCTGATATGTAGCTGTTTTTAAACTTCAAAAATGGCAGTTTCCTCTGGCTTAATTGATAGGTACATAATCATTACACGTTCCTGTATACAGGTATATATCTTAGAGAAGTTTATCCATGAATTGTGGCAAGAAATACAATTGTGGAAGCAAGACATTGGAAATAATCTAAATGCTGTCAAGAAGAGAATACATAAATTATGGCATAATCATACAATAAAAAGAGTTAAAAGGCTAAGTCTTTAACATCTTTACAGTCAAAAAAAGGAATTAGGGGAATGACTTTTTTTTTTTTTTTTTTTTTTTTTTTTTTTTTTTTTGGTAAAGGGAGAGAGGCGCCTCTATGCATTAGGAAGGCTTTAAATGTCTTAGCTGGTTCACCAAATTATATTTTGTTCTGTGTCTGCATCAGCTAAAATCACAGTAAGCTGAAGTCATTAGTCTTCTGTTCTGCAACCAGCTGTAGACTTGTAGCACGTCTTTCTTTGCTGAAACTGGATAGACGGTTTTTTTTTTTAAATCTCAGAAATTTGAGAAAGTTTGGGACATGAGATTTTATCTACATTTACCCTTATTCCATCCTTCTAGAAACACTTGAAAAGGCAGGTGATCAGAATCAAGTCACTGGTTGTTTAGTGCTGTTTCTGATTCTATTATATTTGATATAAAATGAAGTGATTTATTAACATTTTATAGCTCGTCCTATTGTTAAACTGTACTAACTTTAAGGGATGGAACGAAGTAATATAGATACACCACTATTCCTACTAATATTACTACTGTATTATGTTTTACTACTGCAGAAAAATAAAGCCTGCAGTCAGGAAATTGCTTGATTTAAAGGCACAGCTCTACCTTTCCTATGCCATATAAAAGAGAAATGTGGTTTTCTGTACCTTAATTTACAGTGTACATCCCAGCTTCTCTTAAAACAGATGGGGGAATGCAATAATATTACATTTGGGGCCCCCACAACCAAGGAGAAACCTGGCAGCTGTTCAAAAATAATCATATAACAAAGAGAAGAAAACAGATCCTGATTTTTCCCTGATGTTGGACTCTCTATCACTGGCCAAACAGAGATTTTGGCCTATTTGAAAAATTATGCCTATTTGGAAAGGCATACTAAATAACATTAAGTGTTTCAGCTTTGTCCGGTAAAAGTAAGTCCTGATTTCAAAGGAATTTCTTTGGAACAGTATAAAAGCCAAGAAGCTGCTGGAATTTATTATCAAACAGGATCTGATCTGGAATTATGCTATAATTTAGCTGTAGTTTGAGACCTGATCCTTATTACTTTTTCAGAAATATACACAGGCACCCATACATAGACACCCCTAATCTTAATTAATTGAGCTCTTGGTTGGTGTTTTAAGTCAGAAGCATCAAAGGTGGTGAACACTGCAGACAAGCAACTTAATAGTAGTATTTATATTTCACAGCTTGTGGAGTCTTAGAGTATATTACTGACTGGTTATTAAATGGTAATAGTTGGATCAGGGCCAACGTGATTATTCAAGCCTTTCTGCTTCTTGAGTAGGAGCATGGCACTCAGTGAAAGAGACATCTTCTGAACTCACTACTGTTCATCCAGTTATGAAGAAACTGTAGAAATCTACACCTACCAGGGCCCCTAATATATGTCATAAACTTTTGGTGACAGTTTGTTTTCAGTAATTATCTTACTTTGCCTCATGCATGAAAGGTAGACCTGATGAGACCTGCTCTACTTTCTCTGATGTGAGCATCCAGAACTTTCTACCTTTGTTGTAAGGTTCATTGGTTATGGTGTCTACTGGGGAAATACATTTTTTTTCTTTTGGAGTTGATTATAAATCCTCTGATTACACCATAAATTGTCTCTGAGGTCATTAATTCTTCCAGCAAGTCACAGAGTAAGCCATTTGGGAACTAGGAAATTACAGGGAGGTGGTCTAGATAGAATCAGGCTCAGATGATCTGTTGTAATCATAGATTATCCCCAGTATCTGGGTTTCCTCCTTGCTGTTCCATCCTCAATTTCCTAAATAAATTTCAGAATACAATTTGGATTAGACCCTGTTTAAACCAGTGGCTCTGCAGAGAGACCACTGCCACAACAGTGGACCGAGAAAGGAAATGAGAAGGTTGTTCATTCATTCAGTCAACACATATTTATTGACCACCTACTATATGGGAGGCATTCTAAGTAGTGAGGACAATTTAGTGAAAAAACATAGGTTATTGTTGACCTTAGATTGTTCAAAATCTGATGATATTTATATATGTTAGTTTCTATGTTGAGTGTTAGTAATAAGAGAGAGATATTTGGTTAAATGTAACCTCTGTGTGGTAATACACTATATGCTATGTTATCTTTTGTTCAATTGTTATTATTTCAGGTTTTAATTTATCTTGTTTAATTAAAAGGCATAAATTAGCACATAGTGTTTTCATCAAATTATCAGCTGAGTTCTTGGATTGTCTTTGATTCACAAAGTGCAATTCAACATACAGGCAGAGTAAATCAGAAATATACATACAAACTTTCAATATGAATTTTAAAATAAAAGCGAAATTCATGTGCATTGTAACTATACATTAATATGATCTTATTATAATCTTATTTAAAAATGACTGTTACAATAGACTGAATGTGAGCAGTCTTCTGTAGTATGACAACAAGATCATTTTCCCTATATCATTTTCTCTCTGCTCTATGTTGTATGACTAAAGATTTTTACATATGCCTTTGAAAATGAATGGTTTAATAGTTCTTTCATTTAAAAATGACAGTCTACACATTTGTTTTCCCTTGCAATAGTTTTATTTTCTTTACCAGGATGACCTTGAGTTCCTCTTTTATTTCACTTTGGGCTCCTTCATGAATCATTTAGCCGGAATATGCCAAAACAAAGATCTTTTTGTTCAGATATAATTAGAGATGGTGTTTAATTTCTGTGGCATGGCCCTGGTATCCTTCCACCCTGTCTTTGTCTTGTAAGTGTGTCTCCTCCATATTTGGCTCATGTCAAACCTTCTGTTTCTACCTCTCTTTAGGTATTTTCTAAGTCCAGGCTTTGTGTTGGATTCTAGGGATACAGTAGTAAACCTGTTAATCAAACCCTTCTTGGATTTGATGATAAAGCAATGTTCCTTACATAACTAATTACATATAGTAATTTAATTTCTTGTTTTAGTATCTTTTAATTTTTTTTGAGACAGAGACAGAGCATGAGCGGGGGAGGGGCAGAGAGAGAGGGAGACACAGAATCTGAAGCAGCCTCCAGGCTCTGAGCTGTCAGCACAGAGCCTGATGCGGGGCTCCAACTCACGAACCGTGAGATCATGACCTGAGCTGAAGTCGGGCCCTTAACCAACTGAGCCACCCAGGCGCCCCTAATTTCTTGTTTTAATATCTTGAAAAAAGTATGAAGTGTATTAAGAGGTGTATTGGGGAACTTACCCTAGGCTGTAGAGAAAGGGGTGGATCAAGAAAGTCTTTCCTGAAGATAAACCATTTAAGCTGAACCATGAATATTGGAAAGAATAAAGAACCCTCCCGATGAGAAGAATCTCTGATTGCCACTCCTCTGCTGTCAGGAGATATTTCACTTGATGCTGAGTTTCAAGTACAGCTAGAAACCTTGTTACTGGGGATGCTGAAGTAATCTAATGAATGATTTGAAGAGAAAAGATTTAAGTGCAAAACTCCGATGGAGAGAAGAGCATTTTGTCATATGTTATGAACTATTATGTATTTCTGTATGTCCTTGATATGACTTGTTTAGTGTGGCTTATTACTTCAAGTTAAAATTACATAAATTGTGACTCACTTTTGTAAAAGGATATTTAGTTTCAGGGGGAGAATAAGCTTGAAGATATTCTTGGAGGATGATATCAGTTATAGGTAAGCATTAGTTAATGACTTAAAATTCTAATTTATGGTATTGCTTAATAACAAGCTAATAAGGATCATAGAGATGGACTTCATAGTACATATGATTAGGCCAGTGAAAAGGATTAAAAATCAAAATAAGCGTACTGATCATGATATGCACTGCTTCCAAAGTTTCCACCAGTTTTCAAGAGATCTGACCCAATTGAGTAAGAGCACGGAGGATTGAAAACATTATATTCTTATAAATTTTTAGCAGCCATTGTAAATTTAGACGAAATTCATCCAGATAACTAAGACTGTTATTAAAAGTGGCAGGTCCTGGGGTGCCTGGGTGGCTCAGTCAGTTTTGTCTGACTGCATCTATCTATCTATCTATCTATCTATCTATCTATCATCTATTTAATTCAAGTTGGTTAACATATAGTGTAGTATTAGTTTCAGACATCACTTATATATAACACCCAGTGCTCATCACAACAGGTGCCCTCCTTAATGCTCATCACTTATTTAGCCCAACCCTTCACCTACCTCCCATTCAGCAACCCTCAGTTTGTTCTCTGTATTGAAGAGTCTCTTATGGTTTGCTTCCCTCTCATTTTAGCTTATTTTCCTTCTTTCCCCTATATTCGTGTGTTGTGTTTTTAAATTCCATATATGGGTGAAATCATATATTTGTTTTTCTCTGACTGACTTATTTCACTTAGCATAATACACTCGAGTTCCATCCATGTTGCTACAAATGGCAAGATTTCATTCTTTTTGATGGATGAGTAGTGTTCCATTTTATGTATGTATGTATATATATACACATACATATATATGTGTGTGTGTATATGTATATATATGTATATATACACACATACATACATACATACATACATACATACACCACATCTTTATCCATTCCATCAGTCCATGGACATTTGGGCTCCTTCCTAATTTGGCTACTTAGTTGATAGCGCTGCTGTGAACATTGGGTGGATGTGCCCCTTCAAATGAGCGTTTTTGTATCCTTTGGATAAATACCTAGTAGTGGAATTGCTGTGTCATAAGATAGTTCTATTTTTAATTTTTTGAGGGAGCTCCATACTGTATTCCAGAGTGGCTGCACCAGTTTGCATTCCCACCAACCTTGCAAAAGGATTCCCCTTTCTTCACATCCTCACCGACATCTGTTGTTGTCTGAGTTATTAATTTTAGCCATTGTGACAGGTGTGAAGTGGTATCTCATTGTGGTTTTGATTTGTATTTCTCTGATGATGAATGATGTTGAGCCTCTTTTTATGTGTCTGTTACCTACGTGGATGTCTTCTTTCAAAAACTGTCTATTCATGGCTTTTGCCCATTTTTTTTTTTACTGGATCATTTGTTTTTTGGGTATTGTGTTTGATAAGATCTTTCTATATTTTGGATACTAACCTTTTATCCGATATGTCATTTGCAAATATCTCCCATTCTGTCAGTTGTCTTTAAGTTTTATTGATTGTTTCCTTTGCTGTGCTAAAGTTTTTATCTTGATGATGTCCCTGTAGTTCATTTTTGCTTTTATTTTCCTTGCCTCCAGAGACATGTCTAGTAAGAAGTTGCTGTGGCCAAGGTTATTTTGGCTCAAGTTATGATCTCAGGGTTCATGGAACCAAGTCCTGTGTTGGGTCCCGTGCTGACAGCATGGAGCCTGCTTAAGATTCTGTCTCTGCTTCTCCCTCTGCCTTTCTCCCTGCTCATGCTTTCACTGTAAATAAATAAGTAGATAAATAGTCAAAAACTTAAAAAAAAGTGTCAGGTCCCATCTTAGGTGCATCAAAGTACAAATATATTGCACATTGCTGATACATTTTACTGAAGAATGCCTGAGAGGACCACAGTACCTTAGAGTCAAATGAATCATAAGACCTTTCTACTTTTCTGCCCAGATGTTTGCATAATTACATACTGGCAAACATAGCTCCATCAATTTCTTTAAAAAATTTTGGCCATTAAAACCCATGGGAATTCCCCATCATATTTATATTGACTTTAAAAAATATTGAAGTAAAATTTCTGCTTTTTTCTCTGTGACCCCTTAATCCTTTCATACCTGTGCTGACTGATAGATTCTTGGGTTTCCTCCTCTGTGTTGGTGATTAGTTTGCTACTCCCAATATATTTTCCCATGCTTTTTCTTTTAATAGTTATTGCTGCTTATGGGTGATGATTGCAGTAGATTATATTATAGCCATAGGGATTTTAAAATACCTTCAAATATACACATACCCCCCCCCCCCAACCAAAGAAAAACCTCTGAAACCGGGTCTCTGATTAGGAAAGCCTTTGCCCTTAACCTCCTGAACCCACATCCTTAGACGGTGTATATGTGCATTTGAACAGGTGACTATCACTTCAGTGTTGGCTAGTGTTCCTTACATATGTTAAGGCTCCAGGGGCTAGAATTGGAGTATCAGCTGAGCTGGTATTTATTTTTTAGACTACTGCAGTTACATACAAGAGAATACAGTGTGGCCATTTAAACAAAAATTGAATTTGTGGAAAGGATGTCTGGTAGCTCATGTAATAAAAGGAATAGCTGAAGATCCAGGCTTTGAAAAAGAAAGGGTCAGAGATGCTCTGGGCTTTATATCTAGCAACTCACATCCAGGGCTTGCAACTCTAACTTTAGGGAGAATCTAGTTAACTTGTATTCAGTCAGCTCTCTAACTGTGGCTGGACAGGTACTAGTATGGAAAGAGTGGCTTTCAAAGCAGTAATGAGGGTGTGATGACCAGAAGAAAGCAGAATGATACAGGGAAGGCAAAAACGGTAGCTTTCTGCTTTGATTAATGGGATTAAACTCTCTGGAATGTCCTGGTCTCTAATACGGGAAGAGTAGTACCACTTCTCGAGTTGCTAACAGTAGTGAAACTAGAAACACTTAGAACAGTGTTTAACAAATAATAAGCACTTGATTTCATTATCATCTCCATTTTATAAGAAATTATGGTTCAGAGAGGTTTAAATAACCTGCCTAAAGTCACACTAAGGGAGTGATTGAGGTGGTATTCAGACCATCTTATTACAGAGAATTCACTCTTTTTTTTTTTATGTTTGTTTATTTTTGAGAGGGGAGGGAGAGACAGAGAGCGAGAGTGTGCACAAATGGGGGAGGGGCAGAGAGAGAGAGAGAGATACACATAGATTCCCAAGCAGGCTCTAGGCTCTGAGCTGTCAGCACAGAGCCCTATGTGGGGCCTGAACTCAAAAACCCAAGATCATGACCTGAGCTGAAGTCAGATGCTCAGCTGACTGAACCACCCAGGCACCCAGAGAATTTACTCATCAACACCTTGCCACATTGCTTCGAAGTCCAGAGAGCTTACTCCTGTAAGGTCAACTTTCTCTTTTATTGTAGTATTTCTTCCTACAGCTGTCATTTTTTTTGGTAATTTTTTAAAAATTTATTTATTTTTGAGAGAGACAGAGCACAAGTGGGGGAGAGCCAGAGAGAGAAGGAGACACAGAATCCGAAGCAAACTCCAGGCTCTGAGCTGTCAGCACAGAGCCCAACGCTGGGCTAGAACTCACAAACCATGAGATCATGACCTGAGCCAAGGTCAGATGCTTAACTGACTGAGCCACCCAAGTGCCTCTAACAGCTGTCATAAAGAAAAAGTTTGAATTGTACTCCTTCACTCCATACAACCTCAAATTTTAACATTTTTCGTGAATAGCATATATTACAATCCTTTTTAGAGGCCAGTAAGATGATCCCCATTTTACAGATGGTGAAAATAACAGCTGAGAGAGGTTAAATATTGTGGGTCAAGTTCACAGAGCAAGTAATGGTGGCAGCTGAGCTTTGAGCTGAGCTCTGCCCTATCCCGGAGCCTGTTGCTTTGATCCAGCTTTACTGCGTCCTGGAAAACAGAAAAGTGCAAGAGGGTCCTTTCCTTTAGACTAACAAAGAACGATCTAAATAAAAAGAGCATCTGTTCAAAAAAGAATATGTAACCAGCATACAGTGAAGAATGGAAGCTTCTATAGCAAAGTAGTATTTGGATATGTGTTTTGAAGTTCCAGACAGTATTCTAGATCCTTGCACCGTAAGATACACATTAAATCCATAAGGTACATATTAAAATTATCTTTATTTACAGCTAGGGACACTTAACACATTAATTTTGATACTTCCCCAGGATTATTTAATATGTACGTTGTGGAGCCAAACCTGTAGGCTCTGTAAGGATAAATCCAGTTACCTAATTTGTTTACCACTTTATCAGGGTACTCAATAAATAGGTGTTGAATACATGAATGTCTTTAGGCCACAGATCCCAAAGTTCTGAATTTTTTTTTCTTTTTCAGTCTTGTCAGAAGCAGTCAAGATGTGAACAATTAATAGGAGTAATTGAAAGTCAAACTAGAACACCAAAAAGATGTGTGTCTGGAATACCAAGTAAAAAACACATACCCATCAAAAGGCACCCAAAACCATAGGCTCAAGGCCTTGTATTAAAAGATTAGTCAAATACTTGAGGCAAAAATATAATCTTTGATTTTAGAAAAGAATCAGAAATAAACCTTAGGGCTAGGAGAAAGTAAATGTTATGTCCATCTTTGATAAAAGAATGATTTGTGAGATTATAGACTGTTCAATGTAACTTCCACACCAGCTGGCAAAATAGTAGAGCCCATTAGCAAGCAATCAGTGTTTGTCAAGCCACAAATGCTGTAATCAGCTTGACACTGAGAAATGAAAGCAATGCTAGAAATTTCCGCTTTTCTTTTATGAAAGAGTTACAGATTTTATACGAGGAATTCCAAGGTATTAGTATTTTTTTAAAGTGTGCTCAATGGATGTTATTAGGATTAATGGCTGAAAAAATTCAGAGTCAAATTTTAAGAAACTCTAGAACGTAAAAGGTGAAAGTCCTCTTTACTATAGGACTACTCAGAACCTTTAATTTTGTTTATTTTCAAAAAGGATTGTAGAATGCAGCATTGCTAAAACAAACCCTACCATGACTTGAGAATCTTATGTACCAAATTTGCAAAATACTTAGGTGGACTTATACAAACCCTCCGTTTTGGACTCCTTGGCTGCTTTAGGGCAGGTGCTGTCCCTGTTCCTCTATCACTGATACCTAGCTTAGTATCTAATACACACAGAGTACTCATGGTGTATTTATTGGCTGTATGAATCACTGATAAATACTGAATAGCATCCTAAAAAAAAATGATGGGCTACTTAATATCTTGACGATATGATCTAACATATATTTGAAAAGAGGAAGCTGACTAAAAACTGGATTAAAATTATTCTCTTTGTCCTATTAGATTTTAGAATGGAAAGTCTATTTTCTAATTATATTTGATAATAAAATTTAGATTAACTGAAAATGTATAAACTTCTTGATATTTTCATGTATTAGAAATATCTTCAGAACCAACTTTTTTATAGTCATACACCCTTATTGATATGTGTAAAACAAAAGTTATAGCACCATTTGTTTTGAGTTTCTTCTTGACATGGGATATTGCTGGGAGGAGCCTCCAGAAGGCACTTTTGCCAGAGAATAGGTGTAGTGTTTTTGTCTGAATACTAAATAATGTATATATTTTATATTTATAAAAATTATATATTTATATAACATTTAATACTTAAAATATTTATATTTTATATTTGCAAACATAATTTTATTGTACAAAATATATGTACAAAATACATATGCATAAATGCATTATAGCTCTTTATGCATACATACATTTTTATGTTTGAAAACACGTTTTCATTTATAAATTTATATGGGAAGTATATTGGAAAAAATTTTGGTTTTCTGAGTGAAGAAAAACCATGCAAATGTCGCCTGAAGTAAGAAATGTCCGATAGACATCTTATTTTATGGTAATTACATAAATAAAATTAATGCATCAGAAATTACTTATAATGGGTGGAACAAAGTCTAATTGAAGTTTTACAGTCAGCTATCACCATTGTTTTAAAGATATGGCTTATTGCATGGGATAGAAAAATTTTACCAAGATGATTCCCATTTTTTCATTTTGAATTTAAGTCAAATATTGTGATATCATAAATATCACAATATTGGGACTTTGGAAGAAAATTGGAAAGAGTCACATCTGTGAACCAGTTCTGTATTTTTCAAATAGATTAGATATTTCCTGATTTTTTTAATGTTTATTTATTTTTGAGGAGGTAGGGAGAGAGAGCTTGCGCGTGCAGGGCATGCTCTCACAAGTGGGAGAGGGACGGAGACAGAAGGGGACAGAGAATCAGAAGGGGGCTGTCAGGGAGCCTGATGAGATCATGACCTGAGTCAATGTCTGACATGCAACCAACTGAGCCACTACAACGCCTCGATATTTCCTCATTTTTAAAGTTTATTGATTTATTTTGAGAGAGAGAGAAAAAAAAAGCATGAGTGGGGGAGGGGCAGATAGAGTGGGAGACAGAATCCCAAGCAGGGCCCACACCAGCAGCTCAGAACCCAGCTGTGGGGCTGGAACTCCCAACCATGAGACCAAGACCTGAGCTGAGATTCAGAGTTAGTTGGCTCCACACACTTGGATGGCTCAGTTGGTTTGAGCTTTGAACTTTGGCTCAAGTCATGATCTCACCCTTTGTGAATTCCAGCCCCACAACAAGCTTGCTGCTCTCAGTGCAGAGCTGGCTTTGAATCCTCTGTCTCCCTCCCTCTGCCCCTCCCCCACTTGCATGGTGTGTGTGTGTGTGTGTGTGTGTGTGTGTGTGTGTGTGTGTGTACTACGTACTCTCTTTCTCTCTCAAAAATAAATGTTAAAAAAAAGAGTCAGTTACTTAACCAACTAAGCCACACAGGCGCCCCTCCTCACTTTTATACTGTAAGGTTTATATGTGAATGCTCTAAAGATATTTATTTCAAACAACTTTGATAAGAATAACTTACATACTATAAAGTTTGCCATTGTATCTGCAGCTTGACCCTTTGGAGGAAATACATACAGTCATGTACCATTACCTCTGTCCAATTTTAGAGCACATCTGTCTTTGCCTAAGGTTCCCCTGTGCCCATTTGCAGTCAGTCCTCCTTCCCATCCCTGGCAAATTATTTTCCAAAGTGGGTGTACCATTGTACATTCCAACCCGCAATGAATGAGAGTTCCAATTTCTCCATATCCTCAACAAAATTAGAGTTATAAGTCTTTGATTTAGCCATTCTCCTGTGAATAGCAGTATCTTATTGCAGTTTTAAGTTGCATTATATAATGACTAATGCTGTTGAGAATGCTTTTATGTACTTACTAGCCATTTATATGTTGTATTCAATGAAAGGTGTATTCAGATCTTTTGCCTCCTTTGAGTTATTCATTGAATTATTAGAGTTATTTATATATTGTAGATAGAAAAATTTTAGTAGATATATGAGCTGCAGTGTTTTGACTCAGCTTGTGTCTTTTTACCTACCTAATGGTGTTTTTTTGAAAAGTTTTTAATTTTGCTGAAGTTCAATTTAACAATTTATTTCTTGGATGAATCATGCCGTAGGTATAACATGTAAGAAATGTTTGCCTGATCCCACATCTAGGCATTTTCTCCTAGTTGTCCTCTTTTCTTCTATTTCTTCCAGATGTTTTATAGTTTTTTTTAAATTTTTTTTTAACGTTTTATTTATTTTTGAGACAGGGAGAGACAGAGCATGAACAGGGGAGGATCAGAGAGAGGGAGACACAGAATCTGAAACAGGCTCCAGGCTCTGAGCCGTCAGCACAGAGCCCGATGCGGGGCTCGAACTCACGGACCGCGAGATCATGACTTGAGCCAAAGTCGGCTGCTTAACCGACTGAGCCACCCAGGTGCCCCTATAGTTTTAAGTTGTACATTCAGATATATGACTGATTTTTAATTTTTTTTACTTTTGAGAGAGAGAAAGAGAGAGAGAGAGATAGCAAGTGAGGGAGTGGCAAAGAGAGGGAGAGACACAGAATTCGAAGCTGGCTCCAGGGTCTGAGCTGTCAGCACAGAGCCCAACACAGGGCTCAAACTCATGAACTGCTAAATCATGACCTGAGCTGAAGACACTTAACTGACTGAGCCACCCAGGCACCCCTATGGTAGATTTTTAGTTTATTTTTGTATATGATGTGACACTAGAATCTAAGTTTATTTTTTTCATATAAATATCCAATCATCCCAGTATCATTTACTGAAAAAGCTTTTATTTTTCTCCGCCCCTTGAGGTGCCTTGGTGCCTTTATCAAGAATCAATTGACATAATTAGAGGATATATTTCTGGACTTTCTATTTGGTTCCATCAATGTGTATGTTTATCTTATGAAAATAATATCCTGTCTTGATTACTCTAGCTTTATATTGACTTTTGAAATCAAACAGCATAAATCCTTTGACTTCAACCTTCTTTTTCAGAATTATTTTAACTATTCCGAGTTCTTTGCCTTTCCATGTAAAATTTAAGATTAGCTCATCAATTTCTACAGTAATGGTTATTAGGATTTTCATAGAGATTCAGTTAAATTTTACTGAGATCACCTTGGAGAATTGCCATCCATGATCTTGATTCTTCCGATTCGTGAACATGGCATACTTCCCTTTCTTAGGGGTCTTTTAAAATTTTCTCAGTGATGTTCTATAGTTTTCAGGTACAGGTCTTGCATTTTTGTTAAGTTTATTCCCAAGTACTTTATTCTTTTAATGCTTTTGTGAGTAATTTGCTTTCTTAACTACATTCAGATTCTTTGTATTATAAAAAATGGATTTTTTACATTAATCTTGTATCTTATAAATTTGCTACATTATAGAACAAATGTCCTACTAGATTTTTTTGTCAAACCCTTAGGACTCCTTAAAAGATATGAATGTCTCCTAGAAATAGCCTGTATATGCTCCTTGGGAACAGATACCCATGTCTGTCACATAGTGATTGTTGAATATGTGCTTGCTGAATGATGGAGTGGATTTTTGCATGTTTCTCCAAAGTATTAAGGTTTCTCTAACTACATTTAATAGGTATTTTAGCTTTATAAAAATGAGATTTACATAAAAGCTTGATAATTATATATTTACATTTCATTACAATTAGATTGCATATGTTTTTTGTGTTAGACTTCATTCCTAGGCTAAAGAGACAATGTGAAAAAAAAAATCCGCAAGTTGGCAATAAGATAGATTTATTTTATCCAAGAGCATTTTGGTGATAAGAGCCACCTTTTACTTTTTTTTTCCCAAAAAGATGAGCATTTTAAGTCCATATGTGATCAATACTAAATGCATTAAGAATGAATTCCTTATTGTCAAGTTTTGATTTCATGAACGAAAAATGCTTATGCCTTATCACGTTTATTGCATAATTTGCAATTTATAGCAACAATGTATCTATTGAATTTTCACTTAAATGTTATAAATTACACTGTTTAAGGATACATTGAGTACAAATCTTTTTTATTCACTTAGTTGGTTTTTTTCTTTCCTAAACTAACATCCTGAGTCAGTTTAAACATCATACATTTTACTAAGATAATCTTTTTTTTCCTTAAGTTGTAACTAAAGATTTTTAATTACATAAAACACAAACATCTGTTTTCTACACAGTATTAGTTGGTATAATGCTAACATACGTCATAATCTGACTATGTGAGATAATGTCAAAATATACCTCACTTTTCAAGCCAAAGACAAGTTTAAGGAGTTTTCAATTTGTCAGCTCTGAAACTGCATCAATTTGAAAATGAAGGACACAAAGGAAAAAGTAAACAAACACAAACAAAAACATACAAAGCTATCTTTTTCAGCTACAAGTAAGGCTTATATTACCTGTGAAGCAACATCTCTTTCAAGTGTGTGGAATGAGCTTACACCATGAGTACATGGGTGTATACCTACAGCTGTGCTCAATCCCTTCTGTGTTCTAATATGATACCCAGTGTATAATCAACATTAACTTAAGGGCTTTTACCAGATACATATCCCTTCATGTCACCATTACTTCCCAACCCATTTCTCCTTACCACCTGCCTTACGTATTTGTTGCCACTGCTCCCAGAGGCACCTGTAAGCAACAGATAAGAGCCAGGACTTTGGATGGTATTACCTAAGTTCACATTTTGGCTCAGTCTCTTACTGGCTGTGTAATCATGGGCAGTTTATTTACACTGCCATGTTTAATGTCATGTTTCCAATCTGCAAAATGGAGATAATAGTAGTACCTAGCTCCTCAGGTTGTATGAAGATGGAAATGTGTTTATCACTTTAGCCCTATGTGATATGTGTGTATGCGTATGTGTATATACCTATATACATATATATACCTGTGTATATATGTATGCACACACAGACACAATACATATGCAGAATACATGTGCTTGTATATCTGTGTGTATATGTATAGATAGGTAGATAGATACTGTTTTGAATAGCAATTACTGGTACATAATAAGTGATTAGTATATTTTAGATATTATTAAATCTGGTTGCTCTGATGTAATATCTCTCAGAGTTCCTGCTATGTAAACCATTTTTTAATTAACCCTTTGGCTAGTCTGATGATAGTAGACATATGGGAAATGAAGTCAACCAAATAGACAAGCTATGAAATTATTCAGGTTTTGGTCCTTGCCAATGGTAAAGTACATACATGCAATAGCTAGTCATATGTTTAATGAAGGTTTTTGATCCAAGTTATTTTAGCAATGTAAGAGCCTTAAAATTTTTAAATACCTATGAAAATCATCCTGTTGAACATGTAATTTTCCAGGCTTGCACCAAATAATTGTGATATTCAGTGAACAATGAAGTTCCATTTAACATATTATTGCTTTTATTTCCTTAGAAGAGTTGGCTAAATAGTGGATTGGCATCCGGTGTTTCTTCACAATTCTTGAGGATATTTTAAAACACTTTTTTTCTTTTTGACACCTTTAATGTGCACTTGTAATTATATTAAAGAAATAGGTAATTTGACAGTCTCATTAATGAAGACAAATATGATCTAGTGAGGATATATTATTTTAATAGTACTCTGCTAAAGTCACAGATGACACTGTTCTCACAGTGCTATTGTATTTGCTAATTCATAATTTTTGTTGAACTTTAAAAGTAAAGCACTGTATTGCTCGATGAATCTTTTTTCAAACTTATTTATCAGTTAAGATTTGATATCTTAACTGTCTCCACTTACATATGTTTATTTAGGTTAAAAAACACAAATTAAAAAGCACCCTGAAATCTTGTTAATCTCTGTAGATTCTTGTCTGATAACACATTATCTTTGTACCTGAAAAATATTGAGTGACAGTTCCTGAATTCAGGTTTTCAACACTGTGCTGTATTGTACTTCACAGTTGTAACTTGTGTCAGCACTTCTGGAGTGGGGATACCTGAGGTTCTGTGGTTGGTTTGTGGACCCTTTTGAAAATCTGTGAAAAAATGTGTGAAAACCCTTGACTTTTTCCTCTCAAGCACATAGACACACATGCAGATAAAATTTTACGTCACTTTACATCACTGGATCCCTTAAAGCTCAATCAAGGACATACTCCATAGTATACTTCTTACTACTTTATGAAGCCCAATTCTATTTCTGTGTAAATCAGAGACATTTTTCAGTAATTCACAATTTCTTGTATTTAGTATCGCAGAAATTTTACTGCCTTTTTTGGTTTTACATTTTTAGTACGATGGAACAAATCATTATGGACGTGTGTCATTTCATATTACAGTTTTTTGTTTGAAGATTAAAATTTTTATTTTTTTAAATTAAAAAAAAAAAAAACCCAAACACTTGTTGATTTTTGAGAGAGCACAAGCAGGGGAGGGTCAGAAAGAGACAGAGACACAGAATCCGAAGCAGGCTTCAGGCTCTGAGCTGTCAGCACAGAGCCCAATGAGGGGCTCCAGCCCACAAACAGTGAGATAATGGCCTGAGCCAAAGTCAGATGCTTAACCGACTGAGCCACCCAGGTGCCCCTGAGGATTAAAATTTTTATTAAAAAATTGTGTATTATTCTGGAAAAGAATAGCATCCTTTCTGAATCATATTTTCCTTATCTGCAAATAATTTGCTTTTCTATCAGGAAGTTGTGAGGAGGTCTTTGTTATTGGTCAAATATCCCAGTATCTTGGGAAAATGAAGACTGTTTAGAGTTCACATATCTTTAAAATCTGTTATGTTCCGAAATTAAGTTGTGAAATAAATCTTAACTATTACACATTGACTGCGTGCCAGTCTTTTATACTTGGCACATTTTTGACATCATTGCATTCATTTTCATAAAATCCCTGGAAGTATTGTCTTAGTCTGTGCATGCTGTTAAAATGAAAATGTCATAGCTTGGGTCACTTAAACAACAAACACCTATTTCTCCCAGTTCAGAAATCTGGTAAGTCCAGGATCAAGGAACCAGCAGTTCCAGTATCTGGTGAAGACAAGCTTCTTGGCTCATACACAGCCATCTTGCTGTGTCCTTACATGGCAGAAGGGAGAAGAAAGCTCTTTGGGGTCTCTTTTATAAGGGTACTAATCCCATTAATGAATGCTCCACCCACATGACCTAACCACCTTTCAAAGATCCCACCTCCTAATACCATCACATTGAGGTTTAGGATTCAACAAAGGAATAGGGAGAGGGGGGATAAACATTCAGTCTATTACAAGTGTACATGATTATTCCTGTTTTGCAGTTGAGGTAACCGAAGATAGGTTGAAGTAACTATCCCAGGATTACTCAATCAGTAATTACTCAGAGGACAGTTGGGGATCCCAGCCAGATTGTCTGACTTTTTTGGCCCGGATTGTAAACATTCCACTGTAAGCTAAACTGATTTGCCTAGAATTACCGAATTGATGTTACTTTCATAATTTCTTAAGTCAGAAAAGAAATACACATCATATGATATCTCAGAGTCCTTGTAATTTCACTTTAATTCATTTATTCAATAAATATTTAGCTAGTTTTTGGATTATCTTACGTGACAGTTAAAAAAAACAGGAATCTATGAAATTAGGTTTATAATTTATTGCTCATAACATAGGCACAATTTTTGTTTCTAATGATCTCTCTTTCTACAAATTTCCATATTCTTTCATATATATTCATGTAGACACACCCCAGGTGGCTCCCATCACCTGCATGCTTAGTTTATTTAAGAGACTTCTTTATTGTGTCTTTCAAACTACCCATTAACAATTTCTTTTGAAATTACTGGCAGAACAGTGGTCTTTGATTTGTGACATCAATAACTCTTCTGTTAAACCAAATGCCTTATACATAGTAGACAGAGAACAAATAATTGTACAATTAATGAATGAATTTATAATGCTTAGATTGCACAAAAAGTCAGATTACTTACATTAAATGAAGGGACACAGTAGTTTAATCTGTTGTGTGTTGAAGAGGCCAAACGTCTTGAATATTGTCTGTTAGGAATATACTGCACAAGAAAATGATAGTTTCAATTTAATGTATTCTGAGATTGAATTCAAAGATTGTAGACCCAATGGCTTGTACTAAGTAAGTCTAAATATTCCGCTAAAGTATTAAGTTCAATTATGAATTAAATCCTCTTATTTAAAGATATCTATTGTACTTCTGTGAAGTTATTCTGTCTGGATTAAGGATTTTTGTTTGATATAGAATTCTGCCTTGATATTCACATCAGATAGGAGGATAGATTCTGTTTGAAAGAAATTTTGTAAGGTTGATTTGATTCATTATACTTCTGTTGAACGTATTCTATAATGTCATGGTTAGGTAACAGTGGGTTTCTCGTGGAAGTAGATTTGTTTTCTGGGTGTTTCCTAGTTAATTTCTTAAAGAAGTCAAAATATGTAATGGTCACCTTAAAATGAGGGTATCCTACACATGAAGAGTTTATTAAGCACAAATTATGTAAACTAAAATGGATTTTGTGAGGATTGAGTACTGAGTTACTTGGAAATAATAACCTCAAGTTTAATTTTCAGAATGCAAAGAGGGTTTGTTAAGTTTCCATTCTCATGGATCATGTGAAGTGAGGACACAAGGAATTTTGCAATACTAGTTGTGGTTAGTGTGAAAATGGATTTAAAAATTTTATGACTATTTTGAAAGGTAATAAAAAAAGTAAAGACTTCCAAAAAATGCATGCCTTTTCTTTTTCCTGTTCTTTTCCCCACTTTAAAAAAATTGATATGTATTTGAACATTAATGATTCTTAGCTTTGTACAAATGAGTAGTTATTACTTGAAAGTATTTTCTTATATTTAGTATTAATCAAGTATATTTTGCTATATAAATTCTATTTTTAAAAACATTTTTTACACTTACTAAATCAGATATTAGTTTATTGACCTATTAAAAAATTAAGTTTATTTATTTTGAGAGAGAGACACAGAATCAGCGGGAAAAAGGCAGAGAGAGAGGGAGAGAGAGAATCCCAAGCAGGCTCCACACTGCCTGTGCAGAGCCCAATGTGGGGCTGGAACTCACAAACCATAAGATCATGACCTGAGCTGAGACCAAGTCTGACACTTAGCGGACTGAGCCACCCAGGTGCCCCAGGAACATCAATTTGTTTTTAAAAGGAAGCTTGATTTTGTTTGTTTGTTTGTTTGTTTGTTTGTTTGTTTTGAGAGAGAGAGGGAAAGAGAGACACTGGGGGGATCGGAGAGAGAGGAAGAGACAGAAATACCAAGCAGGCTCCAGACTATCAGCGCAGAGCCCAACGCAGCCCTGGAATGCACGAACCTTGAGATGATGACCTGAGCCGAAATCAAGAATCTCGTGCTTAACTAAGCCACCCAGACACTCGGGAATATAATTTTTTTTTTCTCATCTTTTTGTTGAAGGATGTTTCTCTCTTCAAGATTAAAAAAACTCCATCAATAATGAGTTTTAGTTTCAGTGTTTATACATATATTGAATTTAAAATTTACTCTTATAATCAGATTGCATTGCAAGAGCCTTGTATTAGTGTGCTGGATGAATGATTCAACAGAGTTTAATAACTGTAATAGCAATTTATTATGATTCATTGAAAGAAGAAGCATTAATAAACACTACTGATAACTATTAAGATTTTCTTTTATATCCAAAGTATAACATATATTTTCACATTCCTGTGTCAGCTTTTAAGCATGAAATCTGTCTTGAGCCAATGAAGGTATTTATCTCAGAGAATATTAAAGATGCAATAATTTATTGAACACCCTTCCAAGTAATCTGATTCACACACAACATCAAATTTATTTGGAAGTGAATATTTATTCCTGTATTTTTGTATGGTGTGTTTGTTTTCAGCTTCTCCTAAGATTAAGCTACTTAGAAATAAGTGATGAGGTAGTTGGAGATCCTTTTCTCATGGGAAGGATTTCATCAGGGAAGACTCATTTCTTAAACTGAAATTCATGGAAGAATTTTAAGCAAGTTCTCTTTCATATCTATTTTTCTTTCTAATATACTGTGGTCAGTACCTAATGTAATTGTGCTCTTTAAAATGGTATTTGATGTTCATTTTCAACCTTTTGTGTCAAAAGAACAAGAATTTGGTTAGCCTTAGATTGTGAATATAGGTTTTTATTAAACATATTTACAACTCCCTATATTCTCATTACCTAATTTTAACATCCAAATTAATATCCCAAGTCATGAGATGAATCATTATTTCCAAAGGGATCTTAAAATACTATTAAGAATGTCATAAAATGTTGTGCCATTTAGCTGTCTCAGAGAACCATAAAATCTATGTTTCTACATAAATGTAAAATTGGTGAACAGATTTATTAGGTCTTCATCTTGCAGCGTTGGCTTTAGGTCATCTTAGTTCATGTGATTTGGGCCCTATTAACTAAAAAAGAGTTTGCGATTGTTATGGTCTGACTGTATCTCTCCCCCCACTCCTCGAAATTCATATGTTGAAATCTAACCTCTAAGGTTATATATTGGGGATAGGGCCTGTGGGAGATGATTAAATTAGAAGGATGTAGCTTTCTTAAAAGGGATTAGTAATCTTATGAAAAAGGTCCTAGAAAGATCCCTTGCCCCTTCCACAATCCGAGGATACAAGAAGTCTGTAATCCAGAAGAAGGTCTTCACTAGACCATGCTGGCACACTGATCTCAGACTTACAGCCTCTAGAACTATGAGGAAAAAATTTCTGTTGTTTGTAAATTACTCAGTCTGTGTAATTTTGTTATAATAGCCCAAACTCACAAACACCGTGATATTCAGTGGGCTGCCGACACAGGCAAAGCTAGTAATGCCTGTATTTCTTACCTCTCAATTTTACATTCTAAGTCCTACACAAGTTTTCTTTGGACAATACAGCTAAGGGTCAACTACCAAATGCAGATATTTTCAAATTATATTCAATTTTGGAATATGTGGTTTTTTTAAATCTATATTCTTTTATGCCCATACACATTCGTTCACTTAATATTTTTTGAGTATCCACTGTATGTCCTAGACAGTATGTTTGATAATGAGGCTACGTTGGTGACCAAGTCAGACCTGGCCTCTGTCTACGTAGAGCTTAAACTTTAAAGGGGAAGACAAATGAATGTTGAATAATTAAACATTCGTTTCAACTGTAATAAGAGCTACAGGAGAAGAACAGGTGTCAAGAGCAGATCTAATAGCAGGACCTGAATTTGATGGGTGGTCAAGAAAGCATTCCTGCAGAAGTAGATCTTTAGATGGGTACTTAGAAGGAGAGGGAGTAGGAGAAGAGCATTCCAGGCAAAGAGGGAGTATGCATGAAATCCTCCAGGTATGTAGGGCTTATTTACACGTACTAAATTATTCATGCTACAAACCACATGTGAAGAAAAATGTAGTATTTTATATCTTTCATCATTATTGTGGTCTTTTTTGTGAGTATCTGATTATATCAATCTGAGTTCAGCCAGAGATACGTATTAAGAGATTTATCGCATGTAATTGGCTTACACAGTTGTGGGGACAGGCTGGGTAAGTAAGGCAAATCCATAAGGCAGGCTTTCAAAAAGGGCAGAATGAAACTCTGAAGAGGAGTTAAAGCTGCTGTTCAAAGGCAGAATTTTCCTCAGCTCTGCTTTTACGACCTATCAACTGAAAGGCTCACCCAGAATAGCTTGGATAATTCTTCTTACTTAAAGTCTACTGATTATGGAGTTGAATTATATCCCCCAAATACCTTCACAGCAACACCTAGGTTAGTGTCTAATTGAATAACTGGGAACTCTAACCTGCTCAAATTGACGCATGAAATTGACCATCACACCAGTACAATTTAAACTTGTCCAGTTAGAACATTTAAACGGTCCTTTTAGGTAAATTTCAGCCTCTCATTTAGATAAAAAGTGTACTCATACTACCTCCCTCTCACCTGCTTCTGTGTCTGTGGTGACATCCAGGTGTCAGGGGGTGAGTGTTCTGGGAAGGTTGTGCCTTATGAGATGTGGGGAGGTGTGGGGAGAGGTGTGAAGTTCCCTCTCATGCTTGTCTGTGTGTATATGTGTACACTAGCTGGAGTTTGTCACCTCCAGGTTCTTGTTCCCAGTTTATGGGGTTGATGCACGCTCTTCTGTCCTGTATATGGGTCCTGGCCAATGGTTCTAGACTCCTCTCAGAAGCTAGTAATGTAGACCTCAAGACCTCTCTTTACCTGCCATTTGGCCCTTGGTCTGGGAGTTTCCATAGTCCCTCACTCACCAGAAGGGGTCAGTGGTAAACCAACTGGTTCTCAAAATATCTACTTCATGTGAGAAGCCGCTTCTGAATGCTGGCTTTAGGACTATCCTTTGTCGGATGGGACTGCACCACCTTGATATGGTTGCTCCCTCCCTCTACAAAGGGGGGCCAGCAAGGCGGTATCCTCCTATGGCCTCTTTTAGGCAGATGATAGGCTATCCTTAGTGCTTTCCCCTGCAGAGCCAACTACATATCTTATTTTGGTTTTTATTTTATTTTATTTTATTTTTTCCTTCCCACGATCTCCTAGGGTTAGAAAGGTGTGGGCTCTCTCTCTCTCTCTCTCTCTCTCTCTTTTCAAGAACTGTTCTTGTGTGGCTTGCAAGCCTAACTTTTTAATGTCTTTTGAAAGGCATAATTCAAATATCGATTATGTTATCCTTCACCTGGGTATGGATTGAGGAGAAAGGACTTATTTTTCGTCTGTTGGTAAACTGTTCATTAGGGTTAAGGAAAGTTAAGTACGTAGAGGTGAGATGAGGATTGAATGTATTAGAGGTGGGAGTAGGGGAGTGAGGAGTGCATTCTTGAAGGCTTTGCTTAGAGCCCCAGCATTTAAATGTCAGCTAGATAGAAATGTTAATTAGACTGTAAAAATGATTTCTCACAGCCATAAAAATTCCTAAACCAGCACAGATGAATGTGAAGTATTTCTACCAGTGGTGCTCATGGATTCCTAATGATTCATTTATTTTTTCTTAATCCATCCCCACATTTAACCAAAGGCATTTTCAGCCTGAGTTATTGAAGAGAGGGGTTTAGTTAGCGGCCAAGAAGTAAGTTTATTTATTCAACAAATATTTATTGAGTGTATCTAGGTGCAGCCTATAATATGAAATCTGAGTCTTCGTTTATAATTGGCTAATTAGCCATTTTACAAAGACTTATTCTTTGAAGAATGTAATTTAGATAGATGAAAAAGATAGGATTTCACATATTTTGTGATCTGTTGGAGCAGAGGCAGGGCTGACTCCATGGGTGTACTTAGATGGGCCCACACTTAAAAAAAAAAAAGGTGGGCTGTGCCTGGGTTGCTCAGTTGGTTAGGTGACTGACTCTTGATCTCGGCTCACGTCTCAATCTCAGGGTCATGAGTTCAAATGCCCTCTTGGGCTCCACGCTGGGCATGCAGCTTACTTAAAAAAAAAATAAATACATACAAAATAAAAAGAAGGGACCACACTTGGTTTAATGCTCTGCTGCTGCCATCTTAAAGTTCTCCATCTTTGAATAAGGGTCCCCACATTATCATTTTGTGCTGGTCCCAGCATATTGTGTAGCCTGTCAAGGGCAGAGGGATTGATCTTTTAATCCTGATGACACTTGTGAGCACTTAGGTTGCTTGGCTAAACTAAACCTTATTGCCTCATCTGTGAAATGGGGATATACCAGCACCTTCTCAGGATTGCTGAGAAGATAAATGTGTGACTGCTGTGATTCGTGCATTGCTCGGTGGTTACCAAGCTTGCAGTAAACCTTAGCAGCTGCTACCACTGTCACTAATACATAAATGAATGTGTTTTGGAGCCAAACTACGTTTCAGGTCTGAACAACCTACTAAAGTGAGGAGTAAATTTCATTGCTCTAAAGTAGAAACAATATAGGGGCACCTGGGTGACTCAGTCTGTTAAGCATCTGACTTCAGCTCAGGTCATGATCTCATGGTTTGTGGGTTCGAGCCCCACATCAGGATCTGTGCTGACAGCTCGAAGCCTGGAGCCTGCTTCGGATTCTGTGTCTCCCTCTCTCTGTCCCTCCCCTCCTCATGCTGTCTCTTTCTATCTCTCAAGAATAAATAAACATTAAAAATATACAAAAAATAAAGTAGAAACAATATAAAGTCTTTTAAAAAACATCCGTGGTATTACCCTAATATTGCCAACCTCTTTATTTACTGCTCACTGGTTAGTTTTTGCATAGCAAGTAATAGGCCTTCGCCCCCTCCCCCCCCCAACAGATTTAAATTAAGTTTAGAATTGTTTTTCTTGCAACTTTAAGATTGCTAAATAACATGGTTTTTTGAAGGAGAGGTAGCAGGCTCTGATATTAGGCCTCAGCACTGGTTTGCTGTTAGGGTTTGGCAATATTGCTTGTATCTTAAGTAATTAATATGCAATATAGATTTATAAATAAATTATACATAAACTATAAATAGAAAAGGACAGAACTAATGGACAAATTGGAGTGGTAGATTAGGAGGAAGGAACAGACATAAAACAATAATGCTATATTTTAAAAAAGTATAAACTATTTGAGAAATGATTAGAAACAGAATACTTAACCCATGCAGGATACTAGAGGAATGGATAAATGAACTTTTGTCACCACTGAAGCTTAAACATTTAAACTTGCAATGCTTGCTTTAACATATTTTAATGGAAAGTAATTGTTTCTGTGGAAATCTTAAGTATTGCAGACATCTGATTCAGAAAATAGAATGTGTTGAGCAATGTGTTTCTTTTATGAGTTACCTCAAGGTCATCACTGGGAATATCATGCTTTATTTTTATTAGAAAATATTTTTAAGTTTATTTATTTTGAGAGAGAGACAGAAAGAACGAGCAGGGGAGGGGGAGAGAGAGAGGGGGAGAGAGAGAAACCCAAGGAGGCTCCATACTGTTAGCACAGAGCCTGATGTGAGGCTCAAACTCACCAACCGTGAGATCATGACCTGAGCTGAAACCAAGAGTCTGTGCTTAACATTAAGCCACGCAAGTGCCCTGGGAATATCATGCTTTAAGTGTTTTCTCTTCTGTTTTCTCCCCTCCCCTTTTTTTAGTGTTTTGTTTTATTTATTTTTTTAAAGTATATTAACATACAGTGTTAGCTTCAGGTGTACAATATAAGTGATTCAGTAATTCTATACATTACTCAGTGCTCATCATAAGTGTACTCTTGTTCCCCTTCATCTATTTCACCCAATCCCTCTCCCCCACTCTCCCCTCCCCTCCCCCCCCCCCCCCCACCTTCTGGCAATCATCAGTTCTCTATAGTTAAGAGCCTGTTTTTGTTTGTTTGTTTTTGTTTTGTGTTTAAGTTCTTAAATTCCACATAGTTTCCTAATGACTCTTAATTGATGCAAGTGGGTCTGTTTCTTCTGCTGCTCCCTTTCTCGGGATTTTTAAATACATTTGATTCTAATCAGTCTCTTTCTGGGGTTAGAGTTAAGAGAGTTGTGAAAACGCAGGAGCAGTACCTTAGCCATCTCATAGCATATGGTACCCTAAGAAAGAGAAGTCTCCTCCCAGAGAGATCAGAAGTAAACAGAAGGACAAGGAGGAAAGAGAAGAGATGAAGAGAGTGTGCCCAGATTCCTGAAGGCTTTCTGGCTTCTGTTTCTAGAGCCTTGCAAGGTCCTGCTTCCTTTGAGCTACTTTAAGTATCTCATTATCTTTTAAGTAATTGCAAACTTTAAGAAAACATATAGTTTGAATTTGCATTATTTTATCTGTGAACCAAAGGCATCTGAAATGTGATTATATTAGTCTGCTAAGCAGTTACTATTCAATGTTAACTCATGTGAATTTGCAGTTCACTAGCTCTGGATCTTTTCCTTCCTTCCTTCCCTTCTTTCTTTCTTTCTTTCTTTCTTTCTTTCTTTCTTTCTTTCTTTCTTTTCTTCTTTCTTCCTTTCTTAACCGAATTCAGCACTTTATATTTAGCTCTGTTAAATTTCAGTGTTACCAAAGTGATATATTTGAATATTGAATAGTCTGAGTTGATGAAGATGTCCGTTAGTGTTAGGGCCCTAATAGAGGGTCTGAGGAAACTGAAGGATAGGATGAGATGAGGAAGACTTGATAGGACTTGGTGTTAGCTGGAAGTGATGAGATAAATGAGATAAATGAGAGGTTGAATCCTCAGGAGAACTGAATGGGTGGAGTTTGATGACATTCACTGAGATAGTACATGTGAACAGGACGATGAGTTCTTTCTGGTCATGTTGAGTGGCTTCACTTGGAGGAGGTAAGCTTAGGAGTCTGGAGCTCAGGAGAGAGACCCAAAAGACAAAATAGCCCAAGAGCTACCCACGTTTAAGTGATTGTTCACCCCAGGGTGGTGAATGAGCCTGCTCAGCAGATGTATATAGTGTGAGAAGAAAAACGTAGAGATGCAACCGTGAGGAACACCACAGTGGAAAAAGAGGACCAAGTGCTGAGAAGTAGAGAAGCAGTAGCCTGAGAGGTATGAGGGAAATAGGAAAAGACAGCATCAGAAAAGACAACAAAGAGACGTGCTCAAGAGGGAATGGTCAACATTGTCAACTGACATTGAAGTCAAGTGGGATAAGAGGTGATGCATGCCCATAAGCTTTGATTACCCAGAGGCAGTTGCTGACTTTAGATACAGTAATTTCAGATATCAGCAGGAGGAAAGCCACATTACAGAGGATGTATAAGTAATGGGCAGTGTGGAAGTGAACATCATGCTATTTGCTCTTCAGAAGCTCAACTGAGACTGGAAAGAGAGGATTTATATGTATAAGAGGATTCCTGGGTGAAGGAAAACCTTTTTAACGATAGAGATTATATGCTACTCATACTGAAGGAGGAAGGGAGCTCAGAGGTACAAGGGAAAGGAGAGATTAACTGATGGAGGGAGAATATAGGTTCTGGAAAATAACAGGTTCTGGAGATCCAGTGTCTGGATGAACTTCTGATAAAATTAAAAACACATACTTTTTAGGGGCGCCTGGTTGGCTCAGGTGGTTAAGCGCCTGACTTCAGCTCAGTTTAGCCAAACTCACAGTTCATGGCTTCAAGCCCCACATCGGGTTCTGTACTGACAGCTCAGAGCCTGGAGCCTGCTTCAGATTCTGTGTTTCCCTCTGTGTCCCTCCGCAGCTTGTGTGTGTGTGTATTCATTCTCTCTCTCTCTCTCTCTCTCTCTCTCTCTCTCTCTCTCTCTCTCTCTCAAATAAACATTAAAAAACAAAACAAAAGACCCCACATACTTTTATGTTATTGGGGAGGGATGCAGCAGGCAGGGGGGTGGGAAACAAAAATATTCTCCTTTCAGCCCATTGGTGATATTTTCTTCCATGAGGAAGGAATATTAGAGTAACAAAGCTTCATTCTACCTTCTTACCCATACTTTCTCAGGGAAAGTGGGAGGCATAATTTAGTTAATTTGTGACTTTGGAAAAACTGGGTGTTAATAGCCCACTTTTCTTCATTCATTGCTACTGTGAAATCTCTCTCTGTTCCTAAGTTGGTAAAACTGCTTGGTTTTGGTTTTCTTTTCAGTAAGAACTTTCAATTAAGAACTTTGAGTCTTACATTTCAGCCATGGTTGCCAATGTTAGCAATAGGAAAAATGATAATTTTTGGACTTCATTGACTTAATCTTATTTCTCAATTGGCTCAGTATTAAGACTGGAAGTATCCCTTGGTGCCCCTTATTGATTTTTTAAAAATATAATTGATATACAATGTGACATTAATTTCAGGTATGCAACTGATTCACACGTTTATATGTTATGCTATGTTCACTTCACGTGCAGATACCATCCATGTGTCCTGATACATTGCTATTACAGTATAATTGACTATATTCTTTTTTAATGTTTATTTATATTTGAGAGAGAGACAGAACACAAGTTGAGAAGGGGCAGAGAGAGAGGGGGAGACAGACTCTGAAGCAGGCTCCAGGCTCTGAGTTATCAGCACAGAGCCCGATTGGGGCTTGAACTCATGAACCACATGATTGTGACCTGAACCAAAGTCACTTAACCGACTGAGCCACCCAGGTACCCCTCATTGACTATATTCCTTATGCTATGCCTCTTATTCCTGTGATTTATTCATTCTATAACTGGAAGCCTGTATCTCCTAATTCCCTTGACCCATTTAGTCCATTCTCCCCCCTGCCCCACCCTCTTCCCTTCTGACAACCATCAACAAATTTTTCTTTTAAGATGTGTGGAAAGCGGTTAATAATTGAAGATAAAATATTTCCATACATATATAAAGGTAACAAAGTCTTGACCCTTCCTAAGAGGAGGGGTCAGAAATGGAGTAGAATCTGAAGAGTGAGACAAATGTGGACACATAGGAAGAGTACTGATCGGCATTTTACATCCAGCTGAGAAAATTTATTAAAATAGTTTTCTCTTTTATTCTTTACCAGGGTGACCAAGGTTATAAGATAATGTTTTTTTGTTCTTTGTTTTTAATTTTTTTAATGTTTATTCATTTTTTGATAGAGTGCGAGTGGGGGAGGGGCAGAGAGAGAGGGAGACACAGAATCCGAAGTAGGCTCCAGGCTCTCAACTGACAGCACAGAGCCTGATGCGGGGCTCGAACTCACGGCCCATGAGATCATGACCTGAGCTGAAGTCAGATGCCCAACTGACTGAGCCACCCTGACACCCCTGTTTTTGTTTTTTAAGTGACATTCATTGCTAGATTTCTGGCACTGGGATCTTCTCTATCCTTTCTTTAACTTTTTTCTGAAGTTTTGTTGAATATCTAAATATTCCTGGAATTTTTGTCTTTCTTGTAGTTAGCTCCAGGATAGCCTGATCAGCTCTCTGACAAGCTCTTTACTTTAAACATCTTTTCATTTGAAAATATTTAATATTTAATTTTGAAAATATTTCCCAACTTCATCTCTCTTCAGCGCAATAACATTTAAAGTCTAATGAAGAATAACATTAAGTTCAGTAAACATACTTTGGATGCCTTTTGGTGAAAGGCAGGCAGGTAACATTTATGTTGATGATATCAAATATCATCACAAAAAATACCTTTTTGTGAATGGCGCAGGAAGTCCTTGACATTCCTTTTGTGTCCTGTAAGTGCAATGGACAAAGAGCATCAACGCATAAGGACAGTAACTAGAGTGTATTTGCAGTAAGGTGAATGCTTATTTTATTACAGAAATGTCTGTTTAAAAATTTAATTCAAAAGAGAATCTTGCCTGGATTTAATCACCTACATTTGAGTGGCATTTGCAGTTGCGAAGAGGTAAGAGTGACCAGTATAACATGTTAAAAAATTAGCTTTTTTTCCCCTAAGTAGATTTCTGACCTAAGGTGTCATGTGCCCCTGGATATTCTTTTTCTTTTCCTTTTTTTTTGGTGGTATAATTTAAGACAGTCAAATTTACAAGATCCTAGGAATAGTTCGATGAGTTTTGATAAATATATATACACCATCTAACTAACACCTCAATCAAGATACAGAGCCATTACTGCCTTTCCAGTTTATCCCATTCTCCCCAGAGCAGTGACATTTCTGATTTCTTTCTTTATAGAATGGTTTTATTTGTTCCTTTTTTTTACACTTATTTATTTTTGAGAGACAGAGCACAAGTGGGGGAGGGAGAAAGAGAGAGGGAGACATAGAATCTGAAGCAGGTTCCAGGCTCTGAGCTGTCGGCACAGAGCCTGATGTGGGACTGGAACTCACAAACTTTGAGATCATGACCTGAACCGAAGTTGGACGCTTAACCGACTGAGCCACACAGGTGCCCCTATTTGTTCTTGAATATTGCAACAATGGATTATACATTAGGTATGCTTTTATGTTTGGCTTCTCCTAAGAATAATATTTTTGAGATTAATCCATTTGCTGTAGATCAGAAGTTTATTTTTTTAATTTCTGAATACTCTCTTATAAATAAGTTACAGTTGTCCTTTCTATTGATGTATGTCTGTGTTGTTTCCAGTTTTAGGTTATTTTGAATAAGATTACCATGAATATTTGTGTTCAGTATTTGGGAGACATCTGTTTATTTATTTTGGGTAAATACATTAAGAGTAGAAATAATGGATCATAAGGTAGGTATATGCATAATTAAAAAAACCTGCTGAATGATTTTCCACAGGCGTCGATTGGTTTTATGCTCCCCCCAATAATATCTGAGTGGTCCTGTTGCTCTGGATTCTCTTCTACATTAGATGCTATGCCCCTCTTGAATTTTAATCATTCTAATGAGCATGAAAAGATATCTTGTTACGGTTTTAATTCACGTTTCTCTGATAACTGTGATGAGCTTGTTTGCGTATGTTTTTTGACATTCTGATACACTTTCTTCTAAAGTGACTCTCAAGTCTTTTGCCCATTTTTAACTGGCTTGTTTGAGCATCGTCGTCATTATTTATTTGCAGGTATAGTTTAGATAACCTGAATATAAGTATGTGATTTGCAGATACTCTTCTTCTATTTTATGGTTTGCTCTTTTGTTTTCTTGATGGTGTCTTTTGTTGAGCAGAATTTTGATGAAGTCATATTTATTATACGTTTTCAATGGTTAGTTTTCTGTTCTAAAGAAATCATTTCAGACTGGTCACAGGATATTTTCCTATAGTTTTGGGGCACCTGGTTAGTTCAGTCGGTTGAGCTCCCACTTCGACATTTTGGCTCATGTCATGATCCCAGTACTCTGCACTCAGCATGGAACCTGCTTAAGATTCTCTTTCTCTTTCTGCCCTTCTCTCCCATATGCACACATGCTCTCTCTGTATGTATGTATATGTGTGTGTGTGTGTGTGTGTACATATATACATACACACATATATGTGTGTGTATATGTATATGTATATACATATATGTATATGTATATATATATGACAGAGAGAGGGAGGGAGAGAGAGATAATATTTTCCTACGGTTTCTTCAATGAGCTTTATGGTTTGGCTTTTACATTTAGGTTTATAGTGCAGACTTAATTAATTTTTACATATGGCCTGAGGTATGAATCATGTTCAGTTTCCACCCCCCATACAGATATAGTTTAGCAAAACATGTTGGAAAGACTTTCCTTTCACCATTGAATTACAATTGATACCCTTGTCAAAAATCATTTGGATTTTAATGGACTCTTAACTCTGTTCCATTGATCTGTTTGGCCTTGTGTCGGTACCACACTGTTACAATTATTTTAGCTTTATGTTGAGTCTTAAGATCAGAAAATGTTAATCCTCTAGTTTCATTATTCCTTTTCAAGATTCTGAAGCTATAATTTTTATTAAGAATCACTTTATGCTTAATGTAGATCCTATTATTCTTCTAATTTTATGAATGTGTTACTGAAGGTAACACATGTGTAAACATGTATGCATCTTTTCACCATGTTCCTGAGAAGCACTATGCGACATGCCATGAGATTTGTAAAGTGTCTTAGAGCCATTCTTTTGTGCAGTGAAACAGGCTTCCTGATACGTGTGCCATCTGCTGATCAGTGTTTCCAACTGCATTATCTGATGATGAACTCTTAACTGTCTTTCGTCTCTTTGTTCACCCAGCATCTTCAAAGACATTCTCCAGCCCAATATTTATCACACTCCAAACACACACACGCACACACACCCACTTGCACAAATTTGCTGCTGTTTCTATATCTCATTTTTATCTTTGCTTCCTATTTACTTTTACCTTTTCCACCCAATATACAAGTTTAAGACTTTTTTTTTCCACTCCCTTCCCAAGAGCCTTTTGGAATGGCCCTGAAGATCCAAATCTCCTCTGAGTAAGCTTCAGAGAACTCTAAAAATGCCTTTTTGTCAGATCATTGCCAATTGTTCCAAGCCTCATTAAAGTGAATTAATTTTAGTGTTTTTAAAGCTACTCTATGCAGTCTGAGCCTAATGGGGAGTAGGATCCATTAACAACTTTGCAAATTGTTTTTGTATATAATTTATAAATGGAAAAAGTTAACCACATCGAATATATTTTTCTTCCCTGTACTCTTGCCATTTAGAATGCTTAAAAGACTTGAGAAAACTTTGACAATGTTTACTAGAGGTATGGAGCTATTACTGACCAGGAGAGTAGTGTTTTTGTTGTTGTTGTTGTTTTTGTTTTAGCATTGCTAACTAAATATAAATGTCTAGTTTTTTAAAGTCACTATTTAATTGGAGAGAAAGATATTGATTTAACTATCTGGATGTGAAATCCCTCTTGCTCCAACATGCCTGATTCTAAGTGTCCTGACATATGACTATCCAGAGCCTACCATGATGATTAAGCTCAGCCATAGTGATTATTAAGGATTGTTTATCGCATAAAGTTAGAGACTTTGTTCTAAAGTTGGTTTTGTACTTTGTCTTTTCTTAACACAATTGTTTTATACCATATATATATGTATATGTGTGTGTGTGTGTGTGTGTGTGTATATATATATATATATATATATATATATATATATATATAAAATCATTGAATTATCAGATTTTGAATTGTAAGGCTACTTTAAGACTCAGAGTTGGGGTGCCTGTATGGCTCAGTTGGTTAAGTTTCTGACTTCGACTCAGGTCATGATCTCACGGCTCATGAGTTTGAGCCCTGCGTCGGCCTCTGTGCTGACAGCTCAGAGCCTGGAGCCTGTTTCAGATTCTGTGTCCCTCTCTTGCTGTGCCCCTCCCTCACTTGTGCTCTGTCTCTCTCACCCTCTCAAGAATAAATAAACATTAAAAAAAATTAAAAAAAACTCACAGTCAATGATGAAGCTACACATAGCGTCCCTGAGTGCCGAGTACTTTGCATGTATTATTTCATTTTATTATTAACCTCATTTATAGAGATTACACAATGCTTATGGGGCTGATGTAACTTATCCCAAATCATAAGTACATGGCAGAGGGAAGCCAGTGTTTTAATCAGGTCCATCTGACTTCATAACAAGCCCTTACAACACAATACTGCCTGTTTCTCTTTTTTAGACATTTATTCTCTTAAAACAGCTTTCCATATAAAAGCTCTGATGAAGTTTTTAAATCTCAGTTCTTTTCTAATTAAGATTTATGTTGTAATATACAAACATAGAGTTGTAGGAGAATAATAATTTTTAAAAAGCCTAGTTGTGTATACATGTCCAAAATGCAATGCTGCCTCTTAGTGGGGTCTTTTTCCATAGCAGTCTTCGCATCCTCACTATCCATTAGCTACTGTGCATCTTACATTAACTACGTTTATAATTTCCTGAAAATATTAGCATATGCATAATTTTATTTTTATTTTTTGAGTTAATGAGATATAATTGACCTATAGCATTGTATAAGTTTAACATATACAACATAGTGATTTGATACAGGTACAGAATTTGATTTTTCTAACTGACATTTTCTCATGTCTTATCTTTGGTCAGCCCAGTTTTCTACTTCAGTAACTTCAGACTGGAAGAACATGAACCGTTGGCATGCAGTATTCCCTTTTTTAATATGACATATAATCAGTTTCAAAAACAGAAAAAAAAAGTGAGCTGGTGTGTTTTATCATCCCAGGTCTAATATTTGATTTTTATTAGGGATATTCTTCATTATTTGGATATACTTCATGTTCATATGTGAGAGTGTGTATGTGTGTGTGGGGGGGAGGGAAGCTGTTTCAGAACCCTTATTTATCAGTGAGTCCTTTAACGTGCACTTTATCCTTCCTCTGAGTCTATACCAAATGCATTTCTGAGAATCCAATATATAAAAAGTCCTCAAATGTATGAATCTGTAGACAATCCAGGGTTTGGAAATAGACCCAGGAAATACCTAGGGGTAATAAGAGTGACTTAATTAATCAAGTTTATATCTGCCAGAGATTTAAGTGGGCTATTTAGTTGCCCCAAAACAGGCCAAGTATGAGTAAAAAAGAACAGCACATGGAAGCATTCTAGCATAGTAAAAAGGGAAAATCATGAGAAAAACTGGCTTCTTAGGCTCTACCACTGAACAGTAATATGAATATAGATAGGGTCTATGAACTGTCTCTACCAAAGCCGTGGTAATGCCTTTCTTGATTATAAGCTACTTGGAGGTCAGGACAGAGTCCCATGTATCACCTTATTGCATACTACCAATTTGTAAAAACATCAGTACGTCATACCCATTTTTGACTGATTATTTCTTCAAAATTATTTCTGTATATAGTATACCACAATCCATATCTTGATTTTTCCTTGTATCTCCAGAAGGATCAGATTTTAAGCATATTATAAATACTGCTTTTACATGAAATGTTTACACACTTTTTATTTTTTAATGTTTATTTTTGAGAGAGAGCGAGCGAGAGCAAGTGCGTGCTTGAGTGGGGGAGGGGCAGAGAGAGAGAGGAAGACACAGAATCCCAAGCAGGCTCCAGGCTCTGAGCTGTCAGCACAGAGCCTGACACGGGGCTTGAACCTGTAAGCCATGAGATCATGATCTGAACAGAAGTTGGACACTTAACCAACTGAGCCACCCAGCCACCTGTTTACACACTTGTAATTCCAGTGGAATATAAATATTGTAGCAAATTGAAACCCACTGATAATCACTTAAATAGTATATCTAAAAGCTCAATTTTAACAGATGAAAATTTTAAGTTATGTTTGCTTCGTCAAATTTTCCTTCCAACCTACTTCCCCTCACACAATTATGATCAGTCCACAAAAGTTCAAAACAACATTAATATATTGATAGATGCACGGTAACTGTTTGTCGAGTTGATTTTTATTAAGGACTCAGTAAGGAAAGACAGAGTAAGAGCTGTCAGATATGCGACTAGAAAAGTAGAGTATCTATAAAAACCAGTGGTCAAATAAAACACAATTATTATAAGAAATAATTTATTGCAGTTGTATAATTGTGGAGAACGAAGTTTCGGTAGAATGGAGTCAATGGAAGTTAGATTATGGAGAATATTAAAGACTGGTGGTTAATGAAGAAGGAGAGGCAGCAGAGGAAAAGAGAGAGTCACTGAAATTGAGATTTGTGAACATGGGGTGCTGGGAGGGAAGTGTAGTGAAGTGTTCTGAGCAGTGTGTTATATAATCAATAATGTCTAAGAAGTGATAAGCAACCAAGTGAAATAGGAAAATCTGAATTATTGGTGGGCCAAATTTACATAGTTTCCTAGCTTTTTCCAAAAGGGCTCTACTGAAGCCAGGATAATAGAGAAAGTGGAAAACAGGGGTCATCCAGAATTTAAGACTGGAATAGCAGGGTTGAGGAGGCGATGAGGTTGAGGGCGTTATTAAAGACCTCATCAATAGGACTGAATATGGAAGATTTCAACACACACAGCAGACTATTTCCAAGTATTAACAAGTCTAAAAAAGATAACATTTCCTGCTGAAGCTGCTGCTTCTTTTCCAAGCAAAATATGTTATTCTCATGTCTTGAACATCTGCTGCTAGTAGAAAAAAATCTAAAAGCTCAACGCTATATACCAGTGTTCAAGTCAAAGCAGCACTAAAATCTCTGAATGAATCAAGATGAGCTCATCCAAGAGTCCGTTTTAGAAAATATCTAGTCTTCTACCAGTGGTTGGAGGGCAATAAAAATTGTAAACTAAAAATAACAACCTTTTTCAATGCTGTACATGATGTCATCTGCTATGTATAACCAATACAGGAGAGCCCAAATTTCTCTAGGCAGTGACTTTTATGTCGTATGTTTCAGGAAGGTGGGTTAAGATGTCTGTGAACTTGAAACTTTTAATGAAATAGCAGATGGTCGTTACCTTAGCAACTGTAGCGGTGCACTATACTTAGATGTTTTTCTCTGAAAGCTGATTGCAGAAACACTATCCTGGTGTTCAGATGTAGTAAAGTGAAGAAAGAAATAGGAGCCTAAACTGAGGTGAGGGTTTATTACAAAGGTCAACATTTCCGAATGGCCATTGCTAAAGTAGAGCTTCTTCTTCTTCTTTTTTTTTTTTTTTTTTTTTTTTTTTTGCTATTTTTGTTTAATTTAAGAAAAAAATGGTGAGTCAACATTTTTAGGAATGCCTTTATTTGGTACTATTAGAATTTTATTATACAATTGAATATTTCAATATTTTCAGAAATCACAGTAGGTCTAATTATCAACAAGTCAGCAATTTCGACTTTAGAGTTTTATGTATTAGTAGCAGTCTCCATCTCCAAGAGTGATGATCACATCGAAAATAAGTATGATCATGTGCAGGTCTTTTCTCCATTTGCCATTCTGAAATAAAATTGAACAATTATTAATACTGAGTTGTTTTTTTTTTTTGTTTTTTTTTTTGTTTTTTCCTGTCATAGGTAAGTGGTCCTCACACTTAGGGGAATATTAACATTTAGCTTTAGTAGGTTTTTCAGGGGCCATCTATACCAGAGTGATTTATGGTGTTTGATAAAATGCAGATTTTCAGGTCCTTAAGCACTCTGACTCAGTGATGCTGAATATGAATACTTTGTGATTTCACAAGTTATTCTGATACAGATAGTTCTTAGATAACACTTGAGAAACAAACTGTCTCAGCTTGATGCCCCAGGGAAGTCTTGGGTCACTTTGACAAATGAGAGACTTCACAGGAGGGAGGTAAATTTAGTGTTGATGTTGTGAAGCTTGGAATATAAAATCACTACTAAAATTTTTCGAAAATTCATTGTTTAAAAATGATAATGCTTGATTGCCATTACCAACAAAGTAATTAAAATACAATAAATCCTTTAAAATGTTTTGGTCCTTTGTAAACATCATTCTGATACAAATATATTTTAAATTCCTGAAACTTACATTTTTATTTCTTTCTATCTTAGGGGCATTCTTATCTTATTCTGCTGTGTATGGGGCAGTGTGGGGGAATGGAAAGAAGCTGGGTTATGCGGCCAGATAGCTATGCATTTCATTTCTTATATTTTCTTCCTTCCAATATTTTATTTAAATTCAAGTTAGTTAACAAATAGTGTAGTACTGGTTTCAGGAGTAGAAGTTAGTGACTCATTACTCCAGTGCTCATCACCAGTGGCTGAAGGATGTCAAGCAAGTTTTCTAACTTTGTAAAGCCTCAGTTTTCTCCTTCATTACAGTAATTGTTTGGGAATAATAATAAAATATATGTGTGTCTAAAATAATATTCACTCAAAAATTGCCTCTTTTTCCTTCTTTCCTCGTGTGAAAAGGATAACTCATTCAGTGTTAATTTCTTGAATTTATGCTTAGTAGGTTCAGATTACTAAAATTAAAGCAAAAGTCTTAAACCATGCCTAAATATTATCAATAAATTGTTTCTAAATTTGTTTTGTCCTATTTTTAAGTTATATCCATTATTTTCCTTATATTAATCTTCCAGTTCTAAGCTCAACTAAATATCATTATTTTTATGTTGATAATAGAATCATTAAAGAAATAAAGATTCTGGATGAAATAATACCAGAAAAAATATTATTAAATCACAATTGTCTTACAGACAAATAAGAAATAGATAAAATTTCATGCAGTTAAGGTAGGATCAATCCATTACTCTTTGTTTTCCTAGAACTCACCAGATTGTTTTGATAAATGGCTTGAGTGAATAGTCAGTGAAGCCTTGGTAAATGACAAATGAAATCAGATTAAATGGAAACCTCAATTTAATGAAGTAGAAAGTTGACTACTCTGTGCGTGTACTGAAAGGAAACAAGTAACACTATCCTGATAAGGATTACGTGAATGAGTATCTTTCCTATCGTGTCTTTTTTTAAATTCAAGAACACTTAAAATAGTACTTACAAATACAAAATTACAATTTTGAAGTAAAAATAAAACAGTAGCAGAGGAAACCAAATAGTTAGAAATCATAACATGGAGCAGCAGTTGGGAAAGCTAGTCAGAGAGATTTGATCATTCTGTGGCAAGTTCCTTAGAGCCATTAACAATCCATGATTGCCGTGAGTTATGGTTTCAGAATTCAATTAGTGTATGACATTCCCTTATGAATCGAATCCTTTGTTTTTGCTTAGTTTATTTGAACCTGCATCTTTAATAATTTAGGTATTACAATGGAAAGTTAGATGGCAGGATCTGGCATCAGCTCTGTAAAAGGTTTAATAGTGCTATTTCCTAGGAGGAATTACCTACAAAACATATGAGATTGAATACATAGGGCACCATTATGAAGCTAAAAGTGAGTTTCCAAAGAAAATAAATAATTTATCTCATAAATTTAATAAAAAATCATGTGATATTTATGTTTTGAGTGTTTTTTAAAGTTTATGTAATTATTTTGAGAGAGAGAGACAGATAGCGAGCTTGAGTAGGAGAGGGAAGGGGAGAGGGAGAGAAAGAATCCCAACCAGTCTCCATGGTCAGCACAGAACCCCATGTGGGACTGGGTCGCATGACTCTGGGATCATGACCTGAGCTGAAATTAAGAGTCAGATGTTCATCCGACTGAGCCACTGAGGCACCCCTATGTTTGTGTGTTTTCATTTGTTAATACAACTTTGTATGAATGACCAGATATTAATAACTGACCCTTTATGACAAATGTAATTTTTCTGTCTTCGAATTTTCATGTAATCCTGTAGCTTTATTATTTATTGTATTTTACTACTATATTCATTTCTGAGTGATTGGTTTTTTAAAAATTGTTTTAAAAATTATTCTGAGAGAGGGGAGAGATAGAATCCTAAGTAGGTTCCAGGCTCCTCACTGTCAGCACAGAGCCCAATCTAGGGCTCGATCATGAACCTTGAGATCATGATCTGAGCCGATATCAAGAGTGTAACACTTAACTGACTGAGACACCCAGATGTCCTGAGGGATTACTTTATACTAGATAATACTCTGAGGTTGGTATCATTATATCATAATTTACGTATGAGATCATTGAGGCTCAGGAAGTAACTTGCCCCACATCGAACAGCTAGTAAATGCAGGATCCTGGATTTGAAATCATATGTGTCAGAATTGAAACCACTTAGGTTCTTATATCACTTTCCTATGTCAAGTTTAAAATTAAACTCTTATCCTGTTTAAAAATAGGTACTATATCTTTCTTGCTATGGTGTCACTTTCAGCAGTGTTTCTAGATGCTTATCCATGGATGCCAAATGTTATTCCGTATCCAGCTTTCTCCAGTGATGCTAGTACACAATTTAGTTGGGAAGTTCCTATGCCCAAGATTGTGTCTCAGTAAACATTGGACTAAATAAACGAAAGACAAGGATAAGAGTACTGAGAGTACTAAGGGTGAAATATATCCATTCATACAATGAGTATATTGCTTCATGGGGATGCATTGATTAACTTTTAATGTTACATGAGAAATCCATAATGAAATATTTTACATTTATGGTTGTACTATATGTATAAGGACTTATTTTATAAATATTGCTATTTTGAATGGATTAAGACTCCAGCAACTTGAGTCAGAGGTGCTGCTCCATCATTTAATAGCTTTATGGCATTAAGTAAATCATTTCTTGTCTAAGCTTTAGTGTTCCAAATTTGTAATAAGGAAATGATATTACCAATCCTTACAGGATTGTGTTAAGCATCAGATGAACTCATTGAAGCTCTTACTGAGCATGATATACTACATTCTTTGAACCTAGCACTATATACTACTCATACTGTGTCCAAAAACTCCTTTCCGTCACCACCCAGCACCATTATTTAGTGATCGTTGTGAGCTACAGTGAATGCTTAGAACAAAGAAGCAGGTTTAGCTATTTATATAGAGGTATAGTAATTATATTTCCTTCACTCATTCAGCTATTCATTTTTGGTTGTTTATGAATGATATTATGGTATAAGGCAAAATGAGAAAATATGTGATTTTTTAAAAAGACAAGAATATGTTTCTACCCTTATGGAGCTTCATAATCTGTTGGGAGAAAGAGATGTCAATTAAGGAATCATAGAAATTATCTTATAATTATGGTAAGCCTATAAAGAAGAAGTACATAATTTTAAGAACATAGCAACAGGGAGACCTGATCTAATCTGGGAGGTCAGTGAAAGCTTCTCTGAGTCAGAACCTGAAGAATAAAATTTAACCAAGCACATATGGTGGCAGAAAATTAGTGGCATTCTTGTTAGAGGAACAATAGATACAAAAATCCTCCAAATGACAGAACGAAAGGCAGGGTGTCCAGGTCATGGAAAAGGAGAGGGTAGGGAGAGGTTGTCTGGGTCCAAGCCATGGAGAATTCTGAGGTGTGACTTCTAGATTCCTATATGCTATGAGCAAGTACACTATACCAGTGTCTCAGCCCAGGAGCCCGAATATCAAGCCATGAGAAAATCATGTCCTCCTTTCCATCTATAACCTTCTGTCCCATATAATCCAGTCTGTAATCTAGAAATCACTTGGACTAAGATCATTATCTAGCATCAGTTGAATGACTATGTTGTGAAACTGCCATTCTATGCTAAACATGAAATCACCCCTAGGT